>NC_141689.1:717201238-717840592 GCF_964263255.1 Lissotriton vulgaris | reverse complement strand
AGAGAGAGAGAGAGGGGGGAGAGAGAGAGAGAGAGAGAGAGAGAGAGAGAGAGAGAGAGACAGAGACAGAGACAGAGACAGAGACAGGGAGAGGGAGAGGGAGAGGAGAGGGAGAGGGAGAGGGAGAGGGAGAGGGAGAGGGAGAGGGAGAGGGAGAGGGAGGGAGAGGGAGAGGGAGAGGGAGAGGGAGAGGGAGAGGGAGAGGGAGAGGGAGAGGGAGAGAGAGAGAGAGAGAGAGAGAGAGAGAGAGAGAGAGAGAGAGAGAGAGAGAGAGAGAGAGAGAGAGAGAGAGAGAGAGAGAGAGAGAGAGAGAGAGAGAGAGAGAGACAGAGACAGACAGACTGCAACCACAAGGGGAAAAGAGGAGCAACAGGAAGCCATCCCCGGACCACACTGCCAAGGATGGCCAAACCTCCTGAAAGGAGAAGGTCAAGGACAGGTAAAACATCCACAGACTACAGTGCCATCTGAAAAGAACAGGAGGCCAAGGACAAGTAAAAGAACCCTCAGCGAAAAGACCAGGTGGGAATCAGAAACTCTAACAACAGAGGGAAAGAGCAACAGTAGGCCCTCATGCTGGAGAGAAATCAGCTGGAGGGATGCCAGACCGGAAGAAAACAAAGAGGACACCCACAGAAGACAAGGCACCCAGAAGGAGGAGAGTGTAGAACCCCCAG
Source organism: Lissotriton vulgaris (assembly GCF_964263255.1). Taxonomy (NCBI): domain Eukaryota; kingdom Metazoa; phylum Chordata; class Amphibia; order Caudata; family Salamandridae; genus Lissotriton; species Lissotriton vulgaris. Next base: position 717,839,915 of record NC_141689.1, on the reverse strand, counting down.
CAGAGGGTCCTCGCAGAACGGGGAGGAAGGGTGAGTCATGAAGGAATCTGCGGATATAAAAATGGCCTTTACGCTGGCATTACTTGATGTCAGTGCTGGAAAGGGTGGGAAGGGGCCTGCACAGCTTAAATGGATCAGATTACTATTACAGCACGTGTGAAGACAGGTCAGGTGGTCTATTCGTTTTGGGAAGTGAAATCTGGAACTAGAATGGACTAAGCCCAAACTGTTGGTGTTAGCAATGGAACCACTGGTCCACATGGTTCAACAGAGGAGTCAGGAGTGGGAGACAGTTATCAACACCAACTGGCGTGCAACATCTCTATAAGCAGATGATGCGTTACTATACTTAAGAGGTGTTGGTCCCAAGCTGGGTCATGTAAGGCATTGCTGAATGAGTTTGAAGCAATAACTGGCCTCAATACCCCAGGTATTCGGCAGGTATATTGCAGTGGGTGGTCAGATGGTTAGAGGACAGTGTCCAAACATCTGAAACAGAAAATGTGCAGGCAACACTCCCACATGGTGATCTGAGGATAGATGTTAAATCTCTGGAGGAAGTGTGTCCATTCAACACTCCAGACACATCAACCATAGGCCTGAAAAATGGCCTCTAAATAGCATGCCCTAGTCAATCTTTCTTTTTTATCATGACATAATAAAGCATTTCTGTGGAGAGTGAACACCCCCACCTCACCCCCCCGCGCATACCGCTGGAAGAGGCCACTCATTGAGGACCTGATGGTTGATGCTGTGTCTTGGATTGTTGAAAAGACACACCTCTTTCCAAGCAGTGAGCCTATATCTGATTTGGGGTAAGAAACATTCACATACGAACTACAGATCATGAACATTGTTGCAACGTGCAGGTTTGTTCTGCTACCAGAGATTGAAATATGCTGGAGGTGACTATTGTGGATGATCGTGTACTTACACACAGTGTGGTCAGTACTAGCTTTGTCATTCAGTGTGTGTTGTTCCATAGATAACCTACAGACATAGACTGAGTTCACTCTTTGCTTCTACCATAGGTGAACTAGTCTGATAATAGAGGTTCTGATGAGACACAACAATTTTCTTCAGGTCGAAAAGTTGGCATCCCATCCCTTGGATATTCTGGAGAAATTATTTTATACATACAGATACTATCCCCTTACAACGTTTGTTTAGATTGATTTGCCAACATTGGGTTTAGTACAGTGTTGTTTTATGGTTGCTTTTATGGTCACTGCATCGTTTGCCTATTTTTACGCTGTACGAATTGCAACGTGTTTCTCAAATGCAAATTAACTATTTTTGGAAACAAAAACAAAAGTGTCCTGTACTTTTTCTACTGTTGTGCTAGGAGACATTAATGTAATTTTGGTGTATGAAGTGTAGAGTTGAGTTACATGCCTCAGAGATATACAAGGGGTATTGTTAGACGAGAGTCCCACTGGAAAATAGTTACAATTAAATACAGGTAAAAATTAACCCTGAGCGTAGTAGCGCTACCCGTAGCTACGCGAAGTGCACTTCGCACTATGTGAGCTACGCAAACTGCATAGTGCACTGTGCAAAATGCTGTTCGCACTGATTGCACAGTGCCGGATGCTAGTCCACACTGTGCAATCACTGCAAACCGCATCTTGCACAGTGCAAGCGGTCGTTTTCTGCCGCTCAAGTAGATTTCTACTCGAGCTGCAGCTTTATCAACGCGGACTGGTAGTTTCTCATCGTGAGCGATCGTGAGCATAAGTGACCACTCGCAATGAGAAAGAACAGAAGTTACTTACCTGTAAACTGTGGTTCTCCAGTATTGGTGTCTTTCATAGATTCACATGCTTGAATATTCCCCGTCATCGAAGACATGGCCATATGCAAATCAGCCTTGACCCTGTGCCTCATGGGAACAGTCCAGCCCGAACTGCCGAGCCATGTCTTTCCTGGACCGGAATCAAGCATCCCAGGACCGGTTTCTGGCTATCAGCTGTCTCCAGCCAGGATGGCCATGTCTGAACTGGGGTGGTGTGGAGTGCAAAAAAACAATGGATTTAGGCCCAGATTTCTGTACTGGGGTGAATGTATGACATTGTTCTGCATTCTGTCCATCAACTGTGGTTTTTGCATTTGTCACCCCGAGTGGGATGGATATGCTCAGACGTGAGTCCCATGCACTCCACACCACTGGATTCAAGCAAGCCGGGCTGAAGACGGCTGGAATGCCAGAAACCGGTCCTCCGAAGCTTGTTTCCGGTCCAGCGAAGGCATGGCTTGGCAGTTCGGGCTGGACTGTTCCCATGAGGCACAGGGTCAGACTGATTTGCATATGGCCATGTCTGAACTGGGGTGGTGTGGAGTGCAAAAAAACGATGGATTTAGGCCCAGATCTCTGTACTGGGGTGAATGTATGACATTGTTCTGCATTCTGTCCATCAACTGTGGTTTTTGCACTTGAGCTTCATTACACCATAGACAGAATCTTTTCCATTTGAGTTTGTATGTTTTCACAGTTGAAGTTGCTCTAGCCGTAGCCAAGCCCGCTCTACAATCTAAAGAAATGTCCAAATTTGCAAATTCATAGTGCTCAGGTTCCAAGCCGCTAAGAGTAGAGATGCCGGGTCGGGATGACAAACTTGGCCCTGATCCATGGTCAGAAGGTTCGGAAGAGGGTGAAGAATGATCTTCTCGCACTGTGACAGGAGCAGGAGTTCCGTAAACCAGACTTGTCAAGGCCACCTGGGAGCTATTAGAATAATGTTACAGGGTTTTTCCCTTATTTTTCTAAGAACTCTGGGGACTAGAGGTATCGGTGGAAAAGCATAGGTGTATATTTTCGACCAGTTCATCAAAAAAGCATTCCCGCATGAGTCTGGTTGGGGAAGCAAATATCCGTAGAACAGGCATTTGCGGTTCAGATGCGTTTCGAAAAGATCTAGATTTGGGGGACCCCATAATCGAAAAATGTGATCCAGGGTGGGTTAGTGTATTTTCCACTCATGTTTGGTCGTGGATGACCTGCTCAGAGAATCCGCAAGATTGTTCGCCCAATCCCAAATTTGTTGAGCCTGAAGGGACAGCGGGATGGACCTTGTGCACCCTCTTTATTGATGTAGTGCATTCACGTTGTGTTGTCCGTCCGGATCAACACTGAGGCTCCTTGTATGATGGTGTGGAAAGCTTTTAGAGCCAGTAACTCCAGCAGGTTGATGTGCCAGGTCTTGAAATGAATGACCGGAAGAGACATTTTCCTCGAGAGTCCACCACAGTAGAGCTCTTTTCATCCGAGATGTGACCTTGACCATATCGTTGAAGGATCCTGGAACTTGAGCCCATTGATTGTCTAATTCCTCCTGGATAGGTCTAATTTTTAGGCGGCAGTGAGAGACTAGAGGAATGCAGGAGGACAATATCCCTAGGAAAGATTTCAATTGTCGGACAGAAGCGGACTCTTTTAAACGGAGGGAGGCCGCTAAATTGCAAAGTTGTAGACGTCTTTCGTACGACACAAAGGCTTTTGCTTGCTTGGTGTCTAGGATGGCTCCCAAGAACAGTCTGTTTTGAGCAGGGAGAAAATGAGGCTTGCCCATGTTGAATGCAAGGCGTAGGGACTGGAAGAGGGACCTGGAGAAAAGAGTGCGTTTGGATGCCTGTTCGAACGACCGTGCCTTCAGCAGGCAGTCGTCTAGGTATGGAAAGATTTGCACTCCTTGTAGGCGAAGGTAGGCGAAGGTAAGCTGCCACCGGTGCGAGGACCTTGGTAAAGACTCGGGGAGCGGAACGAAGGCCGAATGGAAGAACCTTGAAGTGAAAGTCTTCTCTGGCCTTTCTGAATCTGAGAAATTTCCTGTGTCTCGCCAGAATGGAAAGATGAAAATAAGCATCTTGAAGATCCAAAGTAGTCATATACTCCCCTTGGGAAAGTAAAGGAAGTACCTCCTGAAGGGACAACATGCAAAAAGTTTGCTTTTTGATGTATTTGTTCAGGGTACGTAGGTCCAGAATAGGGTGCCATTCTCCCGACTTTTTCTGTAGGAGGAAGAACCTTGGATAGAATCCTCTACCCTTTTGTAGTTTTGATACCACTTCGATAGCGCCCCTTCTTAATAAACTTGTGAGTTGATTTAAAAGTTCCTTTAGGTGAGCAGGAGGGGGAACTTTTGGTGGAGAATTGGGAGGAATCTTTACAAACTCGAATGAGTGTCCCATGCGCACAATATCCAGAACCCATTGATCAGTAGTAATCTGTGACAATTTGGAGTAGAAGTGGGAGATTCGACCTCCAACCCTTGAAAGCCACTGTCGACGAAGCCACCGTCGACGAAGCCACCGTCGGCGAAGCCATCGTCGACGACGAAGTGCGTGTTGACAAAATCTTCTTCTTCTTCTGCTGCTTGCTTGACACCGTCAATGAGGTCAAAGGCACCGTAGACAAAATAGGCCTCACCTTAACAGATACAAACGTCGACGGTGAAGATGCAGACGACAGGATCATAGCCGGCTTCATAGACGTAGAAGTCATTGACGTAGACGCAACGATGGCGGCTCTATCCGACCGGGGAAGCGACGACCAGCTCGTCGACAAGATAGGCAGTTTCTGAGGTAAAAACTGCACGGATGGAGTCTGACGCCTGAGAGTTGGATCTCGGGGGCGAAAAAGGTGCAGAAAGACTCTGACGGGGAGAACTCACCCCGTTTGAAGTTGAAGGTTGAATAGTGAGCTTATCCACATGATGTTTCTTCACCACTTTAGGTTTTGGAGAAACCTTTTGATACTCACTGGTTCTCTTCAATGATGAAGAAGTCTTGAGTGATGACACACTCTCCACATCTGAGAGAGGGTTCTCTGAAGTCTTCAACTTCTGTACCCACAGAAGGAGACGCACTTCTCTGTCCTTCAGAGTCTTCTGAGAGAAGGTTCTACATATTTTACAATCCTTTACCTGGTGTTCAGGATATATTATGAGGGTCTTCAGAATGAAGTCTCTGTTTTCTACAGGTTCTACAAGGTCTGAAGAGGGACTCCTTGGTGGTAGACATCATAAAGTTGACTTTCTGAGAAGAAATGAGAAGAAAAGTGAGCTGAGCTCAGGGAGACTCACCTTCACACGACGTGCGTTAGAAAATCTGAGGGCCTGAGCCTCCAAGGAGAACATTCCAAGAGGGTGTTGGTGCCTGATTGGCTGGAGTTTGGACCAAAACATAATGACTGTGATATGTTATAGAAATGACAAGTTGTCTATCTAGAAAAACTCTATGGTTTTTTCTTTCTTATATGTATATATACTTATGTTATTACTACATTGCTATGTTATGTACCGTGGGACTCCCACTTAGACGACGGGGAATATTCAAGCATGTGAATCTATTAAAGACACCCCAATACTGGAGAACCTGACCTCCCCGTATTGGGAATCTCGCCGGGAGGTTTATTTTCCATGCTCGCGATCGGCAACTTGATGTTGATGATCGCGAACGAGGAAAAAGTCACACCAGGATGTCATTTTGCTCGCTTGCGGTCGACAACTTGACGTTGAGGACCGCGAGCAAGCAAAAAATGACCGCTACGCGTGTTTGCAGCGTAGTACTTCGCCCCCGGTTAGTAAAAATGCAGCAGGTTTGTTTTGAAATCTGATGAGTCAATGTTTCTTATCCACTTCGTAGGATTAGGAACAAACATATATGGACATGAATAGATCCTTTTGGAATCTACTTAGATTGAGTGCTTGCACAAGAAATAATTTTTCATTAACGTATGTTAGGGATGCAATGTTTTTCTGTTTCTTACTTTCATAGATTTCTATTTTTCTGATTCAAACTTCGCATGACACATAATTACCAAAATTTGATTCGGTTGCTTCACTGGGTGACTGTTGATTCCATTTGCTTTCTTCTTTTGATTAGGAGACTCTTGGTTTAACTTTTTACAATTAGTCTTCAGGTTTTGAGTTTGCAGCCCCACCTATCCAACACAAAATTATACCAGAGTCACATTATTACCTTAACCTATAATCAAGAAGCATTCTACCACACAATGAAGAGGCTATACTTAAAGCACGTCTGTTTTAGAAATAAACAATTTAGCATATTCACACTGTCTACTAAAGATCATTTGCTCATGATTCTGCAAAGCAAACTAGATCAGCTTAGCTAAAGTGCCTACATAATCCTCTTGGGAAGAGAACTGAAAAATAAAGCCCTACCGCCAATTTTTGATTTAGCTCCAGTGAATTCAGCTATCGAGCAAGCCCACTAGAAATGCTTCATCTTCGAGTTTAGCGTGCTCTGATGACTACTGACATGCAAAGTGTACCCTCTTTCAGGGTGGCGATGGCTACTGGCCCCTCAATACAGACTATGTAATGAACGATAGTAGTGGCAGCAACTATCAGCCCAAAGGATTGTTGCTTTCCACCTCTAGCCCTGTTGGGAAAACACCCCTGGGTCTGTCATTTATGTGTTCCAATTATGCATGTTTTATTTGGGGGGATTGAATGGTAGTGTTTATTTGGAACCAAAGCGTTGTGGCACGAGATATAGGTATTCCTGCCACTTGCTCTTTGCAGGGCATGACAGATGGCCTTCTCCAGAGATTCCGTTCCCGAAACCAGTCTTACCTGCTGGGAAGGGGAAGTCTGTCTTTTGGCAAGTGTAGGTTTCTGGGAGAACAGCTGGCAATGCACCACTGCGGCCACCATCCATAGAGGCTCTGGTACAGCTTTACCTGGGACCAGTGTCGCAGTTAGCAAAACAAGCAGGCCGATGGAGTTTGCACCTTGGGCAGCAGAAGCAGCAGCAGCCAATAGTAGGGCAGGGTCCTACAGATTGGAGACAGTTGCTGGGGCTCAGTCCACGAGACAGGAGACCTTTGCTTGCTGAATAAAACACAGAAAGATTGCTCCTCCTCTGTCCTGACACTAAACAGAATCAAGATGAGAAGGGCTGGCTCCGATGCATGGTTTGGTTCCCCCAGACTGTCAGCTTTCAAACTGTTCTACTGTATATGATGGGGAGGACATCGATACAAGTTGCAACTACCCAAGGAACTGGGACCAGTAGAGAGACTGTCAGCAATGATGCACAGTGGTTAGATCAGAAAGAGAGGCAAGAATTTCACTGGGAGCATTAGGAAGTTCACTGTCAGTCATGAGCCAGCATTTATATTTCACAGGTGAGTAAGGCATAATATTGGTATGGTACCCAAGGAAACGCGGTGTGACAGCACTTTGCAGAAGGCATTGCCCTGGGCTGGGTGGGTCCGGTAATGTTTGTCCGGCTCTTTTGATGTTTCCAAAAGAAAACTAACAAAAGTTACAGAGGGACAAACAACAATTGTTCATCTCAAGAGACTCCTCAAAAGGGTTAGAAAAGGGATGAAGTTTCTGATGTAGCAGACTCAAGTGAATCCATGATGTTAGCTATGATGAAGGAGCTGCAGAAATTCCACCAGAAGACATCATTCAAAATGTCTGAGGTGGCGAACTTAATGAAGACATTAAAGATCTCATCAATGGAGGAGGAAACACATGTGTCACCTGAACAATCTGACGCAAAGGTGGAAACGATTGTTTAAGAACTTGCGACTGAACAGCAGAGGCTTGGGATGCTGGGTTAGGGCATTGTCGTCTATATATTAAGGACTGACAACAAAGTGAAATACTTGGCAACGTCTGCACATTCTTGGAATGAAGATTGCCCAAGACACAATTAAAATATCCTGGACACAAGGTTTTTCTAAATTCAGAGCTACTGGTGGGGAATCTGAAAGGGCCTGGGGAGGTCCTGGCACCCACCTTACTTTCTCAATACATCAATGGAGTTGTAGAGTATCTTAATGGTTGCATCAATGATTCTCCTAAATTGACCGGCAAAAAGATTCCACCATTACTTTTTGCAGATGATACTCTTTCTATCCAGATATCACTTGGGCCTACATAACCTTTTACACAAGTTTAACGAGTTCTGCACTAAATACATGGTATAAAATCCACATAACGTCAGGTAGGGCAAACACAGTTTGGGCAACACTTTCATTGAATTAACATGGGGACCCCAAATACAGAAGAACAGACTTTTAGTACAACACAGGGTGACAGCGATTCTTAAAATGCAGAGATTCAATCAATCTAGAGCAGTCTCTACAGCTCTTCAAATGTATAAGTTCAAGAAAGAATCTGCTGCTTTATGTGGAACAGAAAAATGGGTAATCGCCAATGTGAATAGCTTTACAATAAAGGAGAATTTCATTTCCAAAATCTTTATTAAATCTTCCCCATAGTTCGCCAAATTTACCTTTAATCTTTTATCTTTGACACTGGGTAAAAAAGCATTGACCATTTAGCTGCTCTGAAACCTCTTCTTTTAAGTACGGTTGTGGTCCCAACACGAACTGGATGCTTAACGAGCCGAACTAGACAAGATCATAGTATTTGATTCCCATCTAAATGTAATGAAGCTATCTTATGTGAAATATTGGCTCTTTAGACTGGGCCTGTAGGTCCTTCGTTCATAAGAAAACTGATCAAAAGTATTTTACCAAATACGTGTTGGAACTTTTGCGATTGAACAGTAGCATCAATCTGCCACACTTGGAAACCTTACCAATCAGTCCCTGAGCCACAAGCCTACCAGTAAAGTTGAAAGCTTTTTAGATAAGATGTATCCACCCCTTACAAAAACCATCTACATCAAATTCAGATTTGGTACTTTACCTGTAAGCGCCTTTTCTTTTAATTGACAAATTACTTCTGGTGATTCTCCTACTTCTAACTATTGTACTAATACAAAATATTGAGCATTTTTGTTCTTTTGCCCTTGTATTTCAAACCAAGATGCAAACAGATTTGTCCTTTATGCTTGAATCTTGGCGTAAGAAAATATGAAGTTGTACTCAGTATTTTTAGATCTGACACTAGTAGACTTGTATTTGGGCTGAGCAAATATTTTTTTTCTGTGTGGATCTTCAGAAAGAGTGCTGCCCTGTTAGATTTTTGGACTAAGGCAATGCACTGGTTTATGAATTAATGTATTCACTGTCCTATACTTGTATCTGCATTTAACTGTTTTTTAATCTGTTTGAAGCACAAATTGAGTAAAATATTTTATGCTGAAGGCAGTATTTAGCTTTCTTTTTGAACTCTTAAAAATCATTTTTCTCTATGGAGCTGCACTATGTTAATGTGTATATGAGTATAAGAATTGCTTTATCTACATTGTGAATACCCTGAAAAAAAACAGGCGTAGGAAGATAATAAGAATTCCTATTAATGCTACACCTGGCAGTCGCCGGGGAGAGGTGTGGACAGTTAGGGAGGAAGAATACTTTCACTGGAGCCTGCTGATCCCCAACGGTGAGAAGCAATTGCAAGAGCTGGTATGGGACTGTGGAACCAATCCATGAGTGAGGGAAAATCCATATATTTCAAGATCTTAACTCCATCACACAGTTGAAGCATCCGAACTGCAGTGTCTTGTCGATTCTGCATGCAAGGCCAATCTGTGTATTCCTGCAAAGCAGAGGGTGAAGAAGGATGGGAGGTCAAGCTTTCACATTACCTGCTGTGGTTCAGGAATTTATTGATCTACAGCAGAAACCCCACTGACAAAGAGATGCCTGCTTCTCTGTTCATTTTACCTTTTCTCAGAGTAATATCTTCGAGTCTAATAATAATAATAATAATAATAATAATAATCCACATTTGTAAAGTGCACAATCACCCGTAAGGGTCTCTAGGCGCTGGAGACCGTCGGGAAGATTAAGCAAGCTATTGCCCAGAGTCACATGGTGCTGGGCTAATCTGCCACCAGTGCCGGGGAACGAACCGTGATCCCCAGATTCCGGAGTCAGTCGCCCTAGCCGCGGCACCACACCTGTTCCACAACTATGCCACCTGATATATGTTCTCTTTATTATTATTTTTTAACACCGTAGTTAAGAGTTCTACTGTGTGAAGTGTTTATCAAGTTCTATTTATGTATTTTTAGGCACTGCCATGTTGTTTTCTTATTTTGCCACCACTCATTAGTACTTGGACACAAACTCTATACCCCCATGTTCTCTTGTGGCATATACGTAAAGCGGAGTTACTAGATCTAGAAGATATACAGAGGTGCCAGTATAGTTCTAAAGTGCGTGCAAGTTGTTTTTGTACATGTTTATGGCCTTTGTTACTGGAGTGTTTTTTTCAATAAAAAGGATATAAACTAGATAAATTTAAGAGTTGGTATCTCCGTGCTTCAGGAACACTCACCCTTCACAATCTTCCTACGTGCCTGTTGATCACAAGGGGGTGAGATGTTCAATTAACTTAATTTCCTGGTTAGTGCAGATTATCTTCAAACTGACAATGCGTTCTCCTTGCTTCGTCTATGGTACATCGCTGTTGGGACACCTGACCTACTTCAGCAATGCTGCCGGGATATGGGCCATGGCTAGGTCCCCATTGACGATAAGAACTTGTAAAAAAAAAAAATGTGAACACTTTTGCAGGTTCGGTTTGGATCCCTGCTAAGACCGGGAACCCTGAATCTGTGCAAACTGCATACTTGCCCAGGGATATGGAATACGCCCGATACCCACCAGAGAACTACACCACCAGTACTGTGGGCCGGAACCTCTTCCAGTTCGGTGGTGATTAATTTTGTGACTGACACTTTCTTGGGAGATTTCTGTATTTCTGGCTGACTGTGGGTGGGAATTCTTGAGAGGGGTAATTGCACAAGAGCATGTGACATATGAAGAATTGCTCATAGATCCTCATCTTTCTAGCACAGCTGTAAAAAGCTACTTACCCAGTATGCATCTGTTCTTGGCATGTAGAGCTGTAGAATCTCATGCGTATGCATAGATCGCCATCTAGTGTTTGGCCCGAATGTTTGCACTTTGTTTTACTTCGAAGACGTTTTCTTAGTCACAATGTAGGTGACTCCTCCTTTCGGTGATAGTGCGCATGGTCATCAACTCCATCTTCAGATTGTTTTCCCACAGAGGGTGAGAGAATGGAGTAGTAGTAAGGAATAGAGATGTCCATGTGTATGTATGAATAGTAACAAGAGAACTACAGCAGCTACAGGTACCCGGGGTAGTGGGTGGGTGCATGAGATTCTACAGCTCTACATGCCAAGAACAGATGCATACTGAGTAAGTAGCATTTTCCGTTTGAGGCCTGTGAGCTGTAGGTCACATGCTTATGCATAGACTATACATCAGTCTCCCCTAAGAGGTGGCTATCCTGTAACTGATGGAGTTGTCTGAAACAGTGTTTTAAGTACTGCGTGGCCCACGTTAGCTTGTTTACTGGCTAACATGTCTACACAATAGTGCTTGGTGAATGTGTGTGGTGTGGACCATGTTGCTGCTTTGCAGGTGTCAGTAATAGGAATGTTCCCTAAAAAAGGCATAGTAGCCCCTACCTTACGAGTGGAATGTGCTCTAAGGGGTACCATTAGAGTCCTTTTGGCTTTTGCATACCAAATCTGAATACATTTAACGATCCACCAAGCAATACCTGATTTGGATATAGAATTGCCCTTGTGAGGTGGTGCAAAAGCAACAAAGAGTTGTTTGGTCTTTAGAAAAGATTTAGTTCTTTCAGTGTAATACAACAGTGCTCTTCTAACATCGAAGCTGTGTAGAGCTTGTTCTGCAACGGAGTCAGGTTGAGGGAACAAAACAGGTAATTCAACCGACTGATTTATGTGAAATGCAGATACTACCTTGGGTAGGAATTTGGGATTGGTATCAAAAACCACTTTATCTTTGTGTAGCTGGAAAAAGGTCATTCTATGGTTAGTGCCTGAAGTTCACCCACTCTTCTCAATGAAGTGATTGGAATGAGGAAAGCTGTTTTCCAAGTGAGTAGTCACATTTGTGCATGGGTTCAAATGGTGGGCCTTGTGAGGACTATTATTAAGATTCTATACTGGGGCAGGTGGAAGTCTTAGTGATATAACTCTTTTTAGTCCTTCCATAAATGCTTTGATTACAGGCACTCGAAAGAGCGATACATGTTGCCTATTTTGAAGATAGGCTGCAATTGCAGCAAGATGCAGTCTGATGGATGCATAGGCCAATGATGACTGCTGTAAATGTAACAGGTAGCAGATGATGTTTTGTATGGAAGCATCAAGAGGGTTGATGTTATTGCAATAGATAATAAATCGCTTCAATTTGGTTGCTTAGCAGGCTCTTGTGGTAGGCCTTCTGGCCTCCTTAATAATGTCCATAGAGTCTGGTGGAAGGTTCAGATAACGAAACTCTATGGCTTCAGGAGCCAGATCGCGAGGTTCAACTGTTTGGGATCTGGGTGTTTGATTTCCCCATGGCTCTGTGTGAGGAGACTGGGAGTTAAATGTAATTTTGCTGTACCAGAGAGAGTTCCAACAGGGTTGTGAACCAGGGTTGACGTGCCAATGTTGGAGTTACCAGTATTAGTGTGAGAGACGTTTGCCTGACTTTTTGAACCACTGATGGAATGAGTGGGAGAGGCGGAAAAGCGTAACCAAATATCCCTGACCAGTTCAGCCATAGAGCATTGCCTTTGGATAATGGGTGTAGATACCTGGAGGCGAAGCTTTGGCATTGTGCGTTTTGGGGTGTTGCAAACAGATCTATGTGAGGGACTCCCCAGGCTTGGAAGTATGAGTGGAGAACTTGAGGGTGAAGTTTCCATTTGTGTATTTGATACCTCTGCCTGCTGAGGAGGTCCGCAATCTGGTTGTTGACTCCTGGGAGGTGTTCCACTAGGAGATAGATATTGTGGTGAATATCCCACCTCCACATGTCATGGGCTAAGTGGGACAGTTGGAGAGAGTGTGTCCTCCCCCGTTTCTGTATGTAATACATAGTTGCCATGTTGTCGGTTCGAACCAGAACAGCTTTGCCAGACAGTTGATCTTGAAAGGCTTTGAGAGCTAGAAAGATTGCCATCAGCTCTAAATGATTGATATGGAGCAACTTTTACTGATGGCTCCACAGCCCTTGCACATTGTGTTGTTGAAGATGAGCTCCCCAGCCAGTTAGGGACGCGTACGCTGTTAATACTGTCTGTGGGACCGGGTCTATTAACGGCTGCCCTTTTGACGAATTTTGTGTGTTCCACCACTGCAGAGAGCCAGGAGTACGGCCCCTTACCAACACTAGATCGGTTAATAGACCGTGTGACTGGTTCCACTGAATGGCTAAGCATTCTTGAAGTGGACGCATGTGCAGCCTGGCATGGGGAACGATCATGATGCAAGATGCCATCATTCCCAACAGCTGAATAAAAACTCGAGCTGGAAGTGACTGACTGGCTTGAAACTGGAGAATTAAGGCCTGAATGTTTCGAATTCTGGCTGCGTTGGGAAACACCAGAGCCCTTTGAGGATCTAAAGTGGCTCCTAGATAGTTCGGAGTTTTGGCCGGCTGAAGATGTGATTTTTAACACATTGACTGTAAACCCCAGCTGGTGAAGTAACTGAATGGTTACGGAAAGATGCTTGCGGCATTGTTGATACGTGCCGGCTTTGATGAGCCTATCGTCCAGGGATGGGAACACATGGATGCTTTGTCTTCTTAGATAAGCAGCTACTACCACCAGACACTTTGTGAAAACTCTGGGGGCAGTAGTGACACTGAATGGGAGAACCTTGAATTGGTAATGTTGACCTGCTACCACAAACCTGAGACATTTGCGGTGAGCCGGGTGGATTGGAATATGAAAGTAGGCATCCTTTAAGTCTAGAGTAGACAGAAAGGCGCCCTTTTGCAAAAGAGGTAGTACATGTTGAAGTGTTACCATTTGGAAATGGTCTGACTGTATGTAACAATTTAGTTCTCTGAGATCTAATATTGGTCTGAGAGAGCCGTCCTTTTTGGGATTTATGAAGTAAAAGGAATACACGCCTGGCCCTTGATGTAGTGGTGGTTTCGGGCTTTATAGCTTGTTTTAGTAGTAGGGATTGTACCACTTGTTTGAGGAGGTGTAGGTGATCCGGTGAAAGTTTGTTCAACTTTAGGTGAATGTTTGGAGAAGTGTTGATAAACTCCAGGCAGTAACCAGAATAGATGATTTGTAGAACCCACTTGTCTGTTGTTATTGACTGCCACTTTGGTAGGAATTGTGACAGTCTTATCACAACAGGTGTTAAGTGGTCGGGAGGAACTATGAGAAAGTCACTGCTTTGTATTGGAGGGGGAGGTAAGTGTGTTAGAACCTCTACCTCTGCTATGGTTTCCCCTGTAACCCCCTCTGAAGTATTTTTTGGAACCTGAGGATTGATTATTGCTCTTATAGGTAGATGCAGTTTCTGAGGAAGTATTTTTGGACCCTCCCCGATAGAAAGAGCGTCGAAAAGAACCACTGCCTTTTGTAGACTAAAGGGCTCCCATAGATTTAGTCACTTCAGTATCTTTTTTCATCTTCTCAAGTGAATAATCTACCACCAGCCCAAAAAGGTGTTCTTTATCAAAAGGTGTGTTTAATAAGGAGGCCTGAACCTCAGTTTTGAACCCTGAGATACGTAGCCAGGCGTCTTCTTAAAAGAACACTAGTGTTTACCGCTCTGGCAGATGTGTCAGCAGCATCTAATTTGGTTGTTTGAAATTGATTGTCCCTCACGTACCAGGTCTTGTGCTTAGATTTATGTTCTTGGGGCAGAAATTGGATGAGTTGTTCCATTTCACCCCAATGCGCACAGCCATATCTGGCTAGCAACACTTGTGTATTAGATATGCGCCAGAAGTTAGCTGCCTGGGAGGCTACCCATTTCCCTGAAGCATCAAGGAGCTCCTACTCCTTATCTGGGGTGAAGCGTCTCCAGTAGTTTTGCGTGCATTGGAAACTACTAACGAGTCTAAGGGTAATTGTCCTCTTATGTAGACTGGATCAGATGGTGCAGGCTTGTGTTTTTTATCCATCCTAGTGGTAAGGATACGTGCCCTGTCAGGATCCTTAAATATGTTGTCAACATGCCTCGTCATTCCTTTCAGCATGGGCAACATAGGTGTTGATTTTTGTGTGCTGTTCAATGTTTCAAAAAGGAAATCTCTTCAAGGGATTCTTTATGGAGCTGGACCACATGGTAATTGGCAGCCCTGCCTAGCATTCCAATATAGTCTACACTGTCGTCTGGTGGAGAGGGCCTGGTAGGATATAAGTCAGGATCATTGTCTGTGGGCGAATCAGTGTTGTAGTCATCCCACTCATCTGTAGGTCCTGGCTGACCATCATCATTAATATTATCATCCCCATCATAATCACCCTGATTATCAGGTGCATGTGGTGGTGAGTGATTAGGTGAAGTTGGCACAGATAGAAACTGAGGTGAAGGTGGTGATGGGAGAGGAGGAGGGGAAGGGTTTGTTTCAATATTTCTCTTCTTCAATGGAATATGATATTCCTCTTCAGTATTAGTCCTTTTCTTTATAGTCAATTTAGTTGTAATGTGTCTAGTTTTAGGATGTATGTTCAATAATTTCCGTTTCGGGTCAGATTTTTGGAGAGGATCATCGAAACTGTGCTTTTTAGGTGCTTTGGTGTATCAGTCTGTTTCGGCGCGAAGTTTTTGGTGCAGGCCTACGTTCCCTGTAGGGCGGGCGCACCTACCCTGACGTCACTGCGCACCGCCTCGCGTGGAGCGCGCATACAGGACGTCGCGGGAGAGAGTCACGCCGCCGGCCGCTTTAAAGAGGCGAGTGGCGCGAACATCAGGCACTTTTAAATGCGGTGGAGCGGGCGTAAGGAGTGCAGGTAAGGAGGCGGGGGCTGGTGGGGCTTGTGGTTCTTGTGGGAGCGCGGGGCAGACTGTGGCCTTTTGTTTAAGTAGTGCTGTTATTCAGAGCCCCTTCACTGGCTCCGATTAACAGCAATACTTAAACAAAAGGCCACAGTGGCTGGGGAAACAAGCGGAACAGAATGCAAAAGGGGCACAAAAACAGGGAAAAACAAAGTGGGACAAAGGGCAGAAGGGCACCAAAAACGAGTGGGACAGAGGGCAGAAGGGCACCAAAAAGGCAGAAGGGCACCAAAAACGAGAGGGACAGAGGGTAGAAGAGCAAAAAAACGAGTGGGGCAGAAGGACACCAAAAACGAGTGGGACAGAGGGCAGAAAGGCACAAAAAACGAGTGGGACAGAGGGCAGAAGGGCACAAAAAACGAGTGGGACAAAGGGCAGAAGGGCACAAAAACGAGTAGGAAAGAGGGCAGAAGTGCACAAAAAACGGGTGGCATTTGGCGCCGCAGACAAGCGCAGTTTGGTTCCTGGCGCACATAGCCATGGTTGCAGCGCACAGAGACCCTCAACTGCCGCACACAGAGGAAATAATTAGAGGGAACATTGGTGCAGGCGGCTTCGGGGTTGTTTTTTTCGGATCCCAGGTGGTTTCAGGTGCAGAGTGGTGATGTTTGGAGCAGGACTTTGGCTTCAATTCCGAAGGCTTTGGCTCAGTACCCAAATTGGTGAGGGTTTTTTCAGAGCCGGATGGCTTTTTGGTCGGCTTAAGTGCCGAGCCAGTAGGCGGGGCGTCGGAAGCGTGGACTCAGGGCCGAGCAGAGCACTAGGGCGCCGGTTGGTCCGGCTCCTTCTTTTTCGGTTGACTTGGGATTCGGGGCGATGTAGGGACTGTACTTACAGTATGTTGTCCATGCAGAATGTCTTCATCCTGGTTGGAGCCGTCATCGGAAAGGGAGATCCGTTCCTGTTCCTCCTCGGCTCCGATAGTGTCGCCAGCTTCTTCACCAGATTCAGGTCTGAAGAGGTCCGGATTGGAGTCTGTGTGTTGACTCTGCATTTTGCAACATCGAGCCAAACGTTCGCGAAGAGTCTTCTTGGAGAGGAAAGCTCGGCACAGGTCCCAGTCCTGTCCACTGTATTCTGGTGACAAACACAGGTTGCACACTTCGTGCAAGTCGGTGCGTGGGTATTTCGTGTGGCACAGAGGACAGAATTTAAATGGAGTTCGTTACATTGACTGCGAGTCGAACCGGGGGCTAGGCCCGACGGCCTACCACAAGCTCTCTAATCGAAATAGGGTTTTTTGTCAATCAACACGATACGCGCAGAATAGAATATGTGATTGGAAACAATATTGTCAAGGGTGAGTGTTCTACACACCGAGGGAAACAGAAGGATTGGCGTCGAACCGGAGCATAGCGTGAAAAATCCGAACCCGATGGAGGAAAAAAACAATCTGAAGATGGAGTCGATGACCATGCGCACTATAACCGAAAGGAGGAGTCACCTACCTCGTGACTCGGAAAACTTATTCGAAGAAAAACAAAGTGCAAACATCCGGGCCCAACACTAGATGTCGATCTATGCATAAGCATGTGATCCTGCAGCTCATATGCCTCAAACACTTCACCAGGTAGTTTCACAAGTTCCAAAGACACAGAGTTCATCCAAATACACTTGACATATAAATCTCTTTGGGGTTATAACTGCAATCTATAAAGTGTGAGTACATCCTAGTTAAAGTGTATATTTCATTTTTAAGAGCTCAGTTTTTAATCTACATTAAGTTACATTAAAAACTACATTTTCACACCCTGCTGTACTCCTGTGATACCTGGCTGAGTTGGCAGCCATGCAGGCTACTGTTGTAATTTGGCAGCGATCGGGGTTAGCATTTAGCTGAAGCCATGCTGTTGTTTACTCTTGTACTCTGCTTATGGACAGACTATATTTAGGATCTGCTACTCTGCACTTGCGCAGAAGACACTGCAACTGTTCACATATGTCTTAGTCTGTAACTGTCAGAGTATTTTTACAGCAATTGGCAAACTGCTAAGCTCCGCCCTACTGTTGCCTGTGCATTTCTGTAAGACCTTTTATGTATTTAAACCTTCTCTTCTGTACTTGTACCGCCTTCCGCCTTCTTCTGAGCCCCTGTGTGGGTATAAAAGGACCATGTTCTTTCTGTTCAGTGTGCTACTTCATACACTACCGAAGGGTGTTGTGTGAATGTGGTTCTACCTCATGAGGTTTAATAAACACTTTGTTTTATATTCCAGTTTCTGTGCCAACTTCTATTCTATTCGTCTGAGGACTTGTGCACAGAAGGGCGAACCCCTAGCACTGTTAGGCCTGGCTGAGGCGCACTACGACAAATTGGCGCCCAACGTAGGGCTCATCGGCGACTCGGATGCCCAAAGGAGTGGTCGAGACGAAGGATTGGAATCTCGCTGCGGACAATCGCTGCCTGATGAGACCCGCGTCTTGGCAACCACTGCGTTTTTCCTCTCTTTCCGATCTGACCCTCCAGGTGGTGCCGGTCCTCGACTGAGATCTCTTCTATTGATTTGCCACGTAGTGACCATTTGGTCGATTCAAGATCTTGGCAGTTGGAATCTGGACATTTGGGATTGGTAAGGTCGTTTGATGCAACGCTTGTGTTTGGTTTGGTATTTGTATTGGCCAATTTTGGGATTTTGAGATTTGGGAATATATAAATTGCAATTTATATAGGCAGGTAATGAGGAGAATTTTCTCCACTTTGTATAAGATTTGAACGGCACAACGTGATTTAAGTGCTACTTTGCGTATAATACTGCATATATTGCACTATTTTTGGCATGCCTGTTTCTAGCACACTTCGTCGAATGTAATGCTTTTGTGGTGCTACCAGTTTAAGACTCGATGGAGACAAAACCGCCCCCCCCGGAGGGGACGCCTAATAGGGATATGTATATTAAATATGGTATTTCTTCCAAAATGTACAGCACGTTATGGAATAAATATACTAGTAAGGATTCTGAGTTGCGTTGGCCTATGCATGGGTCATTTGATTTACAAAAGATTCAGTATGTGGAACAATGTATGTTTAAGCGAAGGACTAGGCAAGATATGTTTGACTGTGTGCGAATGTGGGAGAAAGAAGTGTGTGAACGAATGAAGGGAGAGCAAGCCTTGATTGAAAAAGAACAACGAAAAAGTATTCATGCGGGAGCATTAGAAATGAAAAATAAAGAAATTAAAGAAATAAAAGAGAGAGAAGATAGGGAGCGTCATTTACAGGTAACTGGCCAGCGTGACACAGGCTTCCGGAACAGATAAGACCATGATAGTTCATGCGAAACCTATGCGGGAAGCCGCAGCTTTGTATGTTCCTACTAGAGGTACTGGAACAGATGATAATAAGTATTCCACTAATGCAAAGGGTTATTTTATTCACAATTGGGTTTACACTCCTTGGAATAGAGCGGATGTTATGGCTCTTAAAGCTGCATTGCCTAATCCACGGAAAAATCCAGCCGCTTTTTTGAGGAAGTTGAGGGTGCCATTAGCTCCTGTACCATGACTCTACCTGATATCGACATGTTTTTGGAATTGAGATTACCCCCTGATATGTGGAGAACTGTTCGTAAAGTTGATGATCATGCAACTTTTGGGGCATTATGGAAAGAATTAGAACAAATGGACGTAGAAAGGGAACCCGCACAGAAACCATCTCAGCTAATTTTAGATCTTCCAGCAGCTATATTAGTTAAGTTAAAGACGATTATTCCCCCTAAAAAGATAGACTGGACTGTATTAGCATCCTGTAAGCAAAAGACAGATGAATCGGTTTCTGACTTCTTTACACGTTTTGAGGAGGCATGCCACGATTTTAGGGGCCAGTCATTGACAGATGACACGGGAAGAGATCGGTTTGTCTATAAATATGTCGCCAACCTGTTGCCAGGAGTAGCTAGTCACCTAAAGGCCAGTGAGATTTCATGGACTATCTCTTCTCCTGTTTCTCTTTTTACTATGGCTCAGTATTATGAACAGAGTCAGAAGCGAAGGGTAATGAGGATAAGAAGTTAAAAACTAAGGATATGTTAGCTCAGGCTTATGGACCGCCTTCTAGAGGTGGTGACAGGGGTGGACGTGTGTCTTATGGTCTGTCTTTTCCTCCTTATGTTCCGACTGTCTTCTGACCAGTGTGCGTACTGTAAGAAATTTGGGCATTGTGCTGCTGATTGTCCGGTATTGCATGCTCAGCAGTATCCACGTGGACGGGGACAAATGAGAAATAGTTTAGGATATTCAGGGCCTAAAGGAAGCGCGGATGATCGTGCTAGGTTTGATACTAATACGCGTGGACAGGATGGTTTTAATACTTTCGATAGACGGAACCAATATCAAATGTCTGACTATTTGTCGTCTGATTTGAAGGATTCTGCTTATGCATAGGATTGCCTAGGATGGGGTAAGGAATCAGTTGAAATTCCAGTAGATCAGAAGGGTCCCTATGTTACAGCACATGTTTTGGGTTCTACTGATCAGTTTCTGGTTAATACAGGAGCTACTCGTAGCACCTTATCTAAACAATTGGTTCCAAGGGCTCCCTTGTCTAGCTTAACCATTACATCGATAGGTTTCGATGGAACACCTTCCCTTAGCCCACTGTCACAACCACTTGCATTTCATATTGACAAATTTACTGCTCCATGTCCATTTTTACTTTCTCCGAACACTCCGGACAATATTATGGGTCTTGATATGCTCAAGTATTTCAGGGCTACGATAAGATGTTCTCCAGAAGGTGTACGTGTTATTTTGAATGACAACTACCCCGTGGTTGAGAGATCTTGTCTTGTTAAAGAGGACATTGCATTAGCTTTACTTCCTAGTACTTTGTGGGCTACTTCAGACACCGATGTAGAGCAAATGGTTATTCCACCAGTATATATTAGTGTCAAGGAGGGCACTTCATTGCCACGCTTGCCTCAATACAACATTTCTCAAGAAGGCGAAGAAGCACTTGTACGCATTGTCCATGATTTAATTGAAGTGGGGGTTGTGAAAGAAGTTTCTTACACTATTTGCAACAGTCCGTTTCTTCCCATTTTGAAAAAAGACACTGACACTAGGATTTACAGATTCATCATTGATTGCGAGAAGATTGTAGTACCACAATACCCCTTGGTTTCTGACATAACACTGCTTACCTTAGTTCCACCGACAGCAACTACATTCACTGTGATTGACATCAACCATGCTTTTTTTTCGATCCTATTCATCCTGATAGCCGATATTTGTTCGGCTTCACTTTGAATAATAGATCGTACAGACTTTGAAGGATTCCTTAAGGGTATACTGAGAGTTCTAATATTTACAGCCAAGCATTGAAAAGACAACTTGATTCTTTCACTTTGCTTGAAGGAGTGGCTTTCATTCAATATGTCGATGACATCTTGTTGGCAGCCGATACGCCCGAACAGTGTGAAAAATGTACTTTGTCTTTGCTTTCCTTTCTTGCTTCACACCACCATAAAGTGTCATGGAAGAAATTGCAATATTGTAGACCGAAGGTCACCTTCTGTCTAAGAAGGGGTGTGCACTTACACCAGATCGCATTCAAGCAATTTTAGACACACCAGTGCCTTCTACTCAGAAAGATGTCCATGCATTCATTGGTCTTACTTCTTTTTGAAGGCAATGGATGTGAGAAGGTGGCCTGATATCAGTCCAGCAACCCTTATTGATGATTGGTTGTAAGTCAACCTTATAGACCAGCTATCCTAGTAGCGTGGATACGAGCAGTCTAAGGCTAAAGACTCGAGAGGGCGTGTTAAGCCAGCTGTTTACCACACATATACCCCTTGAATACCAAGTGAAAGGACACCACACAAGTGTTATGAAAATAAACAAGATATTTATTAAGAATCACAACAGCCCTGTACTCTTTATGAGGACAGGGTACTAAGCACAAACCAAAACTCTTACGAAAATACTTAAGTTAGCACAGTATATACAAATGCCCGAGGGGCACGGAAAACCATATACTCTGAAAGTGGAATGCGAAATTACTAGCAGGTAAGTACAGTACTAATAGGCTTAGGAATCGCTAGGACTTGACTATAGAACCTTCAGATTACTTATAGGAGGCCTAGGGGACTCGGGTGCAGAGTGTGCACTCTCACACGTGATGCGGGACAAAGTCTATGGTAGCTAGTAATTGCAAAGTTAGTGTTCTCGGGCGAACCCGACCTGGTAGGAGGAAAACGAAAGTGGATTCTGACCCTTGGATAGTGAGGCTATGCTGGGGCACCGAAATGCCGAAGTTACCTAGCCCAGGGGCTGCAGCTGCATAGGACTCAAAAGACGTCGGGAATCCTCGTAGACGGACCAGGAGCCTGGAAGAAAGAAGTTGCTGGCAGGCGACCAGTGAAGAAAGTTCGATGGATCCAAACCTGGATCGAAGGAAGATGACACCTGAAAGCAGAGGGGACCAAGTTCGAGACTACTAGCCAGTAGTCAGTGGGCACCAGGAGGGCACCGGATGGTAGCCACCTCGACTAGGTGAGTGGGTGACGCTGTGCTCGCAGATCTCACGGACCAGGAGGCGTTGTCGGCGACCAGGATGGAGGAGCGAGCTGTCCCACGATGGATGAAGCTGTCGGCGTCGCTGGACCCAGGATTGGGCAACAAAGCCTTGGCAAATTCAAGCCCACGCGGTGGACTCAAAATGGCGTCTGGAGTGGACCAGGAGGGTCCGGGGTGCCTCTCTTGAAGAAGGAAGCAAGGGCCAGTCTGGAGCAACCAGACCAGCAGCAGTGATGTCGTCGGGCGTCGCGAAGAAGGCCACAAGCCAGCCGGCTAGTAGCCACACAGTGCGGTGAGCACGCAAAAGCAGAAGGGCCCCACGCAGATCGTGGAGATGCTGGAGGGCTGATCTTCGGTGCTGGAGCTGCTCAGGGTTGGGGCTTCTCGGACCCCAAAGCACTCACCAGTGGAGCACACGGTGGGCTTGTTGCAAAGAAGTCGTGCAGTCTTGGCGATCGTCGGTCCCTCGAGGTCTCGTCGCACTCACAGTTCTCAGCTTTGCTGTAGAAGTGAGTAGAGGTCAGAGGTGCCAGGGAAGCCGGGTCTCGTCGAGCTGGGTCGTCGGATTCGTGAAGAAGGACTTGCAGCAGACCGCAGTGTTCTTAGGATGGGGCCCGCTTGATGCAGGGTGACTACTCCTTAGCCACAAGGGAGAATCTTGAAGAAGAAATCTTGATGTCCTTTCGCAGAAAGTCGTGTCTTGATTCCAAAGATGATCTAATTTGAACAGGGGGCCCGCTCCCATCTTTATACTAAAAAAGGGGGCTGACCCGGTGACTAGGTCCTGCCTATGGGTGGGACTAGGAGGGGGTGGTTACACCCCTCTGCCATGCCGGACTTTCCCCAGGCCAGGGGCTGGTGTGCCCCTGGAACTGGTTCTGACCGGCCTATGCGTAGTGAGCACCGGGGTGCCACTCAGCAGTCACCTTCCTGTAAAGCCCTGCCTACCCAGGATACACAAAACCATGTCTGGGACGGTGCTAGCACCGCCCCTGACAGGAAACCCTTTGTCCAGGCTCCCCTCGCTGGAAGGACTCCCAGCTGCAGGGGGTCAGACTCGTGTCTGTGGTGGCAGCATCCATTTTGTGGAGCTGAGGCTTCGTTTAACTTTAACCGGGGTTCACAGTTACATACATGTCGTGTCCCTCTAGAAGGGTGGAATGCTAACCCCGTCGCCAGAATTGGCGAGGGGTTAGTATTCCAATTCGTATGACACCTTACTCGACATGTTTTGATAAAGCAATACCAAAGATAGCATTTAACCGCGAGGATTATAATGCACTTAAGAGTATATGGTATGCGATATCATGGAACAGCTATTAGGACTTGATTCCGCAAGCTGCAGACAGGCTCAGCTCCTGCCAGAGCACCATCTCACACGATTCCAAGCACTCTGCCTTCAGGATTGTTAAGGCCTGCCATAGGAGTGACTGATAGGAATCTGTGTGTCCATTTTAGGGTTAGATATAGGTATACTATATCTACAGCAAAGGGTGATTACACAACTTTGCCCCAGCTGTCATGCAGCCAGTTGTGTCAAATTTAGGAGGCCAGCCAGGGGTGGCATAATACATGCTTCAGCCCCTGGTAGGCCCTGGGTACACCTATGCCCTGAGTTACAGGGTCTGATAAGGTGGCCCAGTACCAATTGGAAATGTACCTAAGGTACATGGAATCCATTTTACAGAGAGAGCAGTAGGCCTGGGGTCCGGATTGGCAGGGTCCCAGGTCGACTATGTCAAAAACCAGCTAAAACACAGGGCAAAAAGTTGGGGGCAACCATAGTCAGGAGGTACCTTCCTACAATGGATATTAGGTTTTTCACACATTGTTAAACCCGTGTTGGCGCTTTTGACCAAAGACACTCCAATGCCCCTTCCATGGACGACTGAATGCCAGAATGCTTTTCGTCAGTTACGTCAAGCTCTTTGCTCTTCACCTGTGTTAGGCACTCCAGATTACACGAAGGCTTGTACACTCTATGTACACGAGAAAGATGGGTGTGCATTGTTAGTCTTAGCACAGACACACGGTGACAAGCAGGGTCTCTGTGCATATTTTTCAGCTGTTCTTGATCCTGTTGCTCATGCATTGCCTGGGTGCTTCAGGTTCAGTTCAGATACAAAAGGGGATGATGGACGGAGCGCTTGAGCAAATCAAACACTCACCCCCAGTCAACTGATCTGGGTTTAATCCATCACCATTCTTTAGCCCACTCAGCCACCCCAGTTCAAGAAATGGCCATATGCAAATCAGTCTGACCCTGTGCCTCATGGGAACAGTCCAGCCCGAACTGCCAAGCAACGCCTTCCCTGGACCGGATTCAAGCTTCCTATGACCGGTTTCTGGCATTACAGCAGTCTTCAGCCAGGCTTGCTTGAATCCAGTGGCAAAGTGAGCAAGGGACTCACGTCTGAGCATACCCTGCCAACTTATGGCGAACAAAGCGGTACAAAAGGGGGTGGTGATGGACGGAGCATCCGAACCAATCAAACACTCACACCCAGTCAACAGATCTGGGTTTAATCCATCACCGTTCTTTAGCCCACTCTGCCACCCCAGTTCAGACATGGCCATATGCAAATCAGTCTGACCCTGTGCCTCATGGGAACAGTCCAGCCCGAACTGCCAAGCCATGTCTTCCCTGGACCGGAAACGAGCATCCTGGGACCGGTTACGGATTCATAATCCTCATCAACCAGGCTATCTTGAATCCAGTGGCCAAGTGAGCAAGGGACTCACGTCTGAGCATACACTGCCAACTTAGGGCGAACAAAGCGATGCAAAAGGGGATGATGGACGGAGCGCTTGAGCAAATCAAACACTCACCCCCAGTCAACTGATCTGGGTTTAATCCATCACCATTCTTTAGCTCACTCAGCCACCCCAGTTCAGACATGGCCATATGCAAATCAGTCTGACCCTGTGCCTCATGGGAACAGTCCAGCCCGAACTGCCAAGCCACGTCTTCCCTGGACCGGAATCAAGCATCCTGGGACCGGTTTCGGATTCATAATCCTCATCAGCCAGGCTATCTTGAATCCAGTGGCCAAGTGAGCAAGGGACTCACGTCTGAGCATACCCTGCCAACTTAGGGAGAACAAAGCGATGCAAAAGGGGATGATGGACGGAGCGCTTGAGCAAATCAAACACTCACCCCCAGTCAACTGATCTGGGTTTAATCCATCACCATTCTTTAGCTCACTCAGCCACCCCAGTTCAGACATGGCCATATGCAAATCAGTCTGACCCTGTGCCTCATGGGAACATTCCAGCCCGAACTGCCAAGCCATGTCTTCCCTGGACTGGAAACTAGCATCCTGGGACCGGTTTCGGATTCATAAACCTCATCAGTCAGGCTATCTTGAATCCAGTGGCCAAGTGAGTAAGGGACTCACGTCTGAGCATACCCTGCCAACGTAGGGCGAACAAAGCGATGCAAAAGGGGATGATGGACGGAGCGCTTGAGCAAATCAAACACTCACCCCCAGTCGCCAACAGACAGCTTGCCGCCTTCCTCGAGACGAATGGATCCCTCGACCCCTTGCAGTCCGGTTTCAGAGCCAACCACAGCACCGAGACCGCCCTCATCGAAGCCACCGACGACATCCGAGCCCTTCTCGACAACGGGGAAACAGCGGCACTCATCCTCCTGGACCTCTCCGCCGCGTTCGACACTGTCTGCCACTGCACCCTAGTCCAACGCCTCAGCAACACTGGCATCCAAGAGAAGGCATTGAAGTGGATCAACTCGTTCCTCGCTGGAAAAACACAGAGAGTCCGCCTCCCCCCGTTTCGTTCCGAGGCTACCGAAGTCATCTGCAGCGTCCTGCAAGGATCATCACTCAGCCCCACCCTCTTCAACGTTTACATGAGACCTCTCGCAGCCATCGCACGCCAACACAAACTCAACATCATCTCCCACGCCGACGACACCCAGCTGATCCTCTCCCTCACCAGAGACCCCGACACCGCCAGAACCAGCCTCCACGAAGGGATGAAAGACGTCACCGAGTGGATGAAGAACAGCCGCTTGAAACTGAACTCAGACAAGACGGAAGTCCTCATCCTTGGACCATCACCCTCCACCTGGGACGACTCCTGGTGGCCCCCAGCCCTGGGCACCGCCCCCAAGCCGACAGACCACGCACGCAACCTGGGCTTCATCCTGGACTCCTCCCTCTCGATGACCAGACAAGTCAACGCCGTCTCCTTTTCATGCTTTCACACCCTCCGCATGCTCCGCAAGATCTTCCGATGGATCCTGATCGAAACCAGGAAGACGGTCACCCAGGCCCTCGTCACCAGCCGGCTGGACTACGGAAATACCCTCTAAGCCGGAACCACAGCCAAGCTACAGAAAAGACTACAACGCATCCAGAACGCCTCCGCCCGACTAATCCTGGACATCCCTCGACGCAGCCACATCTCCGGCCACCTGAGGAACCTGCACTGGCTCCCCGTCAACAAGAGGATCACGTTCAGGCTCCTCCCCACGCACACAAGTCTCTCCACAACCTGGGCCCCAAGTACCTTAACGACCGCCTGACCTTCCACACGCCCTCCCACCAGCTACGGTCCGCTAGCCTCGCCCTCGCCGCCGTACCACGCATCCGAAGAGCCACCGCCGGAGGCAGATCCTTCTCCTACCTGGCGGCCAAGACATAGAACTCCCTCCCCATCCACCTTCGGCTGACCCAGGACCACCTCGCCTTCAGGAGACAACTCAAGACCTGGCTGTTCGAGCAGTAGCGGCCCCCTTCCCCCAAGCGCCTTGAGACCCTTCCGGGTGAATAGCGCGCTATACAAGTGTTATGATTGATTGATTGATTGATCTGGGTTTAATCCATCACCATTCTTTAGCTCACTCAGCCACCCCAGTTCAGACATGGCCATATGCAAATCAGTCTGACTCTGTGCCTCATGGGAACATTCCAGCCCGAACTGCCAAGCCATGTCTTCCCTGGACTGGAAACTAGCATCCTGGGACCGGTTTCGGATTCATAATCCTCATCAGTCAGGCTATCTTGAATCCAGTGGCCAAGTGAGCAAGGGACTCACGTCTGAGCATACCCTGCCAACTTAGGGTGAACAAAGCGATGCAAAAGGGGATGATGGATGGAGCGCTTGAGCAAATCAAACACTCACTCCCAGTCAACTGATCTGAATCTAATCCATCACCATTCTTTAGCTCACTCAGCCACCCCAGTTCAGACATGGCCATATGCAAATCAGTCTGACCCTGTGCCTCATGGGAACAGTCCAGCATGAACTGCCAAGCCATGTCTTCCCTGGACCGGAAACAAGCATCCTGGGACCGGTTTCGGATTAAAAATCCTCATCAGCCAGGCTATCTTGAATCCAGTGGCCAAGTGAGCAAGGGACTCACGTCTGAGCATACCCTGCCAACTTACGGCGACCAAAGCGATGCAAAAGGGGATGATCACCACCTCCTTTTGTACGGCTTTGTTCGCCATAAGTTGGCAGGGTATGCTCAGACGTGAGTCCCTAGCTCACTTTGCCACTGGATTCAAGCAAGCCGGGCTGAAGACGGCTGCAATGCCAGAAACCGGTCCTCGGAAGCTTGTTTCCGGTCCAGGGAAGGCATGGCTTGGCAGTTCGTGCTGGACTGTTCCCATGAGGCACAGGGTCAGACTGATGTGCATATGGCCATGTCTGAACTGGGGTGGCAGAGTGGGCTAAAGAACAGTGATGGACCAAACCCAGATCTGTTGACTGGGTGTGAGTGTTTGATTGGTTCAGATGCTCCGTCCATCACCACCTCTTTCTGTACCGCTTTGTTCGCCATAAGTTGACAGGGTATGCTCAGACGAGAGTCCCTTTCTCACTTTGCCACTGGATTCAAGCAAGCCGGGCTGAAGACGGCTGCAATGCCAGAAACCGGTCCTCGGAAGCTTGTTTCCGGTCCAGGGAAGGCATGGCTTGGCAGTTTGTGCTGGACTGTTCCCATGAGGCACAGGGTCAGACTGATTTGCCTATGGCCATGTCTGAACTGGGGTGGCAGAGTGGGCTAAAGAACGGTGATGGATCAAACCCAGATCTGTTGACTGGGTGTGAGTGTTTGATTGGTTCAGATGCTCCGTCCATCACCACCTCCTTTTGTACCATCCGTGGATGAGGCCATTCATAGATGGGGCCATATGTAGTTGATGCCATTCGTACATGAGGCCATTCATAGATGGGGCCATATGTAGTTGAGGCCATTCGTACATGAGGCCATACATAGATGAGGCCATTGTCATAGACTACCGTTGTAGATGACCATAATACATGAGGTTGTCGAGCTGACGCTGTCCTAGGCAATGCCATTGTAAAAGAGACCATCATAGACGAGACCGTCATCGACGATCGTCGTAGATGAGGCCGTCGTCGACGACCGTCGTAGATGAGGCCGTCGTGGACGACCGTCGTAGATGAGGCCGCCATCGACGACAGTCATAGAAGAGGCCGTCATCGACGACAGTCGTAGAAGAGGCCGTCGTCGCCGACCGTCGTAGAAGAGGCCGTCGTCGCCGACCGTCGTAGATGAGGCCGTCGTCGCCGACCGTCGTAGATGAGGCCGTCGTCGCCGACCGTCGTAGATGAGGCCGTCGTCACCATCCGTCTTAGATGAGGCAGTCGTCGCCGACCGTCGTAGATGAGGCAGTCGTCGACGACCGTCATAGATGAGGCCGCCGTAGACTACCATCGTCTACGACCGTCATAGGGGGCCATTGTAGAGGAGACCGTCATAGATGAGGTCAATATTGGTGAGGCAGTAATAGTAGACTTGGAGTTTTTAGACTCCTAATGTCAGGTTAAGAGGATTTCCCTGTTTCCCTGTTGAGTTGTAGGATCAGCCTCTGAGGAAGTTTTTTCCAATTGCCTCTTTCTGTGAGAAATGCCTTATAAAGATTCGAGGTGAGCCTTTATGCGCGCCCTCTGGAGGCTCCTGGCACGACTTTTCCCTTTGACCTCTCCTATGAGGTGAAGGAATCCTCGTTGTCCTCATCAGAATTGGCAGATAAAAGTCTCTGTAGTCCCAATAATAGCCTCATCTCTCAGAACGTGAAAGATATTGAGGAAAAGGTTAGACATATTTCGTAGTCTATTACCTAGTGTTCTGCCAATCTGCCATATTACTGCCTTAATAGGGTCAGAGAAATGAAGTATGATCCAGGTTGATCCAAAAAGAAGTAAAAGCTGAAGAAACTGAGTAGAGCTCAGGGAGACTCCCTTCACACACGACGTGTGGTGAAAATCTGAGGAGAACTGGCTCTGCAGAGAGGGTTCTAGAGGGTGCTGTAAGCTGATTGGTTGGGACAAAATCTTTGGTCCTTTTGGCATAATGAGGTAGATTGGCTACTACAGTTTAGCAGTTTAGGCTTCAGGCCTTTCTCTTACGCCTACTACTATAATTTACCTTTGGCACTGCTTTTTTATATACCGTGGGACTCCCGCCTCGGCGACGGGGAATGATTCAGGCATGTGAATCTATGAAAGATACCCCAATACTGGATAAATAAAAGCTACTAGGAAAGCTACTTTCCAAGTTAGGAATTGCAATTCACATTTATGTAACGATTCAAAGGGAGGTCCCATTAACCGTGTGAGAACAATGTTTAAGTTCCACACTGGTGATGGTGGCGTTCTGGGAGGGATTATTCTTTCGAGTCCTTCCATGAAAGCTTTTATAGCAGGTACTCTAAAAAGAGATAGATGTGGTCTATTTTGTAAATATGCTGCAATGGCAGCAAGGTGTAGTATGATAGACGTGTAGGCTAAATTAAATTTTTGAAGGTGTAATAGGTATCCTATGATGTGTTGAATAGGCACATCTAAAGGATTTATGTGGTTGTTTTGACAGTATATCACAAACCGTTTCCACTTAGCAGCATAACATGCTCTAGTAGTGGAACGTCTAGCTTCTTTGAGATTGTTCATGCATTCTGGAGGGAGGTTGAGGTAACCAAACTATGACTTCAGGAGCCAGATCACTAGGTTGAGCTGAGCTGGGTCGGGTGTCTGACCTCTACATGATTCTGTGTTGATAGGCGTGGAGATAGGCTTAGTTTCTGGTGTGGTACCACAGATAGTTGCAGCAGCGTGGTGTACCACGGTTGTCTGGCCCAAGTTGGAGCAACTAGAATGAGTGTTAGGGAATGTTGCTGTAGCTTGGGTACCACTAACGGAAGTAGTGGGAGAGGAGGAAAAGCGTACGCAAATTGTCCTGACCAGTTCATCCATATCGCATTGCCTTTGGACAGTGGGTGTGGATATCTGGCGGCAAAGTCTGGGCATTTTGCGTTTCCGTGGGTGGCGAAGAGGTCTATCTGAGGTTGTCCCCACATTTGAAAGAACGGTTGAAGAACTTGCGGATGAAGTTCCCACTCGTAGATCTGCTGTGTCTGTCGACTTAGCAGATCTGCCATGGTGTTTTGTACTCCTAGAACGTGTTGGGCTAAGAGGAAGATCTTTAGTGGTATAGCCCATCTCCATTTCTGCTGTGCTAATTGAGAGTGCTGCAGAGAGTGTGTTCCCCCTTGTTTGTTTATGTAGTACATGGCTGTCATATTGTCTGTGCAGACTAAGACAGCTTTGCCTGATACTTGTTTTTGGAATGCTTTTAGGACTAGAAAAACAGCTAGTAACTCCAAGTGGTTGATGTGGAGTAACTTTTGTTGCGGTGTCCACCTGCCTTGCATGGTGTGATGCAGTGGGTGAGCTCACCAGCCGGAAAGTGATGTGTCCGCTGTCGTGATTATTTGAGGAACTGGCTCTAGAAACGGTCGTCCCTTTGAAAGGTTTTTGGTGCTGCATCAATGCAGAGAGCGATGAGTCCAACTGTCTACCAACACTCGGTCTGTTAATTGACCACGAGCATAGCTGCCAAGGTTTCAGAATTCTATGTGTGACATTTTTATAATTTCAGTGTAATTATGAGTGACATTTCAATGGCTATGAGTGACACTTTCTCGCACGCAAAATCAAGCAATGAAGACGAGGAAAACACATAAATATCAGAAATGACAGCCATTTGAGCAATAGAAACGCTAATAAGATCTTAAAACTACTCCAAAGCACCAGAAATGGAGGCACAATAACGAGATAGAATGTGTGACTGCAGTTCTCAGTAACGGAGGGCAGGCAGGCACTGCAGCTGCTCAGGAGAGGATCGTATTGATCTGATCATTAGGACTGTGCCATAGCGTATAAAACGTTTATAGCCTTGCATATTCACAGTGCATTCTGAAGCAGACTGGGACCTCACAGCACTATAATACAGTTGCCACTGTTTACCATTACGCCAGCCAGTACTGTATTATGTTTCTATCTGGTTAGACACAAAACGTTTGCAGCAATTGCATTAAAATTGAGCAGCACAATATCATATTTCAAGGTTTACCGACAGCTTGGATTATTGGACTCTGTTGCAGCTGGAAATCAGCACACACCATTCACACACATACATAATATTCATTTTAACTGCGAAACAAGTTAACCCCTGGCATTTTCAAAGAATAGCATGCCTCTGTTTAAAGTAACTGGAGTAATTGCAGTGACCTATACATAGCTGTCAAAGTTTGAGACTGCGTATGAGTGACATAGCCATATATTCAGTCTTTTTACGTGTGACATATAAATGTCTTATGTGTAGCACTTTTATAGATACATGTTAGAGAACCACGAACTGAGCTATGCCTATTTAGTAAGATAAATGACCCCTTTTGTGGTATGAAACCTGCCTCAAAACTTCCCAATGCTCCTAAAGTATTACAAGATCACTGACCTACTTTCTTTTGATAACAGGGACACCTGGCAGGTATATTTGGCATCGTAATAACCAATAAAATACATGTTTTGGGAGCATGACTATAGTTTAATACATTTGAATGTTATGTCTTGTACACATTTCAATTAAAACAAATGGTTTGTTAAGCCAAACAGTTAATCAAGACAATGCCTAGTAATCTCAGAGATTCGCCACCAAACAAACTTGGAACTCCTGTGCCACTTTCATGAAAGCAACATCGATCCATTACCACTGCTAAATTGAACCAGGTTATAACGTATGTATTTTTAAAATAATGATTAACATAAAAAAAGATACTTGAGTTTCCTTTAAGAATACCTGCGTTTTTAGGGCTCGCCTGCAGATGCGCTTCTGCGCATCGCTGGCGAAGCTCTATTACGGCTTATCCAGTGTTGATCCACCACTGGCGATTTCTTCAAGTGCATGTGCTTTTTAGGTCATTGCGCAAGCGCAAGCCCTAAAAAGCGCGTGCACAATGCCACCAGCCCCCTGCCTGCCTGCCTCGCATTACCAGATCAAAGGCAGCCCAGCCCCCCTCCCACAAGCTTCTCAGCGTGTGCTCTGCCTCAGGCCTGCATTTCTCCTCCCCTCTGGCAAACAGATAGCCGCAATAAAACCCTCCCTGCTCAGCTTTTTTTTCTCAATTTCTCCCCGTCTACACTTCCCATTAGGAGCCCTTCCTCCCCCCAGATAATCTATCTCCATAAGAGATAAGCAGCTCTTCCACCATCTCAAACCCGTATTAGTGCTCCTCACTATGCATGTTTTTACTTAGAAAATCAGCACAATGCAGCAGTGTGACATCAAGCCAGGTTCATCGACATCACTGCAAAAGTAAAGTTTTTATTCCCCATTTCCTCTTCAAGAAAGTGACTGCGCATCAGCCTCTACGGATCAGAAAGCGGAGCCCCTCCACTGACCGGGCTGCGAGTCAAATGGCCATGTTTCACAAATTATGGTTTTCGTGGTCTTATTCTGGAGTAGCCCTGTTGGCAAGAGAGGAAAGAGCAAGGCTCTGACAGTCAGTCCTCCTCTGCTTCATAGTATGCCGCGCCACTATAGTAAGTTGAACAAGGGATATTATTTGACAGAAAGAGGCAACCTGTATCTATTCACGGAAATACATTGAGCAGTCTACATTTTTATTTTTTAAAGCTACATACAATGCACCATAACTATTCTAGGTCTACAAATGGAAATACATAACAAGCAATATTTTTATTTATTTTTTAAGAGGTGCATACTTAAAAAAATGATTACAAAAATTAAACATCAACTAGTAATTAAAAAACCTAGCAATTAAGATATGCCACGTCAAAAAATAACTTTTGTCGCCAATTAATTATCAGTGTCTGGAATGGATATGGTCACACCCTCA
This sequence comes from Lissotriton vulgaris, assembly GCF_964263255.1. Taxonomy (NCBI): domain Eukaryota; kingdom Metazoa; phylum Chordata; class Amphibia; order Caudata; family Salamandridae; genus Lissotriton; species Lissotriton vulgaris. The sequence goes on along the minus strand of NC_141689.1, from coordinate 717,806,451 downwards.
CTCACCCTCAACCCCTCACCCTCACTCACCCTCAACCCCTCACCCACACCCTCACTCACCCTCAACACCTCACCCTCAACCCCTCCCTCACGCTCACTCACCCTCAACACCTCACCCTCACTCACCCTCAACACCTCACCCTCACTCACCCTCAACCCCTCACCCTCAACCCCTCACCCTCACTCACCCTCAACTCCTCACCCTCAACACCTCACTCACCCCCACGCTCACCCACCCTCACGCTCACCCACCCTCGCCCTCAACACCTCACCCTCACTCACCCTCAACCCCTCACCCTCAACCCCTCACTCACCCTCACTCTCACTCATCCTCTATCACCCTCAACCCCTCACCCTCAACCTCTCACCCTCACTCACCCTCAACCCCTCACCCTCAACCCCTCACTCACCCTCAGCCCCTCACCCTCAACCCCTCACCCTCACTCACCCTCACCCTCACCCACCCTCAACCCCTCACCCTCACTCACCCTCACTCACCCACCCTCACTCACCCTCAACACCTCACCCTCACCCTCACTCACCCTCAACACCTCACCCTCAACCCCTCACCCTCACCCTCACTCACCCTCAACCCCTCACCCTCAACCCCTCACCCTCAACCCCTCACCCACACCCTCACTTACCCTCAACACCTCACCCTCAACCCCTCCCTCACGCTCACCCACCCTCACCCTCACTCACCCTCAACACCTCACCCTCACTCACCCTCAACCCCTCACCCTCACTCACCCTCAACCCCTCACCCTCACTCACCCTCAGCCCCTCACCCTCAACCACTCACCCTCACCCTCACCCTCACTCACCCTCAACCCCTCACCCTCACTCACCCTCACCCACCCTCACTCACCCTCAACCCCTCACCCTCACTCACCCTCACTCACCCTCAACTCCTCACCACCTCACTCACCCCCACGCTCACCCACCCTCACGCTCACCCACCCTCACCCTCAACACCTCACCCTCACTCACCCTCAACCCCTCACCCTCACTCACCCTCAACCCCTCACCCTCAACCCCTCACTCACCCTCACTCTCACTCATACTCTATCACCCTCAACCCCTCACCCTCAACCTCTCACCCTCACTCACCCTCAACCCCTCACCCTCACTCACCCTCAACCCCTCACCCTCACTCACCCTCAGCCCCTCACCCTCAACCCCTCACCCTCACTCACCCTCACCCTCACCCTCACTCACCCTCAACCCCTCACCCTCACTCACCCTCACTCACCCACCCTCACTCACCCTCAACACCTCACCCTCACCCTCACTCACCCTCACTCACCCTCAACACCTCACCCTCACTCACCCTCAACCACTCACCCTCACCCACCCTCACTCACCCTCAACCCCTCACCCACACCCTCACTCACCCTCAACACCTCACCCTCAACCCCTCCCTCACGCTCACCCACCCTCACCCTCACTCACCCACAACACCTCACCCTCACTCACCCTCAACCCCTCACCCTCACTCACCCTCAACCCCTCACCCTCACTCACCCTCAACCCCTCATCCTCACCCACCCTCAACCCCTCAACCTCACTCACCCTCAACTCCTCACCCTCAACCCCTCACTCACCCTCACTCTCACTCATCCTCTATCACCCTCAACCCCTCACCCTCACTCACCCTCAACCTCTCACCCTCAACCTCTCACCCTCACTCACCCTCAACCCCTCACCCTCACTCACCCTCAACCCCTCACCCTCACTCACCCTCAACCCCTCACCCTCACTCACCCTCAGCCCCTCACCCTCAACCCCTCACCCTCACCCTCACCCACACTCACCCTCAACCCCTCACCCTCACCCCCTCACCCTCACTCACCCTCAACCCCTCACCCTCACTCACCCTCAGCCCTCACCCTCAACCCCTCACCCTCACCCTCACCCACACTCACCCTCAACCCCTCACCCTCACTCACCCTCACTCACCCTCACCCACCCTCACTCACCCTCAACACCTCACCCTCACTCACCCTCAACACCTCACCCTCACTCACCCTCAACCCCTCACCCTCACCCACCCTCACTCACCCTCACTCACCCTCAACGCCTCACCCCCTCACCCTCACCCTCAACCCCTCACCCTCACTCACCCTCAACCCCTCACCCTCACTCACCCTCACTCACCCACCCTCACTCACCCTCAACACCTCACCCTCACCCTCACTCACCCTCACTCACCCTCAACCCCTCACCCTCACTCACCCTCAACCCCTCACCCTCAACCCCTCATCCTCACCCACCCTCAACCCCTCAACCTCACTCACCCTCAACTCCTCACCCTCAACCCCTCACTCACCCTCACTCTCACTCATCCTCTATCACCCTCAACCCCTCACCCTCACTCACCCTCAACCTCTCACCCTCACTCACCCTCAACCTCTCACCCTCACTCACCCTCAACCCCTCACCCTCACTCACCCTCAGCCCCTCACCCTCAACCCCTCACCCTCACCCTCACCCACACTCACCCTCAACCCCTCACCCTCACTCACCCTCACTCACCCTCACCCACCCTCACTCACCCTCAACACCTCACCCTCACTCACCCTCACTCACCCTCAACACCTCACCCTCACTCACCCTCAACCCCTCTCCCTCACCCACCCTCACTCACCCTCACTCACCCTCAACGCCTCACCCCCTCACCCTCACTCACCCTCACCCTCAACCCCTCACCCTCACTCACCCTCAACCCCTCACCCTCACCCTCACCCTCACTCACCCTCAACCCCTCACCCTCACTCACCCTCACCCACCCTCACTCACCCTCAACCCCTCACCCTCACTCACCCTCAACTCCTCACCCTCAACACCTCACTCACCCCCACGCTCACCCACCCTCACGCTCACCCACCCTCACCCTCAACACCTCACCCTCACTCACCCTCAACCCCTCACCCTCACTCACCCTCAACCCCTCACCCTCAACCCCTCACCCTCAACCTCTCACCCTCACTCACCCTCAACCCCTCACCCTCACTCACCCTCAACCCCTCACCCTCACTCACCCTCAGCCCCTCACCCTCAACCCCTCACCCTCACTCACCCTCACCCTCACCCTCACTCACCCTCAACCCCTCACCCTCACTCACCCACCCTCACTCACCCTCAACACCTCACCCTCACCCTCACTCACCCTCACTCACCCTCAACACCTCACCCTCACTCACCCTCAACCACTCACCCTCACCCACCCTCACTCACCCTCAACCCCTCACCCACACCCTCACTCACCCTCAACACCTCACCCTCAACCCCTCCCTCACGCTCACCCACCCTCACCCTCACTCACCCACAACACCTCACCCTCACTCACCCTCAACCCCCACCCTCACTCACCCTCAACCCCTCACCCTCACTCACCCTCAACCCCTCATCCTCACCCACCCTCAACCCTCAACCTCACTCACCCTCAACTCCTCACCCTCAACCCCTCACTCACCCTCACTCTCACTCATCCTCTATCACCCTCACCCCTCACCCTCACTCACCCTCAACCTCTCACCCTCACTCACCCTCAACCTCTCACCCTCACTCACCCTCAACCCCTCACCCTCACTCACCCTCAACCCCTCACCCTCACTCACCCTCAACCCCTCACCCTCACTCACCCTCAACCCCTCACCCTCACTCACCCTCAGCCCCTCACCCCTCAACCCCTCACCCTCACCCTCACCCACACTCACCCTCAACCCCTCACCCTCCCTCACCCTCACTCACCCTCACCCACCCTCACTCACCCTCAACACCCTCACCCTCACTCACCCTCAACACCTCACCCTCACTCACCCTCACCCCCTCACCCTCACCCACCCTCACTCACCCTCACTCACCCTCAACGCCTCACCCCCCACCCTCACCCCCACCCCCAACCCCTCACCCCCACTCACCCTCAACCCCTCACCCCACTCACCCTCACTCACCCACCCTCACTCACCCACAACACCTCACCCCACCCTCACTCACCCTCACCACCCTCAACCCCTCACCCTCACCACCCTCAACCCCTCACCCTCACTCACCCTCAACCCCCATCCTCACCCACCCTCAACCCCTCAACCTCACTCACCCCACTCCTCACCCTCAACCCCTCACTCACCCTCACTCCACCACCTCTATCACCCTCAACCCCCCACCCTCACTCACCCTCAACCTCTCACCCTCACCACCCTCACCACTCACCCTCACCACCCCAACCCCTCACCCTCACTCACCCTCAGCCCCCACCCTCAACCCCTCACCCTCACCCTCACCCACACCACCCTCAACCCCTCACCCTCACTCACCCTCACTCACCCTCACCCACCCTCACTCACCCCACACCTCACCCTCACTCACCCTCACTCACCCTCAACACCCACCCCACTCACCCCACCCCCACCCCCACCCACCCTCACTCACCCCACCACCCCACCCTCACCCCCCACCCCACCACCCCACCCCACCCCCCACCCACCCACCCCCACCCCCACCCTCACCCACCCCACCCACCCACCCCACCACCCTCACACCCCACCCCACCCTCACACACCCTCACCACCCTCACCACTCACCCACACCACCCTCACCCCTCACCCCACTCACCCTCAACACCCACCCTCACCCCACCCACCCCACTCACCCTCACCCTCACCCACACCACCCACCCACACTCACCCCACCCCTCACACACCCTCAACCACTCACCCCACTCACCCTCACCCTCACACACCCTCAACCCCCACCCACACTCACCCACACCACCCTCAACCCCCACCCCACACACCCTCAACCCCTCACCCTCACTCACCCTCAACCCCTCACCCCACCACCCTCAACCCCTCACCCACCCTCACCCCACACATCCCACCACCCTCACCCCTCACCCTCACCACCCCACCCACCCTCACCCCACACCCTAACACACCCTCACCCTCACTCACCCACAACCCCACACCCCACTCACCCCACCCCCACCCCAACCCCTCACCCTCACACACCCCACCCCCTCACCCACACCACCCTCACTCACCCTCACACACCCACACCCTCACTCACCCTCACTCACACCCACCCACACTCACCCTCACTCACACCCACCCTCACACACCCACACTCACCCTCACTCACCCCTCACTCACCCTCACACACCCTCACCTCACCCTCACTCACCCTCACTCACCCTCAACCTCACTCACCCTCACCCACCCTCAACCCCTCATCCTCACTCACCCTCACACACCCACAACCCCTCACCCTCACTCACCCTCAATACCTCACCCTCACTCAACCTCAACCCCTCACCCTCAATACCTCACCCACACACACCTCACCCCACCCAACCTCAACCCCTCACCCTCAATACCTCACCCTCACTCACACTCACCCTCACTCACCCTCAACCCCTCACTCACCCTCAACCCCTCACCCACACCATCACTCACCCTCACTCACCCTCACTCTCCCTCACACGCCCTCACTCACCCTCCCTCACCCTCCCTCACCCTCACCCTCACTCACCCTCACTCACCCTCAACCTCACTCACCCTCACCCACCCTCAACCCCTCATCCTCACTCACCCTCACCCTCACTCACCCTCAACCCTCACCCTCACCACCCTCAACCCCTCACCCTCACTCACCCTCAACCCCTCACCCTCAACCCCTCACCCTCAACCCCTCACCCTCAATCTCTCACCCTCAATCCCTCACCCTCACTCACCCTCAACCCCTCACCCTCACTCACCCCACCCTCACTCACCCCACCCTCACTCACCCTCAACCCCTCACCCACACCATCACTCACTCACCCTCACTCACCCTCACTCGCCCTCACTCACCCTCACTCACCCTCACTCACCCTCACCTCACCCTCAACACCTCACCCTCACTCACCCTCAATGCCTCACCCTCACTCACCCTCAACACCTCACCCTCAACCCCTCACTCACCCTCACTCTAACTCACCCTCACTCACCCTCAACACCTCACCCTCACTCACCCCTCACCCACCCTCAACCCCTCACCCTAACTCACCCTCACCCTCACTCACCCTCAACCCCGCACCCTCACTCACCCTCAACCCCTCACCCTCACTCACCCTCAACCCCTCATCCTCACCCTCACTCACCCTCACTCATCCTCACCCTCACTCACCTCACTCATCCTCACCCTCACTCACCCTCACTCACCCTCACTCACCCTCACTCACCCTCAACCTCACTCATCCTCACCCACCCTCAACCCCTCAACCTCACTCACCTCACCTCACCCTCACTCACCCTCACTCACCCTCATCACCCTCAACCCCTCACCCTCACTCACTCACCCCTCACCCCTCACCCTCACTCACCCTCAACCCCTCACCCTCACTCACCCCACCCTCACTCACCCTCACACCACATTCCACCCTCACCCACCTCACTCACCCTCACCCTCACCCCTACCCACCCACTCACCCCTCACTCTCACTCACCCTCACCTCACTCCCCCTCACCACACCTCACCCTCACTCACCCCATCACCCTCACACCACCACACCCCACCCACCCACTCACCCTCACCCCTCACCTCACTCACCCTCACACACCTCACCCCTCACCCTCACCACCCCCTCACCCTCACCTCAACCCTCACCCTCACCCTCACTCACCCTCACCCCTCACCCTCACCCTCACTCACCCTCAACCCCACATCACTCCCTCACTCACACTTCACCCTCACCCTCACTCACCCTCACCCTCACACCCTCACTCACCCTCACTCACCCTCACCCACCCTCACCCACCCTCACCCACCCTCACTCACCCTCACCACCTCACCCTCACTCACCTCACCCTCACTCACCCTCACTCACCCTCAACCCCTCATCCTCACTCACCCTCATCCTCACTCACCCTCAACCCCTCACCCTCACTCACCCTCAACACCTCACCCTCACCCACCCTCAACCCCCTCCCCTCAATCCCTCACCCTCACTCACCCTCAACCCCTCACCCTCACTCACCCTCAATCCCTCACCCTCACTCACCCTCACTCACCCTCACTTACCCTCACTCACCCTCACTCACCCTCACTCACCCTCACCCTCAACACCTCACCCTCACTCACCCTCAACCCCTCACCCTCACTCACCCTCACTCACCCTCAACCCCTCAGCCTCACCCTCACCCTCACTCACCCTCAACACCTCACCCTCACTCACCCTCACTCACAACCCCTCACCCTCACTCACCCTCACCCTCTCTCACCCTCAACACCTCACCCTCACTCACCCTCAACCCCTCACCCTCACTCACCCTCAACCCCTCACCCACCCTCACTCAACCTCAACCCCTCAGCCTCACCCTCACCCTCACCCACCCTCAACACCTCACCTCACCCTCACTCACCCTCACTCACTCTCAACCCCTCACCCACCCTCACCCTCACTCACCCTCAACACCTCACCCTCCCTCACCCTCAACCCCTCACCCTCCCTCACCCTCAACCCCTCGCCCTCCCTCACCCTCAACCCCTCACCCTCGACCCCTCCCCCTTAACCCCTCACCCTCACTCAGCCTCACTCACCCTCAACACCCCACCCTCACTCACCCTCAACACCTCACCCTCACTCACCCTCAACACCTCACCCTCAACCCCTCACCCTCACCCTCACTCACCCTCACAACACATATTGTGTTACAATAGGTGTCACATTTGCAAAAGATAAAACTATTGGCATTGTAAATAACAAAGCTATTAATTCGCTATTTTCAAAACAAGCACATAAATAAAAAATGTGTCCTTTACAATACCAATAGCTCAAACTTTCCTAATGCAAGACCTATTGCATTGCTGTGCTTCTCTCCCCTGCTGCACTCTCCTGCTCTCTAGAGATGTGGCCTAACGACAAGAGCTGCCATCTAAGTCACGTAAATACAAAATATGTTGCATTCCAAATGCTATAGGTGTCACATTCGCAAAAGTTATAACTATTGGCATTGTAAATGACAAAGCAATCAATTTAGCAATTTTAAAAACCAACAAATAAATAACATATGTCATTTACAATACCAATAACTCCAACTTTTCTAATGCGAGACCTATTGCATTTCCAATGCTTGTTTCATTTGCAAGAGAAAACTATCAAACGGTGGCGCTTTGCAGAAGATTAGTAATAGATCATCATGTGTCGTGGCATTGGCATTAAAAGAGTGTCAAGTGAACCATTAAGCCAGTGTAGCAAAATCGTTACATCAGCCGCCCCCGCTCTGAGGAAACTGTTGTGCCGTGAATGTTGTGTGCAGATAAAGGAGGACTCAGGAGGCTCACTGAGGATGATGAGACAGATCAGCCCTGCAGAATTGCGTGAAATTAATTTTTACAGATGACTGATGTACTTAAACACACTTACTGAACTTAGTTCAGAGACTCTTCCCGTCTGTGACCGTCCCGTCCGGCTGCTCACAGGTACCCGATCTGCGGCCTGCAGCACTGCATTATTCACTCTGCAGCAGCAGTCTTCTTTCTCCCTGACACTGCTGCTGTGCTGTGACTCACTCGAGTCGCCCCCCCCCTGCTCTGATAGCAATTTGCGCCGCCCGCACCGATCACCGATGCAGCCTCTTGCGCGGCCATGAGAGCAGAGGACTTCGACTGACTCAGACAGAGTCCCCCGCGCTAATGCCTCAATAACTTTGAATCTTCTTCCTCCGGACGGGATGGCACTGCACACATCCGGGTAATATCCCGGGCGCCCCCATGGTGTGCAGTGCCACTGACAGACAGCCAGGCAGTAGCATCGACTGAGAGGGCAGCCCCCGCACCCCCGTTTACATAATTGACAGCAGTGTCAAGTGAGAGTGTCATTAAAGCTGCGCCGCAGCGCCTTGCAGTCTCGAGCCAGGCCGGATGAATCGACACAGCAGGGTGGGCAGTCTAATGTGTTGCATTGTTTTTGTAACGCTCTCAGACACTCCACTGAGAGCAAATTTGGATTAACTATTTATCAACCCAGGCTCCAAGGCAGAAGCACGTCTCTCGGAGGCTGCTGCAGAGCCGGTGCCAACTAGTGGCAAAATGCATGACAATGCATTTCAGTGCGGTAATGCGCAACACCGCACTGAAATGCGTGAGTGTCACACCTGATGTGTGACACTTGGCAGGACTGCACAAGCATGGTTCCATTGGCGTGCTAGGCACTCTTGAAGTGGGCGCATTTGCAGTCTTGCGTGAGGTACTATAAATATGCAAGTTGCCATCATTTCTATGAGCTGCACGAACACTCGAGCTGGAAGCGAGTGTTGTAGTTTGAATCTTGTTAGGAGAGTTTGTACACTTGTTATCCTGGCTGGAGGGATAGGCTAGTGTTAGTTGGGTGTTTATTGTAGCGCTGAGATATTGTTGTATGTGTGAAGGTTGCAGATGTGACTTGGTGTGATTTATTGTGAATCCCAAATCGTGGAGCAGTTGAATGGTAGCGCGAGTGTGTTGTACACACTGGCTGTATGAGCTGGCTTTTATGAGCCAGTCGTCTAGGTATGGGAAGACGTGAATATGTGGTCTTCTGAAGTGTGCTGTTACCACTGCTAGGCATTTGGTAAACACCCTTGGTGCTGTTGTGACTCCGAATGGGAGCCCTTTGAACTGGTAGTGCTGCCCGTCCAGCACAAATCTGAGATATTTTCTGTGCGCTGTGTGGATAGGAAATTGAAAGTAGGCGTCCTTGAGATTTAGAGTGACAAGGAAGTCGTTTTGTAACAGGAGCGGAAGGACTTGTTGGAGTGTGACCATATGAAAATGATCGGACTGTATGTAAATGTTTAGAGGTCTGAGGTCTAGGATAGGTCTTAGAGATCCGTCCTTCTTTGGGATTAAGAAATATAGGGAGTATACTCCTTTGTTTTGCTGATGCATTGGGACTATTTCTATTGCATTTTTGTGTAGGAGGGATATCACTTCCTGCCTGAGCTGTGACAAATGTTCCTGTGACATTGGACGCTGCCTGAGTGGTATGTTTGGGGGGGTGGATGTTAGTTCTAGATTGTAACCTGACTGAATTATTTGAAGCACCCACCTGTCTGATGTGATGTTTTCCCAGGCTGGTAAGTGTTGTTGTAGTCTTCCCCCGACAGGAGTGGAATGGGGCGGGGGAAGGGGAGTCATTGGGCTGGGGTAGAGGCAGAGCAGGAGTTGTTGTTTTCACCTCTGCCCTCATTGTTGTTACCTCTGTAACCACCCCTTTGTTAGCCCCTACTATAGGTGGATTGTGTGGGGGCTTTGTACGAGGTAGAAGGTGTGTCTGAAGAGTATCCCCTGGTGCCAGCTCTGTAAGATGAGCGGTGAAATGAATGACTGGGAGCCTGCGACTGCAGGGCTCCCATAGATTTGTCCGTATCTGTATCCTTTTTCATCTTTTCAAGGGATACATCTACATTGGGTCCAAATAAGTGTTGCTCATGGAAGGGTTGGTTAAGTATAGCACTTTGGACTTCAGGTTTGAACCCTGATATGCGTAGCCAGGCATGTCTACGCAACAAAACACTGGTGTTAACTTCTCTGGAGGCAGTGTCTGCTGCATCAAGTGCACAGCGAATGGAGGAGTTTGTAATATTTTTCCCTTCTTGGATAAGCTCATTTGCTCTATCTTTGTACTCATCAGGGAGGTGCTGCATTAACGATTCTAATTCATCATAATGAGCCCTATCATATCTTGCCAATAATGCTTGTGTATTGGCAATACGCCACATGTTTGCTGCTTGAGACGCAGTTCTTTTCCCCGATGCGTCAAGGAGCTTAGACTCTTTATCTGGTGGGGGAGCTTCACCTGATGTTTGTGAATTTGCTCTTTTGCATGCATTGGAAACCACAAGTGAGTCTAGTGGTACTGGGCCTTTCATATATGCTGGGTCTGAAGGGGCGGCTTTATATTTCTTCTCTAGTCATGGGTTTATGACCCGAGTTCTAAATGGGTCTTTAAAGACTTCAGGAGCATGCTTAATTACTCCTTTAAGCATGGGTAAAATGGATGAGGATCTTTGTGCATTATCAAAGGTATCCATTACGATGTCTTCATCTACAGGGTCCTTATGCATGTCCACCCCATGATACTGCGCAGCTCTGTGTACTAATTGATTGAAGCCCATAGTGTCTTCTGGTGGGGAAGGCCTAGAGGGGTATATGTCGTCCTGAGGGACATCTGGGGTGTTATAATCATCCCACGGGTCAGGTGAGCCTGTAGGAAAAGATGGACCATCCGCATTAGCCCTATATCATCATCTGGTATGATAGAGGAAGTAGGGGAATGTTGTGGTAGGGGCACAGGTGGTGATGGCATAGGTGGAGGAGAAGGGGAAGGAACTCTTAGAGGAGAGGTAGCCATGTCCTCCTTTTTAGGTCGAGCAGACCTACGCTCAATGCGTGAGCATTGAGGGTGTCTGCTTCAGACCTATTGTGGCCCGTTATTGGGAATGTGGACACCAATCTGACACGAGCGTAATTCCTTCGCAGTTTTCACCGCGGGAGCGCGCGTCTGCCCCGCGCATGCGCAGAGTACCCGCATATGCGCAGAGTAACTCACAGCCCTTGCTCACACAGACGCAGGCAGGCAGCCCCCACCCCTCTGCATGCACGCACGCACACACAGGCGAGCGCATGCACACGCAGGCACACACATACAGGCACACAGACACTCGCTCACACGCACGCACACACACACCCCTTTCCCCCACAGTCACACGCACCCACGCACACACACATACATACAAAGCCCGCCCCCCGCACTCGCGCGCATGCTTCTCCCCCCCTCCCCCCCCCCGCTCTCCTCAGCTGCAGGGCCCGGCAGCAGGACTCTTCTTCCCTCCTTCGGCACCGGGGCGCAGGGTAGGATCCTGCCTGCTCCGGTGCGCCAAACACGGCTCCATCCAATCGCGGCTCTTCCGTGGGAAGCGGGGTAGGCTCCCGCCCTCCTACTTCCTGTTTCCTGTTGTCGCGCCGGCCTGCCTGACTTCCTGGTCGCAGGCCGGCAGAGTGACGGCGGTGATTTGGGGTATTTATTTATTTTTTTATTTTGGACTCAACATGAAATAGACACAATTACTATGCCCATCGTGAAAGGCACGTAAAGTTAACATTTCATTGAATCCGCGGTGTTTACATTGGTTGCCTAGGAGAGGATTCATTGGAGAGAGCCGAGCACGTGACGAATAGTTGAAGAAAGACAAATTTTTATTGGTCGAGATGGATCCTCGTGTCTTATAGGTCCGCGTATACACGTGGTTTAAATGGAAGTCGGCAAACAGGTTCGGCTATCGGGACGACCCTGAGTAGAACCGTGTTGTATTGAGCTTCGAGCAGTGAGACGTAGATAGCGGTAAGAGCCAACAGAAGTGCCCAGCGATATTCAGTGTGGGTCAGCTAGTTGGAATGGAGTTGATGATTTGTTGTTGTTTTTGAATACCGGCAGGGTTGCGAGTGAAAGATTATATTGAAAACTGGAGGAGGAGAGCGTAATTGTTGTTACACCCATTCCTATGGTAAGCAGCGTCGGTTGATATTAGTTACAAAAGCAACGTTGTGGGATATATGGATAGTAATTCGGTGATTCTGTTTTGTTATAGCACAGAATACACAAGAATAGCTGTTTGGCTTTCTTCAACAGTACTGCGCTTTATTCAACAGTACCGCACTTTCGACGTCTTTAAGGTATGCCACATTAGGAGTTTTATTAACGCTAGGCTTGTTTAGTGTAGGTGCTGTGAAGTTTTTCCAATGATATACCCTGTTTCTATGTAATTTATGACTTTTAATTCATAATATTTCATGCACTTCCTAAGTTAGATTTCAAACAGTGAAAGGGGGGGATTTGTATTACATGGTGTTCGCATGTCCTCTTGCGAATATCTCCACCTTCTGGCACTCAGGTTAGAAGGAATTGGCAGTCCCACACAGGCCCCATGCTGTGAGAGGAGCTCCCACTGATCCGCGATTGAGCGGTGGCCTGGCTGCTTCCACTGCACCGTGGTGATGCTAAAGTCAGTGGTCCACCCTGTGTTTGCGCCTCGTGTGCTGTCTTGAAGGAATGGCGGAGGGATTTGCGCCCATACCACCACCCTGTATGTCACCAGCCATCAATGCACCGCACACGATTTTTAAAATACCAACAACAGAGGTATTTGCGCCTAGAGAGATTTTTGGGCCACAAGTCGGAAATGTAATTGAGTGCGGTGTTGGGCGTATGCAGCTAGAAAGATTTTTGAGATCGTTCCATGCCGATTAAAATATTGGATGGAGATTGACCGAGCAGTCAAACGGACCGTCCCTTAAGATTGAAAAGCCAGGCGAGTGTCAGGTTCGTGGAATGCTGGTGACTTCATAGATGAGAAATTATTTCATTTCTCATGGTAATTGCGGAGCTGCCTAGCGCTTAGACCTCGGAGAGCAGATTGCGCGATAAAGGTGAAGTCATACATGCCTCCCTCCGGGTGAGGGACACGGACACCCCTGCAGGCGTCAGTGCATACTTGCCTCGTCGCCCGGCACTCTCGGTGGTGACGCGGCCTCGCGTTTCTGCCTTTTCAGGCATCAGCAGTCCGCCTTTGCCATTACATACTTTATTTAACCTTCGCAGTGATGTTTTCTTAGCACAGCTGAGCAATTCAACTAAACTGCTTTCCCATGACTATTTTCTGGTGTTATTTACTGTTTTTAAAAAAATTACCTGCTAAAAGCATTTTGAGGTCATGAACGAACATATTAATATAGAGCTGCTTCGTTAATTAGGGCAATAAGGCACAACACGGTGAGTTTTTTTTTGTCATCGAGTATTGTAACATGTTTTCTGAAGTGCGTCGAAAAAGTAATATTATGTGCACCCTAACATAGTGACCTGTTGAACTCACCTTGTTCTGCATGGTCGAGAGGGCGCTGCTATTTTCAGGACCTTCCATGTCCAATGGCCGCCCTCCTCTGTCATGAGTGTTGCCACGAGCTGCAGCTGATGACTCTTCCAGCAGACGGTCACACTGTGCTTCGATTGGCAGCTCACATGTAGCCATTTAGAGCCTAGGGTGCCGTGCTCTACTCCCGCTTACTCACACTGACACTCTCCAACACTCACTCTCTCACTAACTAACTCTCCCACTCACTCACTAACTGACTCTCCCACTCACTAACTGACTCTCCCACTCACTCACTGTCACTAACAGACGCTCACTGACCGACTCGCCCACTCTCACTCACTCACTAACTGACGCTCCCACTCACTGACTGACTACCCCACTCACTGACTCCCCCACTCATTCTCACGCACTGACTCACTCACTCACTCTCAACACATATTGCATTACAAATGCAATAGTTGTCACATTTGCAAAAATGTAAGCTATTGGTATTGTAAATGACAATGCTATTAATGTATCTATTTTCAAAACCAGCACATAAATACAAAATTTGTCATTTACAATGCCAATAGCTCAAACTTTCCTAATGCGAGACCTATTGCATTGCAAATGCTTGTTTGGATGAGGAGCCGGTGCAGGTGTATCCAGTGGTCGTTTTTTTTACCTTAGAGTTAATCGACCAGTGATTAGATCTTTACCCAGAGTCTTTTGTCCAGGGTCTGGGTGAAATAAGTCCTCTGCAGGAGCCTGATCTGGTGCGGAGGGAGGTTTCGGCACTGAAGTAGCTTCTTTTGGTTTTTTAGCAGGAGAAGCAGGAGTCTTTTCGGCTCCAATGGTTTTTTCGACTCCAATGGTTTCTCGGTTCCGGTGCATTTTTCGGATCCAATGTTTTTTCGGTTCCGGTGGTCTTTTTGAATCCGAAGCATGTTTGCTTGGTTCCGACCTGGGTTTGGGTGCCGAGGGACTAGCGGTATGCTTCGGCGCCGATTGTTTTGATGCCGGCGTGGTAGGTGATGTGGTCTTTTTCGGTGCCAGTAGGTGTGCGCCGGCACCGTGGGGAGGCCGCCCAAGCCCGAGTCGCCGGAAGGCTTAGCTAGCTTCTTAGCTCGGCCCGAAGGTGGGGTAGTAGAAGCAGTGTCTCGGCGTGCACTCGAGCCCGAAGGTGAGGGTGTGACCGGAGCCTTTTTTGACTGTGTCCAGGAAGGGTCGGGGTAGACGGTCTTACTTACGACCCGCTGTGCTAGAGTGATGTCCTCGACTTCAGAATCTTCTGCCTCGGAGATGCTGTTGACGCCATGTTGTTCTGGGACGTCGATGCCCTCTGCGAAGATGTCGTCTGGAATCGGAGCTGAAGATCGAGCCATTGTTCTCCTAGCTCTTCGGTCCTGGATTGTCTTCTTGGAGCGGAAGGAGGTACAAGCGGAACAGTCTCTGGCCTCGTGCTCCGGGAAAAGGCATAGGTTGCACACCTAATAAAGGTCGGTGTGGGGAAACTTCGACCCACATTGAGGACACTTTTTAAATGGCGTCCTTTCCATGAGCTGGAGTCGAGGCCTAGTTAGGCCTGAAGGCCGTCGACGACGACCGGAATCGAAATCTTCGATGTTGAGGAGTAGCGTCGACTGGAAGCGCGTTTGAAACTAAATTCTGGAAGCTGGTGAGGATTGCGCATCGAAGGAAATCGGTTCCAACACAGAGCGCTGGAAAGACATCCGGTGGCGGAAAAAAACAATCTGGGGATGTAGCCGATGCCCATGCGTAGTATGATCCAAGGGAGGAGTCACCTGTCTTTTCTAGACTATTCTACAACAAAAACAAACTGCAAACATCTGGGCCCAACACGAGGTGGCCATCTATGCACAGTACACATATGCCTCAAACCAGTAGTTTCATATCCTCACATAATACCTACTTTGTCAGTGGTAACAAGGGATATTACCAACTACCTGTTGGATGGTCTGGAGTATGCTATGTGTCCTTTCTGTTGCTCCCTGTGTTTCTGGCGCCTGCATCGTATCACAAGGATTTTAAACTGTACCAT
Organism: Lissotriton vulgaris; assembly: GCF_964263255.1. Taxonomy (NCBI): domain Eukaryota; kingdom Metazoa; phylum Chordata; class Amphibia; order Caudata; family Salamandridae; genus Lissotriton; species Lissotriton vulgaris. Next base: position 717,790,519 of record NC_141689.1, on the reverse strand, counting down.
GATATTTCTAAGAACAGATATAAGAAGACGACAAGCACTGATGAGGTGGACCAGACTGACACCACCTTGCAACAATACGTTGATTTCAATTTCGGCTTGTTTTTCTTTGTGGGTGCCGCATTAAACAGCAGAAAGATAAGACAATTGACTCGTGTTGTGGAAGCTGTTACCAATCAGACAGCGAAGGCACTTGGGAACATTACAGAAGAGCTGCAAGTTGCGATGATTGTAGCACTCCAAAATCGTATGGTTTTAGATTTGGTTCTGGTTGTTCGAGGTGGTGCATCGGTAGCAGTTGCTGCGTCTACATTCCGGTTCAGTCTCCTTCAGTGTTTGATGCCATCTCTAAACTGCATAAGATTGCTGCTGAAATTCACCCAGAGACTGGCATATGGACTTTTGCTAGCTGGTTTTGGACATTGATTGTTGCCTGGGGCTGGAAGATATTGACCATCCTATGTGTAATACTAGTGATACTATTTACATGTGGTCCAATGCTTTGTTGCTCCGTCTGCATTTCTGCCTGCACCTGCCAAGCGAAATGTTGCTGAAATAAAAACTTAACACATGCTGAATAAAGAGATTACTGAAATGATGAGAATAAATGTACAAGATGTGAATCCAGATTACCCCAAGTGAACGAATGTCTTCAGCTAATGCTAAAAGAGTCGTCTGTTGTAATTTGGCAGCGATCGCGGTTAGCATTTAGCTGAAGCCATATTGTCTGCCATGTGCTCACCATGTGCTCTATCCTGCCTTGCTGTCGTTTACTTTGGTACTCTGCTTATGGACAGACTATATTTAGGATCTGCTACTCTGCACTTGCGCAGAAGACACTGCAACTGTTCACATATGTCTTAGTCTGTAACTGTCAGGGTATTTTTATTGCTTTTAGCAAAATGCTAAGCTCCGTCTTGCTGTTGACTGTATTTCTGTAAGACCTTTTATGTATGTAAACCTTCTCTTCTGTACTTGAACCGCCTTCTTCTGAGCCCCTGTGTGGGTATAAAAGGACCATGTTCCTTCTGTTCTGTTACTACTTCATACACTACCGAAGGGTGTTGTGTGAATGTGGTTCCACCTCATGAGGTTTAATAAACACTTTGTTTTATATTCCAGTTTCTGTGCCAACTTCTTTTCTATTGGTCTGAGGACTTGTGCAGAGAAGGGCGAACCCCTAGCACAGGTAGGCCTGGCTGAGGCTCACCACAACACTAGTACTAGAAAGCCAGAGCCCAGATGGCCTAATATCTCAGATGTACAAGTCAATGACAAAGGCACAAAAGCGGACTCCTCTGCAGCGCCAGACACAGTTGGGAGATAGACCTGGTCCTACCATTGACTGATAAACAATGGATGTTCTGCTGTGCACAAACGAAAAATATTTTGTTGAATAGTCGGCATAGATTAACACACATTATATTCAAGTGGCCTGGTTACAGTGGCAGACTATGCCAGATGCAGGTATGGTGGAGCAGACTTCATTCAACTGGCAAGGGGATGTCCTGGGCAATGTGTCTCTTGGGATTGGAAAAGACCTGGAGGGTTAGGTCATGCCGCAAGTAAATGTCTGGATACTGAGACAAACAGGGCAATGGGGACATCCACCAGAAGTTAAAAGGGCCCAGGATAAGGATCTGTTTAGCTGGGTAAGCAGGTTTATGAGAATATGGAACGGAGCTTAGCAAGCATCTAGTGGTGTTGTACGAACAGTATCTTGGTAGGATGCACATATTTTTAACAGAATTATCACTTTACATATAGAACATCAAAACCTACTAATGCAGGTTGTGATAACTGATCTACAATAATTCATTACACGTTTTATTATTAGTGTGAAATTATACTACGAAGTATAAGACTTGCTGTATTAGATAAAAAGGTCATGAAATTTCCTGAGTTAATATCAAAGAGAAGATAATAAAACAAATGAAAATTTGCAGAATTCGGTTATAAAGCTTCGGTCTTCCAAACAAATATATTTTAAAAAACATAACATAAATTAGCAAAACGATAACATGCAGCTCCTTATACAACATATACGATGCTGCCCAATCGAAAACTACGCTGCCTTAATGCCGGACGGGGGTCATCTTGGGCCTAGACCTCACTGAAATTATTTATTTAAAATGGACAACAAAACAGCCCTCCCCCTCATTTAGTTGCCTAGACAGGACAGCCTTCTGGTATCTGGCTCCAGTAAAAATGTATAGCTTGATCACAATATTAGGCAATAGGCAGGGACACTGATCACTTGGTTGCTATGCCACATGACCAAGCTTGACACATATGGCTGTCTGGGGTATAGAGGTATGGCTCTTCCCCACCTGTGTTTTAGACGCCAGTACATGCATATTTGGATACCCGACGCATGCTCAGCATTACACATGCTACATTTGGAGTCTGCAGGAAGGAAAGGTGCAGCAAAGCACTAATAAAATAAAACAGACAGGAGGTGGGGCGCCGTTTCACAAAATTGTGCTTAAAATGCATCATCTGAGGCAGATCAGCTGCGAGCCCCCAGCTCGACGCGCCATGGGACGTCTACGCTCGATGAATCTGAACACTCCTACCGGTGGCATCATGGCCCCCAACACATCCGATGGAGATCCCTCGATACCTGGTACTCCAGGCTTATAGAAAGCAATGGAAAGCAAGTTTGATGCTCTTCTGGCTGCTAAGGAATACTACAGGACCTCCCTAGAATCCAGGCTTGATAGCAATATCACAGAGAGCAGATCACCAAAAGTTTGCGGATAAGGTCGCTTTGACAGAGCAGATCATTGAAGATCTACAACCCACAGCTGGAACATGGACTCTACGCTGAAGTTGCTGTCAGATTGTGTGGGCACATCGGAGCGGAGTGCCAAGGACGCTGAGGGAAGATCCGGGAGGCATAATATCCATGTAGTTGGCTATCAGAGGAAACAGAAGGCTGAGATGCCACTGCATTTGTAGGGGGCTGGATACGCCATCCACTGCCTCTGCAGGCGCCCATCTGGTACTTTACCATGGAGCGCGCACACCAGGTCCCAAAACGCAAACCCCCACTTGATTCTAATCCGAGACCTATGGTACAGCACATGCACCATTCTAAAACGCAGACTGTGTGAATTAACCCTGAAATATGCACTACTTTACCTAGTCAGGCTCCGTGTGGTCCCAGATGGTGTCACACACTTGTTTGACTCTCCAGAAGAAACATGGCGATGATTGGAGATGTATGGCCCCCACGCTGTTTGCCAGTCACAGTCTTACGCTGATGCTGTGGCTGAACATATCCAACACCACATATGCTGTCCGAAAACTTGACAGGCCCCTGCATCTGGTGCAGCACCGGACTTGGAGCAGACGATCGCAGTAGAATGCCACCAGGTACTGGAACATGCAGCTGCACTTGCGAAAATGGCGCACTACTTGTGCCCAGATACAGTCAATTCATTCCTCCAGTGACGATAACTCTACTACTACATGTCCTTCCAAGCAGGCCTTCCACGGAGGGGACTCTGCAAACAGCCGACGATATCATTTGACACGCCGTCTCTGACATTCGGTCTCTGATCACTCTGCCTGTGAAGGATGCCCTCCATCCTCTGTGGTTGCAGTCCAAATTGTTAGGTTTCTGATCAATAGGTTCCCCCGTTTATTTGCCTACACCCGCCTCTGATGCACCTTGTCAAACTGAGTTCAAGCAGAAATGCTGGCCGCAGTTGTTGATTATATACTAGAGGGGTTTCTTTATATATTGCTCCTCTCTACTTTACTGCCCTTGCATCAACGGAAAACGACCTTTACAGTGCAGTCACAACACTGCAATACATTTACATTCTGTTTTTAAAACGCAAGTTGTTACGACTTGCACTGGAGGGCGTTCTAGACTAAGGAATAGTGTAATTTACTATTCCAACACCTTCCCTACTTTACGTAGACCGGAGTTGGAAAAGTAAATCACACTATTCCTAAGTCCAGCGCAAGTCGTTGTAACCACTTGCGTTGTAAAAACAGCAATGTAATATACCGCGATCTAAATGATTTCGTTGTATCATCATACATCCGTATCAACACACTAGTTGGTGGACACATGTTGTTTCAGCCCTGGTTTGGGCAGACACCCATATGGTGTTCTGCTCTTCTGGTATTCGAGGTTTTGCTTTTTATTAACCTGTTCTGTCGTTTTAGGTTACATACTAAATTTGACTCCACTTCAATTTCACATATTGCACTCCCTGTCAGATTCTCTCAAGAACGTATACATACTAGCCTGGTGCTACCTCCACAGTCCTTTTACTTACAGGCAACTAAATGGCAAATTTTAAAATACTGACAGGAGTGTGTGAGGCATCCACACCCTGCAAGCCGCTATGCTATCTACTCTTCTCTGAAGCGCCACTCTTTGCATATCGCTCTGTTGCCGGAGTCCCACTTGACACACTCAGAAATGCCTAAACTCCACCTTCGTAACCAGGCATTCCTTTAATTCTGAACCGCATGCTATGTATGTTAGAATAGACAGGCTAGTGGGTACGCCCAATATGGCACAACACGTCACGCGGATTGATTATATGGGCAGCACTTACTTGGACCATAACCCGCAATATGTGCAATTTGCATGGACCGCAGTCAATCCCAACTTGGCAGCTGCAGCCAGCGGCATTGGATGACCTTTCTTTCCACTCTTTGGTGAACACAGCCATTACGGTTATTTTGACGCTAAGAATACAACTACGGGAACGCACTCCCTGGAATAGGATGGGCATACTCTTACGTGATGGTACAGATGCTGTCGCTTTATATGTAGACGATCTGCTCATATATTTAAGAGATGTCCCCGATCTGCTCTGCACGTACTTCAGCAGTTTGCAGCTCTTTCTGGATTGCGGGTCAGCATGTTACATTATTTGGGGGTGCAAATATACCATTCCCCATTGGACCTCTTTGAAGGCAATTTGAGGTGTGCAGTCACGTCATTACGAGCCCAGATGGACATCTGGAGAACATTCCCTTTATTGGTTATGGGATGCGTGGGCTGTGAGGCATTACTTAAGATGGTAGTACTCCCTAGTTTCCTATATTATTTTACGAACTTGCGTCTGCATGTCAGCGCATCATTTTTCCTGTCATATGAGGGTGCGATGCAGAAAGTCATCTGGAGAAAATCTAGATGTAGTGTGGCACTAGAAAGTTATATCAGCCGATAGATCCCGGCGGCCTTGCAGTACCCAACTTTGAATAATTCTATCAAGCGGCACAGCTGCAATGGGTGGAATGTTGGCTCGCTACTTCGCAACCTGCCAGACACAGCCACGCTACTACCAGCCTAGAGCCAATTTGAATTATTGCAGCTTTTTCACCCTTGTGCTTGGCCCACACTGCCACAACCTATACTAGTACAGGTTATCTATCGCTGCTGTAAGTGGAAATTGCACGTCACACTTCCCTATATGCCCCATATGGGATGCTGTGTTGGAGGGCCCTGTCACTGTCCTCCGGAATGCCGGGTTCCATTTGATTCAACTGTATAGTACATATAGGGCCTATATATTACCACCAAGAAAAGCAATCCGTATTTCGGGCGCGCTGATGCCACTTGCCCCCGCTGTCTGCTGACAACACACATATCTTCTTCCCCCAGCTAAAACAGTATTGGCAAGCTGTAAAAGGTTGTTTGTTACATTGTACAGAAAGGTTTCTCGTGCTCACATGGAAGATATGCCTTTTAGGGAGGTACCGGAGGGGTAAGAAACACAAAGTCACATCTCGATTTATTGACCTAGGGCTTATCTTGGCCAAATACCTAATTACCTACAGATGGAAATCTCCTGATTTCCCCCCCATCCCCCCCCCATGCTTCGTCCTGGCAGCACACATTTATAAACTGGGCGCAAGCAGAGAGTACGGTTCTGCATAGGGAGGACAATTTAGGTCTCAGGAAACACCCTACTGCCAAACATTGGGACGCTTTAATGGAGAACCTGTACAATGAAATACTCTCGGCCCCATTTGCTCCCGACTTCCATTCTGATGGAGATTCAGTAATGGGGAATAGCGATTGTGACGCACCTCCTGACAACTGGGACATCCTTTGGCACACTATTCGTTGTTGTGCTGAACCATCCATTTATGCTTCGAATATCGGTAGTACCCACTGCTACGGGAGCCTATACTCACGAGTGCCCAAAATGCAGGTAGCATTAGAAGAGATGTGACTGGCCGCTTTGAACAAGATGTTTTCTTCAGTAGCCGTATAAAATGTGTATGTTGTATTATGTTGCTTTGCAGTCAACGTTGTTTAGATCTGTAACCAAAACTCATTGCAGCTTGGAGCATTTGCCAGTGTTCACTAAAGGCAATTATTGCACAAATACTAGCATTGTACTATTATACTCTACCTCATAATAAAACATAGGAAATTCGAGAGATTTGGCAAGGCCATTATAATTTGTCATGCAGGTAATCCAGAATTAAAACCCAAGTATGAAATGCTTTATAGCTACCAATTTTAGCCCAGTTAAGCGATGTAATGGAAATGGAAAAAAAGCTTTTCACAACCCTCCTCTTCTCATTGCAACAACCAATCTCCCAGGCTTCATTTTACATCTAAAGATCAGTTAAATATGCAATGCCAATATTTAAAGTAATTAATTTAAGATTAGAGAAACAATATAAATGTACCATTGCACAATATCAAAATAGACCACAGTGTCAAAAGGCTGAATTTGTGATCTGCGAAAAAATGTTTTAACGGACTCTAAACAGAATCATGTTAGTACAACTAAATTCTAGAAACCGCATGTCTCTGTAGGTGATGTCACAATGGGCTGTGGTACTTTGATTAATATCCGGTACTGAATCTTACCTTTACTTTCAATATCTCAGTTGTCTCAGAAGCATTTGATTGACCGTTAACTTTCTGCTTATGCTTTGCCCAAGGATCTCCTGGAGATGCTTCTGTCATTAGTTGCTGGTTACATCGAAGCTTGGCTCTAAAAAAGAAAGGAAAAACAACAACATGTTTTCAAGCCAATATTTTTGATTAAATGCATATTTCTTTTAGCGGCGGGTGCAGTTGTGGTTCTACAGTTAAGGTTGACACCTCACTCCATAGGAAATCACGTTTTATTTCCCGTTAAATAACTGTGCCTTCCCCATACCAAATAGCTCAACATTTTGGGGATAATTGCCTTCAAACTTCAACCTACGAGTGTGCTATAGTTGGTGCAGAGTGGGCAAAGGGATAAACTGATGTTAAGGGGAATTGCAAAACTAGTAACTCTTTCATTTAGCATGGAGTCACCAAAAGAGACTCATCATGAGCAACTTAAAAACGCTGAACAAAAGTCAACCAAATATTGCAGATATGTAGAATAATTTGATGCCTGTTTTTTGTCTGATGACCCGTCGTCCATCCATTTTTGGGTTATTTAGCAGAAACAGAATGTCCAACATAAATGTGAACACTGGATAATCTTTCACGAACATTAAAAGCACAGGCTAATGTTCATGTGACAAGTCAGCGGATGCACGTCTGCAAATATTCCAACACACACTTGTCACCAACATCTCGGTCAAGAGCATGCTGAAACTCGGCGTGCTTTTCACTCAAAAGCACACGTTATGTTTGAAAAAGGTTTCCCTGTTTAGTTTACAGACAGTCATTTTAAAGAAAGTATACACAATTTCTGTTGGTTCTTTTTTCTTTTTCAGGTTTTATTCTTTTGATTTCAGTCACAGCCAACACGTGTTTCGTCGCAATTGGGGCGTGATCCCGCGACTTCCTCAAGGCTCTACTTTTGCAGGTGTTGGGATTTTATATGTGGTGATAATTCCAACCCACAAAGAGGTTCTCGCGACCGTCCTGATGCACAATTCCTTATATATGTAGGTCCAGATTTCAACTGTATATCATGTTGTCTTCTTCACAAGTTACAGAGTACAGCAACCAATTCCGAGGCAACACGTCCACTGAGTGCCGTAATACCACGTACCTTAGGATTTATTGAAACTCAGCGTGCGGAGGGAATAACGATCACACCTTTCAAATACTGACACCGTTCACCACTTACATAGAGTACAAAAAATTAGGTCTACTACAATGTTTGCAAACAATAAACTAAACATGTCAACAAACTTGGCAAACTACATTGTCTATACACGTGAGGAGTATATGTAAGGTCGCTATATCACACTATTTCCTGTACGTTGGACTACTGCCATTCTAGCGGAGAGGCTTTCGCTCATGACAGAAAACTAGCACTGAAAAAATTCCATCACAAAGAAGAAACGAAACGTGGATGGTTTTATCTTTATTGTATGAAGACCAAATGAACAGATTATGTGACTTTTGATTACCCTCATTTATGACACTCACTGATTAGTGGCGCTCCAAATCTTCAATTTAAACTGTTATTCTATATTTAAAGGCAGCAGTACCTGTTATAGATGGGTAATGAATTGGAGACACACCAAGGAACAATAAAGGACTGACCACGGAAGAGTGGTTTGTGTTGACAAAGCTGCTACTGTGAATTGACTGATGGGGAGATCCCTCGTTCTGCCTAGATATTGCACTTACCACATCCACATACAATTCACCAACCTATGTCAGATCTAAAAACCAATATAGGTTCAAAGAAAAAAAAGAAGAGGGCCAGAAAACTGGGCTGCAATATCCAAAACTGAAGTATACAAAGACCGAGTGTGTGTAATAATGCTTAGTCCAAACTTCTTAGTCTGGTACAGTAAGGCTACTGATACCAACTTGGTCTCGGAATTATCCTTCCCTTAAGAGCTGAACAAGTAACTCCCAAAAGGAAGATCTGGCAACGCTCTGTGCAACATTGTCTTTTTAAACTTGACCTTCACCACACTGGAGTACAACATGCAGGCAGGTTAGGATGTTTCCTTGGATTGACTTCTAACTGGAGGGATTTGGAAAAAAGGATTTTTGGCTCTACGACCCCATAGTGTTCAATCATGTTCAGTGTCATTACGAGGCAAGAGAACACCTTTGATACCCAATCTGGTTTGAAAAGGCTCTCTAGTATCTTAGTAACAGCTCAGGTTTCCAAAAGTCTTCGTCTGTCAGAATACAGAGTCCAAAAACGCTCTGTACATTCCTTCCATGGGTAACTCACATAAAGATGCACCAGAGTGTTCCCCTCCTAAATTGGTATTAGAGGGGCCCATTATGGTGGGGGATAGCTTCTTATCAGTACCGGCGGGCATTACTAGCCCAGTGACTGCATTTTGCAGCAAACCCAGTCAAGTTACAAAGTCCAAGGCAGTACAGGTCTCTTTCAAAGAAGATGAGTTCTCAGAAACTGTGAGCAAGTTCCAGCACAAATTGGACAAGGACTGATCTTTTCCTAAAAATTACACAAATTTTTTGTGTGGGTTAACCACTCTCTGCATCCGGTCTTCAAGAGATTACAGATCGTGCGAGGCAAAGGTTTTTTGCCAACAACAATAAAAAAAAATTAAAAAATGAAACCTCTTCGGGAAGAACCACCATACTCCAAAAACAGAAAGAGCCACAGAGGGGAAAGACACAGGCAAGAACGAAAGATGACAGATGGGAATGGACAGAGCCCATGCACAAGTGGAGACCTGCACAAAGGAAGACAAACAAGCATTAAACATGCAACAGGTCTCGCCTTTGGTTAAGTTAAAGCCATTTGCTTTGCTAATGGTATTGTATAGCTAAGCAAATGGCTTTAACTTAAAAGGCGCGACCTATTGCATTTTTAATGCATGTTTGCCTCAATGTTTCTGAGGCTCGGAAAGTGGCCATAGTGTAGAGGCGGCATCACTTCAATGGTGTGCAGAGCTCTCAAACATTCTCAAGAACCAGAGACAAGAGTGGGTGCACAGGCCATTACTACACATGTTTTCAAGGGCGCTGGTGAGTGAGAGAGAGAGGGAAATTACACAAGCCCTTCCCCCACCCAGACCTGATAATCTAGGAAGAGGGGTGGGGTGACCGCATTAATAGACACTGTCTTACACATAGTACTGATTATAGGTGGACCCTGCAGCTCCCTGCTAACGTCTGCTGAAGTGGTGCACATGCAGCGCTGCGAGGTCCTTAGTCCTCGCCTCTCGGCACCCGGAAGAAGGATCGAGCCAAGGACAGAGGTCAGGTAGCATGTAAAAAGGAGAAGACTGCAGTGAGGACGCGAGACCCGTAGAACAAAGGTGCCCAATAGACCACTATTGAACAGATGTGATAAGATATCGAAAGAGGCTGTTTCATCCCATGACACCCCTCGATTCTGAAATCAGCACCTTGTTGGACCATCACGAGGAGAGGGTTGGACCTACAAAATAAAGGGAAAAGAAAAGAAACCCCTTTTCACATAAAGGAATGGTGGTAGAAGTTTCCAACTACTCCCATAAATAGAGAACCTGAGAAGCAAAGGAGAAGGTTCACCACTGCACGAATGAAAGCCGATGCACTGGTGAGTTGTTATCAAAGATGATTTGGTTTTAACTGATCTGTCCTGAAGAAGGTGTATAAACAACTTAAAAGACACCGAAACGCGTCGACAAAAGGACCATTATTAGTATTGTTTTATCTTTTTTGTACAATTGATTGTATATTTTGTGTATGTGAATATTGTTGTATGCCAGAATATAGATGCATCATGTTAGAAGACAGAAAGTGTAGAGCAATATAGTATGCTCCTAGTTGGTCATACTCAATATTGTGTGGTTTCTTATTTGATTGGATAAATTGTATGACTTTTAAATAATATTGATGAGAAAAAAACAACAAACTAAACCTACATTTTTGCATTTGAACAAATCTTTAAGTTGTGTCATGGTAATCATTAGATGGTCAATTCATATTATGGAATTTAATTGAGTGACACAGAAAGGAAATTCTTTTTGTTTATTGTTTACATTACCCAGTCCTTTCTGGTCTGTTTGGGGAACTCATTTTTTTTAAGCATGTAAAGGTGGCCAGCACGAGCTCGCGGGCAGCTTGCATCACAATAGGTCTCTGTTCTAGGGATAAAGTGTTTCAGGATGCACTGGTATGCTCCAGCTGTGTGCCGTGCTGCTGTGCATGGGTGAGCATGCGCGCGCGCACACAGATGTATGCCTGTACATCAATGGGCAAGCGTGCGTGTAATGCATGTCCTTGCATATCTACCTGCGTGAACATGCGGGTGCGCCCCGCCACAAATGCATGTACTTGTGTTCACCTATGTGTACATGTACGTTTGCGCCTGGATGTACGCATGTTCACACGTGTGAACATCTGTGTGTGTGTTTGCGCTCATGCACATGTGATTCCTTTTCAGGTCTGCGTGCACACAGGTGGGAGTGAGAGAGCGAGTGTGGCGTTGACCAGTGTACACTTGACGGGTATTTTTACAAACAACACAATCTACGATGTCAAGAGCACGCACTGCACAAGACGCCACCGTCATAGGAATAGTGCCTGGCGTCCCCGGTGTAAAAGTGAAGAAACTCTCACCGATGCCTGTGCTGCACACTTCAGCTGCTGCACGGATCTGGGCCCGGACCCCTCTTCTGCTGGCAAATGAATTACCCCTAAAATTCAGATTTCAGGTCCCCCCCATCAACCCCCTCCCTTCCCCCGCACACACACACCCCTTTGCCCGGAGAGAGGGGGCGAAGGTTTATTTTGATGCACAACTAAAACCTCAGTCTGCAGCCATCCAACATCTCTCTCAGAAGAATCGGGGTAGCTGTCTGACCTTGGACGGGAGGCAGGCAAGGACCCTGCACGAGAACCCTTTGTCTATTCACCCTGGGTGGCCACAGGCCGAGCTCACCAACCAACAACTTCTGTGTACTTTCCTCGGGAGAGCACCTTTTTGTTAGTGCCACGTGCCCCCAACTGTCTGTCAAAACGGCACGCTTTTCAACTTTCTGTGCAGATCCACAACATAGCATCCTGTTAAAGCTCCTGTGCACAGACACACACGCGTGCAAACCACGCCACGAAGCGTGGTCGAATATTGCATCCCACGGAGACCGCAAACTCGGAGCGCAGGGACCCAGCCAAAAGTCCCACAACTTACCTTGTGTGAGCCTCGCACAACGCCAGCAGGCACAATCCGAAAGTGAGGGTCAGCACGAGGCGGGCCATTGTGATTTGTGGGCATCAGTTAGAGCAGCTGAGTCAAAGTCGTACCCAGGCTGGGAAGAGAGAGACAAGGAGAAGGGAGGGTGGGAGAGAAAGGCTCGTCCTTCGAAGTAGATAGGTAGCTGTTGTGATGTGGTCACCGACACTTTCAGCAACCTAAAGGGGTAGCGGTGGATCCCCTGTTGTATATATTGAGCAGGAATGTTAATTGATTTATTGGGGGCGGGGTTTATGCACTAAATAAAAGGATCCTGGTGTGGACAGGATATTGAACAGTGTTACCTGCGAGTGGTGTTCATTCCTACTACGACATAACATAGGTGCCACGAAGGTGGGATCCTGTGGCTGTTTCTTCCCACTTGTATCCTGGCTTTTCTGCTCTCTCTCTCCATCTCCCTCTCTCTCCGTCTCCCTCTCTCTCCGTCTCCCTCTCTCTCCGTCTCCCTCTCTCTCCGTCTCCCTCTCTCTCCCCGTCTCCCTCTCTCTCCGTCTCCCTCTCTCTCCGTCTCCCTCTCTCTCCGTCTCCCTCTCTCTCCGTCTCCCTCTCTCTCCCCGTCTCCCTCTCTCTCCCCGTCTCCCTCTCTCTCCGTCTCCCTCCGTCTCCCTCTCCGTCTCCCTCTCCCTTTCTGTCTCCCTCCCTCCCTCCCTCTGTCTTCCTCTTTCTTCCTTTCTCTGTCTCCCTCTGTCTTCCTCTCTGTCTCCCTCTGTCTTCCTCTCTGTCTCCCTCTGCCTCCCTCTCCGTCTCCCTCCCTCTGTCTCTGTCTCTCTCCTTCTGTCTGTCTCCCTCCCTCTGTCTCCCTCTATCCCTCTGTCTCCCTCCCTCTCGCTCTCTCCCTCTCGCTCTCGGTCTCCCTCTGCCTGTCTCCCTCTCTCTGTCTCCCTCGGCCTCCCTCTTTCTCTCTCTCTCTGTCTCCCTCCCTCTGTCACCCTCTCGGTCTCTCTGCCTGTCTTAGTCTATGACTCTATCTGTCCCTGTTTCCCTCCCTCTGTCTCCCTCTCCGTCTCTGTCTGTCTCTGCCCGTCTGCCGCTGCCTCCATCTGTCTCTATCTGTCTGCCCCTGCCCCCATCTGTCTCTATCTGTCTGTCCCTGTCTATCTCTGTCTCCCTCTCTCTGTCTGTCTGTCTGTCTGTCTCGCCCTCTCTCTGTCTCGCCCTCTCTCTGTCTCGCCCTCTCTCTGTCTCGCCCTCTCTCTGTCTCGCCCTCTCTCTGTCTCTCTCTCCCTCGGTCTCCCTCCCTCTGTCTCTGTATGTCTCCTTCTGTCTGTCTCCCTCCCTCTGTCTCCCTCTATCCCTCTGTCTCTATCCCTGTCTCCCTCCCTCTCGCTCTCTCCCTCTTGCTCTCTCTCTGTCTCCCTCTGTCTGTCTCCCTCTCTGTCTCTCTCGGCCTCCCTCTTTCTCTCTCTCTGTCTCCCTCCCTCTGTCACCCTCTGTCTCCCTCCCTCTGTCACCCTCTGTCACCCTCTGTCTCCCTCCCTCTCTCTCACCCTCGGTCTCCCTCTCCATCTCCCTCTGTGTCTGTCTGTCTTAGTCTCTGCCTCTGTCTGTGTCTGTCTGTCTTAGTCTCTGCCTGTGTCTGTCTGTCTTAGTCTCTGCCTCTGTCTGTATCTGTATGTCTGTCTTGGTCTCTGCCTCTATCTGTCTGTCCCTGTCTCTATCTGTCCCTGCCTGCCCTGTTTCCCCTCCCTCTGTCTCCCTCTCCGTCTCTTTCTGTCTCTGCCCGTCTGCCGCTGCCTCCATCTGTCTCTGTCTGCCGCTGCCTCCATCTGTCTCTCTCTGTCTGCCCCTGCCTCCATCTGTCTCTCTCTGTCTGCCCCTGCCTCCATCTGTCTCTCTCTGTCTGCCCCTGCCTCCATCTGTCTCTCTCTGTCTGCCCCTGCCTCCATCTGTCTCCCTCTCTCTGTCTCAGTCTCCCTCACTCTGTCTGTCTCCCTCACTCTGTCTGTCTCCCTCACTCTGTCTGTCTCCCTCACTCTGTCTGTCTCCCTCACTCTGTCTGTCTCCCTCACTCTGTCTGTCTCCCTCACTCTGTCTGTCTCCCTCACTCTGTCTGTCTCCCTCACTCTGTCTGTCTCCCTCACTCTGTCTGTCTCCCTCACTCTGTCTGTCTCCCTCACTCTGTCTGTCTCCCTCACTCTGTCTGTCTCCCTCACTCTGTCTGTCTCCCTCACTCTGTCTGTCTCCCTCACTCTGTCTGTCTGTCTCCCTCACTCTGTCTGTCTGTCTCCCTCACTCTGTCTGTCTGTCTCCCTCACTCTGTCTGTCTGTCTCCCTCACTCTGTCTGTCTGTCTCCCTCACTCTGTCTGTCTGTCTCCCTCACTCTGTCTGTCTGTCTCCCTCACTCTGTCTGTCTGTCTCCCTCACTCTGTCTGTCTGTCTCCCTCACTCTGTCTGTCTGTCTCCCTCCCCCTCTCTCTCCGTCTCCCTCCCCCTCTCTCTCCGTCTCCCTCCCCCTCTCTCTCCGTCTCCCTCCCCCTCTCTCTCTGTCTCCCTCCCCCTCTCTCTCTGTCTCCCTCCCCCTCTCTCTCCGTCTCCCTCCCTCTCTCTCTCCGTCTCCCTCCCTCTCTCTCTCCCTCTCACTCTGCCTCCCTCTCACTCTGCCTCCCTCTCACTCTGCCTCCCTCTCCCTCTCACTCTGCCTCCCTCTCACTCTGCCTCCCTCTCACTCTGCCTCTGCCTCCCTCTCACTCTGCCTCCCTCTCACTCTGCCTCTGCCTCCCTCTCACTCTGCCTCTGCCTCCCTCTCACTCTGCCTCTGCCTCCCTCTCACTCTGCCTCCCTCTCACTCTGCCTCTGCCTCCCTCTCACTCTGCCTCCCTCTCACTCTGCCTCCCTCTCACTCTGCCTCCCTCTCACTCTGCCTCCCTCTCACTCTGCCTCTGCCTCCCTCTCACTCTGCCTCTGCCTCCCTCTCACTCTGCCTCCCTCTCACTCTGCCTCTGCCTCCCTCTCACTCTGCCTCCCTCTCACTCTGCCTCTGCCTCCCTCTCACTCTGCCTCCCTCTCACTCTGCCTCCCTCTCACTCTGCCTCCCTCTCACTCTGCCTCCCTCTCACTCTGCCTCCCTCTCACTCTGCCTCCCTCTCACTCTGCCTCCCTCTCACTCTGCCTCCCTCTCACTCTGCCTCCCTCTCACTCTGCCTCCCTCTCACTCTGCCTCCCTCTCACTCTGCCTCCCTCTCACTCTGCCTCCCTCTCACTCTGCCTCCCTCTCACTCTGCCTCCCTCTCACTCTGCCTCCCTCTCACTCTGCCTCCCTCTCACTCTGCCTCCCTCTCACTCTGCCTCCCTCTCACTCTGCCTCCCTCTCACTCTGCCTCCCTCTCACTCTGCCTCCCTCTCACTCTGCCTCCCTCTCACTCTGCCTCCCTCTCACTCTGCCTCCCTCTCACTCTGCCTCCCTCTCACTCTGCCTCCCTCTCACTCTGTCTCCCTCTCACTCTGCCTCCCTCTCCCTCTGTCTCCCTCTGTCTCCCTCTCTCTCTCTCTCTCTCTCTCTCTCTCTCTCTGTCTCTCTCTGTCTCTGTCTCTCTCTCTGTCTCTCTCTCTGTCTCTCTCTCTGTCTCTCTCTCTGTCTCTCTCTCTGTCTCTCTCTCTGTCTCCGTCTGTCTCCGTCTGTCTCCGTCTGTCTCCGTCTGTCTCTGTCTGTCTCCCTCCCTCTGTCTCCCTCCGTCTGTCTCCCTCTGTCTCCCTCTCTCTGTCTCTCTCTCTGTCTCCGTCTGTCTCCGTCTGTCTCCGTCTGTCTCCGTCTGTCTCTGTCTGTCTCCCTCCCTCTGTCTCCCTCCGTCTGTCTCCCTCTCTCTCGGTCTCCCTCTCTCTCGGTCTCCCTCTCTCTCAGTCTCCCTCTCTCTCAGTCTCCCTCTCTCTCAGTCTCCCTCTCTCTCAGTCTCCCTCTCTCTCGGTCTCCCTCTCTCTCGGTCTCCCTCTCTCTCGGTCTCCCTCTCTCTCGGTCTCCCTCTCTCTCGGTCTCCCTCTCTCTCGGTCTCCCTTTCTCTCGGTCTCCCTTTCTCTCGGTCTCCCTCTCTCGGTCTCCCTCTCTCGGTCTCCCTCTCTCGGTCTCCCTCTCTCGGTCTCCCTCTCTCGGTCTCCCTCTCTCTCGGTCTCCCTCTCTCTCGGTCTCCCTGTCCTTCTTTATGTGATGATCAGCAGCAGACAGAATGACAATGGGCCTGTCCACAGTCTGCTCGAGGTTGGGCAGGGGCTGCTGCAGCCTCTAGAGTTCAAAGAGAAGTGCGAGAGGCCCCAAGTGAGAGAACATTTAAACTCCTGGGGCTTCTCCCAGGGGAACAACACAACCTGCTTTAATTGTGACAATTAAGGGGACCAAAGGTGTCCGTAAAAGCAATGTTGGTGGCCTCCCTGTGCGCTGCCTGAGTGATAATACCACATTGTCACTGGGCCAGCACTGGATGGACTGGCGATCCGGGGGGGGCAAGCGCACCCCCTTGCCCCCCTGCGGACACCCATGATGTGACTGTCACTGTGTTGTATGGCGAGACCTTGGTATGTCTTGGCAGCCTTAAAGCGCAAGTGCAGTTTTTGCCCTAGAAGTGATTATATGCCCATTAGAAAAGTTTTCTATCATTTATTCTAGAAAAAAAAGAAACTGCTGCTTATGCATAGGCACTGACTACTAACTGCTTAAGATATTTGTGTTGCCCTGTTGAAGCAGTGTTGTAGGATCTTACGTGAGGGAAGAGATATCCTAACGTGTCTGAAGATGAATTAATATCCCTTACTAGAAGTGCTTCATTTAGCTGGTTAGATGCGTGTGATGGAATTTTTAAGTACAGAAATTCATTATGTACTACTTTTTTCATTACTATTTTATCAACATATTTAAGTGTTTTATTTTGCATGTCGCAATGTCTGATATATTTGATGCGCATTTTAATTCCATCATCATAAACTTTATTCGACAGTTAAGTCATAAAAGCACAGCATAAAAACATTCATCAAATACAGAATAAAACAGTCATAGTATAATGATTTGTATAAATAAATAAGATACAATTAAACTCAATACAACTATCGAATATATTTGTTTTTAAAAAAAAATATATCAGATAAAATTATTTTTAAAATTGTCAGATTTACAAAAGGGAGTTGTTATCATATTTGCTAGTTCATTATGTGGAGTAGGAAGTAATTCAGTAACGCACAGTAACTACCAATCGAACGCGAAACCCATCCCCATAACTTTTTCAAACAATAAAAAAAAAAAATCTTTACTGGGGTAAGGATGGTCAAATAGGGCAATGCTCGCTTAACAATAGCATTGGTTTGGATCGAATTATCCATGCCCATTTCAAAAGCTTTGCTACAGCTATAGCAATGGGAGGGTTGGGGTCTGAACCTAGAATTCTCAGGGCCTCTTCATGTCTTCGAGTGCCTATTAAACGACAGATTGGTTTAATCCACTTTTGGCGAGGTACAATATATAAAGGACAGAAGAACAAGATGTGACTTACAGATTCTTGTTGATCCGTGCACCTAAAGCATCTGTCACTAGTTGTCCCCGCCCATTTTGCAGTAAATAGCCTTGTCGGAAGGGTTCCCACCCTAAATTGGAATAACAGTTTACGATCTAAAGACTTTTCTATTGCATCCCAATACCTTTCTAGCACTGGGCAAAACTTAAATTCAAGGAATCGTCCAGTGAGGTGAGACGAAAGACCCTTTGAGCATGTTAATGAGAAAACCATCTCCCAGTATCTTCCCTTCAAGATTTTTTTAGAGGGAAAGACTGCATTTAAAGGGTCATCCCATAGTTCAATCATTCCCAACCTTACTAGCAGGGATCTAATTTCCTTCAACCACCTAATTTTGTGGAAGGAGTCCTTTTCAATAATATCCTTAAGACCCTGGGCATAATGAGAGAGTTCCTCTGTTGTCCATATTCTGCGCCAATACAATAACGGGCGCAGAATAACCAGATCTTTAACTGCTTTCCTATCAAGATCCCATAAAAGTGGTATTAATGGAGTGCTTTTCGGGATACTGGTAACTTTACATAGGAACTCATTTTATGCCAGAGACCGGCGTTTTAGGTTTTCGAACTCCCACAGTTCGGCTCCGTAAAGGGCCGAACTTAGTAACTTCATCCCATAAATATCAAGGGCTGGACTAATTGGTTTAGTTAGCGAGGTTTTACATTTTGTTTAGAAGAAGGCCTGACTGCTGTTGGTGTTTTAAGACAGCCAAATCAAGTTGGCTATTCCAACGCATATCTCTCTGCAGGGTAACTCCCAAATAGGTAAAGGCATCAACCTGCTCTAGTGGACAATTATTCATATTAATACTTCCTCTAAAGGATTTGTGTTCGTTGAAGGACATACATTTTGTTTTGGCAGTATTTATTTCCAGTCCGTGCAAAAGGCAAAAGTCTCTGAACCGCTGAAGGGCCCGCTGGAGGCCACTCGGTGTTTTAGAGATAATCAAGGTATCGTCCGCAAACAAGAGGATTGGGATGCGGATACCTGCCAGCACAGGGGCATCTGTGGGGACCCAGGGAGAGGTAGTCCGCCACCGCGTTGACAAAGAGTGAAAACAGGGTAGGCGCCATGACGCAACCCTGTCGCACTCCCCGCTCAACGGGGAAGGTTTCTGTAACCTCGCCCTGCAGCCACCACCGTACCCGGGCGAATTTATCCTCATGCAAGTGCACAACCAATGTCAGCAACTCCGGGGCCATATCCAACCCCTCCAAGACTAGTCATAATTTACAACGAGGTATTAGATCAAAAGCCGCCCTCAAGTCAACGAACACAGCGTACAGAGCCCCTTTTTCCAAGACCACTGTCCGCCCGTAGAGAGTAATAAAACGAAAAACTTGGTCGATCGTGCTTGTTCTAGGGCGGAAGCCAGCCTGCAAGGTATTATTTTCATCCATCCAAGTCTGTATTTTATACAAAACTAATCAACCCAAGATTTTCTGAATGGAGTCGATTAGACTAATAGGCCTATAGTTGCCTGCTACAGACTTGTCCCTTCTTTTATATATCGGGACAATTTCTACCCCCTTCCAAGAGAGAGGGACAGCCGCTCCTTGAGCTATAGCATTTGCCAAATGGGTAATGTATAATCGCCAAGTTAGTTTGTCATTTAGAAACCCGTTGGCAGGGATGCAATCAATGCCCGGTGCTCTTCCCTCAGTTACTGTCTCTAATGCCCTATCAACATCTTCTAAGGTAAAAGCAGCTTCTACATAAAATGTAAAGATAAATGAACCAGCGCTCTCATCACTACCACTACAAGCGTATTGTGGCTTGAAATAATTAATCCATGAGTCTTGAGCAACATTATTCTGCGGGCGATCGGGGCACCCACCCCTATCCCATTTGAATGTGTCCCAGAATAGTCTTGAGTTTTTAACCACACAGGCTTCTTTAAGCTCCTGCCACTTGCACTCGTCCCATATCTTTTTTGCCTCAATATGTACTTTCCTGTAGCGTGCCCGTGCCTCTTTAACCTTTCTCGGGTCCCTAGTTTTTAATGCTAGACCCAGCTGCCCCTTGCTTGTCGGCAATCTACATTGTACCAGCTCTTGGATTTTTCCCTGGGTTTATTTCTACCGGAGATCGACTAACAGAAATATATTCTAAGTTGAGCAAAAAGGTTAGTATGGGCTTCAATCAGTGGCGGTTCGTCCATTGGGGGCGTTGGGGCGTTGCCCCACTAGCCATGGACGACCGTCACTTCACTGCATACATACAATTACGTTACAGAGTGAGTCGTGCATTTATTTCCTTGAGGTCGGACAGGGTCAGTAACTATAGTGACGTCGCTCATCACGGAGGTGTGGGGGGCGGGCCTGCGCCGGCAGTGAGTGGCAGGCCCTGGGCTGGCAGATAGCAGCAGCGTGGCAGGGAGGGCAGGGGGCAGCAGCAGTGTGTGCGCATTTAGGACAAGTCATTTTTATGACTTGCCCACGCATGCGCACACACGCAGTAGCCCCTTCCCTCCTCCTCCTCTCCTTGCACTCACACAGGCAGAGACCCGGGGGAGCCGGGTCTCATTATGGGCAATATTAGCCCTGCTCTATGTAGTCAGCGATTGGCCGGCGCTGTTGGGACGTCACCACGCCCTGACGTGGACAGGAGGATTGCTTCAAGAAGAACACCAGACTAGTCACGAGGAGAGTGATGGCACGCGTTCCCCCTTCCTCTTGAAACAGAGCTGTATTTTACTGATGGCGCTCGCCCTGAACTGAGCATTTTGCTGCCCGGGCCTTTCAAGCTCTTTGTCTGCCAGCCTCGGACTGAAGTGCCGGCCTGAGCTGCTCTGCCACCATGGGAGCTACAACAGATTAGAGATTAACGGTCCGGGCCTTCCGAATTCTACAAGAGGAGCAAGTGCAGCTAAAACGCGCCTAGCTGCGCAGACCCCTCCAAATCATCTTGCAAATGAAAGGTTAAGGTAGGTTTTATTACAGTTTCGTTTAGTCAATTTATAGGACTTCGTGTTTTTTTTTAATAAAGGAGTGTGCGCTTTAAATGAAAGTTAATCATCTTCGCGCAAGTGTGAAAACTGAAGAGCTTCAATGTGAATAAATGCAATGGGGGGATTGGAGTTCTAAAACATGTAACCAATTAAAAGAGAAATTGCGATGAAAGGGGCAGGGGTAGTAACGCCAGCAATGGTTTAACCGTAGTGAATTTACCACCAGGTGCAGTTTGGCAATAATTATTTTCCCTTTGCCAGGCTTCGTTGTCATGTAATCCAATTAATACATCTCTGCAAAGGCCAGCAATGTAACATGACTAATCACCGTATGGCTTTATCATAGCCATACTGTGATTGGCCATTTCTGCTCATGCCTCCCTTGTCACTTCACTTGGTGCACATTGCCGGCTTTGCACATCACCTGAGTCCCCCTCGCCTCTGGACATGTCCCGGGCCGGCCGAAATTACAAACACATTCCAAGTCACAGAAGCGGCGGGCCACAGAGTAAAACAAAAGGTAAACTCTGTTTTGTTGTTTTTCTAAGTTTAAGTGTTTCTAATGCCAATGCCGCCGTCGCCAGTGTTCAAATATGCGGCTGTAGGCTAGTGCAGTTTATTTTTAAGGGTGCTTGCTGCTAATAATATATTGTGTTTGTAACTATTTATAAATTACAAGCAGGGGAACAAGGCTTGTGTCTCGGCGTCCGCTCAACCTCCTGTGATCCTGAGCAAATCACAATCTAAATCTCCTCGTGCCTTAAAATAAATGAATGTGTCTTTGTGTAAAGTAACTGGTGCTCATGTAAAGCACTCTACTACCACCTTAAACCCTGCTATGAAAAGTGACTTTTGTTTTTCTTGCCACTAGGCAGTAGGGCACGAATTGCTGCCCATGACTCAGACACACTGCATAAACTATTTACATTACAATGAATGTCTGGCCTGTCCTATAGATGAAGTGTGACAGAATTTATTTTAATTTTTTCAACGGAGCGAACAGTAAAAAAGTGTGCTTTGTTCGTCCTTGTGAAGAGCAGGGAATCTTGCCTCGCTATAAATCAAAGGGTACTGTAAACTCCAGTGTTTTTAAGCTTCTGTGGTTAACTGCTGATCAACTCTCCTTTGTCTTTATTGTCGCTTTACATATGCTCTATAATTGGGGTAATGTGCAGGCCCTTATGGTAGCGTGCTGATGTGTCAAAAGTCTCAGACTTCCATGGATTTTGACTTTATTTATGGTAACGGCAAGGGAGTCGCCTCTTTAAACACTGCAGATGCAGACTTGCCTGCATGTGGCTCTTTTTTGCTAGGCCTATGAAGGAGCCAGCGTTGATCTCCCCCATTCACAAAATATATATTGTAAACAGTGCAATTTGCTGTTAAAATGAAAATTACTTTGCCTGGCCCCCACATGTTTAACTCTGTTCTGTCAATCAGCCTGAGAACTAATATAACCCCATAAAAAAATGCAAAGTAAATCGCCACGGACTTCCATAAAAATGTTGTGCCCCCCTCTCAGCTCACTTCTGTCAGACTTCACCAACCTCCACTGACACATAGTAAGTCTTGCTCCTGTAACGAGGTACTGTTGCCATCGCAGCATCAGATGTAAGATGCTTCACTAGCATATTCAGAGGTGTTATCACAAGGTCTGTTATGAAGTTCTGTAGATATACTGGATAAGCAGCTACTATGTCATTATCATATGAAATCTTTTTATTGATTTATTTACCAACTTACTTTCTCAAATTTGCTTGAAAATGCACAGTTTGGCCACTCTTTTTTTCAAAATGTTCTTAGGGGGAAATTCCCTGAACCACTCTTTTGGCGGCAGTCTCTCTTGCCTCCGGTAACTCACGCACAACCTTTACGCCCCACCTTTTTCAAAAGTCACCAGCCGCCACTGGCTTCAATAATAGAAGAGTGGAAAGCCCCGTTAGTGGCACTAAGCCCCAGGTCTACCAATACCTTATTTACATCGTTCTTAATAGAAGTCAAGGTATCAGGATGCTCAATCACTTTGCTCCACTTAAGGTGGCGCTCATCATTTGCTAGGGCGATATCAGGAGCTGTTGTAACCTGGGTTGCTGCTACCAATCCATCTAATCCCAACCTGAGTAGTGAGGTAAGGGGGTTGTGATCACTCTCTATGCGAGCCTTTACTGCCATATACACAAGGCAATGCCACAATTTTAGATGGACAAGCAAATAGTCTATGCGACTAGACGTGTGGCAATTATCATATGTTCTGATGCCCTGTCTATCTGATGGTGTTCGGCCGTTAGCGGCCCTTAATTGGTTCCCCATGCATAGCCCCTTCAGTTGGATTGCAGCCTCAGACCATTTTTTATAGGTTTCAACTCCAGTTGAGGAATCCCCCATCTTGAGTCTTCCTCCTCCGTTAAACTCTGGTCATCATACCCTAGCGGCCCAAAGGTCGTATTAAAATCTCCCACTATGAGAGGCAGTGTATTATTTGGCAAGTTCTCGTTTAAAACATCTAAGGCAGATATTACCTCAGACGTTTTCCCTCCCGGGAGGCCCCTTGCATATACATTAAAAATATCAATGTTTGCAACAGAGGGAAAACTAAGTCTTACTGCGAGGATATCATAGTTTGAAGCAGGAAGTAATTGTATCTTCAGTTTAAGTCCTGCTTGACCCAAATCACCAATCCTCCTACTGGGCGTCCCTTTTTCTTTTTCACTGCAGGGACATAGAAATTGAGATAACCTAGCCTGAATACAGAATCCACCGACCAAGTCTCTTGAAAAAGACAAATGTCAAATTTATTAATAAAATCCGACCGGTCGGGCGCGGCTAATTTCGACCCCAGGCCCACCAGGTTCCATGATATCAGGGATGTCAAGCCGTTTATGCTGGAAGATCTACCAACGTTACCAGCCCCATCACTTAAAAGAAAATCATGCCGATACACTATATTCGTGTCAGCAGCTGGCAGTAAATTTGTCTCACTCAAAGCATGATTAAGTGTTACCTCACGACACTTCTGGTTAGGGACTACACTCTTTACATTTGATCAAGTTCCATTAGGCTTAAGTCCCGATGCCCCACCCTCCGAGCGAACGTTGTCAATAGATAGATTTGGGCTCTTATCTGGGTTATCATCGAAAAAGCCACTTTACTAGACCTCAGGCAGCCTACAGATATTCGCCGTCAGTCGCAGTCAACCCGGACAAAACGTCATACCTATTATACATCCTTATGCTCCCTGTAGTACACCAATTCTGTGTCTCCCCCCCCCCGTTTGGTAAAAGTTTTCCTTGGGGCAATATATGCTGGTGGATAGAAGTAGGCCAAGGGTAATGGTTGAATTGGGGGCGTTGGGTCTACTTGGGCCCAGTTGCAGATTTATTCAACAGCCCTCCTATCCCTGAAGTTGATGATTACACAATCCCCCATAACAGCCTTTGACCGCACCCCCACCCAATCCACTCTTCTAGCAAACAAGATTTCAGCACATACATGGTTCGGCAATGGCCGGTTAGCATTAAGCCAAAAAATACACTTGTTCTTAAGCTCCATGTACGACTCCCTTTTGTCCTGATTCAATGAAGGAACGCCCACCAGGACCACTACATAAGGGGCAGATTCTGGTGGGAGATCTATGTTTGGTAGGCTTATTGTAGTTTGTATAGGGGGTGGGGGGGTTATTCATTACTTGTTTTTGAATTACAGGTCTACTGTCTTCCACTTGCCGTGTCCTGCCGCTCTGCGGTGCATGGTTAGACACTGCTATTTTACTGGGAAGGTGTGTGGGGGAGGGTACTGGAAACTTAACGAGAGCATGAGCATCAACTAAATCAATTCCTTTTGGTGGTGCTGTGAGGTCAACAACTACATTATGTTTATTTTGCCCAGGCATGTTCGTCTGGGTGCCAATTGCCTCATTGGCTCAGTTTCCCCCACACGCCTGGGCCGAAGCAAATGATAGTTCTAGGCACACAAGTCTGCTTTCTATAGAGTCCAATCGATCATATATTGGGAGGCATGTCTTTTTTAAATTATATTCCGATTTAGTCCAGAAGATCGGTCCCAACTCGGCAGGTACTACATTCCCCAGGGCTTGATGATAAAGTATCCTCTTCATTAATAGTTTGCAATATGGCATAACTGGGGGGAGGTGTTGGAGTCGGATTCTCATTAATCGAGTTGGCTTTCATTATTTTTGCTTTCCTCCCTTTCGTTTGAGCTTGGGCCCCACTCTGCTTCCTTTTAGACGTCAGACCCAACATTGGTTGAAATGCCCCTGATTTGGAACTATAGGCTGATCGGGTCTTAATGCTGGATGAAGGCGATCTTATCAAAGTGTTATTGGTATTAATAATGAGTCTAGTGTCCAGCGAAACAGTGGCACTTGCCGAGGGGCATGCCAAACACCCAGCAGGTTGAAATGGCTGATTTCCCTCATCCTCCCCCAAACTAGACAATAGAGCATGAGTAGCAGGCTGCTGGGGATTGGTGACCGGGCCTTAGCCAAGCTTTCCAGTGAAGATCTCTTATCAAGGGCGATATCAAGCGATACTATCTTTTCTGTCAGCTCAATTTCATGAGCTAAGACGGAGGACGCTCTTACGAGGAAATTGTCTAGGGTGCCTATTAATGACCCTCCAGTGGTAGATTTTCTGGCATTCCCACCTTAGATGAAGATATGGTTGTGAAGGGGATAGATCCAACTCCTCTTTAGACAAACAGATGATACCAAGTCAGTGACAACCAACTCAGGGTTACATACACACACTAACCTTGAAAGCAGATGTTAAGGGTGTGGCCCGTCCCGTCCTCGACCGTGCTAGAAGGGGCTAAAACGGGCCCGCCCTTGGACCGGGCTTCGACTGGCACGCGTCCGTGCACGTTCCGCGCAGCGGAAGTGATGGGAAGCTTTACGGATGCTGGACAGCAGGCTCAGGCGTGGGCTCTGACACACGCCCCCTGGGACTTGTAGTTTCTCCTCCGGGTAATGCTCTGACCAGCGAAGCGGCTCCCACGTCAGCGGGAGCGTCGAGAGGCTTTATGGACGCCGGACAGCAGGCTCAGGTGTGGGCTCTGACACACGCCCCCTGGGACTTGTAGTTTCCCCTCCGGGTAATGTTCTGACCAGCAAATTCATGAAAATACATCCATTTTTTATATGTGCCTCTGTGCCCTAGATAACCTACGTCACAGGTTATCCACTATTTATCTGGATTTTCCTTCTAATTGGTAGAAATATTATTTGGTGTTTGAGACACTGTTCTTAGACAAGAGGCAGGATTCCTACTGCGAATCCCTGAAATGAGATGTGAATTTAGAAATAGAGGCTTGCAGAAGCCCACCATCTTTGCATTTGTATAGTGCCATTATTGAAGCCAATTCCCCATTAAGACGCAATGTATACTATGCCTACAAAGTGCCACTTTGCAGAAAAGGTTTTCGGGAGCATACAGTGATCTCTATAAAGCCGACATCTACTACCCAAGAGCCCACATTTGTCATCTGCAAGTTGTTCTTCTCTGACAACATCCACTGTGTGAAGAATTAGCACCTGAGAGGGAAGTCGGTAGCCCTTAAATGCTTTACTGTCGGAAAACATGGACACATTCTTGCAATTGCAGTCCTCTTTACCACCCCTTTACCTCGTGATTTAAACAATTGTGAGATGGTGGCTTCCACAGACTTGTGTAACTTGCTGTGTCTAACTGATACATTGAATTGTAGTTTCTGACCCTCACAAAGCCTGCCAACTAATGTGGGTTACATCGTGTCTGCTGTCTTTAGTTATTTCAAAAATATTTGCTATTAAAATGGGATCATGATCATAGGCGGTGCAATTCCAATGTCTATAACCACAAAACAATATCCTGAGTTGGACAACTGTAGTTTTTGCAGTGTCGTGCCTGATGACGGACAGAATCACCCTCAGTCAAAGTATCACAGATGGAACAGTTGGTAAAGGTCCATCAGAGCTCACATGCCTGTAGCATGACTCGAAGCTCCCAGGGCCGCCAAGGAATGAGTTGTTAGAACCAGCAAGTGAGAAAGAGTTTCGCAGGCTTTACTACACGGGGGGGCAGCACCGCACCAGCATAACATTTTCCAGAACAGCAAAAAAAAAAAAGTGTTGGACACTGTATTTTAGCTCGGTGGAAAAACTGAAATTACATATGATACTGTATGCAGCGGGAGATAATAGGAGCGAGTGTTTGTGCCACACAACATTTTAACTATATGGTCAAACATAAGTCTAAAACTGTATAACAATTACAAATACAAAACAACCTGGTCAAACTCGCTTACTACATATGGACAGGTCGGTCCATATTTAGCTTACATGGAGTGCAGCCAAAAGACACCAACCATGTGTGGCAGAGAATGAAGGCGAGAATGTGCTAGTAAAAAACAGTCAAAAGTTTACCAAGAAAGGAACAATCAGTTAGAAGAGTCAATATTATTCAACGCCTTACTTGGACTTTTCTGTGTTAGGCTTGGAGGGAGTGCTGCCATTGGACACCTGGCCATTGTCGCTGTCCGATGAGTCTCCAAACCTTCTGCTAATCCAATCTCGTAAGGGCCTATCAAAAAGTTAAACTACGATTTAATGAATTAATTAAATTAAGTGTTCAAAGAATGTGTGTGTGGTAGAGGCAGGCAAGAATAGTCCTTGGCTGTGTAAATTCGGCAGCTTGCTTTGAACTACATACCTGATAAAGGGAATGGCCATGAAAAACTTATTCGGCGCCAAACCAAGCTTCGACCTTGGGGTCATGTCATTTCTGTGACACGGCAATTTTTCGATTGGAAACCATTCAATGTTCTAAAAAGAAACATTGGAAACAAAATTAACCCTAGAAGCATTGTGTATACATTACAATCAGCATATAGCGGCACATATTAATCTGCAAGGTTTTCGAACATCAAGATGTTTGTGTGCTAGGCCAACACACAGACTTAAGTCAACCTTCGATTGTCATTTCATATTCAGAGACAAGATAGGTCCAGTATTTTTGAAATGTAAGGCAGAAAGGCCAGAAAATTAATTCTATATCGGACGGCATTGACTAATAAAATACTTGGAACTTTTGATCCCGGGGAGTTTATTGCACTTTATACTGTTGCAAATATTACTATATTACTTCACATTCATGACATCATGACAGGGCGATACCAAAGCTAATTATTTGATATCTCTAAACAGCCTTCATTGTTCTTCTTGTGTTCCTAACTTATTTCTATGAAACATCATTTGCTCTGGATGCCATATCAATGATATGGAAAATGCTACTTACCCAGTATGCATCTGGTCTTGGCATTTAGAGCTGTAGAGCCATATGCTTTAGCATAGATCGCCATCTGGTGTTGGGTTCCGATGGTTGCACTTTGTTTTTGTTCGAAAAAGTCTTTGCAATCACGAGGTAGGTGACTCCTCCTTTCGGTGAAAGTGCGCATGGGCATCAACTCCATCCCCAGATTGTTTTGCCATAAGGGAGATGATGGAGTTAGTAAGAGTAGAAAGAGATGTCCATGTATAGTGTATCTAAGTAAGATAATACTGCAACAGATAAAGGTACCCAGCGAGGCGGGTGGGCGCATATGGCTCTACAGCTCTATGTGCCAAGAACAGATGCATCCTGGGTAAGTAGCATTTTCCGTTTGAGGCATATGAGCTGTAGATCATGCTTTCGATTCAGAAAAGGGGGTGGGTCTGAATTGAGCAGACCACTCTTACCCAGTCCAAAGATCAGGGCTTGATCCATCACCGTTATTTATCTCACTGCCCCATCCCAGCTCAGAACCTGGCTATATGCAAATCAGTCTGTCCCTGGCCCAGTGCATCATGGGAACAGGGCAGACTAAACTACCAAGCCAATTCTTCACCAGAAAGGAAACAAGCTACCGGGGACCGGTTTCTGGCATTTCAGCCGTCTTCGGCCCGGCTTGCTTGAATCCTGATGGAGCAGTGAGAAAGGGACTCATGTCTGAGTATACCCTGCCACACCTATAGTGGCCAAAATCGATTCAGAAAAGGGGGTGGTGATGAACAGAGTGTCTGAATTGAGCAGACCACTCTTACCCAGTCCAAAGATCAGGGCTTGATCCATCACCGTTATTGGCTTTTGTAGTTTGGTTTGCCCTGTTCCCATCATGCACTGGGACAGGAACAGACTAATTTGCATACAGCCAGGTTCTGAAACTGGGATGGTGCAGTGAGCTAAAAAACGGTGTTGGATCTAGCCCTGATCTCTTGACTGGGTGAGAGCTTTCTGCTTAATTCAGAGACTCTGTCCCTCACCACCCCTTGTTGTAAATATTTTTGTCCACCCTAAGCGTGGAAGGGTATTCTCAGATGTGAGACCCTTGCTCATTGCACCATCAGGATTCAAGCAAACCGGGCCGAAGACGGCTGTAATGCCAGAAACCGGTCCCCGGGAGCTTGTTTCCTTCCCAGTGTAAGAATTGGCTTTTGTAGTTTGGTTTGCCCTGTTCCCATCATGCACTGGGACAGGAACAGACTAATTTGCATACAGCCAGGTTCTGAAACTGGGATGGTGCAGTGAGCTAAAAAACGGTGTTGGATCTAGCCCTGATCTCTTGACTGGGTGAGAGCTTTCTGCTTAATTCAGAGACTCTGTCCCTCACCACCCCTTGTTGTAAATATTTTTGTCCACCCTAAGCGTGGAAGGGTATTCTCAGATGTGAGACCCTTGCTCATTGCACCATCAGGATTCAAGCAAACCGGGCCGAAGACGGCTGTAATGCCAGAAACCGGTCCCCGGGAGCTTGTTTCCTTCCCAGTGTAAGAATTGGCTTTTGTAGTTTGGTTTGCCCTGTTCCCATCATGCACTGGGACAGGAACAGACTAATTTGCATGCAGCCAGGTTCTGAAACTGGGATGGTGCAGTGAGCTAAAAAACGGTGTTGGATCTAGCCCTGATCTCTTGACTGGGTGAGAGCTTTCTGCTTAATTCAGAGACTCTGTCCCTCACCACCCCTTGTTGTAAATATTTTTGTCCACCCTAAGCGTGGAAGGGTATTCTCAGATGTGAGACCCTTGCTCATTGCACCATCAGGATTCAAGCAAACCGGGCCGAAGACGGCTGTAATGCCAGAAACCGGTCCCCGGGAGCTTGTTTCCTTCCCAGTGTAAGAATTGGCTTTTGTAGTTTGGTTTGCCCTGTTCCCATCATGCACTGGGACAGGAACAGACTAATTTGCATACAGCCAGGTTCTGAAACTGGGATGGTGCAGTGAGCTAAAAAACGGTGTTGGATCTAGCCCTGATCTCTTGACTGGGTGAGAGCTTTCTGCTTAATTCAGAGACTCTGTCCCTCACCACCCCTTGTTGTAAATATTTTTGTCCACTCTAAGCGTGGAAGGGTATTCTCAGATGTGAGACCCTTGCTCATTGCACCATCAGGATTCAAGCAAACCGGGCCGAAGACGGCTGTAATGCCAGAAACCGGTCCCCGGGAGCTTGTTTCCTTCCCAGTGTAAGAATTGGCTTTTGTAGTTTGGTTTGCCCTGTTCCCATCATGCACTGGGACAGGAACAGACTAATTTGCATACAGCCAGGTTCTGAAACTGGGATGGTGCAGTGAGCTAAAAAACGGTGTTGGATCTAGCCCTGATCTCTTGACTGGGTGAGAGCTTTCTGCTTAATTCAGAGACTCTGTCCCTCACCACCCCTTGTTGTAAATATTTTTGTCCACCCTAAGCGTGGAAGGGTATTCTCAGATGTGAGACCCTTGCTCATTGCACCATCAGGATTCAAGCAAACCGGGCCGAAGACGGCTGTAATGCCAGAAACCGGTCCCCGGGAGCTTGTTTCCTTCCCAGTGTAAGAATTGGCTTTTGTAGTTTGGTTTGCCCTGTTCCCATCATGCACTGGGACAGGAACAGACTAATTTGCATACAGCCAGGTTCTGAAACTGGGATGGTGCAGTGAGCTAAAAAACGGTGTTGGATCTAGCCCTGATCTCTTGACTGGGTGAGAGCTTTCTGCTTAATTCAGAGACTCTGTCCCTCACCACCCCTTGTTGTAAATATTTTTGTCCACCCTAAGCGTGGAAGGGTATTCTCAGATGTGAGACCCTTGCTCATTGCACCATCAGGATTCAAGCAAACCGGGCCGAAGACGGCTGTAATGCCAGAAACCGGTCCCCGGGAGCTTGTTTCCTTCCCAGTGTAAGAATTGGCTTTTGTAGTTTGGTTTGCCCTGTT
The DNA here is from genome assembly GCF_964263255.1 of Lissotriton vulgaris. Lineage (NCBI taxonomy): Eukaryota > Metazoa > Chordata > Amphibia > Caudata > Salamandridae > Lissotriton > Lissotriton vulgaris. Next base: position 717,759,739 of record NC_141689.1, on the reverse strand, counting down.
CCCATCATGCACTGGGACAGGAACAGACTAATTTGCATACAGCCAGGTTCTGAAACTGGGATGGCGCAGTGAGCTAAAAAACGGTGTTGGATCTAGCCCTGATCTCTTGACTGGGTGAGAGCTTTCTGCTTAATTCAGAGACTCTGTCCCTCACCACCCCTTGTTGTAAATATGTAGATCATGCTTTAGCACCCATATCTGTTGCAGTGGTCTGAAATAGTGTTCTTAAAACAGCCTGGCCCACACTAGCTTGTTGTCTCGCTAACACATCTAGACAATAGTGTTTTGCGAATGTGTGTGGTGTAGACCATGTTGCAGCTTTGCAAAGATCATCCAAGGGTATGTTCCCCAGAATGACAAGGAAGGGGGGCGTGGCACACCGCATGGCCAGGTAGCTGCGCTTCTTGCGAGCTCTGCTGGCCCGATCCGAATCCTGCTAAAATCTTGTTTCTCCTCGCCTTCTTTACACCGTGCCAGTGATCGGTGAGTGTGGGCAAACAGCGGTGTGCCCGATAAGGAGTCTTGCAGTGCTTTACCGGCTGCAATTGGGACCTTTTCGGGGCGACTATAGGCGTGCGGCTCCCAAGATGGTGACCGGAGCGGACTGACGGAGGCTGTGGGCTGTAGCTATGGAGCCAGCGTCCGACGTACCAGTGGCGGTTTGGGCGAAAGTGAAGTATGGGCGGCGGGACGAGCGCCGCAATCCGCTTTGCCCCCTTGCTGCCACCACGCGGCTGGTGGTTTGTGGCTGCCCCCGGGAAGTCCCGCTGCTGGTGCGATGGTGCCGCTACAACCGGAGAGGCGGGGGCCGGAAGGCAGAGGAGCTCCCTTCGCCAGACACGAGAAAGAGCTCCGCGGCAGTGGGGGCTCTTGCGGAGGCCAGCAGGTGCTCAGCAGGTGCTGCCGGGAGCCCGCATGGTGGGTGCCCGGTTTCCAGAGTCTCCAGCCAAGATGCGACGTGGGGCAGTGGTGAGTGGTGCACAGTAATCGAGGGCACTCCGCTGGGCCGCGGTGGGGTAAAGTGAAACAGTGCGCCGCCCTGCTCTTTCCACGCAGCGGTGCCCCGGAGGCTGGCAGCTGCCTTGCGGGACCCCTTGTCGTCCTTGAAGCTTGCCGGTGCTGGCGAAGGAGTGGTGGGAAGGCCCTGGAGACAGTCATCCAGCCTCATGTGTCTTCTGCCTTCATGCAATGCTGAGTGACCGGGGCTTGCACATCCCCATATAATATTTGGTACCCCACTTGGGTAATTAATAACCGGCGTACTTGGATATTGGCTCTTGTCCCCCTGCCAAGATCTTGGCAGACAGTGGGCAAGGCGAGGCTGCCCCTCCTTCCTGAACCACAGGTACAAGGTGGAGGAGTGTCAGCCGTGTGGTGGTGTGACTCTTGGGGGAGCACCCGTCGCCGTTCTTTTGACATCACGCACGGCGATACCGGAGCTCTTCAGGGTGTGCCAAGAGAGGGTTGTTGAGCCCTGATCTCTTGGAGCTATTGTGTGGGAAAATGAAGCACCTGAGACTGCAGTTGCTGAGCTGGTGGTCTACTGCTTGGATAGTGCTGTCACTCCCCTACACTGGGCCGCTTGCAGTACTAGATGTGGTGTTGGCTTGGCTGGGGCTTACTTCACCATCGTGATCCTGACGTCGGTGCGGTGCTGGACTGGCCCCCTCATACCCTCTTGGAGCCTACCCACGGGTGACACACGGCGGCGGAGGACTGCCAACAGCTCTGCCACGATGGCAAAAGACAAAGAGCCCAAGGCGGCCAAGCAGGGGAAGTTGGACAGCTTCGCAAAAGTTATTTCTGTGGCCGTAGTGGCGGAGGGGGGCCCGGCCCCCCACCTAGACACGGATGAGATTCTCGATGGCCCTTCATGAGACACACTTTAGAGAAATTTGGCTTTGGCCCGGGATTCCAGGATTGGTGGCCTTGTCGTACAATGCGCCTGAGGCCAGGGTTAGGGTCAATGGGGCTCTTTCCAAGACCTGGCCGATTCAGCGGGGACTAGGCAGGGATGCCCGCTTTCCCCCTACTGTTTGCATTTATTTTGGAACCCCTGGCTTGTGTCGTTAGGGCCTCACCGGGGCTGGGTGGCTTTGTGGATGATTCAGACAGACAGCGGAGAAACGCATATCATTATCTGTGGATGATATTTTGCTGTATGTGACAAATCCGACTGAGACTCTCCCTCAAATCCTCCGCATAGTTGAAGACTATGGCTACCATGCGGGATATAGGATTAACTGGACCTAGTCTACCCTATACCCAGTGGGGGAGATGGTAGAAACTCGCACTTTCCCTAGCTGCTTCCATTGGTCCACAGAAGGCTTTACCTACCTTGGTCATTACATTACTGTGGACGTGAACACCAGCCTGGTCCGCAACATTAGGTGGGTCTTCTCAAACTTTCAAGAGGATGCTAAAAGATAGCAGAAGCTTCCCGTAACCATTAGGGGAAGGACTGCCATGTTTAAAATGGTAACGCTCCCACAGTTGCTCTACGTATTGCAAAATACTTACATTAAGATTCCGGATCATATATTTATAGGCATGATAGTGAGTTTCGTGTACTCCTCTGGGACGGGGGCCATCCACGTATTGCACTTTCAACACTGCAGCAGAATCCCTATAATGTGGGTTTGACTCTACCAGACAGGTCATATTATAGACGGCTCATCTTATTGCCATTAATGAATGGATCCATGCATCTAGGGATCATCCGACATATAGGCTCAAAAGGCTGCAGTTTAGGGACCATACCCATCTTCACTATCTTTATGGAGGTAAGGTATGTAGTAGACTGCTCCAGGCGACCTAGAAGACGTTGGAGGCATGGAAGAGCGCAGAGCAACAAATGAGGTGGGATCAAAATTGCACCAGGGAAATCCCACTGTGGGAGGGGACTAGGCTAAAAGAGATTGGAAAGCTGAGTGGCTTTAGGCACTGGGACCTAATAGGGATCTCTAAAATAGGTGATGTCCTGGACCATGGTGTGTTGGGCTCTTTTCACACGCTCAAGCTAGATATCAACAACATGACACTCAGACATACGTGCATCTTCGTTTGCAACATGCTTCGGTGATGGAGGGGTTAGATGGGACGTTGCTACCGGAGTATGCCCCATTGGAAGGTCGTCTTCTCCAGGAGGAAATCCCAGCTATAGCCATTGCATTTACCTACAAAACATTACTTAATAACATCCTCAATAGATTGGGTCCTCTTCGTGCAAAATGGGAAAAGGTCACCGGTGGGTTGGAAGATATAGACTGGGAGGCCGCTCTCATGCACCCACGTGAAATGACAATTAAATTAAGGTTACGGCTCATCCAGTACAAAATACTACACCGCGCATATTTTGAGAGAGACAAATTGCATACAATAGGAAGAGCCGAAAGCCCAGAGTGTCTTCGATGTCACCCTGAGCCTGGGACGTTTATACATACCCTTTAAGGGTGCACTGAGATACAGGCCTATTGGGGATCGATTGTGGGGGAGCTCAATCATATATTGGAAGTTCAAATAGAATTGGAGCCACGGTTTCTCCTTTTGGGAATTTCGACAGAGGCAGACATCCCAAGGCGCAAACTTGTTTTAGCTAATCTGGGGCTCGTAGTAGTCAAACGGGATTTAGCTAAATATTGGGGGGGGCGACACAAATACCTACCATTAACAAATGGAGGGAAAGTCTTGATGGGTGCATGGTTGCGGAACGGATGACGTATAAGGCCCGGGGCTGTCCTAAAATATTCCGGAAAATATGGGCCCCATGGATTAAATATTATGGTTTGGAGTTGGAGGGAGATGAAGGGGGAGGGACTTTGTCGTCCGCAGGACCTGGGGTAGAGCCTAGACGGATGTAATTTTTGTTCCAAGTATGTATAACCATGAAAACTGTATAACTTACTCTGATTTCTCTTCGCGCCTAGTCAGCTCCCACGTATGTCTAGACTCCACCGAGATAGTCTCTTTGTCATATGCTTACCCTACATGGCCAATGTGGACTGCTATGCAATGTGTATTGTGTATTCATGCTTTGTTTTATGTTTTGTTTGAAAAACGCAATAACATTTTAAAAAGAATGCCATGGAAGCCCCTAATTTGCGTGTAGAGTGCGCTCTAGGGGGGATTTTTAATGTGCGTTTAGCTTTAATGTAATATATTTGTATGCACTTAACTATCCACCGTGCAATACCTGTTTTGATATAGGATTGTCTTTATGCGGTGGTGAAAAAGCAACAAAGAGTTGTTTGGTTTTTCTAAAAGATTTAGTTCTTTCAATGTAATAAAGGAACGCTCTCTTAACATCTAATGTGTGAAGAGCGCATTCTGCCACCGAGTCTGGTTGAGAAAAAAAAATGGGTAACTCAACAGACTGGTTGAGATGAAAGGCAGAAACGACTTTGGGTAAAAATTTGGGGCTAGTCCTTAGAAGCACTTTATTTTGGTGACTTTGTAAAAATGGTTCTTGTATGGTCAGTGCCTGAAACTCACAAATTCTCCCAAGGGATGTGATGGCTATGAGGAAGAGTACCTTCCAAGTTAGAAATTGTTGTTCACATTTGTGCAACGGTTCAAAAGGTGGGCCCAGTAGTCTTGTAAGGACTATTAAGATTCCACACAGGAGAAGGTGGAAGTCTAGGAGGAATGATTCCATTATGTCCTTCCATAATGGCTTTTATAGCGGGTACACGAAACAAGGACAAGTGTTGTCTGTTTTGTAGGTAAGCCACTATTGCAGCAAGATGCAGTCTTATTGATGTATATGCTAAGTTAGCCTGCTATAGGTGTAACAGGTAGCAAATGAGGTTTTGAATTGAAGCATTAAGCGGATTAATTTGATTATTATTACAATAAATTTCAAATTGTTTCCATTTTGCTGCACAGCATGCTCTTGCGGTAGCACGTCTAGCCTCTTTAATGACGTTCATGCAGTCTGGCGGGAGATTAAGGTAGCCAAACTCTATGATTTCAGGTGCCAGATTGCAAGGTTGAGTTGACTGGGATCTGGATGCCTTATATCTCCATGGTTCTGAGTGAGAAGCTTGGGGGAGAGGCATAGTTTTTGATGAGGAACTACTTAGAGTTCCAACAGGTTTGTGGACCAGGGTTGTCGAGCCCATGTGGGAGCAACTAGGATCATGTGGGGGAATGTTGCTTGAGCTTCCGAACCACTAATGGAATTAGCGCGAGAGGTGGAAAAGCGTAAGCAAATATCCCTGCCCAATTGATTCATAGCACATTGCCTTTGGACAATGAGTATGGATACCTGGACGCGAAGTTTGGGCATTTTGCGTTGAGGTGTGTGGCGAACAGATCGATCTCTGGGTATCCCCACATTTGAAAAAATGGGAGAAGAACTTGAGGGTGTAGTTCCCCTTCATGGATCTGTTGTCTTTGACGAGTAAGCAGATCGGCAATTTGATTGTTTACTCCTGGGAGGTATTCAGCAAGGAGCTAAATCTTTTGAGGTATGGCCCATCTCCATATGCTTTGAGCTAGGTGTGAAAGCTGTAGAGAGTGTGTCCCCCCCCCTGTTTTTTTAATATAGTTAATTGCTGTCATGTTATCTGTACAAACTAGGACAGCTTTGCCTACTAGATGTACCTGAAAAGCTTTCAATGCTAGAAAAATTGCTAGTAGCTCCAGATGGTTTTGTGGAGTTGTTTTTGTTGTAGAGTCCACGTGCCCTGAACGGTATGTTTTTGAAGATGAGCTCCCCAACCAGTGAGGGATGCGTCTGCTGTGAGCACCGTCTGTGGAACTGGGTCGAGGAATGGGCGCCACTTGGAAAGGTTTTGTGTATTCCACCAATGCAGAGAGCGATGAGTGTGGCCGTCCACCAACACCAGATCGGTTAACTGACCTTGAGCTGGGTTCCACTGACGTGATAAGCATTCCTGTAGGGGACGCATTTGGAGTCTTCTGTAGGGAACAATTAGAATGCAAGACACCATCATTCCGATCAACTGCATAACACTTAGGCTGGTAGTGAGTGCTGCGGTTGAAATAGTGATATTAGGGTTTGCATGTTTCGTATTCTGGCTGGGTTGGGGTACGCTAGAGCTTTGAAAGTGTCTATTGTGGCTCCAAGGTACGGTTGCGTGTTGGAGGATTGAAGTTGAGACTTGGTGAGGTTGACAGTGAATCCCAAGTCGTCAAGTTGCTGAACTGTTTTGTGAGTGTGGTGTATTCAGCTGTGTTGCGACTTGGCTTTTATTAGCCAGTCTTCTAAGTAAGGGAAGACATGAATGTTCTGTCTTCTTAAATGAGCTGCAACTAGTAAGTAAATAAGTATTGAACTTAACTTAGCCCAAGGGCCTCAAGTCGCTATTAGCAGATTGAGGGGTGCAGACCAATAACATGCTCATACTGAAGTCTGTGAAAAGAGCCAGGTCTTTAAGGCTTTACGGAAGAGAGAATAGGATGCCTGACTAGAGAGCTCTTCCGGGAGGGAGTTCCACAGCCTAGCCACAGCCGTGGAGAAAGCTCTTCCTTCCCACCTTGCCTTCTTAGACCTTGGTAGAATTAAAAGGTTTTATCTGAAGACCGGAGCAGTCTGCTGTGAGCATACCGCAGGAACATTACCTTCATCCCATCTGGGACTAAGCCATAATAGGAATCATGAGTCGGGCACAGTGTTTTAAAAAGGATCCTGCGGTACAGGGGCAACCAATGCAATGACCTGATGGAGGATGTGACTGAGTGGAATTTCGGTAGATTCATCACCAGCATGGCTGCAGCATTTTGCACCAGCTGCAAACGTCGCACTAGGCCTTTATTAATGCCCAGCTAAGGGCATTACAATAGTCCAATCTGGGCGTTGCCAAGGCGATAACAGCCTGCTTGCGTGCTTCAAAGGAGAGGAAATGAGCCATTTTTCTAAGGATCCTGAAGATCCCCAAACAAGTAGACACTGTCCTGCTGACCTGGAGACTAAGGAAAACTACTGCTAGACACTTGGTGAAGACACTTGGTGCTGTAATTACCCCGAATGGGAGGACTTTGAATTGGTAATGTTGTCCGTCCCCCACAGACCTGATATATTTCCTGTGAGCTGGTGAATGGGAATATGGAAGCAGGCATCCTTTAAATCAAGATTGGAAAGAAAGTCGCCTTGCTGAAGCAATGGGAGCACCCGTTGAAGGGTGATCATGTAGAAGTGGTCTGATTGAATGTAGAGGTTTAATTGTCTGAGGTCCCGTATGGGCCTGAGGAGCAGTCTTTTTCTGGATTCAAAAAGTATAGAGAGTACACTCCCGTCCCTTGATGACGTAATGCTACCGGTTCTATTGCATATTGGTCTAACAGAGAGAGGACCTCTTGTTTTAACAGGGTGAGATGTTCTGATGACATTGCACGCTCTCTCGGAAGGATTGTTGGTGGAGTGCTGGTAAGTTCCAGGCAATAACCATGTTGGATAATTTGTATTACCAACTTGTCTGAGGTGATTGAATGCCAGACAGTTAGGAACTATGAGAGATGTCCCCTGACAGGAGTGGAGTGATCGGGGGAGTTGTGGAGGGAAGTCACTGTTTACTGGCAGGCTCCGGTCTCTTCCCTTGTTATTATTTCCTCTGTAACCTCCTCGAAAATAGCCTCTGGAAGAATTAGATTGGCTGTTCCTTTGTAAGAGGAGGGGGGATCTTCTAACGACCGTGTTTTTGAGTCACCCCTGTAAAAGGTGCAACAAAAGGAACACCTGCTGGGAGGTTACTGTAGGGCTCCCATGGATTTTGCGGTATCGGTGTCTTTCTTCATTTTTTAGGTCGAGCTTGAGTGCGCATGCGAAGCATGCGTCGCATGCGTCTAGCTCGACAACTATTGTTGACAGTCTCCTGGGAATCTGAGACAGGGTTCGGACACGCGCGCCGATTGCACCTCGTGGGCGCGCACGTCCAGGCCGGCGCCGTGCCCATCCCCTGCCTCAGATTCCCTGAGGCGCGCAAAACACACACATACACATACGCAGGCAGGCACACATGCACACACACGCAGGCACACACACACACACGAGCAGACACACACACTCCGTTCCACATAATTACACGCCACATAATTACACTGGACTCAATGGAACATACACTCCAAATACCACTCAGTGCCACATAATTACACGCCACACAATTACACAGCACTCAATGCAACATACACTCGGTGCCACAAAATTATATCCTACATAATTACACTGCACTCAATGCAACATACACTCCAAATACCACTCAGTGCCACATAATTACACGCCACATAATTACACACCAAATATTTACACTGCACTCAATGGAACATACACATCAAATACCACTCAGTGCCACATAATTACACGCCACATAATTACACTGCACTCAATGCAACATACACTCGAAATCCCACTCGGTGCCACATAATTACACAGCACTCAATACGACATACACTCAGTGCCACAAAATTATATGCTACATAATTATACTGCACTCAATGCAACATACACTCCAAACAATACCACTCAGTGCCATATGATTATATGCTACATAATTACACTGCACTCAATGCAACGTACCCTCCAAATAACACTCAGTGCCACATAATTACATGCCACAAAATTACACTGTACTGAATACAACATACACTCCCCATATTGCCACTCAGTGCCACATAATTACACGCCACATAATTACTCTTTTCAATGCAGCGTAAATACACTCCACATAACACCACTCAGTGCCATATAATTACACACCTCATACTTACACTCTACTAAATGCAACATAGATACACTTTATCTATCTGTCTATCTATCGCACTCACTCTATCTATCGCCATCACTCTATCTATCTATCGCCTTCACTCTATCTATCGCATCACCATAGCATCATTCAGCACCACCACAGCATCACTCAGGGGCACCACAACATCACTATGCGCTACCATAGCATCACTGAACGCCACAGCATCACTCGTCACCACCACAACATCACTCGGCACCACCACAGCATCAATCTGTGCAACCATTCAACAACAACTAGTTCAAATATGTTCTCTCAATGTTTCAAGCTTTATTACAAATGTCACAATTTTGTTTTTTACTATTTTGCTTCTGTTCTTGGATTTCGTCACAATAAAATACAATGAACATAATCTTCACAAAAGTTATTTACAAAAGCTATTGCCATTATAAATTACAATAACTTTTAAGTATTAATTATTCAAAAAAATAAAAGCCATTTTTATTTGTAAAATAAATACATCTAAGTCACATAAATACAACACATATTGCATTACAAATGCTATAGGTGTCCCATTTGCGAAAGTTAAAACTTTTGGCATTGTAAATGACAAAGCTATTAATTTCGCTATTTTCAAAACCAACACCTAAATAAAAAATGTGTCATTTACAATACCAATAGCTCAAACTTTCCTAATGCGAGACCTATTGCATTGCAAATGCTTGTTCTAATAAAGTATCTACTGTTGGCCCCAAAAGATTCTCTTTATCAAAGGGCTGATTAAGTATGGAGGATTTTACCTCCTGCTTGAATCCAGAGATTCGAAGCCAAGTGTGTCTCTGTAACAGTATGCTAGTGTTGATAGCACGAGAAGCTGTGTCCGCTGCATCTAGGGCGCATTTTATGGAAGTGTTGGTGATGAGCTTCCCTTCCTGAATAAGGTTGTTAGCTTTAGTTTTATACTCCTCTGGCAAATGTTGCATGAGTTTTTCCAACTCATCAAAGTGTGCCCTGTCGAAGCATGCTAACAGAGCCTGAGCATTGGCAATACACCAATAATTGGTGGCCTGTGAAGCTAATCTCTTGCCAGAGGCATCAATAAGTTTGGACTCCTATCAGGAGGAGGGGCGTCGCCTGTAGTTTGAGAGCTAGTTCTCTTGCGGGCGTTAGATACAACAAGAGAGTCTAAAGGAAACTGACCTTTTATGTATACAGGGTCTGTATGAGCGGGCTTGTATTTTTTATCCCCCCTAGGTGTTAGTATTCTGGCTCTAACTGGGTCCTTGAATACCTTGTCGATATGTTTTAACATACCTTTGAGCATGGGTAAAGTGTTAGTAGACCTTTGTAAGTGTGTGAATGTTTCTACAAGGAAATCCTCTTCTAGTGGGTCTGTATGTAGTACCACCCCGTGATATTGAGCAGCCCTGTTGATAAGTTGTGTAAAGCCAATGTTGTCATCAGGTTGGGAAGGTCTGGAGGGATACAGGTCAGGGTCATTAGATTGATCTGGATACTTATCGTAATCAGAGTCATGTGGTATGTCTGGATCTTGTGGGTTATGATGAACGTCATCCTCATCCCCAACCCCATCCCCATCCCCAAAATCGTCATCCTGTGAGTCAGGTGACATTGGAGGTGGTGAATGTGATGGTGTAATGTGTAAATTGGGAATAGGAGGAGGAGAGGGGGGTATGTAAGTTTGAGAAGGGTCAGTACCCATATCTCTTTTTTTCTTTAGAGGTATAGGGGCATCTCCTGGGAGGTCTAACTTCCGTTTTTTAGTAAGAGTAGCCGGAAGTTGTCCAGTTTCCGGATCAATACCAAGTCTTTTTTGTTTTGGATCTAGAGGTGTGTCTTCAGGTGGAAGTTCCTTGGAAGGAGTAGCTGCTCCTTTAGGAGTGATTTCGGCATCGAAGATTTGGGCTCAGTGTCTTTGGGTGCCCAGTTTTTGGAATCCGAATGCTTAGTTTTAGCCGGTTTAGGCTGTGGAGTCTTCGAAGTGGCATGTTTCGGCTCCGAACTTTTCGGCGCCAAGGTTTTTAGGTGTAGACCATTTCGGCGCTGAGGCTTTAGGCTTGGACAATTTCGGTTCAGCATCTTTTGTTTTGGAGGATTTCAGCTCCGAGGTTTTCGGTGTCGAGGGTGTCTTCGGTGCAGACGGCGTGGGAAGTGGCACACATTTCTCTTTATGTTTCGGTGCCGAAGCTGTTGGTTCAGCACCGGACTGAGGTCAGCTCGAGCCCGAGCCGGAAGGCTTGTGCTTATGTTTCATAGCCGGGCTGGAGGGCGGGGCATCTGAAACTTTTTCTCTGTGTCGACCGGAGCCAGAGGGCGATACCGGAGCCTTATCTTTTGTTTGAGTGGGAACACGGGGATCAGTACACACGGTACGTTGATCTGAAAGTGCCGTTCAGGTCTTCCTCCATGTCGGAGTCCGCTTCGGACACGGGGGTCCAGTTCTTCTTTGGCTTCTGCGGCAGGACGGTGTTCTAGTTCTTCGCCGAAGATGTCCGGTACGGAGCCGCTGCTGCGTTGCATCTCGTCCAGGGAGGACCTGGCCTGGCAGTTCCGGCTGGACTGTTCCCATTGGGCACAGGGTCAAGACTGATTTGCATATGGCTGGGTCCAAACTGGAAAGCCATGGTGAGCAAAAAAACTATTAATTTAGGCCCAGATCTCTGTACTTGGTTTGAATGTATGACATTGTTCTGCATTATGCCCATCTTTGTTCTTTTTGCGTTGCATCTCGTGGCATCGAGCCCGACGATCATGGATGGTCTTCATCAATCGGAATGATCGTCACGCTTCGCAGGATTTTTCTTTGTGTTCCGGAGATAAGCACAGGTTGCAGACCTTGTGCAAGTCGGTGCATGGAAACTTAGCACGACACTCGGGACATAGCTTGAACGGAGTCCGTTCCATCGACTGCTGGCGTGGGCGGCACAGGTAGGCCCGACGGTCCACCTCGAAGTTCCCGATCAAAGGTTTTTACAGTGTACCCGATACGCCTAGAATTGGAAACCGCGATCGAAAGACAATACCGTTGAGGGTAGAGTATTACACGTCGAAGGGGTTAAAAAAAGATACCGAACCAGAGCGCAGCAATACACATTCAAACCTGATGGCAGGAAAAAACAATCTGGTGATGGAGTTGATGCCCATGCACACTATCACCGAAAGGAGGAGTCACCTACCTCGTGCCTTCAAAGACTTCTTCGAACAAAAACAACGGGGCCCAGGACTAGCTTACATCGGTCCGGCCCGAAGTGAGAAGCAAATTCCCCGGGAGCATCGGTGAGCCCCATCGTCTCAGCCAGGGAAGCGAAGTTGGGTTGGGGTGGGCGCGGGCGCTCGTGACGCGCCGGCCCGGCCCAAGGAACCATCTGTTGGGGATGCGCAGTGCCACAGCCGCCCCGGGACACACACAACCGGGACACACACAACCGGGACCGTGGATTGTCCGATGCCGGTCAGCCCTGGTCTTTGAATGTGAACACCCCCGAGGTAATTGGAGAGCCCATTGTGAGCGGAGGAGTGGTGGTACAGAGCAGGAGGGGTGCAAGTGCTGAACGCTAGGCCTGCCTAACTCCGACGATTTCAGGAATTTTGGTGATTGGGGAGAGTTGAGGCTGTGCTGCCTTGTAAAGGCCCGCAAGTGGTGGAGAACACGTTGGTGGCCAAATAGAGAAGAGACCTGCCCGGGCCGAATTGGGAGAGCCCATTTGGATGTTTTGTGCTGCCAGCAGTTGGACCGGGAGGTGCCTGCGGAGTGCCCACTGGCGGCCCTGCTTTGGAGAGGTAGAGGGTGCACCAAAGACATGGCGGGAACTGTGTAGCTGTGGCGCACTCTCCAGACCGAGGAGAATATCTGCCGGGCACAGCCACGACATTGGGGGGTTCCGGAGAGGTACGCCAGTCATAGACGATGCAAAGGGGGACGGCAGAGATACGCTGTGGAGCGGTCTGACCCTATCAGAGTCTGTTGTACACAGCGGTTGGCAGGAGGACTCTGGAAGAGGAGTGAAACCCTCGAATTGTTGTCACTTCCAGAAAGCTGTGGAGTTTGTTGTGAGTGCTCTTGACTGGGTGACCGGACATACATAGCCTAGTGGAGGCCCGGGGTGGGGGGGTTCGAGATCATATGCGGCCTGTCGATGGGCAACAGGGAAATGTGACAGATTTGTGACCCTCACCTCAAGAGTGGAGTTCAGCCTGGCCTGGCCTAGTGGAAAAGGGTGGCAAGATGGCGACGAAGACGGAGATGGGGTTAAAGACCTTCCAGCCAAACAGGCTGGATCGCTACACCTTACCTAGGGGGTCCCCGGTGGATTAGAAAAAGACCGAGTCGGAGGGTGGGGAGGTCACTTTTGCCCCCACTGAACCAACATTGACGGATCTTATGGCGGCTATCAACGGGGTTCAGGCATCCCTGGGCCACAAGATGGAAGCCCTAGATAACAAACTTGACACTGTTACGATCGAGATGGGGCTGATACGGGCGGACCTCACGAAGGCCAATGAAAATGTTAAGTCACTGGAGCTCAAGACGGCCAGCCTGATTGACGACATGAACCTGCTGCAAGAGGAGGTGCGGGACCTCAAGAGCCCTCAAGGACCGCAAGCTGGACGATTATGAAGGCAGGGTCAGGCGTAACAATGTCCGTATTCTTGGGGTACCCGAGAAATCAGAAGGCCAAACGCCGAAACTGTTCGTCGAAAATATTGTTCACAGCCACCTCACGCCTAAAGGCCTTAGTAATCTTTTTACGGTAGAGCGAGTCCCCGGGTCCTGAATTTTCATGACAGGGAGGAGATTTTACAGGCGGCTCGTAATGGGCCCTTCTTGAAATATGAAAACGCAACTCTCTCCTTCTTCCCAGACTTTACCCAAATGGTACAAAAGCAGCGTCAGAGCTTCTTATTGGTGAAGAAGAAATTGAGAGACAAGGGACTAAAATATGCTATGATGTTTCCAGCCCGTCTCCGGGTGGAGCTCAATGGGAAGGCATGGTTCTTTGACAATCCTTAGGCGGCAGCGGATTGGTTGGACAGTACACATGCGACTGAGGCGGAGAGCCGAGACCGAGGCGAATCAGTAGAACAATAACCTAGTGTAAAATGGTGCCTGTAGGGTCTAAATAGTAGTATGTAATAATCGGGGGTGGGGCGGGTATGCAACGGTTCTCCTGACTTGCTGCGTCAGTAAAGATGTTGCTATAGTTTCACCTGAAATGGGGTAGCGGCGGCGGGGCGGGGAGCGGGGGGGGTTGGCGGGCTAGTTTGGGCCCTCCCTCTATTTTCTACCTTTAGTTTGCTTTAGATTAGTGTTGGGGTGACAGGGGGCGACAGGCACACTGCTAGTTGGGGATGCGTGTAAGCTGCATGCAGGTGTGCAGGGTGGGGGGCGGGGGGTTGAGAGTTGGTTCTATTGTGTGTCACATTATTAGCAATCGATTTTCACTTTTTTATATTTTGGATTGTTGATGGCATCAGTATATTGTGTTTGATTAGCATGCAGCATGCAGGAGATTGTCACTTCCTTTTCATACACGATGATGGGGGTAGGGAGCTGAAGGTTTTGAATTGGAATGTGAATGGGTTGGGGGGACAAAATTAAACGTAGTGTGGTTCTCCGGTATCTTAAACACCAGGCGCCGGATATGGTCTTGCTCCAAGAAACACATTTAGTTGGTAATTCATGTAAGGCGATGCATAGAATGAGGTATAAGTTGGTGGCTCATAAGGGATTCACGTCTGGGTCCAGGGGGGTGGGCATCCTGATTCGGAAGGCGCTCCCTTTGGTGATAGACTCCACGTTGGAGGATGATAGGGGCAGATATGTTGGAATTACAGGTCGTTGGGAGGGGCATGTTCTTACCCTATTGTCGGCCATGTCCCCCCGGGTATGCAGTCCACTTCATTCGTTGATTTGGGAAAGCTTCTGCTCGAACTGCCGGTAGGGCTCTTGATCTTGGGGGGTGACTTCAACGCAGTGGTTTCTGGAGTTATGGATAGACATCCCCCACGATATACGGGCCGTGCCCAGCGATGGCTGCCCGACTTTCTTGATGTAATGGGTTTAGTGGATAGTTGGAGATTGCTTCACCCTGACCAGAAGCAATACACATTTCACTCTGGTACCTACGGCAGCCTCTCCCGCCTGGATTATTGTTTGGTTCCGGCGGCTCAGGCGTCTTTAGTCACTGAAGTTGTTCATCTTGCCAGGGGTATCTCTGATCATTCTCCGCTCTGGTTCCGGTTTTGTATCGCTTCAGGATCGGGTAGGGTAGCACCTATTAACCCCTGGTATATACGTAACCCCAAACTTCGTATGGACCTCATTAAGGCTCTAGATGATTATTTTATGGATAATGAAGGATCGGTGTCCTCCTCCATGTCTCTGGGAAGCCTTTAAAATGGTCATCAGGGGCCAGGCTCTATCACTGATAGCTGGAACAAAAAAGGAAAGGAATAAAGAGGTTGTTGAGTCGGAGACTGAGATAGGTCCTCTGGAAGGTGAACTGGAACAGGAGGTAACAAGGGCTAAATTGCATATTTTGAGCCTTAAGCAGCATGATTATAAACCTCTGGTCACTGATAGTGCTAGGGCTCTTGGCAGGGAGCAGCAGGGTAGGTTTTACGACCTCGGGATAAGGCAGGGAAACTTATTGCTTGGTTGGACAAAAAGGACAGGGCTGAGCGTGTCGTCCCTGAAATTGTTACAGAAGAGGGAGCATTGCTTACGGATCCACAGAGTATTGTCGATAGCTTTGCGGCATATTTTCAAACTGTGTATACCTCGGTCTCAGATCGACCGGAAGAGGACTCCATTTGCTGCTTCGTGATATACAGCTCCCTCGTTTGTCCAGTGAGGACCGTGATTTTATGGATAGTGCCTTGACAGCTGACAAAATAGCTCAAGCTATTCGCTCCTTGAACTCTGGTAAGGCACTAGGACCCAACGGTCTCCCAATTGAACTCTACAAGCTCAGACCAGATAAGCTGGCTCCTTACCTTAAAGGTATGTTTGTTGAAGCCCGGAGAAGGGGATTCTGCCTTGTGATCAGAGAGTTGCGTCAGTGGTTGTGATTCATAAGGAGGGTAAACCAAAGACTATTTGTGCCTCTTATAGGCATATTTCTTTATTGAATGCTGAGCCCAAAATACTGGCCAAGCTTCTCTCTAATAGGCTGGTGAAAGTGGTCAGGGGACTGATCCACCCAGATCAATCTGGCTTTATTCCCCACAGAAATACGGCCCTGAATTTATGCAGGTTGCATGGATTTATAGCCATGGCCCACACTTTGCAGGAACCGGCCGCAATTGCTTCACTTGATGCAACCATGGCTTTTGATACCGTAGAAATGCCTATTTGTGGGCGGGCCTGACTAAATTTGGATTTGGCCTTGATTTTATTGGCCGGGTGCGTTTATTGTATTGTTTACTGAGCTGCTCGCCCAAATAGTGGTTAATAATCGGGTCTCGGCGTCCTTCCGTATCGGTCGGGGCACTCGGTAGGGCTGCCCTATCTCTCCCCTCCTTTTCTCGCTGGCCCTGGAACCCCAAGCTGCTTGGATTTGCTGGGAGCCATCTATCCGGGGCATTCGGTGGTCCCCTGATTGGGAGGACCGGATCTCCTTGTATGCGGATGATATTCTGCTTTACCTGACCTCCCCTCGGAAATCCCTCATTGTTGTGTGCGATGTCCTGGCCTCTTATGGTAAGAACTCCGGGCTCTCCATTAATTGGGGGAAATCCCTGTTTGTTCCCTCCGCGAAACTGTCCCAGTCAAATTAATACGGGCGGGTTCAGGTATCTGGGGATTTTCATCCCTGCAGTCAGGTATGCCAAGAATCTCCTTCCCCCTTTGCAGAGGCTTAAGAGCGACACCACTAACAAGAGGAAACTTCAGCTCTCTTTGTTGGGACGAGAGGCTCTGTTTAAAATGATGTCTCTGCCTCGTTTCCTTTATGCCCTTCAGAATACCTTGGATGTAGTGCCGGCATGTTATTTCCGTGAGGTGGAAGGGTTGCAGCGTAGTCTGTTATGGGAGGGCAGACCCCGTATTGCTTTAGCCAAGCTGACGCTCCCGTGGTATGATGGAGGTGTTGCCCTCCCAGACATTAAACAATACTATTGGGCTTCCCAGCTGGCCGCAATCAACCATGGAACATATGGGCCCGTGGCTGATCCGGGCTATGGACAAGTGGCTCCTCCCTGGAGGTAGTTACAATAGGGCACGGTACTCGAAGTCAACGAAGTTCGACTTGACAGGGTCAACTAAACATGCTGTGCGGATCTGGCACGATGCCACGAGTTCTTTGGGATGGAGGGACAAACTGACGGTATCTACTCCACTTTTTGATTCGGAACGGCTGGGTAAGCTTTGGAATACGAGAGGATTTGATAAGTGGGATCTGATAGGGATCTCAACCATTAAAGACATCTGCGGCAAGGGGAGGATTAAATCATTTGAAGAAATGCAGGTCGAATTTGAGCTGACAAGATCTGAGTACTTTTGCTATGCGTAAATTCGACACTCATTACAGGCGACCCAGCCTGTGGATGCAGACCTACCGGAGGCCTCGCCTCTCGAAGATAGAATTTTAGATGGTCATCTCCCCGAAAAAACGATCTTCCTGATCAATAAGAAGCTAATTAATCACTGGGCGGATCTACTTATGGAGTTGAGGGATAAGTGGACGCGAGACGGCATAGAATTGGATGTCGAGGACTGGCAATCGGCTGTGTCATCTCCAAAAGTGGTTGATATTCCGGCGCGGTTGCGGCTCGTTCAGTTAAAAATACTAAACAGGGTCTATGTCACAGGCCCCCGCCTGGTACAGATGAGGTTATTGGATGTCGGATTGTGTAGACGGAAATGTGGTCTTGTGGGTACATTCCTTCATATCATCTGGGAGTGTCGATATATCGCCGAGTACTAGGGTAAGATTCATAGCACTATACACAAGGTCTTGGGGTCTCCTTGCTACCAGAGGCGAGGAGATGCCTCCTTAATATATGGGAACCTACTGACCTTAACTCAGCACAGACACAGTGGACCACACTAGGTTTCATGATAGCGAAAAGGGATATTGCCCAGCAGTGGGGATCCAAGCTGCCTCCTACCCTTGAGAGCTGGAAAAATGACTTAGATTGGAGAATGTTCCAGGAGAAGACTGTTTACATGGCGAGAGGCTGCCCTCGAAAATGGGCTTCAATTTGGGGACTTTGGAACAAACATAGAGGAGAGATCTGTGTGCCACCTATGGATTCTGTTTTTGATGTACCCCCATCCCCGTGAGGTTTCTGACATGTATGTACTTTGGTTCCCTGTCCCCCCCAGGGATGTTATATTGGACTATGATGTGATTCTTCTGTAATGTGTCATTTCTTTTTATTGCCTTGTTTTAATAACAAGAATTATAAAAAAAAAATAGATCATTCAAAGCCATCGTGTATTTGCAGTAAAAGGTCTAATACTTTCTTTTGAACAGGTCATAAAAGGGTTTTCTGCCAAATAATCTGCAGGATAAAATCATAATATACCTTATTTCTCTCTCCCAAAAAGATTTCATTAAGAGCATGTTTTTAGTTGAAAAAATGCATTTCCTGCGGTTTCGTAGGGAGCAGATCCCTCCAGATATGATTAATTTATGAGTAAGATACTCGGGCAATTCACTGTGTAGACACTTATGCACTATGTATAAGCTTAAATATGCTTTAGGCTTCGATGGGGAAACACTTGAAGAAGGTTAGTATAAGAGTATTGAATCATCCTGCTGTTCCTGCTGTTAACTTTACAGGAGACTGGAAGGCCACATTCAGGGGTGCCTGATAATATAGTGTTTCCATAATCGATCACAGAAAGAACTAAGGATTTTACCACTAATTTAAAGCCTGATTCGGGATGAAACTTCTCAACAAGGCTGAATTATGAGTCTGATTCGACATGGTGCACCTTTGGCTGTGGAATTTGTGTGTGAAGGTTTAGGTTTTTGTCTAGGGTAAATCCCAGCGAATTGCCGCAAACGGTGATAAGAAGCTTGCAGTGCAATATGTTAAGACTGCTGAGCCAGGTTCAAACCGGAATAGAACACTATGTAGTGGAGAGACATTCTGTTTTTACAGGCTTCAGTTTCAGATTTTGATCACACATCCAAAACTGGTGAGAACCTTGGAAACGCAAGCAACGTCTTCAAGAAGGAGATCTTCATAAACAGATGAGTGTAATCAGCACATACATGAAAGGAAGAGCACTAACATTTCAAGAAGAGTCTCTCTAGGTTCAAAGTGCAAGTTGGATAGATTGGGGGATATGACAGAAACTTGTGGAACTCCCTAGAAGCGAGGGAGGATCTGTGAGAAGAATTTATAATAGTTGTGTTTTATTAGGCAGAAGGCAAACATCCTGAGAACCTCCCCTTTCACTCCCATTCATTCTTCCAGTCCATTTAGGAGGGAATGGTGATATTTAGTGTCAAACGCACAAGTTACTACTTGTGTAACGATATATCTGTAAGAGACATTAGTTAGTGATAGATTCCTTACCTTAGAATATCCCCAGGCGTCAGACTGGATCCGGAAATACCCCTGCGCGTCGGTAGGCGTTGTCTGCGGCTCTGCGTCCGTCTTCGGCGTCGTTAGCGCCGGAATGACGTCGGAGTACTTAGACGCCGCCCATGCGCGCTGACGTCAGTTCTGATACACAGCTTTTCCGCCCCAGATACGCAGAGCCATGATAGAACCAACACTGGTGCCATGAAACTAGGGCCCTGAAAGGGGATGACCTTAACCCTAGATATCGGTTTGCAGAACGGAGAGGATGGGTGAGTCGGTAAGGAATCTATCACTAACTAATGTCTCTTACAGATATATCGTTACACAAGTAGTAACTTGTGTATCTGAAAGAGACACGTTAGTGATAGATTTCTTACCTTAGAATAGATACCCCAGCAATACCAACCCCGGTGGTGGGTCTGCGAACCAATAATCACACCAGAAAGTCCTGGAGGACGGAACGGCAAAAGAAGCCATCCGTCCGGACTTGACTGTCCAGGCAGTAGTGTCTTGCAAACGTGTGCAGCAAGGCCCACGTAGCTGCCTGACAAATGTCCTGCAAGGGCACTCCTCGGCCCAGGGCAGTTGTTGTTGCCGTGGCTCGAGTGGAATGAGCCCGCAATCCAGCAGGGGGCTCCTTTTTGGCCATGGAGTAACATGCCTGGATACAGAAGATGATCCACCGCGAGATGGTCCTCTTGTGTACCGCCTTTCCCTTCTTCGCGCCCACGTAACCAAAAAAGAGTTGGTCATCCACCCGGAACTGGCGTGTGCGATCTAGGTAATAAGAGAGCGCACGTTTTGGGTCCAGACGGTGGAGCCTCTCTTCCTCTTTCGAGGGATGCGGAGGCGGAAAGAAGGTAGGCAAGGTAATGGACTGCCCGATGTGGAAGGCCGTGACAACCTTGGGCAGAAAGGAAGGTCTTGTCCGCAACTCAACCTTGTCCGGATGAACAGAGAGGAAAGGAGGAGTAGAAGAAAGAGCCTGGAGCTCACTCACTCTCCTGGCAGAGGTGATGGCAACCAGGAAAGCAGTCTTCAGAGTAAGAAGACGGAGAGGACAGTTATGGAGCGGCTCAAAGGGAGCACACATTAGGTAAGTAAGTACAAGATTCAAGTCCCACTGGGGCATCACGAAGGGAACAGGAGGGAACATGTGTGTGATGCCCTTCAGAAGGAATATGCTACTTACCAGTATGCATCTGTTCTTGGCAGGAAGGGCTGCTGACATTCATATCTGCGCATAGATCGCCGCCTAGTGTTGGGTCCGGATGATTGCACATTGTTGTCCTGGAAGAGTCTTCGAAGTATCACAAGATAGGTGGCTCCTCCCCTGGACTATAGTGCGCATGGGCATCCTCTCCATCCCCAGATTGTTTTTCGCCATTGTGGCAGAGATGGAGCGTAATACTGGAAGTGATGACCATGCCTGAAAATGCTTCTGAGAGCTGCAGCTGCGACAGGCACCGGGGAGGAGGGCGGGCGATATGAATGTCAGCAGCCCTTCATGCCAAGAACAGATGCATACTGGTAAGTAGCATATTCCGTTCGAGGCAGGAGGGCTGCTGAATTCATATCTGTGCATAGAATAAATAGCAGTTCCCTCCTTACTTTCGGGTGCCCGTGCCAGCTGCAGCAGTCTAACAGAGAGTCCGGAGAACAGCCTGACCTACAGCAGCTTGCTGTTTGGAGTGTACATCTACGCAGTAGTGTTTGGTGAATGTATGTATAGTGGTCCATGTGGCTGCTCTACATATGTCCTCTAGAGGAATATTACCCAAGAAAGCCATGGAGGCCCCCAATTTGCGTGTGGAATGCGCTCTAGGGGGGAACTGTTAGTGTGCGTTTAGCTTTCTGATAACATATCTGGATACATTTAACAATCCACCTGGCTATACCGGATTTGGAGATAGGGTTGCCTTTATGTTGTGGAGAGAATGCAACGAATAGCTGTTTGGTTTTCCGAAAGTCTTTTGTCCTGTCGATGTAATACAGGAGAGCTCTTTTGACATCTAAGGTGTGCAGTGCTCTGTCTGCCACGAATCTGGGTTAGGAAAGAAAACGGGCAGTTCAATATTCTGGTTGATGTGGAACTGCGAAACCACTTTTGGCATGAATTTAGGGTTGGTGCGAAGCACCACTCTATTTGCATGGATTTGCAGGTAGGGTTCCTGAATTGTGAGGGCTTGCAGCTCACTGACCCTCCGCAGGGATGTAATAGCTATGAGGAAGGCCACCTTCCAGGTGAGGAACTGTATGTCACAGGAATGGAGTGGCTCAAAGGGTGGCCCCATGAGTCTGGTGAGAACGATATTCAAGTTCCAGACTGGTGAAGGGGGGTGTCTGGGAGGGATTACTCTTTTAAGGCCTTCCAAGAAGGCTTTAATGGCAGGTACCCTAAAAACGGAAAAGTGTTGCCTGTTTTGAAGGTAAGCGGCTATGGCCGCGAAATGGATCCTGATAGAACTGTACGCCAGTTTGCATTGGTACAGATGCAACAAGTAAATATGATGTTTTGCGTAGATGCGTCCAACGGGTTAATGTTATTGTTGGAGCAGTAAATAACAAACCGCTTCCATTTGCCCGCATAGCAGGCCCTGGTAGTTGGTCGCCTCGCTTCCTTGATGATGTCCATACACTAAGGAGGCAAGTTCAGGTATCCAAACTCTATGACCTCAGGAGCCAAATCGCAAGGTTCAGCTGTTGTGGATCTGGGTGCTGAATGTCGCCATGGCTCTGCGTGAGGAGGCTGGGAGTGAGGTGCAGTCGCTGGTGAGGCACCACTGAAAGTTCCAGGAACGTGGTGTACCAAGCCTGCCGTGCCCACGTTGGAGCAACCAGGATGAGTGTCATGGAGTGCTGTCGCAGTTTGCGCGCCACCAGAGGTATGAGGGGGGCTGGCGGAAAAGCGTACGCAAATCTGCCTGACCAGTTCATCCATATCGCATTGCCCAGAGACTGCGGGTGTGGGAACCTGGCGGCGAAGTTTGGGCATTTTGCGTTCTCGCTTGTGGCGAACAGGTCGATGTCCGGATGACCCGACTGCTGGAAGTACGGACGGAGAACGACGGGTGGATCTCCCACTCGTGCATCTGATGACTGTGCCTGATGAGCAGGTCCGCCATCTGGTTGTCGACACCCGGGAGATGCTCCGCCATGAGGAAGATGTTCCTCTGAATGGCCCACTTCCACATGCTCTGGGCTAGGTGAGACAGCTGCGGGGAGTGCGTGCCTCCCTGCTTCTGGATGTAATACATGGCGGTCATGTTGTCCGTCCGGACTAACACGACCTTGTTGCACAGGTGCAACTTGAATGCCTTCAGTGCCATGAAGATCGCCATGAGTTCCAACACATTGATATGCATCCTCTGCTGTTGCGCAGTCCATAGTCCCTGCACCGTGTAGTGGAGGGCATGTGCCCCCCAACCCTGGAGAGATACGTCCGTCGTCGGTACTATCTGTGGAACAGGCTCCTGGAACGGTCGTCCCCTGCAAAGGTTTCGTGGGTTCCACCAATGCAGAGAGTTGTAAGCACGACCGGTCACCAACACTAGGTCTTTTAGATGGCCATGAGCCTGATTCCACTGACGGGCTAAGCATTCCTGGAGGGGTCGCATGTGCAGCCTCGCGTGCGGGACTATAAATATGCAGGATGCCATCATGCCGATCAGTTGCATGAAAACCTGTGCCGGGAGGGAGTGCTGAGGTTGAAACCTCCGGATGAGCGCCTGCATGCTGTTGACTCTGGCTGCGGCCGGCTGCTCCGTGGCCGACTGGGTGTTTATTGACGCCCCCAGGTACTGCTGGACCTGGGCCGGCTGCAGGTGAGATTTTGCGTAGTTGAGAGAGAACCCTAGACTGTGAAGGAGGTGAATGGTCTGCGACATATCGGGGCCGCACTGTACGGCAGACCTTGCCTGGACGAGCCAATCGTCCAGGTAGGGATACACATGAACACCTTCCCTGCGCAAGTGCGCTGCCACAGCCGCTAAGCACTTGGTGAAAACCCTGGGAGCGGTAGTGACCCCGAATGGCAGGACTTTGAACTGGTAATGCTGACTGTTGACTGTGAACCTGAGATACTTTTTGTGGCTTGGGTGAATGGGAATGTGGAAATACGCATCCTTGAGGTCCAGGGTGGCTAGGAAGTCGCCCTGACGGAGCAGCGGCAGGACTTGTTGTAAAGTTAGCATGTGAAAGTGCTCCGAGAGGATGTATTGGTTGAGGGGTCTGAGGTCTAGAATGGGCCTTAGGGACCCGTCCTTTTTTGGAATTAAGAAGTACAGGGAGTACACCCCTGCACCCCTTTCTTCGGCAGGCACCAGTTCTATGGCCCCTTTTTGCAGCATGGAGAGAACTTCTTGCTGCAATAAGTGCGAGTGCTCTGCGGACATAGCACGGCTTTTTGGGGGTATGTTGGGGGGGGTGGAGGTTAATTCTAGACAATAGCCGTAACGGATAAGTTGTCTCACCCACCTGTCTGTTGTGATGTTTTCCCAGAGTGGCAGGAACTGCTGGAGTCTCCCCCCGACAGGTGTTAGATGGTCGGGGGCAAGTGACAAGGAGTCACTGTTTGTTGGGAGTGGAGGACCTGGCGTTGTTATTGCCGCGGCCTCTCCCTTTGGCGCTGTTCCCACGGTAACCACCTCTGGTGTTTTTAGTGTATGCAGATTGCGTGTTGCCTTTGGTATACTGGGAGTGCTGTAGAGCCTGCCCTCTTGTTGCTCCCCTGTTACCGGAGCGACGAAAGGAACCGCTCCGAAACTGCTGTGACTGGAGAGCCCCCATGGACTTTGCCGTCTCAGTGTCTTTTTTCATTTTCTCGAGTGTGGTGTCCACATCGGGTCCAAACAGGAAGTCCGGATTAACCGGCTGATTAAGAAGTGTAGTTTGGACCTCGGGTTTAAACCCAGAGATGCGCAGCCATGTGTGGCGTCGCAGCATCACGCTAGTATTGATTGCCCTCGCTGCAGTGTCCGCTGCGTCCAGTGCGCACTTGATGGACGCATTGGAGATCAGTTTACCCTCTTGTATAACCATTTCCGCAGCCTCTCTGTACATATCAGGCATGTGCTGCATCAATTGCTCCAGGGTGTCGTAGTGCGCCCTGTCGTACCTAGCCAACAGGGCCTGTGTATTGGCTATTCTCCAAGTGTTAGCGGCCTGCGCCGCCACCCGCTTCCCCGATGCCTCAAAGATTTTGGACTCTTTGTCTGGAGGGGGAGTGTCTCCGTTGATTGAGAGTTAGCCCTTTTGCGCGCGTTAGCCACCACAAGGGAGTCCAAGGGGAGCTGTCCTCTGATGTAGGTGGGGTCCACTGGAGCAGGCCTGTATTTCTTGTCGATCCGTGGATTGATAACCCTGGCTTTTGTGGGCTCTTTGAAAATGACTGTTGCATGTTTGAGGACCCCCTTAAGCATGGGGGGTGTTTTGGTGGAGCGTTCAGATGTGGAGAAGGTGTCGAATAAGAAGTCCTCATCCACTGGCTCAGCATGCATTTCGACGTCATCATTGAGTGCAGCGCGCTCTATCAATGCATTGAACGCTGCGGTGTCCTCAGTCGGAGATTGTTTGACATTATAGGACTGAGAGTCCAGGGTGACCTGGGGGTCATCAGGGTCATCGCCTTGATCCGCTGCCCCTGACCACTGATTGGAGACATCTTGATCAGTGTCTGTATTGTAAGTGAAGCCCATTTGGATGTAGTCTGCAGTTAAGTCCTCCTCACTTTGTGTAGGAGAATGAACAGCATGGTGTGAGTAGTCCTGAAGATGTTCAACAAGAACCGGAGAGGTGGGGTAGACCATCTTCTTTTTTAGTGGAATTTTGTAACCCTCCAAAGGGTGTTCAGGCGTGATCTTCCGCTTGTGGATGGTAAGCCTGCCCGACTCCGAGTCAATGAACAGTTTTGTTTGGTTGTCGTAAGAAGGCTCATGATAGACGACCTGTGCATGTGAGGACACCTTCGCCACCTTGGAAGCCTCCTGAGACTTTGGACCTGCAGTGGGTGGAAGGCCAAACTTTAGTGGCGTAGATCCAGCCTGCTTGGAAGCGGAAGTGCCGGCTTCGTGTTTCTTCGGCGCCTGAGTAGGCCGCTCGCTTGAGCGCGTCGAATCGACCTCAGTGCGCGGTGCGCCTCCGACTTTCGGCGTCGACGATAATTTCGGGGCGACCTTTGCCGCGGCTTCCACCCTCTTCGCCAGCCCATGCTTCAGTCCCGAGAGGGGTGGCTGCAGACCTTTGCCGACAGGAAGTCCCTTGCCCTTTTCGCCATGTTTGGTAGTGGACGCAGGCACCGTCGCCGAGGCCTTCGAGGCGACGGTCTTGGTGTCAGGGCCCTGCTTCGGAATCCCAGTGTCGGCGCCGACGGGTATCTTCGGCGTCGAAGGATCGACGACGGCCTTCGAGGCGGGCGTCGACGTCAAACCGACCACTATCTTGAACAGTTTCGGTTTCGATATCTCCTTCGACTGTTTCGGTTTCGATTTCACGGAATCGACCGATGGCTCCTTTGAAAGGGTCTTAGCCTGGCTATGACGCGGGGCTGTAGACCGAAAGGACAGATCTTGGCTAACGCCTTTCGGCGATGCCTCAACCGGAGCCGGAGAGGGCTGAATGTCAATGATAGGCCCCGGAGCAGTGGGCGGACTCGGTTCACCACCGGAGTCGTCATCAACGGCCGCAAGGGCCTGTTCGTCGTCCCCTACCTCGACGACATCCTGGTCGTGGCCGAACTCCTCGTCTGGCTCGTCCATTTCGAAAGTTGAGTCATGTTCTGACGCCGGTTCCGACGTTTCTTCAGGAACGTCATCTTCCGCCTCTTCCTCATCTTGGAAGAGTTCCTCGTCCCCGGCATCGAAGATGTTTGCTGGTGCCGGAGCCGACTGCTGGGCCGACTGCCTCGCCGCGCGCCGAAGTTTGATAGTCTTCTTAGAACGGAACTTTGAGCAGGCAAAACATTTCGACTCGTCGTGGTCGGGGGACAAGCAGGTGTTGCACACTGGGTGCACATCTAAGTTCGAATATTTGGAATTACACACAGGACACCGCTTAAACGGGGTCCGTTCCATCGTCGATGTAGTCTGGGCCCGAGTCGTCGAGAGTCTTTATTCGACGCTGATCGAAGAACCGAAAGGGCCAGGCACCGAACGAAACAATACCGACGCTAAGAAAGGCCTTTTGGCCGTAGGAACAGAAGAGTACAAGTTAATTAACTGGAGTAAGAGATTAGACATCCGGACCCAATGGCGGAAAAAAACAATCTGGGGATGGAGAGGATGCCCATGCGCACTGTAGTCCAGGGGAGGAGCCACCTATCTCGTGATACTTCGAAGACTCTATCAGGACAACAATGTGCAATCATCCGGACCCAACACTAGGCGGCGATCTATGCACAGATATGAATTCAGCAGCCCTCATGCCTCGAACACCTATTTACAATGGGGGACTTGAATAAGGAAAGCTGATCAGGTAGCCGTAAGAAGGAGGAAAGAGCAGAAAGGTACCCCTTAAGAGTGCCTAGAGCAGAGCCCTGCCGGGCAAGGGAAAGATGAAAGAGGAGAACTTCAGAAAGGGGTGCAGAGAGTGGGTCCACAGCCTTTGCTGTGCACCATGCCACAAATCTGTTCCACCTGCAGGCGTATACAGACTTTGTGGAGGGACGCCTGGCTGCCAGAATGAGATCACAGACTTCGGGAGGCAAGTCAAATGGCCTCAACTGCCGCCGCTCAATCTCCAAGCTTATAGGTGGAGACTGGACAGGTTTGGGTGCAGAACAGTCCCCTGCTGCTGCGACAGAAGGTCCTCCCGAAGAGGCAGACGGATCGGGGGATCGACTGACATGCTGAGTAGCTCGGGATACCAGTATCTTCGTGCCCAGTCCGGAGCCACAAGGATAGCCTGGGCCCGGTCGCGCCTGATCTTCTTCAGCACTCTGGGCAGAAGTGGTATAGGCGGAAAGGCGTACAATAGACCGCAACTCCACTCGCGACGAAAAGCGTCTCCGAGCGAGTGCCGCCTTGGAAATTCCAACGAGCAGAACTGATGACATTGCGCGTTCTCTTCTGTGGCGAATAGATCTAACCAAGGCTCTCCCAATTGCTGAAAGAGGCCTTGCGCTACGTCCGAGTTCAGACGCCATTCGTGATCCATCATGCACCGACGGCTGAGTTCGTCCGCCCTGGCATTCAGAGAGCCTGCCAGGTGTTGAACCACCAGGGTCACGCCCTGATGTTCCAGCCACTGCGAGATGCGCAGAGCCTCCTGGCATAGGGTCTACGACCCCACCCCGCCCTGCCCTGTTTGTTGCAGTACCACATGGCGGTGGTGTTGTCCGTGAACACCTGCACTACACTCCCTCGGACAGAGAGGAGGAATGCCTTCAGTGCTAGACGAATCGCCCGCAGCTCCAAAAGGTTGATATGGAGCCGGGACTCCGCCGGAGACCAGAGGCCTCTGATCTCCACCTCTCCCGTGTGGCCTCCCCAGCCCTGGAGGGACGCGTCCGTCACAACCACATGCTCTGGGTGGGGTAGGGAGAGGGATCTGCCACTGACCCAATCGCGGTCCGTGAGCCACCACTGCAGTTGTCTCGCAGTGCCCTCCGAGATCAAGACATGATCGGACAGGTTGCCCTGATGCTGGGCCCACTGAAACTTGAGGTCCCACTGCAGAGCCCGCATCCGCCACCGGGCGTGTTGCACCAGAAGGATGCAGGAGGCCATCAGCCCCAGAAGCCGCAGCGTCAACCTGACCGAGACTCGGGATAAAGGCTGAAAGATGGGAATCAGAGCCTATATATCCCGAACCCGCTGTTCGGGAGGGTAAACCTGAAACTGAGCCGAGTCGAGAACCGCTCCGATGAAGAGGAGCTTCTGAGAGGGGCACTGGTGCGACTTCGGCACATTGATGGAGAACCCCAGCAAATGCAGGAGGTCGGCCGTAGTCTGGAGGTGGCTGACGACTGTCTGGGGCGAGCCCGCCTTCATCAACCAGTCGTCTAGGTAGGGGAAGACTGACACCCCTAACCTGCGCAGATGAGCTGCGACCACCGCCATCACCTTCGTGGACACCCATGGGGTGCTGGTAAGGCCGAAGGGGAGCACGGTAAACTGAAAGTGCTCTTGGCCTACCGTGAACCGCAGGTAACGCCGGTGGGCCGGCAGGACGGGAATGTGAAAATAAGCGTCCTGCAAGTCCAACGCTACCAGTCAGTCTCCAGGGTCCAGGGCAGCTAAGACCTGAGCCAAAGTCAGAATCTTGAACTTCTCCTTTCGGAGGAAGCCGTTGACGTTCCTCAGATCCAAGATAGGGCGTAGGCCCCCTTTGCCCTTCTTGGGTACCAGAAAGTAGTGGGAGTAAAAACCACACCCTACTTCTGGCCCAGGAACGCACTCAATGGCCCCCTTGGCCAAGAGGGCCGTGACTTCCTCTTGCAGAAGTTGCAAGTGATCCCCCGACACGCGGTGGAATTGCGGTGGCATGGATGGAGGGGTCGCCTCTAAGGGGAGGGAGTAGCCCCTTCGGACAATCTGCAGCACCCACCTGTCTGACGTGATAGTGCGCCAGTGGGAGAGGTGATGGCGAACCCTGCCTACCACAGGCGTCACATGGGCCTGAAAACTCGGACTAGAAAGATTTTGAGGCGGGTGCTGTGGAGGGAGGTGTGGACTGGCCTCGCCGTTGCCCCGACCGCCGCCACGGCGGTTTCCACGGCCGCCACCGCGCTGTTCAACATTCTGCGATACAAAAGGGGATGATGGACGGAACGTTTGAGCCAATCAAACACTCACCCTCAGTCAACTGATCTGGGTTTAATCCATCACCATTCTTTAGCTCACTCAGCCACCCCAGTTCAGACATGGCCATATGCAAATCAGTCTGACCCTGTGCCTCATGGGAACAGTCCAGCCCGAACTGCCAAGCCATGTCTTCCCTGGACCGGAACACTCGTGGGGCCGGCGCCGGTTAGGTCGACCGGCGACGACCCGGATCCGGAAGCGGATCCGGCGCCGGGACCGAAGTCGCCGGCGGCGTCGGGGCCGAAGCGCCCGACGGCGTCGGGGCCGAAGCACCGGACCCGCTAGGGCCTCCAGCCGGGACCGTTGGGCCCGGAGGCGCCACAGAACCAGACTGAGGAGGGAGGGACCTCATGGCCATGAGGTACCGCTCGATCAACTCCGGCGTCGCGCCGTGCCCAGGGACCCGAAGGTCTGGGGCAGGCGGCGACGCTTGCGACTCCCGCAAAGCCGCGTGGGCGGTGTCGCCCGAGCCCCCGGCCGCATTGTGCGAGCGTCGGGGTGGGTCGGAGGAACGATGACGTCTCTCCGACCTCTCATGCCTCTTACCTGAGGACTTGGATCCATATGACCGATGTCCACTCCCGGAGCTGCGATGACTCCGACCCCGCAGCCGGTCCCTCGACCTCCCGTGGGACCGGGACCTGGAGCGGCGCGGGGCCGACTGCCGGAGTTCGAGCCACTTGCGGGACCGCTCCCGCCTAGATTTAGACGTCAGGGCCCGGCAGTCGGAGCAGGTGCGGTCGTCGTGGTCGAGGCCTAAGCACTTCAGTCACCGGCGATGGGGGTCCGTAACCAACATCAGTCGGTCGCACTTCGAACAGGGTTTGAACCCGGGCATCCCTACCGGCACCGATAGAGTCGAAGACTCGAGGAAAGAAATGATCAAAAAGATCAAAAAGTTTAGTCAAAAAATGACTAGGGGTAGAGCTTCTCTGGATCTGCGTTAGCTGGAGCGGAAAAAAGAAGAACTGATGTCAGCGCGCATGGGCGGCGTCTAAGTACTCCGACGACGTCATTCCGGCGCTAACTACGACGGACGCGGAGCCGCAGACGACGCCTACCGACGCACAGGGGTATTGCTACGCAAAAATTTCCAGATCCAGTCTGACGCCTGGGGATATTCTAAGGTAAGGAATCTATCACTAACGTGTCTCTTTCAGATATCACCATGTAACAGCAGAATCACTGAGTACCCGAACGCTGCAAACCCAGTCAGCGTTCCCCCTTTGCGGTGCCGAGCTGTGCGGCTTAACTGTGAGAGGCTGGCTGCGGAGACAGGTCCGGACGCAGCGTGGGCAGGAGGCCCTTTCAACTCCAGCCCGCGGCGGCTGGCGTGGTGCAGGCCTCAGCCGTGGAGAAACAAATGAGATCCCTTAGCTCCAGCAGGCCCCTCGACTGAGGCGCTGACTCAGACCGAGGTTTTGGGAGGCCCGCTGTTTACATTGCCGCACATGCCCTGTTTTCCAAGGTGAGCCTTGGGTGGTAATGGGAAAGGAGCGCTCCATAAATTGAAGACACCCTTTCACAGCCGCGCCACGTCTGTGCTGAGCTCAGCTGTCTCTGAGGGTGCAGGCTAGCCCCGTGGCAGATTCCCCATGCTGTTAAATAGTTCATCAACTTTAGCCATCTAAAGATACTGCCTGCATTGTATCCTACTCCCTGATGTTAAGTGCGTACAGTCCTGATCCTCGCGACAAGGCCTTTTTGCGCGAAGGACATGGGTGGCGGTGTACTGAGGGATAGCACTAAGAACACAGACTGCAACAGGAGGCTGATTGGGGCATGCATGGTTGATGCCAGTGTGAGCTACCAGATTGAACTGCTGCGGAGGCCCGGATCATACTTGGAGAGTGGTGCCATGTTCAGTGGCAGCTAGAGGGGCTGGTGTATAAGGAGGGAGCCACAGGCGTAAGAAGTACTGGATATTGAGAAACGTAACACGGTGTGCCGGACCCGGTCAGAACAGACTAGTCCTACCCTCCACATATCCAACTTACATTTGCGAGCATGCAGAAACAAGATGCCAAGCAGCCGAAACTCACCTTTGAAAATAAAAGAGCCACGAGACACACGGCATTGGACCCAGACACTTACACAGAGAGTCAGCGCAAAATGCTGACAGAGGCACAAAGTGAAGACCTACGGACCCTCATGCTAGAGATGCGTACAAGCCTGCGCAATATCAACACAAACTGGATACACTCACCGCTCAACTGGACGCAGTCAAGACCCAGGTGGCGACGCATAAGACCAGCCTTGACGTTCTAGAAAACCGCAATTCAGACTTCCACGAGTTCCAAGCGGAAACAAAAGAACAGCTACTACGTATCTTAGTTAGTTAGTTAGATAAGCTTATAGAGCGCATGGTTACACTGTACTAGTGTGTCCCCGCGCTGCGGACTGCTCTTTGGTGAGTGAACTGCTGCAGAAAGTGGCCCCTAAACCTGCCCTAGCAAGTCTAGCCCTATTATTTAGGGAACAGGAATGTTTTCAGTTTTTTACGGAATAAGTTAAGACAGCATTCCCCCGCAAAGGGGGAACGCTGGACAGATTGTTGGGAGTTATCAGAGCCAAGAACGGGGATTTGGAGGAGAGATCCTGCAGAAACAGCCTACACATTACCAGAATTCCGGAAACGACTGCTATATCTAAGATGGAGAGTTTTATCACAGACTTGCTCCATGAACTCTTTGATCTTCATTTGTCTCCCATCTTCGTGGTGGAAAGGGTGCACTGGTCACTGGGACCCAAGCCTCTGGTTGGAGCAACACCCAGGCCCATTCTGCTGAAAATCTTGAACTACCAAGACAGAGACCTTATTCTGCAACTCACTAGCGAAAAAGGAACAATTTCGCACAAAGGAAATACCATATTGTTCTATTCCGATTTCACTCCGGCTGTGCAGGCGGCGGATCATGAATTCCTGCCTGCAAAAAACGTATCATTCTTAAAGCACAGATTCCCTACTCATTACTGTACCCTGCCAAGCTTAAGGTATCGCATGATGGCACAGCCCACTTCTTCACGGATGCGAAGTCCGTCTTAAGTTTGCCAAGCATGTCAGGGAAAAGGAACAGAGACACTCAGGGATCTGCGGTATCTTCAGCCAACCGCCTCAGTGATAATGACTGACATGGGTATAGTACTGTAATGTAAACTGTTTATTTGGTTACACAATGGGTGGGCCTGGGGGCATTTGAGTAATTTACCATTATTGGAACTGGGTTCATCAGAGTTCTGGACATTTACTCTGTTGGTACTATTATGCAGCACTCTCTGCAGTACTCTCGGCCACCCTGTACGAACAGGGCACTTCGCCAGTACTACTGCGCCCCCATGGACTCCCTGCACCAAAAAGTATTTGATGTTTTTTTGTTTGTTTAGGGGAGGGTTCTCTACAACCTGAGTGGGAGGTTGGAGTGGGTGGAGGGTGGGGATTGTTTTACTGTTTTTAGCCAATGTACATGCACTTTATTGGTCGGATTGCACAGTTTGTATTAGGGAGATATTGTGCTGCCCTTGTTCCCATCCTCTCCTGCAGCTTGCATGGTTTGACACCACGCCAACAACCTGAATTTTCTCACATGGAACTTTAGGGGACTGAACGATGGCAGGAAGTCTAGGCTTGTGCGTGCTTACCTATCAAGACATAATATAGACATATGTCTATTGCAGGAGACTCACTTTAATGTTATGCCATCCCCTACTCCTCCATATATTCTAATTACTCCCGTGGAGTGGCTGTGCTGGTTAAGCGAGGCCTGGACTGGAGAGAGGGAGAAATACACAGAGACCCTGAGGGCAGGTTCATTCTCATACGGTCCCTACATTCAGCTGCTAGCGCTGCCTTAAATGCCATACTCACAGATGGTGACCTAATTGATATATGGCGCCGGAGGCACCCCTTGATTAGGGAGGGTACCTGTATCTCTGAACATCACAGCGCCTGGTCCCGCCTGGACTTTTGGCTGGTTTCGCGTGACGTGGCCACCTGGACCATCGATGTGTTGCATCTGCCACGAGCCCTGTTAGATCATGCCCTGTGCCTTTTGAAATGGATTCTCCCCGAGTCCCTTCCCGAGCATTCTCCTGGCGACTTCCATCACACGCCCTGATAGATGAGGCCTTTAAGGAGGAAATACGAACAGATATCAGACGATTTCACTCTCAATGCAGGTTCAGTGGTCGTTGAGGCCTCTCTCTGGGAGGCATTTAAGGTGGTCATTAGAGGCCAGTACGCCAGGCGGGAGTATTGAAGGCCAGTAGAGGCATGCTTACCTCACTAGAGTCTCAAATAAAAGGGCTTGAAGTACAATTTTATTCCACAAACGAACCTGACACTATGGCCCTCCTGAAGACCAAATTACTGGACTACGATGAGGAGGCACAGCGTGAAGTGAAGTTCCTCAGGAAATATCAGGAGGCGCGAAGGTACGGGGAGGGTGACAGGCCGGGCTGGCATGATTCGACCCCCGGGCTCTACTGCGTACGTTCCCGAACTGATTAACGCGCAAGGGGACGTTGTTAGGGGTCAGACGGGTACTCTGGGTGAATTCTCCATGTTCTATTCTAAGCTTTACACAGCAACCCAGGAGGCATGCCCAGTGGGAATGCAGTCTTTTCTCGAATCGTTGGAACTACTCTGGTTCCATCAAAAACACAGACTACATGGATTTCCCGTTCACTGTAGAGGACATTGCTCAGCTCATAAAAAGTTTACCCCTTGATAAGGGGCCTCACCGCCGCCTTCTACAAAACATACATGGAGGAACTAGTGCCCTGTCTGTTGGCACTATATGAAGAGGCTCAAACTACTGGTATACTGCCTCCAACCATGCGGGGTGGCAATAATTATCAGTCTATTAAAACCCGGGAAACCTAAAACAGAGCTAGATTCATATCGGCCGTTATCAATGATGAATGTGGATGTTAAAATCCTGGCTAAGCTGATAGTCAATAGGCTGCAGCTCCTACTTCCCCCTTATTGCACGTCCTGACCAGTCGGGATTCATTCCTGGGCAGTCTACCTCTCACAATTTGAGGACTGTTTTTTTGGTGCTGCACTACCTCGACCCTGATATGTAGGCCCCAGCAGTTTTCCTCAACGCTACTAAAGCTTTCGATACGCTCGAGTGGCCAAATGTATTTGCTATACTAGATCGCATGGGCTTTAGCCCGCTCTTCATTAACCTGATCCGATTGCTATACACCATGCCCACTGCTCAGATTAGGGTAAATGGCCTGTTATTGGAGCCCTTCCCCATTACGTGAGGCACCAGGCAGCGATGTCCTCTTTCCCCTCTGCTTTTCGCGATTGCGATGGAGCCCTTGGCAGCGCACATCAGGCAACACCACACGGCTAATGGGATCGGATTCAGCACCAGAAGCCTTCCTATTTTGCTCTATGCAGATGATGTCACTTTATATATCACCGATCCCGTGGCAAATCTAGACCCTATTTTGAGGGAATTCATCTGATTCGGGGGGCTGATTGGTGTCTCTATTAACTGGGCTAAGTCGGTCATATTTCCTTTGACAAATAACACACTCCCAGTGACCTCTGAGTTCACTTTGAAGTGGGAGGCCGAGGCAGTTGAATATTTGGAAGTTTGGATAAGTCGCGACACGCAGGAGGCGTGGAATTTGAATTTTGCCCACGCTGTCACTTGGTTGGAGGAGAAGGTTAAAATATTGTCTAAGCTCCCGTTATCCTTGGCAGGGAAAATCGTTGTCTTACCGAACTTTTGTATTTATTTGTCAACATTCCGATCCCCCTTACACATCATTTTTTTAAGTCCTTTAGATCACTGTTAGTCTTTCTGGTGTGGGCAGGTGGACAGGCCAGAATCTCATGGGATTTACGGACGTTCCAGTTGAAACAGTGTGGGTAGGTGCTCCAGATATGCAATTATATGCCCTTTGCGCTCAAGCCCAGTTCTTGCCTTACTGGGTTCACCAGACACCTTTGCAACCCCACGTGGCAGTGGAAACTAACGCGGTGGCACCAGTTCCCCTCAGGGTAGCACTACACTAGCCATCTCGCCATCCTCACAATGACATAAATACTTCAGAGACACTGCGTTGGGCATGGGAAGAACTGCGCCAGAGGGCAGGTGCTCCAATACTATATGCCCCTTCTATCTCATTAGCACACAACGCCATGCTGCCTAGCATTCAGGATGGAATTGGTAAGGCAATGGCGCAGAAAATGAGCCTTCACACGTTTGCAGACCTTTATCCTGAACACGTTCAGATCCCCTCCAGTCGCAGCCGAGGGTCAGAAGGTGCCATTTGCCAAAATGTTCCTGTATCATAAGCTACACGCTGCTTGTCGCACCTTGTCAGATGGTTTCCCGGAGGCCCTGCCACCCCTGTCCGCCTTACAGAACCTGTTACGCTCACCATCGCTCCGTAAACTTATTACACATCTCTACACGCACATGCAAAACACTGCCCCAATAGTGAGACCCAGAACACTCCAGAGGTGGAATGATGAGCTCCCTGCCCCGTTATCTGAGGATCAATGGGCATATTGCTGTTGCCAGCTCACCGAGTTGTCCCCCAACTGTAGGCTCCGTCTGATCTATTACAAATACCTCCACAGGTTTTAGAGGACGCCTATAAGCTTGCACCGCATGGGGCTCAGGGAACATGAGAGTTGCAGGCGCTGTGGGTTTGCACCTGCCTCCTTTTTACATATGGTGTGGGACTGTCCAATGCTTGCCACATTTTGGTCAACAATTTTCACATCAATAGATGAAATCATTGGTATGTCTCTGACCCCTTCCCCCACGTTGGGCTTACTGAGCTGTCACAAACACGCCAGTCAAGATGCATAAACTACATGCACTACACCTCTTATTCGCTAAACGTCAAGTTGCAGTTCACTGGGGACGGAGGAGGGTGCCTTCGGTGAAGGAGTGGATCAGGGACGTTACTTACGGTCATACCCAATTGAATACTTTCTGGGATCTTATGTCCCCTACTTCGAGGCCATGTAATATCTGCGAACTGTTTATTGTTTGGGCTCGGGAGAAGCAGAGAACAGATGGGGGAACCCGGACAAGTGCAGATTCAGTTGTGGAGTTGTTGTGAACTGGCAATGTTCTTTATTATTCACTGGAAGCCGGCCTGAGGTACCCGTCACATCCAACGAGTTTCGGACTTTGAATGCACCTTCCCGAAATGTTTATTCCTACTGGACATCGCACAGCGGTTGTGAATGGCACTATCCTTTCAGAGTACATCCGGGAGGGACGCATATTGAACAATATCTATAATGTATTAACTGTGCTGTTTTCATTCCTGGACATATATTGCTACTATGCTGGTTTGTTGTTTTGTATATGTTTTGAATTTAATTCGAAATACCAATAAATAAATTAACACCAAAAAAAGTATTTATTAAGTATGTGTGCAGCACGTGTGTATGCAGCATGTCATGGAATTGCTGTAGGATTGCCCCTACTTGATAAATCCCATCCTAAAGCCAAATTGAAATTTATTAAGGGGGTCATATACCTACAGCTGTGTTCCCACACAGATAGTTGTTCAGGTGAGGGGAGACTGTGCCCATTTTTAAGCAGTACAATACTTCCCCTAAGGTTAAGGAGACATTGATCAGGTTGGTATGGGATTTTGAGGTATGTCATCATTGGTTTGAAGAGGGGGACTTCTGAGCTTTTTAATTTTTCTACAACACCTTGGAGAATTTTTTACATTTATCACTTGTGCAAGCTGGTATCAGCTGAGGGGTTGCATTTTGACATTTTCAAATAATTTCCTTGAACTTTTTCGCAGAACCAATTTCTCTTCTAAAATGCTACTTTGGCTCTGAATGGCAATCATTATGTGGTGTTTCAAGGTTCATATATAAAGTTTTGTTTCTAGATGTGTTTGCAGGCTCATTGATCGAGAATTATTTGTTTGATTTATAGTTTCTTAAAGTTGGGGTACCAATTCATCAATGATCACTGACATGGCTTTGTTATAACAGGTAATGAGAGTGTGTACCTTGAGTTCAGTTGGGATATTATTAAAGCTGGAAAAAGGGAAGAAGCCAGTACTCTTCTCCATTGTTTAGTTTTTTTTGATAGACCAGTGGTCACTATTTTGGACAGAAGAAAAGAGAAAGGGATCAGGTAGTTATAGACCAATCTATAGGGATGGCGTCTCAGCATTCAAGAGCAATTATCAGGTGGTCTTGTATGGCTCCTTTCACATAGGTACAAGAGATGCATGGAGAAAGAGATTACAGTTAAGTAGAACAAGTGATAGTTGCGTAATATGTTTGAGACTTAGGTCCTCCAAATGAAAGTTAGGTTCTCTAAAAATAAGATGCTTGATTTGATTTCTTTACCATGACTTCTAATAAGTTGTTCTCAAAAGAGTTGTCTATCTCCCAAAGGGACATTTGGAGTGTTTCATGCCAGGAGACTTAATTTTCTCTGATAGAAATTGGCCGGATGGACAACTGCTCACAACTTAAGCTCTTGCACTGGGTCAAGTTCAAGTAAATGGATGCCACTCCATTTACATCCACAGTCGTGGTGTGCTATCGCAAGGTCAATGGGAGGGGAAGGTTTACTATCATCTGAGAGGATTCAATAAGTTAGGTTTCCGGTAGAAAACGTAGGTCAAGACTTATTGAGGATCAAGTTTGTAATTTCATTGTGAGGATTTGAGGCAGAGTGGCAGTTGTATAAAAGACACCCAAAAGAGACAAGCATGGTTGCAGAGGTATGTGTCAAAGAGACTGTTTTTGAAATTAGATTACAAGCACATGTCCCACTGCTGGTGAAGTTGGCGATCCCAGGCTTCCTGTATTTTCTATAATATGTATTAAGGGAGCTCTTCAGGTATTTGCTGTGAACGGATGGAGGGTACTTGTGATTCATTTAACAATACTCAAGTAGCAGCTCTTCAAGGAGCCCAGGGGATAGTACAGAGCAGGAGGCTCTGTGTTACTTTGAGGTACGGTTCATATGTAATGCATCAGACCATGTAAAAAGGGGGGCATAGAAGGTAAGAATTGATCACTTTTTGGGAATGTTTAAAGAGGTGCTAATGAATTGTAAGATTACGTACAGGGTTTTTATATCCTATAAGAGAATGCCAAGCTTTTCTGAAACAGATTTAGAAACAGATCAACAAATTCTAAAGAGTTTTTTTCAAGATCCTTTAGGTGCACTGTATGCTTGCTAAGGTGTGAAGGACCACTTTGTGGGAAAACGGTGGGTCATTAACACCTTGGCTGCTAAGGCAATTTTCAGCCTGTGCTGGAAATTTCAATTATCCTTTTTTGATGACGAGCTGGGCTCGTCATCAGCACACGACCACTGTGCACCATGACGAGCCCAGCTCGTCATCAGCAGCGAAAGGGTTAAGGATGGGTATTGTTTGGCATTGCTGTAGTGGTTCCCTACACTTGGGGCATGTGGGAGATATCCTATGTGGTGCCTGCGAGTTTCCTAGCTCCATGAAGGCTTAACTGTACCCTAAGATGTTTGGTACTAAACATCTTGTCTTAATGTATCCTCACTGATACCAGTGTTGGATTTATCAATAAATCTACAAAGGAGACCTTTTTCAAGGGTCCCTTGAAAACCTACGAAGCACTGGTGTAGTCTATTACTAATCTTAACCAGCTTGCCACCACCAGACATGTTTCTGACCTCATGAGATGAGAGTCAGCGCTCTCAGAGGCCAGGAACAAAGCCTGCTCTGGGGAGAAGTGCTTCACACCTCCTCCAGGCCGATACAGCCTGCCAGGGCGGGAAGCTTCAAAGGCAATGCAGCCTTTGAAATGAAACCTAGGCATCTACAGAGAGTGGAGGATGAAAACCCTCCTTTCCTACTCCTCTTTTGGTGAGACGACAGGTGGGAAGTTTAGTTAAGTTAGGAGGTGTGCCCACATTCAGCCAGCACCACCCCTAAGGTGGGGCAGGCAGAGTGGACACTGCTTTTACAATTCCTCTTTCTTCTGATGGTAGGAAATCAACCTATTATTGCCCGGGTAGAGACCCTTCCTACATTCCCACAGGAAGTGGTCACTTGGGGGGTGTAAACTCCCTAAAGGTGGGTAGCCTATTGGCTACTACCCTTCACCTCTCCTTTAACACCCCTAAATTTAGCATTTCGTTGGCCTCCCCAGACCCTGAAATTAGAATTGACTGACCTAAGAAGAGCAACGGTCAAAGAAGAGCTGCTCAACTGAGACATGAAGAACTGCTGCAGAAAATTGGCACCAAATCCTGCCGGCTGCTTCCAGGTCTCAACAATTGTGGTGTGCGGTCTCGTCCTGCAACTGTGAGGCCTCAAAGAATACCAGGGCACCTCCAGCCTTCGATCAATTGTCGAGAACCTCCCTTGGAGTAGAGGAGCTACTCCCCTGCAGCCACCATACCACGAAAGTCCAGTTTACCGATATGCTGCTCACAGGCGACTCAGGCACAGCACCAAAGCCAGAACAGGTACATCAACTCCGGAGGGTCAGACTGTCCCCCCATCAAGTGAAAATACACCAGGATCTACCACAGTCGTGCCAATACCCGGGTTACCAGACCCCCTACACCAAAGACCGAGAAGAAAAGAGTCCAATCTGGGCTCCAACTACCCAGGACGCAGACTGCTCCGTAAGTGGCCCAGCTGTCTCAGAACCATCCCTGCAACCTACCTGCCCCCTGACCGCGAAGTCCATCTCGACGCACAACACTTGGCTGCCCTATCTGCTCTGCACCCATCACCCGGCCTGGGTAACGATGAACCAGCTGTGTTTTCGTGGGCCCGAGGGCTCTGTGACCTGCTCCCTTGAGTAAGACCCCACCAGACTTAACTTTAAGTCCCTCTGTGCAGCGTGTTTTAAGGGTTCTGCCTTCTTCCTAGTGTGCCAGCTACCAACTACCTCAGCACCCTGTTCTCGATCTTCCACCGCTGACTCACTGGACCTGGCCCGGCTACCATACCTAAATCCAGAAGGTGAACCTCGAGAACCCATGTTATGATTTTTATATGCTTTTTATTTTTTTCTCCCATTGACTTCTATTGGGCACAACAGTAATTTATTTGGCGAACTTTGAAAAATCATAACTTAAAAAGTACTTACCTTAGAACAAAGTCCTGGGTCTGAAAAATGAAATAAAAATCGCTGTTATTTTTACAAATTGGTCTCAGATTTATTCTTGAGTGTCTCTCTCATTTATTGTTTCTATGAGTACAACAAATGCTTAGCACTACCGTTTGATAATCCTAACTGCTTGCCCACACTACCAGAAAAAGAGCATTAGTATTAGCCACTTTTGCCTCTGTATACTAGTAAGGCATCCACTGGACTCTCTGCATAGTGTACTTCATTTTAGTACACTATATAGAGAGCCAGCCTCCTACAGTTGCCCTTTTTTTGGGGGCACGGGTAGCGCATCAAGGGTTTTCAATTTGGTCTGATTAGCAGAATTAAACCTGCTGGGTATTGGGCTGGTTTCCAAGGGTTGTTTTTTTTCTTCATCAGCTGCATTTGAAAATGAGCATTTAAAAACTTTAAAACAAAACCAGATGCTAGGATCATGAATAATTTTACTGTTATTTTACATTCAGATAGACATCTCTGCCTTGAGTAAGGGCGAGGATGATATGATAAGCATCTTTCTACATGTTATAATTAAGTTACAAGACATTCAATGCATGTGAGAGGTGTCACATGTGAAGAAAGAACAGTATGTGGTGACCTTTCTGACAAGCAAAGTGTGTCTTTGTAGATTATTTGACAGTTCCATGTTTGAAGATCTTTGTGGTATTCTTAGACACATTTTGCAGGCAAAAGATTTGGAAAGAATGAATCCCCCTTTTCAAAAGTAGGGTACAGCATGGACTGTTCTCAAAGTATGGTTTTGTAGGCAAAAAGAGTACGTTTGGGTGTAAATAAGGTGCACAGTCCAGACAGCCTGCCCGTTTCTCTACCCAACGAATGAACCAGAAGACATCCAAAACAATAAAAATGCACAAATTCTCTCAACACATACCTACCAATCCCAGCAAACTCATACCAACCATCACCAACCAAACAATATGCAGCTCTCCAGAAAAAACCTACACAGCCCTGTACCCCTCCAGCCACACCAGGGGGCCTTCACTTCCACACAAATCACACCTTTAGCCTAAACACCAATTCAAAACAACCATACCCACAATGCCTCCACACCCATACAGTACATATCCATAATCATTTGATCTCACACAGTTTCTCCCTTTTCACACTAAACTCTTCGACTAACCTCAGCCAACTCAAAATATTGCCAACACCAACCCTCTTAACCCTCTTTCACACCTTTCCACTACACGGCCTATCTCTTTGTGCCACCCAGGGCCCAGGACAAACGTATTCAACACTTCTCTTCAACTTACCTCCTCCCCACACTCATCCAAAAATGAAACCACCTAAGCCTTGTATACCCACATTTCAACTCTCCTTATCTCATTAGACCCTCCTTTAACACAGAATCCTACAAATTCACGGCCACTGGTTTACTTTTGGGTAAGCATAGAGTGACCATGATGTGGGGTGGCATATGTGCTCCGACATTTCAGGTTTGGTTAACGGATATGTCACTATGTGAGGATTGGTCCGGGACATAAGCCGCAACTCTCATGCAGACTGCTTACCCCTGTGATTTCTGGGACCCTATGCGTTCCTATTTATTGTAGTTACATCCTAATTAATGACTATCTTGTTTTCTGCACTGTTATCGCACTATTGGTTACCACTTGACATTGTAAATTACTTGACCTGCTTAAATATAACAGTTTGGCCACGAATGTATAATGGTACTAGGACATTCTGGAAAGCTGTGTTGTATCTGTATTAGTCTTCTGTAATGCTATTGTGATGTATGTGTACAGACTGACTAATTTTGCCATATATTCTCTCTAATATATCATGCCATGTACTGTCTTGCCAAACTGATGGTTGCATCAGTAATGTATTATTAAGTTGATGAATAAAAAAATTAAAATAAAATAATACCCAATCCTATCCCCTATATTTCAACGTCCACAACACCAAAATCCTTCACAATCCAACAAAACATCTCAAGGTAATATACCAATATCACAACATATTAAAAAATAAAAAAAATGATCCAGGTCATAGAAAAAATTATTGCACTGCACTAGAGGATTATACAGGCAAAATACTCCTATTCCAGGAAGATACAGGACGCCGTCCATTCAAGTAGAGAGCTATTCTCCACAGTCAATACTTTATTGAGCTGCCCCCGAAGTGAGAGTTTTCAACCCGACAAGGCATTCATTGACAAAATGGCGATCTACTTTCAGAATAAGGTGCTAGCTGTTTATAATGATCTGTCCACATCAGCAGATAAGATACTGCCAGAGCAAAGCAGGGGAGACGGTGTATGCAAATCACAAGGTGCTTTCTCATCGTTTTCCCTGTTGGATGCCAACATGCTTGCCGATTCACTGATGAACACCAAGTCAGGCTCTCCAATAGATCCCTGTCCACCTTTTGTGCTTCACTTGGCACCGGCAGAATCAAGTGCTCTACTACTGCCGGTTTTGAATCAGGTCCTGAGCTCGGGAGTTTTTCCACTAACCTGGAAAAAGGCCTGTATTCGGCCTTTGTTGAAGAAGCCCAAGCTAGACCCCTCAGATGAGAAGAGCTACTGTCCCATTTCCTTTCTGCCGCTGCCAGTCAAGCTAGTGGAAAAAGCCATGAACCTGGAATTATCCGCACATCTAGAGACATGGCATATTCTTGATAGCACCCAACATGGCTTCAGGGCAAATCATTCCACGGAAACTGCCCTGCTGATGGCAACGTAAGAAATCTGGATGGGAATGGATGAGGGAGGCAGGGTCACGTTGATTTTATTGGATCTAACGGCGGCCTTTGACACCGTAAACCATGAGGTACTTATCCAACGGCTGCAGGTTATCGTGTCAAGGGACTAGCGCTGGATCTCCTCTCCTCTTTTCTGTCGGACAGGGAGCAAGTTGTTTCCTGGAATGGCCATCAGTCAGACATCTTTACTCTACCGGGAGGAGTTCCTCAGGGCTCTGCGTTATCTCCTACCTTGTTTAATATTTATGTCTCCCCTTTGGCCAAGATAATAAAGAACCTGGGCTTTAAGCTGGTGTCATACGCTGATGACACTCAGCTGATTGTCTCCATGTCCCACTCTGTAGACGTCAAGCCCGCTGATTTCGCCGGCTGTCATCCAGTGGATGAATTCTAATTTTTTTAAACTGAATACAGAGAAGACAGAAGTCCTAGAATTTGGACAGAAAGCTTCCATCTGGAACCACAACTAGTGGCCTACGACGGCCAGAGCCTGTCCGGTACCAGTGGTGAAAGCAAGGAACCTGGGGTTCATTTTTGATAAAGATCTGGCTTGGAAGTCCCAGGTGAACCAGGTAGTGTCTGCATGTTTCTTTGTGCTTAAAGGGCTGAGAAAGATCTTGCTGTCTATCCCTTACCATCTTAGGAAAACGGTTTTAATCGCCACCATCTTTTCAAGAATAGATTATGGCAATGCCCTTTATTTGGGAGCAGGGTGTGCACAACTGGCCAAACTCCAGTCCATTCAGAATGCCTCTGCCAGATTGCTACTCAGCCTGCCCAAATACCATTCTACTTCACAGGCCATCAGGCAGCTACACTGGCTTCCAGTCCAGAGTAGGATTGACTTCAAAGCGCTGTGCTTAGTGCACAAAGCACTGGTGGGGGGGGGGGCCTTCGATCTCCAACATCTATTTTCAAGGTACACGCCAACCCGTCTGCTGAGGTCTGCCTCTCGCGGGCTGGTTTTGGTGTTTAAGATTAACAGACAACGTTGGGGAGGGAAGAGCTTCTCACATCTGGCCTCGAAGCTTTGGAATTCATTACCTCATCAGCTAAGGCAAATCCCCAATCATTTGCGGTTCTGGAAGGGATTTAAAACATGGCTCTTTACTAAATAGGATGGTGGCAAGTTCTTCAGCATGTTACCCTACACAGCGCCAAGACGCCTCAGCATTAGTGCGCTTTACAAATACCAGCACTCACTCACTCAAAACACCCGCACAACCTATCTCTGCAAAACAACTCAAACACTCCCAAAATTCCAGCCATTACAAAATACCACTACACACCCACAATTCAACTAAAGCCAACACAAACAACACACATTCTCAACCATCGCTAACTCAGTTTCCATATAACAACGACACCAACCACTCAATCCAGAAATACACAAGTGACTCAACTGTCTAAGACCCATCACACAATTCAGTGCTATAAAACCAGGCCCTCATGTTCCGTTACCACCTCTCACCCATATCCCTTCCACCTTCAACTTATGCAAAAGAAAGCCACACTACCCCAATCTTCAGAACTTTGCTTCCAATTGTCAATCACAAAACGTTACAATTCTAAGACAACTACACAGCTCACTGCAACAACTTTAGCTAGTCACAACACACACACAGACCCTAAATGCCTTGTAAGTCTGTTTGGCGAGCAGAACCACAACCAAAAAACAAACACTCACCTTATGTCCTGCTACAGGAAACACATTCAGCAACAACACACCATCTTC
Source organism: Lissotriton vulgaris (assembly GCF_964263255.1). Classification (NCBI taxonomy): domain Eukaryota; kingdom Metazoa; phylum Chordata; class Amphibia; order Caudata; family Salamandridae; genus Lissotriton; species Lissotriton vulgaris. Next base: position 717,715,084 of record NC_141689.1, on the reverse strand, counting down.
ATCCTTGACGGACAAATTTCACTCTGCTTAAGCACAAAAAAACACCACATCCAAAATACCTTCCTTAAACAGCTTACAAATAAAGTCCCATTCTATGTCCAAAAACAAGTACCACATATTCAATCTATGGACGGACAACCTGACTTACTTTTCATAACTAAACCACCATGGCTTGGGGAACTCATGGTCCCAATACAGCCTGAAGCTGTTCTACAGGGCAATCAAACTGTTACATAAAATAGCATAGATAAAAGAGAAGATTGACTAGCTGTCATATTTAAGGAAATAACTTCTACCAAAGCTGAAGATTTTTCCTTACAAGGTTGTGAGGCCCTCCTTCTCAGATGCAACCATACAACAACCTTTCCCTCCAACTTTCTCCTTCTTTAAAGACCACCACCTAGCAATGGTATATTCTAGACACCTTTCTAGATTCAGTTTCACACCTACGTGCAAAAAATGAAAACCTTTGCATCTTTGAGGACCTGAACATATGGTATGGCAATATGCACCACTCCATAACGATCCTCACTAGCCTAGACACGCTCAACTTACAACAGCTCATTTCCAGACTCACGCACATTGCAGGATGCAGCGTATACATCATTTTTGGCAACCCAGACCTAGTTACCTTCCAAAGTGTCATTCCAGTCACATGGCCAGACACCACCTGGTTGCCTTCCAACACTAGACAGCACAAGCCACTCAGCTAAACTCAGTTTATCCTCAAATACACATCAACCTTGGAACAAACTGATTTTGTAGGACATAGAATCCCAGCTTTCCTCCAACACAAATCTGGACACAATAAACTCAGTTAAAAAACTCTGATCATTGACCCCATAAAGCTTTTGATATTTTATTACCACACAAAAATAGGGAAACATAACCAAACAAAATAGGCTCCTTGGATTAATTTAGATTTAGGAAAGCAACAGTTTGAAAGAGAAAAAAAAAAGAAAAAGATCGATACATTTCAACACACCTGGCTCAAAATAACTCTCAGGACAAAGGACACAGATACAACATATTGTACACGTCAAGTGGAAGAGGTGCAGCGACCAGGGTGCCCGAGTCCGGACCACACGGTTCACGGTTCGATCTCCATCTTTGGCGGCAGGTTAGCCCAGCAATAGCTTGCTTAATCTTCCTGACTGCCCCCAGCGCCGGGACACCTCCATCGGAGGTAGCTGTGCGCTTTACAAATGCTGGCATTTATTAAAAAAGCATACTACTCAAGCAGAATCACGAATGCTAAATGCATCAATAAAGGATTTTATAAAGTACTAACAGAATTTCGCAATCCCAAAAGACTTCTCCAGTGTAAGTTTGAGACAGTCTCTGCACTTCTTTCACATGTTCCCTGCTGGGCACATTCCCCCGCTGTGCTGAGCTCGTCATGCAGCACAGTGCTCGTGTGCTCATGACGAGCTGAGCTCGTCATGAGCACACCCGTTCCTTTAGAACGCTCGCACAGCAGGGGAATTAGCCCAGCATGGGAGCGTTTTAACGTTCATGACGAGCTCAGCTCGTCATGAGCACACGAGGATCGTGGCTCATGACGAGCTGAGCTCGTCATGAGCATCGAAGGAGTTAAAGACCTTTTGCAAGGTGACTTTCTAGATCTTGTCAAATCCAGCAGGCTGCCCCTCTCTCCCCTTATCCCCACAAACCTTCAAAAACATTTTGCTAACAATCTCAGCGGTCTATCTAGTCAGAACACTGATCAACAACTCCTTAACAACAAACATTTTTCATGAAGAATTTGAAAAGGTATAATAGACTGTCATCTCACCATTCTCGTCTCCAACAGCTACAGGAAATCATTACCACTGATCAATGTTTTTGAGTTCACTTACTATATAACAAAGCAAACAACTCAGATAGTTCTTACATTTAAACACCCGAAGGACATTAAAAAATGCAAAATCTTCAATTGCCTCTGGGTTGTTGACCAGTGGATGACCTGGAGCTACCTCAACTTTTCCAAAACTAAAATCCTCACTAATGACCCTATCCTGACCTGATAATCTAGTACCACCTCCAAAAATATTCAAGGAAGTAAGAAATCTTGAAGTTATCATGGACTGCAAGCTGTCCATGAATGTCTAAACCAGTAAGAGATTGAGATTACGCTTATTTACCTTGAAAACACTGCTATGCATCTTCTGCATATAGGATTCCCCACCAAGTCCAGCAACAATCAATTATGTCCTACTACAACTAGCTTACACTAATGGCCTATATAACTATTCACCTTCATTAACCATGAAAATATTACAGAGAATTCAGAACTCTGTTTCCATACTACTTTTATATGTACAGCCACATACTCATATCTCCCCACCTTGAGAGCCTTCCACTAGTTACCAGTTGCTAGAACATCCTCCTTTAAGCTAATTTGTATCACCCACAAAGTAATACATGGTAAAGGACTGATTTCCAACAGGAAGAAAATCATAAAATACAACCAACAAAGAAACCTAGGCCCTACACTTGTAACCATTCTCAAAATCCCAGTTAACAAGAAAAAACCCTGGGTGGAACATCTTTTTCTATCCAAGCAGCTAAACTATGGAAATCCTTGGCCCCAAAATAAGATCCACTGAGAACCATCTCAGCTTCAGAAGATTAGGCAAGAGTTGGCTCTTACCTACATGCTTAAATTACTCATAAAAGAACATTGTACAGCATGACTATCAACATGACATCAAAACAATATGCTACGTTATGTAGATTTGTAGAGCGCACTATCATCCGGACTGTGTCCTGGCGCTGAGCAGGTGTGACTTTAGGAACACCTCTGGCCTAGTGGGACTACTCGAAAAGTCAGGTCTTCAGCTTCCTGCAGAATTCAAGAAGCAAGGTGGAGGCTCTTCTGTGTAGCGGTTGGTTGATCTACACTTTATGAGCATTGTAGGATCTTGTTTTCCATATGCATGGGATGTGTGCAAGTAGGAGTCCGGATGAGCAGAGGTGTCTGGAAGGTTTGTTAAAGCAGATGCGATTGTTGAGATATGTTGGGAAGGCGTTATGTAGTGCCTTGAAAGAGTGGGTGGGGTGTTTGAATTGTGCTCAGTTGTGAATGGGGGGCCAGTAGAGCTCCTACAGGTAACGCAAGTGAGGCATTTAACAATAAATTATCAAAATAACCAGTGTAAATCAATGTAAATCATTTTAAGACCACAAGATTTGAAAAGAGATGTCTCCCTGTCAGTCATGGTGACAGTTGATGACACATGAGTGTCCAGTAAAAGGATCTCCCTGGCCCAGAGTTTTTAACAATTTCACTAAAAACTACTAACAGTAATTATGTGCTGAAGATAGAGCTGGTTCAAATCTAGGACAGATCAAGAATAATACATTTAAGGTTTACCTATAGGTCAGGGCACTCCCTCACACATGACACGCGGTAGAAATCTGAACTATTGGGGCCTTTATGGGGATGCCCGATGTGTGGCGCAACCTCATAAGGCACAAATTTCTGAGTGCTGAAGTGGTCATACTGGGAGTTGGTCCTCCCATGAAGCGGTGTAGCATGTCGGGGATCTCATGGAGGCCCCTGCTGTGCAGCATCCCATTGTGACCAGCGGAACTGGAGGACGATAGGAAAGGATCACTATCGCAGGTCTGATCTCAGACATTAGCCTTGTTTTGTGGGGGTCACATCTGGATCTACACCCCTAGTTGCAGAATGTTATCATCACTGGCTACCGGTCACACGTGTAGGATAGAAATTACATTTTGTTTCTTCCCTCTTCCTGTGGCTTAAAAGCTCTTTAGGGACAACCCTCTTTCGTAAATCCTATGGTAGTGAGAATGATTGTGTGCCAAATTTACCATTTCAAATACTTCTTTCATATCCCAACACATTAAAATTTATGGCGAGGCAAGGTGTTTTCCTCTTACAGGCACTTATATCATCCGTAAAGACAATATTCTTATTGGTTTACATTGAGTAAATTAAATCCACAAAGTCAATATTGCAGTGCCTATCTGCTCTATGTTAAAAACACACAGTAAAAATAAAAAATACAAACATACATGGTGAAAGAGTGCACCAAATAAGGCGGGCAGCTCCCATAATGCACCATGCCATATTGTATTTTGCATCTAAATGTAATCACCCAGTATGAACATGCTAGGAATGAGTGTCTTCTAGCTTCAAAACTATTTTCATCTGTAGCCCATATCGAACACTGCCCTATTCAATAAACAGATCCACATACTCAATGACACAATCTTGCATACATCCACCACACTATGAGGGACTTTTGTAGAATTGAATGTACTTCAAAAGTAAATTTTTTGCCACAAACCTATTAAAATTGCGAAAAAGAGAATTTCAAACGTTTAGGCACTGAAACTATGCAGTTTTGAGTTAACACATGAATAACTTTTGCAGCCCTGCAGCCATCCTAATTTCACATTTGATACTATTCTCTGAAGCACGTGCATTGGTATTAATCTACAAATTGTCCCTTTTCTGTTGTACAACTTTCTCGCCATTTACTGAACAATCCATTCGTTGCTCCCATGAGTAAAGCATTCTATTAAACAAAATTTTCATTTAAATAGCATGTTAAGTACTGAAACCCATTACCCGGATTTCACGTCTTGTTTTTGGGTTAAATTTTGTATTCTTTGGAACTCCTGGAATGATGTACAACCGTGCTAACTGATCATTAATTTTTAGTTCAATGTAGTCCGTGTCACACATACGATCTTTGATATCAAAGCCAGTTTCTTCAAACACCTAGAAGCCAAAGAAAGAAGTTACTTGTTAAAATCGTCAATGTACTCAATTAACTGATTTATCAACCTATAAAGTGTGCTTATACAAGAAATATAAAACAGTTAAGACATTGTGAAGCCAGAAAAAAAAGAAAAAATGTCAATGCATGCAAATATCATTAGTTAATTAGGGCCACAACCAAATAAGTCGCTGGCCCTAATGTGTTACTTTATTGATCTTTGAGAAAAAAACACAATTTTGGCTCAGAGCACTAGGAAGAAAATAAAAAGCGGAAATAAAAAAATAAAAAAGAGTGACAGAATATGTCATGACAAAGTATACACCCATCCTATCAACAAATTCCAAGGATAAACCATAAGTTAACTATCCATGGCATTTCACTTGAAAGGAATTTCCGAAATACAACACAGAATGAAAGAATACCATGCCCCCTTTTTCCATTAAAAAAAATATTTCCGCAGTTATCCACTCCAGAAGAATGGGCTGGGAAACTATGCCTGTTTAGTGGAAACAACAGATACCACTTTGCACTGAAGAATAAGTTACTTACCTTCATTAACGCCTTATCTAGTAGAGAACATCTAGCTACAGATTCCTTACTTCAGAATATTCCCCAGGTATCAGACTGGATCCAGATGTTTTTGAGCAGTAGCCCTGTGCAGCGGTAGGTGGCACTTTTCTGATCCATGTTGGCGATGCCAGAAATTACGTCCGCAGTACCTATATAGGAGTCTATACTGGGCCCGGCTATGGCGTACCCCGGAGCTCTCAAGATACGCCGATGGCCTAAAAGAGGTCATGAACCTTCAAGGAGCCCATAAAATGAGTTGGTTAGTTAATATGAAGAATCTTTTACTGGCAACGGGCCTTATACCTGCTTGGGAGTCTGGGGCATTGCTATCTAAGGCAGAAACTAAGCGAGCCTATTGGGCATGGGTCGATGATCAAGAGCAGGGGGACCCAAATCAAGGTAGGCTAACTGAGGTATTCCGTAAGCACAAGCCTAAGCCTCGCCTGGAGCCCTATCTAGATTTTATTACGAAGCCTAGAGATAGATCTCTTTTTATTCAGTTCAGGATGGGCACTCTTCCTCTTAGCGACCGTACTAGCAAGTGGAAGCCACCGCATCAAACTCCCGCTGACTGTCCAACCTGTGAAGGCGTCATTGAAAATATTGCTCATGTATTTTTTGTATGCCCAGCCTATACAAAACCTAGACAGAAATGGCTCAAACCTGTGTGCCTGTTGCTTGGAACCAGGGACCACTCTGTTGCACTCAGAATATTTAAGGCTGATGCTAGCACAACCTTAGTGTGTGGGGTGGCCACATTTTTAAGTTGGGCTTGGCTGATTAGGCTGAAGGCTATTCGATGAATTAAGCATAAGCAAAATGTCTTTTTATATATCCATATATCCACAAAGCTGTTAAAGTTTAATGCATTTTTAATTATTTATTGTAATATAAAAGCTTTTTATATGTAATTTCTTTTAAATGTATTGTTAATGAACTGTGTTTTTAACTGTAAATGTGCTTTTATGATATTACACATATCGAAATAAAGCTTTGTTATAAAATTATAATATTACTATATAGGAGTCACCCCAACACGCTGACATCCGTTATTTTCACCCCACAATAAAGACTAAAAACTGGTGTGAAATTCAAAGGCCCTTAGAAGAGTGGCCCTTACCCTGTAACCAGCTCGCAGACCGGTGAGGATGGGGGGGCCAGTAAGGAATCTGCAGCTAAATAGAAACATATTATACAAACATTTCAATGAACCTAGTCACAACAGGTGACAAACAAAGAAGGATGGTCTGGCAACCGCAAAAAAGCAGAAGGAATATGCGACTTACCAGTATGCATCTGTTCTTGGCATGAAGGGCTGCTGACATTCACATCTGTGCATAGATCGCCGCCTAGTGTTGGGTCCGGATGATTGCACATTGTTGTCCTGGAAGAGTCTTCGAAGTATCACGAGATAGGTGGCTCCTCCCCTGAACTACAGTGCGCATGGGCATCCTCTCCATCCCCAGATTGTTTTTCGCCATTGTCGCAGAGATGGAGCAGAATACTGGAAGTGATGACCATGCCTGAAAATGCTTCTGAGAGCTGCAGCTGCGACGGGCACCGGGAGGAGGGCGGGCGATATGAATGTCAGCAGCCCTTCATGCCAAGAACAGATGCATACTGGTAAGTAGCATATTCCGTTCGAGGCATGAGGGCTGCTGAATTCATATCTGTGCATAGAATAAATAGCAGTTCCCTCCTTACTTGCGGGTGCCCGTGCCAGCTGCAGCAGTCTGAAAGAGAGTCCTGAGAACAGCCTGACCTACAGCAGCTTGCTGTTTGGAGTGTACATCTACGCAGAAGTGTTTGGTGAATGTATGTATAGTGGTCCATGTGGCTGCTCTACATATGTCCTCTAGAGGAATATTACCCAAGAAAGCCATGGAGGCCCCCAATTTGCGTGTGGAATGCGCTCTAGGGGGGACTGTTAGTGTGCGTTTAGCTTTCTGATAACATATCTGGATACATTTAACAATCCACCTGGCTATACGTGATTTGGAGATAGGGTTGCCTATATGTTGTGGAGAGAATGCAACGAATAGCTGTTTGGTTTTCCGAAAGTCTTTTGTCCTGTCGATGTAATACAGGAGAGCTCTCTTGACATCTAAGGTGTGCAGTGCTCTGTCTGCCACCGAATCTGGGTTAGGAAAGAAAACGGGCAGTACAATATTTTGGTTGATGTGGAACTGCGAAACCACTTTCGGCATGAATTTAGGGTTGGTGCGAAGCACCACTCTATTTGCATGGATTTGCAGGTAGGGTTCCTGAATTGTGAGGGCTTGCAGCTCACTGACCCTCCGCAGGGATGTAATAGCTATGAGGAAGGCCACCTTCCAGGTGAGGAACTGTATGTCACAGGAATGGAGTGGCTCAAAGGGTGGCCCCATGAGGCTGGTGAGAACGATATTTAAGTTCCAGACTGGTGAAGGGGGGTGTCTGGGAGGGATCACTCTTTTAAGGTCTTCCAAGAAGGCTTTAATGGCAGGTACCCTAAAAACGGAAAGGTGTTGCCTGTTTTGAAGGTAAGCGGCTATGGCCGCGAGATGGATCCTGATAGAACTGTACGCCAGGTTGCATTGGTACAGATGCAACAAGTAACATATGATGTTGTGCGTAGATGCGTCCAACGGGTTAATGTTATTGTTGGAGCAGTAAATAGCAAACCGCTTTCATTTGGCCGCATAGCAGGCCCTGGTAGTTGGTCGCCTCGCCTCCTTGATGATGTCCATACACTCAGGAGGCAAGTTCAGGTATCCAAACTCTATGACCTCAGGAGCCAAATCGCAAGGTTCAGCTGTTGTGGATCTGGGTGCTGAATGTCGCCATGGCTCTGCGTGAGGAGGCTGGGAGTGAGGTGCAGTCGCTGGTGAGGCACCACTGAAAGTTCCAGGAATGTGGTGTACCAAGCCTGCCGTGCCCACGTTGGAGCAACCAGGATAAGTGTCATGGAGTGCTGTCGCAGTTTGCGCGCCACCAGAGGTATGAGGGGGGCTGGCGGAAAAGCGTACGCAAATCTGCCTGACCAGTTCATCCATATCGCATTGCCCTGAGACTGCGGGTGTGGGAACCTGGCGGCGAAGTTTGGGCATTTTGCGTTCTCGCTTGTGGCGAACAGGTCGATGTCCGGATGACCCCACTGCTGGAAGTACGGACGGAGAACCGACGGGTGGATCTCCCACTCGTGCATCTGATGACTGTGCCTGCTGAGCAGGTCCGCCATCTGGTTGTCGACACCCGGGAGATGCTCCGCCATGAGGAAGATGTTCCTCTGAATGGCCCACTTCCACATGCTCTGGGCTAAGTGAGACAGCTGCAGGGAGTGCGTGCCTCCCTGTTTCTGGATGTAATACATGCCGGTCATGTTGTCCGTCCGGACTAACACGACCTTGTTGCACAGGTGCAACTTGAATGCCTTCAGTGCCATGAAGATCGCCATGAGTTCCAACACATTGATATGCATCCTCTGCTGTTGCGCAGTCCATAGTCCCTGCACCGTGTAGTGGAGGACATGTGCCCCCCAACCCTGGAGAGATGCGTCCGTCGTCAGTACTATCTGTGGTACAGGCTCCTGGAACGGTCGTCCCCTGCAAAGGTTTCGTGGGTTCCACCAATGCAGAGAGTTGTAAGCACGACTGGTCACCAACACTAGGTCTTTTAGATGCCCATGAGCCTGGTTCCACTGACGGGCTAAGCATTCCTGCAGGGGTCGCATGTGCAGCCTCGCGTGCGGGACTATAAATATGCAGGATGCCATCATGCCGATCAGTTGCATGAAAACCTGTGCCGGGAGGGAGTGCTGAGGTTGAAACCTCCGGATGAGCGTCTGCATGCCGTTGACCCTGGCTGCGCCGTGGCCGACTGGGTGTTTATTGACGCCCCCAGGTACTGCTGGACCTGGGCCGGCTGCAGGTGAGATTTTGCGTAGTTGAGAGAGAACCCTAGACTGTGAAGGAGGTGAATGGTCCGCGACATATCGTGGCCGCACTGTACGGCAGACCTTGCCTGGACGAGCCAGCCGTCCAGGTAGGGATACACGTGAACACCTTCCCTGCGCAAGTGCGCTGCCACAGCCGCTAAGCACTTGGTGAAAACCCTGGGAGCGGTAGTGACCCCGAATGGCAGGACTTTGAACTGGTAATGCTGACTGTTGACTGTGAACCTGAGATACTTTTTGTGGCTTGGGTGAATGGGAATGTGGAAATACGCATCCTTGAGGTCCAGGGTGGCTAGGAAGTCACCCTGACGGAGCAGCGGCAGGACTTGTTGTAAAGTTAGCATGTGAAAGTACTCCGAGAGGATGTATTGGTTGAGGGGTCTGAGGTCTAGAATGGGCCTTAGGGACCCGTACTTTTTTGGAATTAAGAAGTACAGGGAGTACACCTCGCACCCCTTTCTTTGGCAGGCACCAGTTCTATGGCCCCTTTTTGCAGCATGGAGAGAACTTCTTGCTGCAATAAGTGCGAGTGTTCTGTGGACATAGGACGGCTTCTTGGGGGTATGTTGGGGGCGCGGGGGGGGGGGGGGGTTGGAGGTTAATTCTAGACAATAGCCGTAACGGATAAGTTGTCTCACCCACCTGTCTGTTGTGATGTTTTCCCAGAGTGACAGGAACTGCTGGAGTCTCCCCCCGACAGGTGTTAGATGGTCGGGGGCAGTGACAAGGAGTCACTGTTTGTTGGGAGTGGAGGACCTGGCGTTGTTATTGCCGCGGCCTCTCCCTTTGGCGCTGTTCCCACGGTAACCACCTCTGGTGTTTTTAGTGTATGCAGATTGCGTGTTGGCTTTGGTATACTGGGAGTGCTGTAGAGCCTGCCCTCTTGTTGCTCCCCTGTTACCGGAGCGACGAAGGGAACCGCTCCGAAACTGCTGTGACTGGAGAGCCCCCATGGACTTTTGCCGTCTCAGTGTCTTTTTTCATTTTCTCGAGTGTGGTGTCCACATCGGGTCCAAACAGGAAGTCCGGATTAACCGGCTGATTAAGTGGTGTAGTTTGGATCTCGGGTTTAAACCCAGACATGCGCAGCCATGCGTGGCATCGCAGCATCACGCTAGTATTGATTGTTCTCGCTGCAGTGTCCGCTGCGTCCAGTGCGCACTTGATGGACGCATTGGAGATCAGTTTACCCTCTTGTATAACCATTTCCGCAGCCTCTCTGTACATATCAGGCATGTGCTGCATTAATTGCTCCAGGGTGTCGTAGTGCGCCCTGTCGTACCTAGCCAACAGGGCCTGTGTATTGGCTATTCTCCAAGTGTTAGCGGCCTGCGCCGCCACCCGCTTCCCCGATGCCTCAAAGATTTTGGACTCTTTGTCCGGAGGGGGAGCGTCTCCCGTTGATTGAGAGTTAGCCCTTTTGCGCGCGTTAGCCACCACAAGGGAGTCCAAGGGGAGCTGTCCTTTGATGTAGGTGGAGTCCACTGGAGCAGGCCTGTATTTCTTGTCGATCCGTGGATTGATAACCCTGGCTTTTGTGGGCTCTTTGAAAATGGCTGTGGCATGTTTGAGGACCCCCTTAAGCATGGGCAGTGTCTTGGTGGAGCGTTCAGAAGTGGAGAAGGTGTCGAATAAGAAGTCCTCATTCACTGGCTCAGCATGCATTTCGACGTCATGATTGAGTGCAGCGCGCTCTATTAATGCATTGAACGCTGCGGTGTCCTCAGTCGAAGATTGTTTGACATTATAGGACTGAGAGTCCGGGGTGACCTGGGGGTCATCAGGGTCATCGCCTTGATCCGCTGCCCCTGACCACTGATTGGAGACATCTTGACCAGTGTCTGTATTGTAAGTGAAGCCCATTTGGCTGTAGTCTGCAGTTAAGTCCACCTCACTTTGTGTAGGAGAATGAACAGCATGGTGTGAGTAGTCCTGAAAATGTTCAACAAGAACCGGAGAGGTGGTGGAGACCATCTTTTTAAGTGGAATTTTGTAACCCTCCAAAGGGTGTTCAGGCGCGATCTTCCGCTTGTGGACGGTAAGCCTGCCCGACTCAGTCAATGAACAGCTTTGTTTGGTTGTCGTAAGAAGGCTCATGATAGACGACCTGTGCATGTGAGGACACCTTCGCCACCGTGGAAGCCTCCTGAGACTTTGGACGTGCAGTGGGTGGAAGGCCAAACTTTAGTGGCGTCGATCCAGCCTGCTTCGAAGCGGAAGTACCGGCTTCGTGTTTCTTCGACGCCTGAGTAGGCCGCTCGCTTGAGCGCGTCGAATCGACCTCAGTGCACGGTGCGCCTCCGACTTTCGGCGTCAACGATAATTTCGGGGCGACCTTTGCCGCGGCTTCGACCCTCTTCGCCAGCCCATGCTTCAGTCCCGAGAGGGGTGGCTGCAGACCTTTCCCGACAGGAAGTTCCTTGCCCTTTTCGCCATGTTTGGTAGTGGTCGCAGGCACCGGCGCCGAGGCCTTCGAGGCGACTGTCTTGGTGTGAGGGCCCTGCTTCGGAATCCCAGTGTCGGCGCCGACGGGTATCTTCGGCGTCGAAGGATCGACCACGGCCTTCGAGGCGGGCGTCGACGCCGAACCGACCACCATCTTGAGCAGTTTCGGTTTCGATTTCTCTTTCGACTGTTTCGGTTTCGATTTCACGGAATCGACCGATGGCTCCTTTGAAAGGGTCTTAGCCTGGCTATGACGCGGGGCTGTAGACCGAAAGGACAGATCTTGGCTAACGCCTTTCGGCGATGCCTCGACCGGAGCCGGAGCGGGCTGAATGTCAATGATAGGCCCCGGAGCAGTGGGCGGACTCGGTTCACCACTGGAGTCGTCATCAACGGCCGCAAGGGCCTGTTCGTCGTTCCCTACCTCGACGACATCCTGGTCGTGGCCGAACTCCTCGTCTGGCTCGTCCATTTCGAAAGTTGAGTCATGTTCTGACGCCGGTTCCGACGTTTCTTCGGGAACGTCATCTTCCGCCTCTTCCTCATCTTGGAAGAGTTCCTCGTCCCCGGCATCGAAGATGTTTGCAGGTGCCGGAGCCGACTGTTGGGCCGACTGCCTCGCCGCGCGCTGAAGTTTGATAGTCTTCTTAGATCGGAACTTTGAGCAGGCGAAACATTTCGACTCGTCGTGGTCGGGGGACAAGCAGGTGTTGCACACTGGGTGCACATCTAAGTTCGAATATTTGGAATTACACACAGGACACCGCTTAAAAAGGGTCCGTTCCATCGTCGATGTAGTCTGGGCCTGAGTCGTCGAGAGTCTTTATTCGACGCCGATCGAAGAACCGAAAGGGCCAGGCACCGAACGAAACAATACCGACGCTAAGAAAGGCCTTTTGGCCGTAGGAACAGAAAAGTACAAGTAAATAACTGGAGTAAGAGATTAGACATCCGAACCCAATGGCGGAAAAAAACAATCTGGGGATGGAGCGGATGCCCATGCGCACTGTAGTCCAGGGGAGGAGCCACCTATCTCGTGATACTTCGAAGACTCTTCCAGGACAACAATGTGCAATCATCCGGACCCAACACTAGGCGGCGATCTATGCACAGATATGAATTCAGCAGCCCTCATGCCTCGAACATGGGTGATCCTTTTTCTTGAGCCGCTTTTTAATTTCCCTTGACAGATATAGTAGGATTGGTTCTCAGTACACTGCAAGCTACTGACACAGCGCTGCATGTGCAAACACACGGTTGAGTAAGTACCCGTCTCCTGTTCCCACATAAGGAGACAAGCTGATTCAATCAGCATACTTATGATTGTTCCCCTCTGTTTCCCTTAGGAGCATTTGCCAAGCCCACCTTCACTAATAATCTGACGGAGGTACTCATCACCTGAAATGATAGTAGCATACATGGTCCATTACCTCTTCCTCACACGGTCTTCTCATTGTTCATAGGTGCTCTTCACAGTTCAGTCCTGATGAAGACCCCACCGTAAGGAAACCGACCATTCCTGCACCCAGGGGTCGAAACATCGACAACCCACAGACAGAAACTCTGGCGACATTGTTTAACAAGCATTAAAAAGGCAGTAGGTCTCGCCTTTTATTAGGTTAAAGCCATTTGCTTTGGTATACAATACCATTAGAAAAGCAAATGGCTTTAACGTAGTCAAAGGCGAGACCTATTGCATTTTCAATGCTTGTTTTTATCCCCACAGCACGACCCATCCCTTGACACCCCGTCACCCGCCCCGTCACTGGACCTTTTATTTCACCAGCAAAGTTAGTGCAGCATATGGAGTAGATTCGAGAATTCATATCAGAGTTTCAAGCTGAGATAAGATCTAAGTGGCCAGAAAGTAGGGGCTTTCGAAAAGGACCACATAACGATAAGGTCTGGACTCTCAATAAAAAAAAAGGTATCACAAAACAATGCTGAGCAAAACGCTTAGTAACCCAACAATGCTCACTATGAAAGACTCCTGCAAAGCACCAATATCACTCAGTGGCACAGTGATCGGCAGGCCTTTACTGCTAAAGTCACAAAAGCAAAGAGACTGGTTGAATCAAAGCTGGTTTTGCAATCATATTTTGAAAGTTTCCAGAAACCCAATCACAGTAAATAACTTGAAATGAAGGTGAGAGTTTGCTCTGTGTGCATTCAGTCATACGGCAGTCCTGGCCTTTCTAAGGCGTGTCACTAAAAGCTATCAGAAGGATGGAAGTCTGACTAATCCTTCCAGAAATATGAACTCTTGACCCGCCACTAACAAAAGATGTCAGGGGCGAGCGCTTAACTCACTGACTTATCTTACACTGTTGTTCTGACAGCCAAAAACGGTCATGGGATCCCATTTAGGACAGCGGATAGGGTGGGAAGGCTACGTCAGAGCCACTGGCCCACAGCTGCCTGTGCTCTACAACAATTAAAGTATCAGAACGTCAGTTCTCCTGAGACCAGTACCTTTACCCACCTATTGATGAAGGACCGTTTTTCCAGACGCACAACTGACCTCACTGACTATTGCATGCATACGTGAACATGCCTGTCTATTTTGGCCAGCAGGCACACTCACAACAAAATTAAAAGTAACTACTATTACCCAATGTAACTGTACTCAATTCATCCACCTTAGAAGCTGGAAGTGTGAGTTGGTCCTGCCAGGATGTGAACTGATGACCTTCGTTACATAACTGCAGATGTCAGCAGCGAGCGTTTAAAACACAGAAAAATCTTGCTGTGAATGTATGTGTGCGTGTGTGTGCGTGTATGTTTCACTTTATAACAAAGTCGATTTCAAGTAATCGAAACATCTTTCTAGGCACAGTTACTATGAAAATACCATTTTAGATACTAAACTACAGATAATAATTCTGAGACACACAGTTTGGCACACACTCCGAGTCAAAGACACTCCTTAAATGCTATTTGTTATTGATTTTCTGCTGGGGGCAGCGTGCTCCTCAGAATCAGTTCCCAGGTAAATGGAGGCTTTATGCGAGCCGCATTCCAGGCAATTTACAGTGACGGGATGACGAGAGAGGCAGAGAAGGTCATGAGAAATGGCCGACCGCAGGCCTCCGTTTTTGCTTATGCGCATGAACCTCAGTAATTAGTCTGCACACAAAGTGATATATTTATCCCCCTCGGCAGGAGCCGTTAAACCACTGACTATGTGTCGCATGGATGCGTTAACGTGCCTGTCTATTTTGGCCAGCAGACGCACTCACAACACAACTAAAAGGAACTACTATTACCCAATGAAACGGTACTCAATTCATCCACCTTAGAAGCTGGAAGTGTGAGTTGGTCCTGCCAGGATGTGACCTGATGACCTTCATTAAATAATTGCAGATGTCAGCAGCGAGCGTTTAAAACACAGAAAAATCTTGCTGTGAATGTATGCGTGCGTGTGTGTGTGCATGTGTGTGAAAGAATTAGCACTAAATTACACGCCTGCGAGTGGATGCAGAAATGACTTTGAATCTTAAAGTAGGCTTTTGAATGGTAGAGGTATAATTAAGGAATACCTGTGATTTCCCGTCCGCCCGCCAACTCTCTAAATCAGGCTGTCATTGACGAAGGTTCTAAAAGCCCTGTTGGTCACGTCACCTGCAGTGCATTTTGCCACGGGTTTCAAATACCGCTCGACACGTGACGTCTATCAAGCATGGAAGCAATGAATGCCTGAATCAGGCGCAGAAAGGGCTCAACGAGGATCCATTGTTCCTTGCATTGTTGTTATTATTAGCAGTATACGTGGCCTTACAATTATATTCATTATTTAAAAAAATTATATATATACACTTTGAGGCATTGCCTCATAGGGGGTGCTGAAAGATATCATGCAGAATTAATAACAATAATAAATATTGTATAGCATCTCTTGCACAGCCAGGAAGGTGTGCCAAAATCTGAGAGTGTGCCATTTTTGTTCTGAAGCGTGATACTGTTCAGCATCTGGCACGCAGGTGTGGGTCAGTTCAGATTCTGGCAAGGTCAGTGGATGTAGAGATGCCACAATACCTGCATTCACATGCAGCCGCAGTCAGGATGGGTAGGCACGCATGGAACCGTTTATCACATTACACATCACAATAGATGCTTCACCCAGTGTGCCTAGCTGATGGAAGCTGTTGAAATGCACTTTTCAGGTCCTGACAGGCAGAATCATCACAGTGGATCGCTGAGAGATGGACTTGATGGTGAATCGCCCAGTGCCATATTTCTTGTGCTTGTCTGGAGAGCAGAAGAGACCTCGGGCCGCCCTGTTTGTTGAGGTAGTGCATGCTGGTAGTGTTGTCTGTCCACACCAGCAGTGATTGGCCCTGCACTACCCTTTGAAAGACTTTAGGCCAAGGAAAATTGCCAGAAGTTCTAGGCGATTTATGTGCCACGTGTGCTGGAGCGCAGTCCACTTTCCTTTGACGGACATTCCTTCGAGGTGTGCTCCCCAACCCTCCAATGACGCGTCTGTCGTGAGCGTCAGTGTCGGAGTTGTCTCTTGAAAAGGTCGTCCCATGGAGATGTTTGGAGGGTGAGCCCACCACTCCAATGCAGATTGAATGCGGGGCGTGAGGTGAATCTTGTCGTTGAACGACCCCGAGATTTGTTTCCACTGCTTGTCTAGTTCCTCTTGTACGACTCTCATATGTAGTCTGCAATGTGGAATCAGATGTATGCAAGAGGAAGCCATGTCCAGGAATGATTTTAACATACGGACAGAAACGTACTGTTTTGACTGGAGGGAAAGTACCATCTTGAGTATGCGGTCCTGTCGTTCCTGGGAGACAAACACCTTTGCCAGTTGAGAATCTAGCAAGGCTCCTAGAAAATCTCGCTGCTGTGATGGGCAAAAGTGTGACTTTTGGCGATTGACTGAAAGGCCCAAGGTGCGAAAAAGCGAGATGCAGAACGGAGTGTGCTGATTCGCCACCTGGTATGACGGAGCCTTTATAAGACAGTCGTCTAGGTAAGGGTAAAATTGGATGCCTTGCAGGCGCAGAAAAGCAGCTACCGGAGCCATGATCTTTGTAAAGACCCTCGGTGCTGAGCGAAGGCCGAATGGCAGGACTTTGAACTGGAAGTGCAGGTGTCCGACTGTGAATCGAAGATATCTTCTGTGTTTGTGGTGAATCGGCACATGAAAATATGCATCCTGGAGGTCAATAGTGGAGAAGAATTCTCCGGGATTGAGGTAATTTAAAATTTGAAGTAGTGTTAACATTTGAAATGTTTTTTGCTGTGATGAATTTGGTCAGGGCCTGCCAGTCCAAAATAGGGCGCCACTCTCCTGACTTTTTCTTGATTAAAAAGAAGCGGGAGTAAAAGCCCTTGCCCTGCTGCCCCTGCGGTACCACTTTGACAGCCCCTTTTTTGATCATCAACTTGACTTGAGCCAATAGTTCTCTGTAATGAGGAGGGGGCGGACCAGTAGGTGGGCGGTTGGGAGGAAATTTTATAAATTCTAGAGTATGTCCCTTTGAGATCACATCCAGGATCCAATGATCAGAGGTGATGTTTGACCAATTTAAGATGGACTTGGAGATCCGACCTCCAATTTTCACAGCCGGTGTGTACTTTACGATGGGGTTGTCACTGTTTCTTAGCATTGGAACCACCTCTGAACGTGGTTTTTCTCTGGTATGGTTTTGAATTGGTCTGGCGATTTTGAAACTGGTAGTTATTTTGTTGTCTTTTGTCGTTATAGGAACGAAATTGGTTGGAGCCACGAAAAGTGGAAGAGCTGCCGCCCCTACCACGTGCTCCTCGAAACGGCAGTTTCCTATATTGGAGGGTTGCTAAAGCCCGGGCCGTATCCGTATCCTTTTTAATGGATTCGAGAGCATCATCAACATGTTTGCCGAAGAGCGAATTGCCATCATAGGGTAGATCAAGCACTCGTGCTTGAACCTCTGGACGAAATGCAGTTGACTTTAGCCAGCCTTGGCGTCGCAACACAGCGGCCCCAACCAATTGCCTGAATCCCGTAGATGAGATGTCGATGGCACAATCTGAAGAGATCTTCTCTCCCTCCTGTACAATGGCTTGCGCTTCCGTGCGGATGGCATCCGGAAATTGTGGCATTAATGCTGCAATTTCGGACCACATCTGGCGGTCATACCGTCCAAGAATTGCTAGGGAATTAGCCGCCCTAACTGTTGTGGCCGCCATAGTGGTAAACTTTTTCCCGATGGAATCCAATTTGCGTCCTTCTTGATCAGGGGGAGATATGAGAGGTGTGGCAGGATTGCGAGACCTTTTCTGAGCCGCCAATGTGATGACGGAATCCGCCTTCGGCTGAGAAACGAGGTATGCTGGAGAATTTGCAGGCGCTTTATACTTTTTATCAAGTCTAGGTAAAACGGCCGGGATCGAATTAGGCCGCTCCATTAATTTGAGACCTTCCTCCCAAATGTGATCGATGATCGGGATGGTGTGGGCTTGCCTCTGAGGAAGATCCTAGAAATCATATAAAAAACAGTCTGTCTGCTGGACCTCTAAAGTCAGGTTTAACCTTTTGGCAGCACGTACCATCAAGTTGTGAAAGCTGCCAATGTCCACTGGAGGCGAAGCTCTTGGCGATGTTGGTGGAGTAGAAGGTCTTTGAACTCTGTAGTCATCCCAATCAGTGAGGACGTTGTCGTCGTCATCTTGATCTGTGTTTTGAGGGTCCTGTTCCTGATTATCAGTATCCTGCGGATGTATGACGGAACGACGCGGGCTATTACCACGCGAACCGTTACAACACGTGTTTTACAACGCAAGTCGTTACCACGACTTGCGCTGTAGGGTGCGGACTTAGGAATAGTTTAATTTACTATTCCAACATCAGTCCCTGTGGATAGTAGGGAAGGTGTTGGAATAGTAAATTAACTATTCTTTGTCCTTGAGCGCCCTCCAGAGCAAGTCGTGGTTACGACTTGCGTTCTAAGAGACGCATCGTAATGGTAGCGCGGGGTAACATCCGCGCCGTAAAGGATGTTCCCCTGTATCCTTCTGAAGGCGTACTGGTGATCTGTGTGTCACTGTAGGTATAGAAACGTGTGTTTGTCGAGGAGGTTGCGGAGCTGGAGAAGCAGGCCTAGATGGCGGAAACCTGTTATTATAATCATCCAGCATGTGCTGCAAATTAGACACTAAAGACAGTGGTATTTGTGTCATCTGTTCCGTTATGGGTGTTTCAGAGTGCTCTATGGGGAAAAGATCTGCCCCATCTTCGGTTTCCTCTTCCTCTCCTCGTCATAGTCCTGGCACTTGATGTTAAGTTCAGAGGGGCTAGACGCAGGTCGAAAAACATCATCGACATATGAGCCATCATTAGAGTCCTCCTCCGCGGACTGAAACAATTGTTCAGAAAGAGCAGAGCCACTCTTTACAGGACTTAAATGCAGAAGAGGTACCCGTCTTTTAACCATTGAAGCAGTGACCACTGTGAAGGTGGTGGCTGTGGCCAGTGGATGGTGTGAAGTTGACGAGCTCGTCAACGAAGCGGCAGAAGATTCAGGAGGCTGAATTGTCAGCGCTGGGTCTGCTGATTAAGAATCCGTAGCCATTGACGGATGTGACTTCCCTTTATTCTTCGTCGACGAAGGTTTTTTCGCCGTCGACAACGCCGTTGACGAAGAGGGTAGATTCGACGCACATGTCACCGTCGGAATTTTACTTGTTGACAAAGGTGGGACCGTCGACGAGGATGCAACCGTCGACGGCGTTGTCACCGTCGATGAAGAGGTTCCCGTCGACGGGCTGGGTCCCGTCGACGAAGATGGACGCATCGGCGATGATGAACGCGACGACGGAAGCTTTTGTGTCGACGATGAGGTCTTGGCAGTCGTCGACGAGATCTTAATGATAGAAGTAATGGGTCTCACCTCATGGGTCGTCGTCGACGAGGTGGACGTCGTCGACGTAGTCCTTGAAGACATTGAACATGTTGTCGTCGACGTAGAGACAGCATCATCTGATTTAGTCGTCGACGAGCCAGTGCCCGTTTTTGAAGATGATGGCACGGCTTTGGACTGTGATGCCAGAGAACCATGTCCCGTAGGCGTTGGAGGCAAGTTCTGTGGGGAGACATTCTTAGAGACTTCAGCAAGTCTACTTTTCTTGAGGAATGGAGAGGGCATCTCCGTCTCTGACCCACGCTTCTGAGAGGCCTTGGAATGAAATGAAGAGACACTCTCAACCTCCGAGACCACTGACTCCGATGTCTTCAACCTCTGTAGCCACAGAAGGAAACGAGCCTCTCTGTCTCTTAAAGTTTTAGCAGAAAAAGTACGGCAGTACTTACAGTTCTTGACTTCATGGTCCGGGTAGAGACAGTAAATGCATTTACTGTGTGGATCTTCATGAAACAGTCTCAGTTTGCCACAGGACGAACATTGTCTAAATAAAGATTTCCTTGAGGAAGACATTTGTAGAAATGAGCTATGAAAGTAGAAAAACTGAGCAGAGCTCAGGGAGACTCCCTTCACACGACGTGCGGTAGAAAATCTGAGGACTTGAGCTTCTGAGGAGAAGGTTCTAGAGGGTGCTGCAGCCTGATTGGCTGGAATGTGGACCATTAAAATGACACTTATATGTTACTAAAGTGAATTCTCCCTTAGGCTGCTATGGGCCTATTCTGTTCTATGCTACTTTCTTAACTTTATGATATCTTTATATCTAATTGCTCTATATGTATATATGTATGATTATGTAATTTTTTCATCTATATATGCATATATTACTGCTATTTTATGTACAGTGGAACTCCCACTTCGACGACGGGGAATATATTCAAGCAAGTGAATCTAAGAAAGACACCCCCAATACTGGAGAAACAGGTTTCCAGGAGGATCCACACAGTTACATACTGGCTGCAAACCTGAAACCAACTAAATACGTGAGCATTAGCAAAGTCAAAAGGCATTAACTGCCAGCCTTTTGGCTGTGTAAATGCTTGATTTGGTTTGCCTTGGGTTTTGCTAAACTTTATTGCAATAAATAGCTCTCCCACAAAAAGATTGGCTAAAATGATTTATTTTTTTGTCTTAAAAAGCAGACATCACCATTATATCCTTGGCACAGAAGGGAACTACTTTGTGTGCAGATGTGCTCCTTAGTGAAAGAAAAGAACAGTGAAGTTAGTCAGTGGCTAAAGTGGGCTGAGTCCCCATACTGATACATACTGACCCATTTGGTCTCTATGTTTGCATTTCTTTAGTAGCATCCTATTTAGATGTTCATGAGGGTCAGGAGGTAAATGGACCTTTTAGTCAAACTTTCATCAAAGGTTTCTTCCCGGCCATGAACTTATTTTGTTCCTCCTTCCCCTGACCTTGAAGAGGACGGTATGTATGGCAAATACGAGTACAGTGAATGGATGTTTTACAACGTAATGCACACAAATAGGATACTAACGGGATCCTTCTGAGGTGCTGACAAAAACCACCTAGTCTGTATGGTATTGGCGTTCTGGTTAAACATGTTGACCTAGGGATACAGAGGTTACAAAGGGCCATATGTATCATACAAATTTGCATTCGCAAAGGCCAAAATTCGCAGAATTTCGGCCTTTGCGAATGCAAATTTGCTAAATGGGATGTATGAATGAAAATCCGGTGCAAAATAAGGAAACACAAAATTTGCGATTCCTTATTTTGCAATTGCATTTAAGGAATCGCAAATTTTGCGATTCTTTAAATACAATGTATGAATCTAAAAAATTTTGCTAATTGTCCCTAAGGAATCGCAAATTACCACCAACTTCAAGTTGGTGGTAATTTGCGAATCTCTAGAAAAATGCCAATTTTTGCATTTTTCAAAGTGCCATGTGACGCACATACATGCCCGTTGGGCATGTATGTGCACCACATGTGCACCCATACTTATTTCAGGGGTGCAACAGGGTGTCCTTTGGACACCCCTGCACTCTTGAAATTATTCTCAATTTGCGAATAGCAAATTGCGAATCGCAAATTGAGAATAAATTCCCATTCCTTCCTATGGGCCAGGGGGCCCATAGAAATGAATGGGAAAGTATTTGCGAATTCGCAATTTGCGAATTCGCAATTTGCGAATTCGCAATTAGGGAATATCAAGAAATCGCTAAAAAATGGTGATTTTCTTGATACATACCAATTAGCGATTCTGAAATAGCGATTTCTTAAAAATCGCTAATTGGGACATATGGCCCTATTTTCTTTAGTGCATACCCATTGTTTTTTTAACTAAGTCAGGATGTCCTTTGAAAATAAAATTAACCCTCAGGATATACTAGACTACTTTAAATTGGGTCTCCCAACCAATAACCAAAGAGCTCCCTTGGCTACCAAGGTTGAGACTATTCAGATACTGGGTATCTGGACGACGACTCTACGATGAAGTAAATCACTTGAAATCCCAGTGGAGAGAGTCCCTTGGGCAGGTAAGGAGAGATAGACTAAGCACGGTAGGGTCTCCCTCCTATTGTTTCTAAAAAAGAAGTAAGATGTGTGACACAAATTAGGAGTAAAAAAAGTAAATGCCTCAGTGAGAAACAAAATCACTAGGCACAAAAGGATATGCTTTCCATTCATTAAATACACAACATCATCCATAGCAAAACTTGTTCTGTGTAGTGGCTACAGAGCTTCCCCTTTACTTTACTTAACTTTACTGTGAGTGCATGTGAGAGAATTGTAGATTTGCATGTTTGCACAAAAGGCAGTTTCAGGCATGAAAGAACTCCTGCCTCCATCATGGATGTTTTTTTTGCTCGAGTCCTGCTTGAGTTCTGCTTGTTTCTTGAATACGATTGGAAGCCAGGCAACACGCCAATTCACAGGTAAGTGCATTTCTCTGTACCTCAGCATGCGTCAAATATGTTGAATCACTGCCAATAATTGCTTGTGTTACTGTCTTTAGAAATAATGGGGGAAAAGTGGTTTGCCTTACTTCTCGTGCAGCACAATCATTTGGAGCTTCCTCTTTATTCACTTTTCCTTTAGGGAACCCCCAGCCAGATTTTGCTAGATATCCTTGAACCAAGAGTACCTGTCAATAAAGAAAGTTATTAAAAATCAAAATCAATCTAATTTTGTTAGAAAGATTGTAAACTTTTTTTTAAATTGGGTGTATTTTTGTATCGTGGACTTATCCACATGAGTAAAAAAAAGCACTTTACATGAAGCAAGAATGTCACTAAAGCGATAGATAAAAAACATGATACTTCCCTGTACACCATGGTTCTCCAGTATTTAATATCATCCATAGATTCACATATTTGAATATTTCCCTCCTCATAGAAAGAGTCCCACAGTAATAACCACAAGTAGTACAAAGAGAAGCTTTGAGAGCAATACTAAAAATCAATTGACATTGCTAATCAATTCACACAGTTTTGTTAGAACCAAAACTCAGCCAAGGAGAATAAAGCGAGAATTGGTCCTCCATATTCCTCAGTTGTCTTTGAATTGTAAATAAGAATCCTTGATTGAAAAGGCTTGAATTTCACATATTATTGGGGCTGAAGTAAGAGCTAGCAAAAGAGCCATTATCCATGTCAGCTATTTCAATACAGCATTGAACGGGCTTTTGATCAATTGAGATAAAACAGGGTTCAACTGCCACTTGTTGGCTGGTTTCTTATTCGGAGAAAAAAACCCTGAAGAGACCTTTCACAACTACTTTATAAGTCTGTTAGACCAAAGGGAGTCAATATTTCTCCCTCTAAGGAACCTTCATAATGCTGCCCAACAGACTTTAATGGAAATATGTGCCTAACTTGGTTGTGCTAGATGTAGTAAATAAGGTAGGATTTGCTCTAGAGTAGATTGAAAAGAAAGTAGGTTGTTACATGAACACAAATTACAAAATGTTGTCAATTTTACATTTATAGCATTTGTTTGTAGAGATTGCTCTGGCTTGTTTTAAATCTCTGTACACGCTTTATCAATATTCAGGGAGGCAAACTCATTGTTGTGAGGAGTCATACTGATAAATTGGGTGACCTTATCATTGGATGTACCACTTGTCTCTTGTTCATTGTTAAGAGAGATGGTGATGGTCTTAACTGAATGTGTTCGGATAGGAGAAGAAGCTCTGTGAATCAATAATTTCTTGGCCATGCCAGAGCTATTAGAATCAGACGCCACGGTTCCGGTTTCATTTTGCACAGGATTCTGGGAACCAAACAAAACGGAGGGAAAGCATAGGCAAATATTCCTGTCCAAAATATTTGGAATGTGTCCCCCCACACCCACCAAGAGTGCTTCTGTGGGAACCAGCTTACGAACAATCACATTTTTTTGCTCTGAGCTGTTGAAAACAGATACAGATTCAGGGTACCCCATTCGTGGAAGATATCCCATAAATTGTGACTGGTTCAATTCCCATTTGTGGCATTCCTTTGATGTTCTGCTCTGGGAATCTGACATTTGTTGTTTACCCCTGGAACATGTTCAACCCGGAAATGTGAAGGACCCAATTCCAAATTTGCTGTGCTTGCTTGCTTTGTGCAAACAGGATTTTAAACTTTGTTCCACCTTACATGTTGAGGCAACACATGGTGGTGGTATGGACTTTAGTACTCATTAATTCTTTATTCAAGGAAGAAAAGACTGAAATCCTAGAAACATCGCTTTTACATCTAAAAGGTTGATGTGCCTGTTGGTTTCCTGATGGGACCATCTGATATGGAATTCCAGGTCTTGCAAGTGTGCTTCCTATGTTCTAATCAAGCATCGGTTGTCATAGTAAAATGAGGGCGGGAACGAATGAAAAATAGGCCTAGGGAAATGTTGTCTTCTCTCTTCCACCATGCCATTGCTATCTTCATTTGAATTATGTGCTTAAAGACCCTTTCACCCGAACCCACTGAAAGTCTAATTATACTTGTAGCAGTCTCATTTGTAGCTGGCAGTTTGGGATTAATGGAATACACAAAGACATCAGTCGCAGCGTGGACATTAACATCCAGACAGAAGTGAACTTTTTCTGACAGGGATGAAACCAGATGTATTATAAAAGGTGTATCCTTTTTTTCGTGGTATATGCTTTGCATTTCTCTGTATTCAGGTTGCCCCCAGGAATGTTATTAACTTGCCTGGAATCAGTTATGACTTTTTAACCATAGTCCTACTTCTTTGAAGTGTCTCATACAAGTCATCGTTGAGTGGAAAGAACTGGCCCTCGACGCGCCAGTCATCTAAGTAGGGGAGTACCTGATGACCGACCGCTTCTTCTTAGAAAACGCTGCTACTGCAGTCATACACTTGGGAGAACTTTGAATTGGTAAGGGCACCCTGCCACCTCGAACCTCCAATATTTTCTGTGTTTAGTGATGAATGGTGATATGAAAATAAGCATCAAGAAGATCTAGGGAAGCCATAAAATCTCCTGAGTTTAGTGGTTGCAAGATCTGGAGTGAAAGCATCCTGAACGATTGCTTTTTTAATGAATTTCTTCAAAAGTCTTAAATCCATGAACTGCCTCCATTTCCCCCGACTTCTTTATGAGGAAACAAATTTGAAAAGAAACCCTTGTTTCGATGGAAAAATGGTAGTCTCTTATAGCCCCTTTGGAAAAAGAAGGGAGATCTCGGCGTAAGAGATGTTGATGGAACCTCTTTCACAGACGATTCCTGGGAGGCTTTTGAACAAATTCCAGGGTGTGACATTGATGGATGATATCCTGAACCCATTTGTCCAATGAGATAGTCTTCCACTGGTCCTAGTAAACGGTCAAGTGTGTGAAGGAAAGTACTTCAAGGTGTGGAAAGGTGACTAAGAACTTCCACGGACGTCTTGACGCTTTGTGGCCCTTTCCTCCAGCTGAAGGTCTCCTATGAGTTGTTGGTCTCTCATTACAATGCAGATGGTGGTGCTCTATACTATTGCTGTGGGGCATACTGCTGTTGACATACCTGCTAGATTGTAGGGGAGGGTTGGTATCTGTATGTCTGAAACAAGCCTCTAAATGAGAAGTGACCTCTCCTCTTTCAATTTGTCCTCAGGTTAGACCTCGAGGAAGGGTTCCATATTCAGCCACATCCATCCGTCATATCTCCCTAATATGGTCAGCGCACTGGATGCACTTATAGTCATGGCTGCACACTGGATGCACTTATAGCCGTGGCTGCCATTGTCGTGAATCTCTTCCCCACTCTGCCTTTACTATTTTTGTAACCTCCACGATAGTAACCACGCCCCTGCTGCTGGTATTGTTGCGGTTGGCGCTGATAAGTACTATCTTCTGGAATAGAGGCTTTTTTTAACTCCTCTACCTTGTTACCTCCGAAAGGGATGTTTTGGTATTGTGGTTTGTAAAACACTCACTGGTTTAGTAGCGTCAGTGTCCTTTTTTCTTTTTTCAAGCTGTGCATCTACAGCTTGTCCAAAGAGTTGTTCCCCATCGAAAGGGACATTTTAAATATGTTGCTGTACTTCGGGTTTGAACCCAGAAATGCATAGCCATGCCGGTCTTCTGAACATGATAGATATATTTATGCCCTAGCAGGGGTGTCTGCCCCTCTATCAACATTCATGGCGGACTCCACAATACACATTGGCAACACATTCCAGCCCATTGATATCTGGCCTTCTCATGACTCAAGAAGGTAGTGTGTAAACACCAGACTAGATACATAGCGTTAATTCAACTGCCAAGTGGCTCGGACAGCACCAGGACGCCCACAGTCAACATAATCAATAAGGTCACGTTGCACAAACTCAGCAACAAGTCTGTTGCCACCCCTAGTGGCAAACAGTGTTTGGGTGGAACACAAACACCACGCAAGTTAAAAACCGGCAGCTCAAAGCAGGGTTTCATCGCAGGTCTACCCAGTCGTCTGTGCCAGGTTCTGCAGGTATCTGTGCTTGAGTCTTACCATGTCCTAAAGGGATTCGGAGTGTGACATCCTGCCACGCCCACTAATTATTATCCCACTTACCAGATATGGCATGAGTTTGTGCTTTTCCTTTTAAGCGATAGAGATTATTATTTTGCCATATCCTCTCACAGATAGAAGGGGTTACTAATATTTTTTTATTCCGATTGGATGGAAGAAGCATTTGCCTTCCTCTACTGAACGTACAGACCACAATCTGATTTCAAGCTCTGGATCCTCACCATACCCCTATCCTTCTAAGTTTGCTAGATGTGTCAAGAGCTCTGAAATTCTATTTAGAAATGAAAGCATCTTTCAGTGATTCTGGTCCATCACAAAATATGTTGAGCTCAGGCCTCGAGAGAAACTTGCACAGTGTGTTCCAAAACTATCGAAAGTTGAAAGGATATTTTTCAAGAATGGCTTATTTTCGCCTGGCTGTGGACACAAGCAATTCACAACCAATTGGGAAAGAGTGGTAGCAAAGGGTAGCAAGCAAACAGAGTAAAAATGGATAAACTGAAGTAACTTGCAAAAGATTCTGAAATCAGTTAAGCACACACATTTCAAGTAACCATTCAAAACAGAAGCTCTGCAATATGTGGTCTAGTACAAATGGGGCTACCAAGTAATAACGTGTATTTTTTGTAGAAGGTTTTCACTTACATTTTCAAGCGTTTCGTCAAGAATAATTGCACCATATGTTGGAACACCCATTTTGTACTCCTTCCATTCATCTAAAACTCTTTGTACATCTTCTCCATTAGGTAATAAAAACGGGCAATGATTGAAGAGTAAAGAAAAAGTTAAGGAATTTAAACACATAGTGATGCACATTAAACTGAAGGAGACAACATTATAGTTGAATCAAAGCAACATATCATTAGTTTAAGTGCTCTAAACAATTGCCCCTCCCCTACCCCCTCACACTTGCTCCATTCCCACAACAATCCTATAGAGAAAATAGTCTTGTCGGAAGCTTGTTTCCTACACACATGCTGGGAAGAAGGTGTTTTGCAAGCCTCCAAAGAAATCACTTTTTACTCTGTCACAAGAAAAGGCAGGCGTACTGGCCCGTGTCTGTGCCCGGGTCTGGCTCACTGTGCAACCCCTGTAACAAAAGAAATCATCTCTGTGTCTGCTGCCTGCTATCACGGTCAGAACACCTGCACTGACTACTCTATACAGCCCCAACTACTGGGCTCTCAGCTGGGACCGGAGAGCAGCGAGTAACAAAAACACGTCTTTCATCATCTTACAGGCCCATGAGGCTCTCCAAGCCTAACTACGCAGTCAGGTGAGTAAGATTAATAAAACTCAGCCATCCCCCAAGTTCTCCCAGTGTGTCCGAGTACAAGAAAGTTTTTATAAAGAAACTGAAAATTCGCCCAGTCTCTTCCAAGGCGCCGCTTTGGTCCACCACCAGCTGCCTACCTAGTGAAAAGTGCATTTCATGGGATACACACGAATTAACGACAACATAAAATCATAACAATAATTCATCAGCCTCAGCAGCAAAGAGGAGGCTGGATTTATATTCAGAGGCGATTGAAGGCACTGAATTGGTCACTGTTGTGTCACGTTTTTCCAGTTTTTTCAAGAGTTATCTGGGCATGTAGGTTACGTTTACTTACTGACGTTGATCCTGCCAGTAGTAACAATATTTGAGAATACATAATTCTTGCCTCAGTTCCCATAACAGAACTGATACATTTCTTGACAAGTAAGATTCCCCCCTCCTTTAGATTTCTCACTCAGTTTCCATTTGTCTTTTTAGAAATAGCTAGTCTTTTGTTAAACAGGGTTATAATCAGTTTGGAATCAGGTTTCATCTTTAGCCTAGGTATCCTCTAATCATGAGAGTTTGACCCTTCTTTTCAGATCTTTAAACCATTCCTTCGGGCACATGCTTCTGTTTATATTCCATCCTCTCATCCTTCACAAGGTTGAAGGGTGCAGCATCTATTTATTTAGAAGCTCTCTTGTTTTCCCGATATCTATGGTCTCCCCTAAAAATCTTTCGGACTCTTTCTATTAACTGAAACTTAATTTAGTTAAAGTTGTGGTTGCTTTTTTCACCAAATATATCACTGCTTCCCTCTTTTGGTTTCAATCAAAAACATCTTTAATATTCTTTTTAATTTCTTTTGCATACAAAAAGTGACTTCATTTTAAAACTTTTCTAATTTTGTATCCATTATTATTAGTTTTCAATTTTGCTTGATAATGTTTCTCCTGCAATTGCTTTGTATACTCGTACACAAGATAAACTGCTGTGTTGAAAAGGGGGAAATCAAAAGTGACTAAGAAAAAATTTATATAACATCTCGTAAAACTTGTCATCCTTAATATGCCAGGTAACACAAACGAACAAGAAATTGTGTAGAACAATATCATGGCATGAGCTAAGTTCGGTCCTCGTAAGATGTCAATCTCTGAACATTTACTTTTAAGAAATACACAAATAGCAAAACTAAAACATGTAATTTTCATATTGAAAATCTAGTTCTACCAAAAAGAGTCTTAAAAATTCAGAAGACCTAAAAAGCACAAAAATGTATTTGAGACTGAAATCTATTATTACAACAAAAAAAAAACAATTATACCACATCAGATAATTATCAGACATACTGTAGGGTACTTACTCTCAAACATCTGCACTAAAAACGAGAGATTTACAGTTGTAAAGTTCCACTTCCCCTAAGTTAGAGAATCAGAAAAGGTCCAATTTTAGGATCATAACATGCACTTACAAGGCATGTATTGTGGATTTTGCTCTGTAAACGTATTCCGAAGAAAGATTCTGCTTCTAGCTAGGGTGGAAATGTCCAGGGAATATCAGAAATGTTCAAAGAACATAAGTGAAAAAAATGAAAGAGTACAAAGTCACATTTCTGCCTTTTTTCATAGGCGGATTACCTGAGTAATTTAAAATATGTGAGAAGTACGACCACTGAAATTCTATAACTATCATAGGTTTTAAGGAGCACTTATTGACATTTTTGAGAATCTAAATTACATAAAAAGGTGGAGGTCTAATCCAAACATGTAAGAACAGTCAGTATAACTGTGAATGTTTTCAAAAAGGCTTTGTGAACTACATTGAAGATGCATGCACAATGACTTGATATCCTTGGCCCAACCTGAAGAAAACTAAAGACATCAGATTTCATTAGGAACAGTCAAACAAGAGGGATTCATGTGTTTACGAATACTTTAAATATAGTGAACACAAAATAATTTTGAAATATTATCTTTGGAGGCTGAGATAGCAGGGACTGGCCACCATGAATAAAGATACGTTGAGTAACTTCGACAGCCCTACCTTTTAAAATGAAAAATTCATATCTTTCCCCCGTTTCTGTGTATGATCTTTTTCAAATTTTTGCAATCACTAGTTTAAAAAGCAAACGTCGCATAGAACACTGCTGCAGCTGTGACCCTTGCATACAGTTGCTACACTGTAGCCATGGTAGCAATCTCGGTCCAAATCGCCTCCTATGATCTTTACATGCAGCTTCAGTAGAAGAGACCAGTGCCCCCAAGTGTTTTGTTCTGGGGTTTATTTTTTTCTTTTTGCAGGTACTCAGGGGCACTCAGAGGCCTGGAAAAATGGCAACAATTGATCAGACTGGTATTGGGCGCAGGGGAGGGACCTCTGTGGTGAGAAGAGGGAGGGCCTTAGGGGAGTGGAGGAGAGGATATGCTCAGGAATGGGAAGACCCAGAGGCGGGAGGGGGGAGTTACAATTGTCACTATGGTAGTCACTGCTCCTTCATGGAACGTTAGGGGTTTAAATGCTCCAGACAAACGTCATAAGGTATTGAAATACTTACTAGACCAGCACTATGATATTGTTGTAATAGACTAAAACAGAAGATGGACCCCTTGATATACAATCCTCCGATTCTACAAAACATAATAGTACGGGGCTCTTATTCCACTCCTCGCTAAAATTCCAACCAGAAGGTTATAAAACAGAAAAAGGGTGGTCCTGGTAAAAGGTCGTATCCGAGGGGAAATGTGCACCGTTGCGGCAGCATACGCACCAATCAGGTGGCATAAAGAACAGCTCTATTAATACTACTGGGAGGCTCCGCGGAGTGGGATATAAGTCTCATCGGGGACTTTAAACTTACAGGGCACTCTGGCATTGACAGTACCCATCCCCATAGAGTGCCCATGTGTCTGCTACCTAAAAAAAGCTTAAAAACAGACATTCCATGACCTGGGTTTACTTGATGCCTGGAGGGAGCAGCACCCTAAGGGTAGAGATTACACTTTTTTCTCTCACATCCACCATACTTGCTCCAGACTAGACAGAGTGTTCCTTAGCCAGGCCCTTGCCCAAGGCGCTAGAGAGAACTATTTACTCAATAACCATCTCCGACCATGCTCCAGTGGTCGTTTCCCTGGAATAACCTCCCACCTAAATACAATCACTGGTTCTTCTCCATGCCCTGGTTCAAGATAGAATGCTATGGGATGATTTAGGAAAGGCCGCTAGAGAATTATTTTCCAACTGAAGAACTCCCAAGACACATCGCCTACCAATAATTGTGACACATTTAAGGTGGTGCTGAGGGGCCAATGCGTGGTATTAATTTCGGCACTTAATAAACCAAGGACAAAGGAACAACAGACGTCGGAAGGAGAATTATGCACCCTGGAACAGGCCCATAAAATGAGCTCTACACTAACCCTCCAACGAAAAGTAACGGAGGTGAAAGGGAAACTCAATGTGATCTATAATATAAGGGCAGAACTAGCACTCCTCCGCCTTAAGCAAATGTCCTATATACATGGCAATAAGGTGGGGGCACAATTAGCGCGGCAGCTAAGGATGCGTAGGGAAAATGAGTATATTGGAGACATATGTTGCTCCTCAGGAGAAGTGGAAACATCAGACCAGGGAAAGGCATGTGTCTTTGGGCAGTTCTAAAAAACAATGTATACAGCTGACTGTCAACTCTCAACCGCAACTTTAATACCTGCATTCAGTGGAACTTCCACAGGTAACACCAGTCCAAAACGAGCAAATGGGGGAACCCATCAGTGAGGAAGAGGTATGACAGGCTATAGGTTCCCTGAAGCTATACAAATCCCCACGGTCCAGACGGACTAACGGCACGATTTCACAAAATATTTAGCGCTGGAACTCATTCCCCACCAACTTCTCTTTTTAATCATATAGCAGAAACTGGAAGTGTTATTCCTACAATGATCAAGGTCATAATCACGGTCATACCAAAAACAGGAAAAAACCCACAACTGTGTGGCTCATACAGCCCCATAACACTCCTCAACCTCGACACGAAGTTATACTCTGAAATCTTAGCATTGCGGCAGGAGGATCTGATGTGGACTTGATCTATCCGGAACAGTCGGGCTTCATCAGAGGCAAGCAGACTCACAATAATGTATGGAGGGTGAGCCATCTGATTAAGAAGGCTATCAAAAAGAATATTCCAGCAGTGATGCTCGGAAAGGATGTCAAGAAGGCGCTTGACCGGGTGGATTGGACATTTTTGTTCCATGCTCTGAAGCAATTTGGCTTGAGCGAGGCCTTTATAGCAATGGTGCGGGCTAACTACGCCATGCCATGCTCTAGAGTTATAGTTAATGGGGTTAGCTCATAGGTATTTCCCCTGGGGAGGGGACGAGGCAGGGATGCCTGCTTTACCCACTCCTCTTCGCGCTCAGTCTAGAACTCCTAGGAGCTAACATAAGGGTGAGCCAGTTGATCAGGGGTATCAGTTTCGGATCAGTGGACCATAAGATCTAAATTATCGCCGATGACATTCTACTAATACTCACAGCTCCTTAACAACTCTGAAAAGTGAGCTCTGACTTTTTGAAGAGGTGGCGGGCCTGCGCATTAACTTGTCTTTCAGTCTTAAAGAGCAAAACTAATGCTCAATCACAGAGACATGCACACACAAAAAAGATTTGAAGACAGTATTGGTCAGGCCCACTAAAATTAATTTGTAGTGGGGTAGCTCATATGACCTTCCAACAAATCCGAATGAATGGCATATGTTAGTTAAACTTGAAGACTTTCCCTGTGGGTCCGACGGACATCTACCTAACCCTTGTTGGCTGCAGCAGCGTGATCTGTGGTTGGGATGTCCAAGTAAAGCACTGTATAGGAGTATTGGAGCATGAAACCTTTCATAGGAGTTTCTTCTGTAGGTAAGAACAGGTTTGGTACCTGTAGCCCTGGATCTGCATCAAAGGAATCTTCACTGAAGTCATGAACGCTTGAATAATTCCCCATTGTATGCATGGTCCACAGAACACCTCATATGGACAGCTTCATAGAATGTCTTTGTTCATGTGTTCATATTTAGATATGTGAAGTAGAAGCCTAACAACGGTCTTTATTTTTACTTGAATGTTCAAAATAACACTCCAGATCAATATCACAGAACTTAACTGCAGGATTTAAATACAGGGAAAAATCCTTTTAAGCAGTGAACATCGAGGTAAAAATGCAGCATGAACATAGAATTGGTTTTTCTCCTCAATTACAAGCATTTATTCAGAACCGATACACCTCTCTTACCCACAGGCATACACTATTTTCTCTTTTTGTATCACTTTTTGCTCCCAAGTGTATTAGGCAATGGATTAGAGATGGGATTGACTAGTCCACGTTGATATTAAAGCTTGGTCTATTTAGCAGTCTAGCAGTGGTTTCGAAGTCGTAACCTGCTTTTTGTTGCAAGTCGCCTTTATGAGCCAATATGGATAAACTAATATTATTTTCCTTCTTACATTAGCTGCAACAACTGCCATGTACTCAGAGAATGTCCTAGGGGCAGTTTAGTCTGATTAGAAGGACAGAGTACTGACAAGAAACGTCTTTTACAAGAGATCTCAGGTATTTTCTATGTAGATCTACAACGGGAATGGGGAAATATGCATTTTGCAGATCTATGGAAAGGAGCCAATCGTTCATTTTGATGTGTGGAAAAAAATGGACACAGAGGCAGCATCGTGAATTTCTCTCTAAAACTGTACTCGTTGAGAAATTGGAGATCTAATATTGGACGATATTGGTTTGTCTGACCTTTTTCCATTACTAAGAAGTATCTGAAGTACACTAATTGATTTGTTTTATTGTAATGATAGCACCTTTCTACTGCTCGTGTGGCTATTAGAACCCAAGATTCCAATTTCAGTGCAGGTAAGAGAAGATTCACAGTTAATTTTGGTAGAATAGGTAGTGTAATTGCCTTGAAGAGAATTAAGTGACTCTGTAATAAGGCGTTCAATACTAGTCTGTCTGTGGCCATAGACTTCCACTTTTCCTGGTGAGAAACCACCTATCTCCCTAAAGCAGTGATTAACAGGAGTAAGGGTCTTGGAACATCACTGCTGATTACTAGAGGAATTCCTTCCCTTGTACAGTGATGTCTTCAGCAGAGTCACTTTTTGTTTCCGGCATTTGCTTTGATACGGATGGCTTTTGGCCTTGTATTTGTTGGTGATGCACCTGATCAATCTTGAGGCCTGAACCCTCTGATGGAAGAACTATTGCTTTTTAGGCCTGTAAGGTCTGAAGAACCTTTGTTTCTCCACTACAATGACCTTTGGGGTTCCCGCTTCATTCTTCATACAAAACATCTCTTCATCAGTATGCTTCCTGAAGAGAGTTTTTGCAGAAAAAGGTAGGTTGACATCCGGCATCATGCTTTAGGGATTACAGTCTCAGTCAGGGAGATGCCACAAACAGTATTCTGTAGCAGCAAGTTCAGTGGAGTCCACTGCAACGCTAATGGTATGGTTTGAAGCAAGGGAGCCTTCTTTCAGCATCGCTAACAAATTCGGATTGCGGTGTTTTTGCAAATCTGTCACAAAGGATTTTGAGTCATCCCAGATTTCTCAGTGATATGTTCTGAGCATTGCTGCTGTGCTGTAATCCTTTACATGTGTAGATTCTGTACCATACATCTTTTTCCCAGCTTAGTCAAGTCTTTCACTTTCTCTTTCAAGTGGGGCACCAGATTCTGGAGTCAATGCATGCTTATACATCACGTCCGCCATAATCAAGTCTGGCTTCGAATCCACCTAAGGAACTCTGTCCTTTTGAGGTGGTCTGTATTTTTATCTAGGCATGTTGTTATTGCCTTCACAGTCGCCAGAGTCAAAATATTCTTCCATTATTTCTAGCGGACCGGGCACTACAGTTAATAAAGGTTTGGGAGCTTCACGCATGTACCTCATGGTAAGTGAGGATATCATCCATTGGCGAGATTCCAAAAGGAGATTGTGCTAGAAAAGTAGAGTGTATGAAGAGTGGAAAATTTCAAATACGAACAAAGAGAGCAAGACCGGGTGTGTGTGCTGCATCCTCTGCTTATATAGTATTTTAGCAATTCCATTCCTTGAGATTTTTAGAGAGATGGTTTTTTCCTGCTTTATTTTGAGAGACATAGACGTTGTTTTTGAAGTCATCATAGGTGGAGAAGGAATTAGGAGCCTCAAAGGAGCTTGCTCTGGATCTTCAAAAGGGATTAGTGACCTAAAAGGGAAATAAAGCAAAGCTGCAGGGTCCTGCAATAATACTATCTTCAACCGGCCAAAAGAGATGCAGCTAGCCTCTTACCTTTGTAGAGGCCATTCCAGCATGTGGAAGATGCTGAATGGATAGAGTGGACAGCTGAAGGTGGTATTGACCACACATTTAATATTTGTAATGCTGAACGAATATTTTTTCTACCATGTCAATGTGGTAGACAGCAAGTTAACAGCGATCTTGAGTGTGAGGACATTAACTGGTGTTATTTAATGGCGATAAAAGTCCTTTCAATATTAACTTTCAATAGCCTGACATTAATGGCATGTTCCTTGTGCCATAGGTTTGCAGCTGTTGAGTCAATGGAGAGCAGGTCAGCCCCTAGGATCTTGATGGCCATGTAGATGGCTTCAATGTTAGCCTACGGTGGTGCCAGGAATGATGATGGACTTTTTCCCAGCCACTCGATCTTCTCTCCATAGACCTCAATTATGGTGGTCTCTCTCAGGAGGTGGTAAGGTTGCTAAGGCAGACTAGGAGACTGCCTTTTTAGACTCCTCTTCTTTTTCTCCTCTTTTGCTATTCCGTTTCCTGACATGTTTCTTAGATTGATGTCTCTCAGTTTGATTTCCAACGCAAGGGACAGTTAGAGAAAAAGTATGGCATAGTGACTGAAAAATGAAGTCAGACACTAAGAAATATTTTTACACTTGACAGCTGATGGCAAAAAGTTTTAAGTCATGCAACATTATACATTTATCTCCAGAGTTAACATAGCAAGAAAATGTATGCATTCCCTTTATCCCCATAATGATGCTTGTCACTTTTTTCATTTTTGTACACCTGGTTCCCTCCAGAAATGTACGGGCATTATGGCATTCAACCTGTAGATCAATCTCACTACAACATAAATATGATCAGATGTTTAAATGTTACCCCAAATTAGTACCAGAAATGGAGACATAAAGCAAGCCTTTCGGAGTATTTGGCTGTAAAACGTTTTAAAAGGCAGGAAATAGCTTCGGTATGTATGACCTGTTTTTAGAGTTATCTGGTTAGTAGGAGCATATTTATCTGCAAAAATGAGCAGGAGTTTTGTATACCTTATTAGCTAAATATAAAATGAAAAAACTGCAAAAAAAGGCTGAAATTTATTAAGCCTACAAAACATTTTGTATTTTGATTGTTGATAATGGTCTCTATTAAACAATGGACGAATTTTGTTTTATCGAGTCAACTCTGCACCAGGATTAAGGAAATGTGATGAAAAAGGGATGTAGGCATCAGGTTTTGCTTTGTGGTCCTATGCGAAAGCAGATACTTTTTTTTTAGAGAATTGTTAGTCCCAATCAATTTAATTACAAAAACTATATATGTCAAAGGACCTAGTCTCTGTTCTGCTAGGCGTTGAAGGTACAGGAAAGAAAGGTTTGTTTGTTAACTTCCCCAGTGAGAAAAATTAATCACTAAATAGCATCATACATCACCCTTGCACAAAGATGAACATTGCCAAATTGGTCATCACAAATCAATGGTGGCTCGCGATGACTTTGAAAAACATAACTGCATGTGTTAAGAATGACATAAACATACCTCTGGCAGTGTGGTCATACTACTTGAACTACATTCACTATTAAATAATTAGATAACCAAAACTAACTGGCACTTAAAAATCGGAAAACTTACCTGACCTGCTCATTTTGATTACATTCAGATTTCATGAGTACTATAAACTGTTATGAACATGCTGCATTAATCTGCATTTATCAACTACTATACATACCAGTTCTGTATGTTAATTTAGTAAAATGAATAAAATTGTTTATTTAAAAAAAAAACAGGTCAATTGACCTACCTTTTTCAGCACATAAAAATAAACATCTACATGAAATCTGCACAGCTATTTTGTATGTTTATTTCAGCAATTTCGCAGTGTCATACTCTATATTATGTGGCAGAGTAAACCGGTTAACATGTATAATATTCCAACACACAAATCATAAATGCTCATCACTTACCCAGAAAAGACATCGATCCATAGATAATATTTGCCAAGTTCACCAATTACAGTTTTTCAACAATAATTTACCAGAATTTTCTTGATTTTAGTATAGAAAACACAATTGTCCTCTTCCTCAACACCTCCAAAAGGGACTTGGCAAAAAAGAATGGCAACGTCTCACTTTAAGTAGGCATTTAATAAGTGCAGGGTCATAGGTTTATTTTTGTTGTTTATTATGCTTTACACAGCCACTATATTTGGTTAATTGTGTCTTTTTGATTAAAACAATATATAAAAGGATATCAGCTGTTGCAAAATCTCTTATACCACATTGTGGTAATCCTCCTATGTTTTTCATGTAGAAATCCAGGTAAAACCAATGGGCGAGTTCAATTTGAAAGCACACTCTGATAGCATTGTCTCTTTCCTCGCTAGGAATGTGCAAAATAAAGCGACTGTTGGAGACATGAGAAGAAGAAAGGAATGTTAAAAGGATTTTTTTTACAAAACTACCCTCAATCAATTAATCAAATAAACTAAATAACAACAGGTGGTTTAAATACAGCATAAAAACATACAACAATTTTAAAAATATGTCCTTGAATACAAACTAGTACAGTTTGTTTTGACCTGCATGTAGTAAAGCAATAATGATGTTTTATAAAGCAAAGCTTGGCCATTCATGTGCTTTAACATTACCATTTTATCCTTGAATTGAGACAATCTTTGAACTAAAATGAACAGTTTCAATGTTAAAGAAAATATTTAGCTTCATTAATCAATATGCAATTCTAAAGGTTGTGAGTAGAACAAACCACGTGGCTTAACCACATAATAGCTACAATAAACAAGCAATTCGATGGTGAATATTTCCCGTAGTATTAAACAGCATGACAACTTGCTAAAATAGTTTAAGGAAACGAGAGGGCAAAGAATGAAATGTTACTTTCAAATTATAGTCTTCATAACAAAACCAACATTCTCCGATCAACAGGTATCAAGTGCCATAATCCTTCTAACTTTTAACAGGGTCATTAGCAGTAATCTAATTATAAACTTATTCTGGGTAAATAATAAAGAGTTTCCAACATTTATCTTTGAACTGCACATTCCCAGCTATAATTAGAAAATCCTAAACTACTATTTTGCATTTCATTCACTAGAACTGATACAGAAATTTTGAAACTGTTCAATTTTTTTTCAAATTGACAGCGGCCTACAGTTGGTTTCTCATAAATCCATACCGATAATGTCAGCAGTTTCCTGAACATTGTGACAAAAAACTGATTATTTTTACTTCATATCCTTAAAAACACAAAATAGAAGGGAAATATCAGGATGATTAATGAAAGGAAGCGCATTTCTAGGATCAAGGCCATGGCTCTGCATTCAGTGAAGTCTGATATAGTTCTAGCCTCACAGAGCCCAAATTAGTATTACAACTTCTCCTCACCAGTCTTTCAGATCTTCAGTATGTATCTGTACCATAATTCAAGGCTGAACAGAACTGTGAGAAAACCTTAGCATTAAGAAATTTGCAAAGGCTCGACTGACAACCTAACACATTGGTACTCACATTATTTATACGAACATTTATAACACAATAACATATGGAATTTCTTCCACTCTCTCCGCATGGTGGATATGAAGATACCATTTACTGGCCTTATTTAAACTTTTTGAGGACCTAAGGAAAGATTTGTTATCAGAGGATGCAAATTGTGCAGAGATTTGCATCTGCATATGAAACTTCATCTACAAAAAATGCTACACTGGCAGATTTTCCACAGTAGTAGCTTTATGGCATGAATGTACTACAAAGCTACAGGCGCATAAGTTTGTGGGTATTCACAAAAATATTGCATTGTATTTCTGAACCTAAATAAAGTAAAACTACTCATGCAAAAGAGAACAGGAACTGTTCTTTCAGGGTGGTAAAGTAAAGGGAATAGCACCAAAGTTAATGGGGGTTGCAGAAGAAAGGGTTTCACCTAATTGTAGCCAGATGGAATGTCAACGCAGCAGACAAACTGGAAGGCTTAAGTGAAGAGAAGTAGAAGTATGCATCATATGTAATACTGGGAATTTTTGTAAATCCCAAAAAGTAAAAAATATGCCAAATTGTTGGTGCCTCCAGTCTTCAGAATTCCATGACAGACGTTAAGGATATAAGGTTTCCCACAACTTTCGTTAACAACAGAAATGAAATTCAAGTGAACAAAGCAGACCTAAGCAAGTAGGTCCAACAGGGTTATTTTGTCAATGTGTGGAAGTGTAACAGAGCGTGGGTTATGACTCTTTCATAGGAAACATTTTCAACATGCTAGAAATTATTACGCTCGAGAGGTAGAAGACCAACCTGTTGAATTACTGAAGACCGACACAGAGAATACTTCGGGAATTAGAATTAGGAATAGGGAAACGATGTACTGTAAACAGTCTGGAAACAAAATATACATAACGTAAATATGCGTTAAAAGTGAAAAGTCGTTGAAAAGGTGCTCGCGGTGTACACGTGTACACGTGTACAGTACATTCATATATTGGAAACTGCTTGGAGCGAAAAGTTTTTTAGTCACCTGTAAAATAACGGTAATGTTCAAATGCTGATGAAAAACTAAAAACGAGGCGTTGGACGCATAATAGGAGAAATCTATATTTACGACACCATCCTGAGTTACGTCGTGATGGCTCATACTCACGATCTGCATTGGTCTTCTACCTCTCGAGCGTAATAAACTCTAGCATGTTGCATGAATAGTTTCCTCTCAGTCCTCGTCACTTTTCACGCACAGAACGGTGTTTGATTTAATGCGGTTAGATCATTTGTGTGGTGTCACTATCATACGAGCGTTTTCAAGTTCTTAAGTAGAACGTTCAGCATGGTATTTCACCTCGGTCCTACCTAGGCCCTCGCAGCAATGTTTCTTCTTGTCACTTATGATATCGGCATCTGGCTAACATCACAATCTATTGCCTCACCTATGGGATTGATCTAGACTCTCCACTTTTAAGATGCACGTATAAACAAGTATACTGGGTACTTGTAGGTATCGACAGATATTGTTTGTTACAAATGTATGTGTATGTAGTCTAAAAAAATGTTTTAATGTAGTCACAGCTTAAGGGATCGCCCTATGGCATATGTTGTTATTCTATACATTCAGTGGCCCCTGAGGAAGTGACAGGAGATTCCGAAAGGCATTGGGCCGAAATGCATCAATCGCCATTGATATAGTAATCATGTCACCATTACGATTTAATGTTAAGCACACTGTACAGACTACAAATAATGTGCAAATTTATTGGGTCATGAAGTGATGACCCAAGCATTTATCCAGATCCAATAACATGCTAATCTACAAATGAAGTTTTGTTGAGAAACATTTTTTTGAGTACTTATGTTCATTTAACTTTGAATGAAGTTGCTTTTATATATGTTAACATTTTGACATAGCAAGGAAAACCACACACAGCTGTGTGCCCAGTTTTTTCAAGATACCTTGTCTTGAACCACTCTTTTCCATAGTGTTATTTGTTATGATAACATTTTAAACTCTTGTAAATGGGAGACATATTGCATTGCATTTATACGAGTTTGAGTTGCTATTGATAATGCCCTTTATTAATGGTTTTGTTTTCAAACAACAGTTGTGTATGCTTCCAGTGCACTAATTAGAACAACTACTAATAACAACTAAAATGAAGTATTTGTGACTGGAAATTTAAGGAGTAGATTGTTGTCAGTAATAACGTGCAGTATAGCGATGAACGTAAGCACACAACATATGTAGAAGGTGAAGTTATGCAATTAAAAGTGTGTGTATCAATGTACGGCATTTATTACAAGTTGTCAATGTGCATACCGGCAAACACCGGATTAAATTAAGGCCTGTTATCATTAAGGCTGGGGGAGGGGTAATCAACAGCACACCGACCAGAGCTCAGCGGTTGAGGTAGAGCGTCAGGCAGCAGCCTAACGTTATTGTAAACAAGCTGGTAAGAAATCCTTCAACTGTGCTGCTGCTGAGCTAGGTGTCCCTGAACTGTGCGCAGTGCTCGGTATTACAAAATATAATAAAAAACGAGCGCTGTTCATGGGGCTGCTAAAAAAAAAAAAAGCAGCTCTGTTGAGGGGAGACATGCTAACACCAGAACGCAATAAAAAAAAATGTAACTGTTTTCAGAAAAGTTACATCTTGAGGGAGATAGGGGCATATTGAAAGAACATGGGCGAGGAGCAAATGA
Organism: Lissotriton vulgaris; assembly: GCF_964263255.1. Lineage (NCBI taxonomy): Eukaryota > Metazoa > Chordata > Amphibia > Caudata > Salamandridae > Lissotriton > Lissotriton vulgaris. The sequence goes on along the minus strand of NC_141689.1, from coordinate 717,673,747 downwards.
AGGGAGATACATTTTATTGCAGAGCTGTTCTTTGAGAGTGGGGGAGGTGTGCTGTGTCTGCCTGCTGTTGCTGTGGTGGCGCTGGTCTGCTTCCTGTGAAGAGTTGTCACAACAACATTGTAATTTAAGTGCGGTGAAGCACCCGAGGATGTGATTAAGTCTGTGTTAAAGTTGTGCATTAGCAGGAATTACAAGCAGGATTCTCAATGTTGTTTAAATAGTGATTTTATATCTGTTCTTTTTAAAATTTTGGGATTTATTAGATTTTGCTGATGTGCATACCGGTAAACACCAGCTTAAATCAAGCGCCCTGGAGGAGATTACTGCGCCAACTTTAGAACTGACCCCTTCCCTCAGAGGGTCGCACTCAGACGGGACTCTCAATGTTGTTTAAATAGTGATTTTATATATGTTATGTTTAAATGTTTGCATTTATCAGATTTTGCTGATGTGCGTACCGGCAAAACCTGCTTAAATTAAGCCCCCTGCAGGGGATTACTGCGCCATTCAGAGCTCCTTTCAATATGTAACACAAAAAAACAGTAGTATTTTTTGACCTGCCTCGTATGCCACCAACAGAATACCACATATGGAGACTACTAAAAGTAATTCACACCCAACAGTATTTATGTTCTCTCCTGCACGCGCGCGCGCGCACATGCTGCCTGGGCTGCGCCAACATTAGAACTAACCCCTTGCCTCAGTGGGTCGCACTGAGATGGGCTATTTGGCAGCCTCCTCCTGCTGGTCACAGACAGAGGCGCATGCGCTGTGCCCAAAGTTTGGATATTTATTACAATTTGTCAATGTGCATACCGGCAAACACCGGCCTAAATAAGGCCTGTTATCTTCAAGGCTGGGCGAGGGGTAATCAACAGCACACTGACCAGAGCTCAGCGGTCGAGGTAGGGCGCCGGGCAGCAGCCTAACGCTATTGTAAACCAGCTGGAAAGAAATGCTTCGACTGTGCTGCTGCTGAGCGCGCTATCCCTGAACTGTACGCTGTGCTCTGTATTACATTATGATACAACAACAACAAAAACAAGCTCTGTCCATGGGCCTGCTAAAAATAAGCGCCTCTGTGGAGGGGAGACATGCTAACAACCAAACGTAACTACATCTTTTTTTTAACTTGTGTTTACGGAAAAGTTACATCCTGAGGGAGATAGGGGCATATTGAAAGGACACGGTCGAGGAGCAAATGAAGGGAGATAAAGTTTATTGCAGAGCTGTTGTTTGGGAGTGGGGGAGGTGTGCTGTGTCTGCCTGCTGTTACTGTGGCGGGCAGATCTGCTTTCTGTGAAGAGTTGTCACAACAATATTGTAATTTAAGTGCAGTGAAGCACCCGAGGATGTGATTACATCTGTTAATGTTGTGCATTAGCAGAAATTACAAGCAGGATGCTCAAGGTTGTTTGAATAGTGATTTTAGATCTGTTTTTTTTTAAATTTTGGGATTTATTATATTTTGCTGATGTGCATACCGGCAAACACCAGCTTAAATTAAGCGCCGTGGAGGAGATTACTGCCCCAACATTAGAACTGACCCCTTCCCTCAGAGGCCAACACTCAGACGGGCTTTCTGGCAGCCTCCTCCTGCAGTTCTCAGACAGAGGCACGCAAGCTGTGCCCACTTTTTTTATATTCATTACAATTTTCAATATGCATACCCCAAGACACCGGCTTAAATTAAGGCATGTTATCTTGAAAGCTAGAGGAGGAGTAGTCAACAGCACACCAACCACAGCTCAGCGGTAGAGGGAAAGCGCCAGCCAGCAACCCAACACCATAGTAAACAAGCTAGAAACATAAATCTGTGCTACCTTCAATTTGTAACACAAAAAACGGTGGCATACGATCGAGGTCCAAAAATACTACTAACACAATACCACACATGGCCTCTACTAAGCATTCTTAATCGCAGGAAATAGCCTCTAGCCCCCGCCATCCTGAAACCCATTCCTCTACACGAAGATCCCTCCCAGCCCAGAAGTTGTGTGACCCACCGCCGTCCATTGGTCAGTCCCTAGCTCCCTCCATCATGAAATCCATTCCCCTACCTAACGATCCCTCCTGGCCGTGATGATGTGTGACCTTCCGACGTCCATTGATCTCCAGGACCCTCACAACCCTTACCCTACCTGGTCCGAACCCCAACATGACCGTGCCGAGACGAATATAATCCATCCATTCAAACCCATAAAGACATACAGAGAACCTCCACGCGTTCTCCTAGGCAGTAATACAGACAACCTCACTCAGGTGAAAGTCACCCAGACTTCTTTCTCCCCAAATTCGTTACGTCTTAAATGTGCACTACTCAACTGCAGATCAGCAAGTAAACATGCCTTCGATATCTTCGACCTCATCCAACACAAGAACTTAGACATCCAATTCATTCAAAATACTTTATTCGGTTTCCAAATTCGAAGAAAACCATAAAAAGTTCATAAAAATACAAGGATATCAATATAGTTATCACACATCATAATACAAATAAAGAGTGTTAAAACAATGTATAATACAATACAAATTTCCAATTTATCAATTTCCTTATTTATAGTTCCAATTTCCAATTGATCAATTTTCTTACATGTTACCAAGTTCTTTAAGAAAGTAGAAACTACTTTTAACCAAGGTTTGCTCTGTGCCTAACACAGAATCTAAGAAAACAGGCAACACTTTTTTTATACGACTCATCCTCAGCAAGTTGGAGAGTTAAAAAGGCAGGGCGGCAGGTACGTAGTCCCATCGTTTTTAAAATTGGCATTATCCAAATTTTTCTAGGATCAATGTAAAATCTACAAAATAAAACAATATGTATCGGGTACTGGGAGGAAACATCATCACAAGGACATGGCGGAAGATTCTTAGACCAATCGTTAACAAGAGGAAATGACACTAATCGATGAAAAATATTGAGCCTAAAACGGGGATATAATAATTTGTCATAATTACTCATCTTGAATGTTAAATAAGGCTGAATGCGAAAGGTGGTCTGAATATTTAAAATGTGCTGGACTGAGCTCTTTCCAATCTCTGTGTTTAATCTTAGCTCTTCCAGGTGTGACATACAAATCTTCTTTAAAGTGATTTTAGAAACTTCAGCGATAGTTACGGGAGACAGGTAATATTTCTCCAAACCCAAGTCATAAAAAAGATTTTTACATAAGCAAGCCAGGTGATTTTGTGTCTGTTTTCTAGCAGAAGACAGTCACAAAGAAGGTTTCGTGTTAAGTCATTTTTAGGGGAAGTACAAACCCGATACCATAGAAAGATCGGTTGCATTTTGATGGTATCTGAGATATAGGCCATACCCAGTTCTAAGTGGCAGCAATAAGATGAAGAACTCTGCGGTAATGCTAGCAAATATCTCAGAAAGGAATTCTCAATTTTCTGAAGTGCGTCCACCTTCTTATGACCCCAAACCCCTGCTCCGTAACAGGCTACACTTATACATTTGGCTTGGAATATCTTAAGCATTTCAGGAGCTGACCTTTTACCCAACGTTTGCGAAATGCTATTAGAATCCCCAAGTATGGATATGTATGTTTTCTTTACAGCTTTATTTTATCAATAAAAATGTCCTTTGTTTTCTTAGATCCCGTACCTGCGTACATCGGCCGGGATCCGATGTGGGGCGAGTCCCGACCCCCCTCCAACATAGCTTTTTCCAACCCGTTTGTATAAAGGGTGAAAAGGAAGGGAGCCAGGACACAACCCTGCCTGACACCCTCTCCACTCCGAATGACGCCGTGAGTTTGCCTCTAAGCCCTTATCTTACTCTTGCCGTTGCCCCAGAGTAAAGCTCTCGAAGGAAATTAACCAACGGCAGGTCAATTCCCAATTCAACGAGGATTGCACAAAGTTTAAAGTGGCTCACACAGTCGAAAGGCGGCTGTGAGATCGACATGGGCCATATATAATTGTCCGCCCTTGGCTCCAACCTATTTTCCCATTATAAGGGACAAATTGAGCGCTTGCTCCACCGTTCCTAATCCCTCTATGAAACCGTACTGTAAGTCGGAGACTATATTACTATTATCTGCCCAAGATTGGAGTCTTTTCGAGAAGGATTCGACCTGCCAGCTTACCAAGGGAGTCAAGGAGGGAGATGGGCGGTAACACGAGGGGCTATGGCGGTCACCTTTTTTAAAGATTGGAACAAGAATTGAGGCAGCCCACGAATCAATTAGCCCTACTGTACAAGCAGCTTCAAGTACTTTAGTCAGAATTGAGACCATAGTTCTAAATTATATTTAAAGAGATCGACCGGGACCCCATCCGGTCCTGGTGCTTTCCCACCTTTACTGACTATCAGGGCTTCTTCTACTTCCTGCAACGTAAACATAAGAGGGATTGGAAAAATAGATGCTTGCCCTTAAGAATCCACTACATCTAAATGCTCGCTTAAGTCGTGACCAAATAATGTTTGATCCATGTGGTAGCGTCAACCGCGACGTCTATCGTTGGATACTCTGTTTCACCTCGTAAAAAATGAGTTTTTACGACCTTCCAAAAGTTAGCACTATCTTTCATAGTGCAACATTTGTGCAATAGGTCCCACAGTTCATTTTTTAGTTCCATCTTACGAGCCTTTAATGCCTTGTTATAGATCTTTCTAAATTTAGTGATTTCTTCCTTATCCCTATGTGAATTATGGAGTGCAATTTTCAAAGAGGAACAGGCTTTTGTGCATGCTTTGTTAAACCATCCCTCCTCCGATTGCCCTTTAGCTTTTATCTTTTGAAATAAGACTTCTTGAACGGGTTTGGTAATACTAATATAACTAGTCAATATCGCATTAGGAATAGTGTCAGGGTTTAAGCATTTTCTATCGATGGCAAAACTTTTCTCACTATTTTAGAGGTCATTTCGGCTGGATCAATATTTGACCATTTTAGTGAGAAACCGTTTAGTCTGTCCAAGGTTAACATCTGTTGTCCCAAATTGCTTAATGTAGTCTGGTTTGCATATTTAATGGATGTAAATATTGTTATAGTATTTGGGTAGTGGTCACTTGTGGCGTTGTTAACAGTTACAAAGTCATGGACATTTTTTTCCATACTACTAGCTACCAAAATATAATCAATCACACTGAAGGAGCCCCTACCATTAAATGTCGCAGAAAAAGAAGCTGGGGGAGCCATCAGTTCATTTGCAAACCCCAATATGAAAAATCACATCCGTATGGTATGCAAGGGTGCAAACCTCTTGATGAGGACAATCAGAAATATCAAACCTTTCCTTCCACAAAACGATTTCAAGCAGTTGGTGCAAGCGATTGTCCTGCCTAGGCTGGACTACGGCAGCGCGACCCTTTGTGGTCTTCCCAAATACTCCCTGGCTGCACTAAGAGCATCACTGAATACAGCGGCTAGACTTATTACAGTCACTGAGCGAAAGGAGCACATTTCCCCAGTCCAAAAATCTCTCATATGGTTGCCTTATGAAGCATGTATTCAGTTTAAGATTGTCGTTCTGGCGCACAAAGCCCTTCACTTCAATACTCCCAAGTACCTGCTGCAAAAACTGGAGCTCTCTTGTGGTGCAAAAAACTCAAGAAGCGCCAAGACTTTCCTCTTGAAACCACTCATTTTTAGAATAAAAAAGGAAACTTGTCACCGACCTTTTCCGATGCTGCCCCAAAGCTATGGAACTCTCTTCCACCGGAAGTACGCCGAATCTCTTCAACGACTGCATTCAAATTAGAAGCCCAAAAATTCTTTATGAATAAATTCTTACCCTAATTGGGCTAGACGCACCTGCTCGAATACAATCGCTCATCCTTCCATTGGACAATCATTTGTTATGGGGTTTTTTTTGTGCAACTGTCCCTGAATATATGATCACTCCTGTTTTTTTTACTCCTACTTGTTGTCAATTTTGCATTTATGTCCTTCCTCCCATCCTATTGTAAAGCGCTCTGATATCCCTCAGGATCTTGTTCACACTATATAAAACTTTATAAATAAATTGTAAACATGCTGGAAAAAAAATGTTTTGACTGTGCTGCTGCTGCTAAGCGCGGTGTCCCAGAACTGTGCGCCACGCTTGGTATTACATTATAATACAAAAAATAGGCGGCTCTGGATATAAGCATCGTGCTTATTTGGGTGCAAACAAAATAATGAGAACGATCCTTTTTTTGATAGAAATGTTTATTCTCTCACACATATAAAAAGCACACATACGTATGTATATTGGATGAATCATAGGCCTGAGAACAGCGATTCTAACTGTTGCCACTGTGGCGCAATGAGAAGTTGATACGGGCGAAAAGGCGCAACGTTAACTTGCTCATTTCTAGAAAAAAACATAAATTTATTAAAACTTTAATGACTAAAATTTACTTGTAAAACAGCTATGTTATAACTTGTACAGTGCTCCTTTCAATCTACAACATAAAAAAATGTGGCAGATGATTCGGGTCCAAAAATACAACACAATATGGGCTGCGCCAACTTTAGAACTGACCCCTTGCCTCGGTGGATCGCACTCATACAGGCTCTCTGCAAGCCTCCTCTTGCTGGTTGAAGACACAGGCGCGCGAGCTGTGCCCTGCTTCCGGGGCTTCCAGGTACAACCGCTGCGTGACCTACAACAGGAAGAAACACCAGTAGAACTGAACCCTTGCCTCGGTGGATCACACTCAAACGGGCTCTCTGGCAGCCTCCTCCTGCTGGTTGCAGGCACAGGCACTCAAGCTGTGCCCTGCTCCGGACGCTCCTAGGAACGCCTCTATCTGCACAATGTTTAACAAGCTCTTACTTCCCAAAAAATAAAGTTTGTACCCTTTACTTAAAGGAGAGCTTCTAACGCCGCCAAATGTCGTTCGGGTCTGGATAGGCAGAGCCAACAAGCATTTACAATGCAATGGTCTCGGCATTGTTAAAGTTAGAGCTATTGGCATTGCTCATGACATTTTTTTTATTTATGTTTTGTTTTTTAAAACATATACATAAATGGCATTGTCATGTACAATGCCAATAGCGTAATCGCTCGCAAATGCGAGACCTATTGCATTTGCACCCACAGAGCCACACACACAAAGCCACCCACACACATACAGAGCCACCCACACAGAGCCACCCACAGTCATTCACATAGAGCCACCCACACACACAGAGCCACCCACACAGAGCCACCTACACACACACAGAGCCACCTACACACACACACACACACACACACACACACACACACACACACACACACACACACAGAGAGCCACCCTCACACAGACAGAGCCACCCACACATAGAGCCACCCACAAAAAAAGCTACCCACACAGAGCCACACACTGACAGAGAGACACACACAGAGCCCCACACACACACACACACACACACAGAGCCACACACACAAAGCCACACACACACAGAGCCCCCCCCACACACACAGAGCCCCCCCACACACACACACAGACCCCCCCCACACACACACACAGAGACCCCCCACACACACAGAGACCCCCCCCCCCCCCACACACACACAGAGCCCCACACACACACACACAGAGCCCCCCCACCACACACACACACACACACACAGAGCCCCCCCACACACACAGAGCCCCCCCCCCCACACACACAGAGCCCCCCACACACAAAGCCACAGACACAGAGAGCCCCACACACAGACACAGACACAGATAGCCACACACACAGACACACAGAGGCACACACACAGACAGGTATAAGTTTTGGGGTGTTTGGGTATTTTAAGGGTTCAGATATCGTTTTGGGTTATGGGGTACAGAGGTAGTTTTAGGGTTTAGGGATAGTTATGGGTTTTGGGGTACAGGGGTATTTTTAGGGTTCAGGGCTAGGTTTGGGTTTTGGGGTACAGGGTTATTTTTAGGGTTCTGGTCTAAGTTTGGGTTTTGGGGTACAGGGGTATTTTTAGGGTTCAGTGGTAGGTTTGGGGTACAGGGGTATTTTAAGGGTTCAGGGCTAGGTTTGGGTTTTGGGGTACAGGGGTATTTTAGGGTTCAGGGGTAGGTTTGGGTTTTGGGGTACAGGGGTATTTTTAGGGTTCAGGGCTAAGTTTGCGTTTTGGGGTACAGGAGTATTTTTAGAGTTCAGGGCTAGGTTTGGGTTTGGGGTACAGGGTTATTTTTAGGGTTCAGGGCTAGGTTTGGGGTACAGGGGGGTATTTTTAGGGTTCAGTGGTAGGTTTGGGGTACAGGGGTATTTTAAAGGTTCAGGGCTAAGTTTGGGTTTTGGGGTACAGGGGTATTTTAGGGTTCAGGAGTAGGTTTGGGTTTTGGGGTACAGGGGTATTTTTAGGGTTCAGGGCTAAGTTTGGGTTTTGGGGTACAGGAGTATTTTTAGGGTTCAGGGCTAGGGTTGGGTTTGGGGTACAGGGTTATTTTTAGGGTTCACAGCTAGGTTTGGGGTACAGGGGTATTTTAAGGGTTCAGGGCTAGGTTTGGGTTTTGGGGTACAGGGGTATTTTTAGGGTTCAGTGCTAGGTTTGGGTTTTGGGGTACAGGGGTATTTTTAGGGTTCAGGGCTAGGTTTAGATTTGGGGTACAGGGTTATTTTAAGGGTTCAGGGCTAGGTTTGGGGTACAGGGGTATTTTAAGGGTTCAGGGCTAGGTTTGGGTTTTGGGGTACAGAGGTATTTTAGGGTTCAGGAGTAGGTTTGGGTTTTGGGGTACAGGGGTATTTTTAGGGTTCAAGGGTAGGTTGAGGTTTTGAGGTACAGGGGTATTTTTAGGGTTTTGGGATAGGTTTGGGTTTTGGGGTACAGGGTATATTTATAGGGTTAAGATGGGTTAGTGTTTAAGGGTGTTGGGGTATTTTAAGAAGTAAGGGTGGGTTATGATTATGGGGTGCAGGGGTATTTAAAGTGAGCAGGGTGGGATTAGCACACAATATGAGACATGGCATGAGGGGCGGAACGGACCACACGCCCCCAGTGTTTGTCACACCCCCCAGCACACGCCCACAGCACAACGCAGACACGCCCACAAGGGACTACTTTGCTGGCACGGTTCTTTACCTTTTAAATGTATATGGTGGGCGTCTGCATAGCCTATGTCCTTCTGATGCAACTGCCCTTTCCAACGCTGTATTGGGTGTTGTGATTGGTGCTGTGGTTCCTGAGATTACCCGCCTCAAAGGTTTGGGCTCTCTCTTTATTATATTATTAGTATTAGTATATAGATATAGATATAGATAGAAGATATAGATATAGATTAGTGTTTGCTTCATAACGTTTGTTTGAAAGCGTAGCTAAACACTTTCCAGGCATGTTTCATGTATGCAAGGGCGTACTTACAATTGTCTTTCGTTGAAGGGCGAAGGAATGAGAGAAGACCGCTCTGCTCGTCACCTCCGGCCCTGGCTCATTACAGCACCCCCAGGGATTCTGGTTTTTCCCACACTTGTTTTCTGCTCGTCAATGAAGTCACTTGGTGAGCTCACAGGCCCAGGGGAAGGGGTTCCATCAATATGCGGGACACACTCACACGCACCCTTCTGCTAGAAGCAGCCGTTGCCTTCCATTCTCTCTTGAAAGGCAGCGGCCTAAGACTAAACACTAGAAGAGCTTGATTATTGGGCATAGTAAAAAAAATGGCCACCCTGACTATCATACAGATATTACATTTGTAAACGATATGACGCGTGTCCTTTGATTCCTTCACATGAAACCTCTGGGCTGCACCTTCTAAACACCGGCAAGACCTGTTTAGGGCTATTATTAAACCTCAGCATACATACCTGGCAGCAATAAATAACAATTAAGAATGATACATCTTCATGCCGGCCAGATTAACACCATGCCACGTAAAAGCAGCAAGAAAAACTAGAAATAGCAACCGTGGAAGCCCGCACATTTACCTGTGATCCAAACTTAGGCAGAACTATGTTCCATTGACCAGTGACAACGGAGATGAGTAATTACACCAATAAGAAATACCCACTGCATTACCAGTCCAAAGCCCCCTTAGATATATGATCTTTTCCCCAAGTAGATCAAAACACCAAGCAGTAGCCAAATGTATGAGTGATGGATGTGAAGAGCATTTGAACATCCCCCCCTCTCCACCCTGGCAAGACTTACCAGCGCAGGGAGAGACCAGCTGGTGGCACCGAGTGCCAGCAGCCCCACCAGTGCCAGGGCGTGCATGGTGGCAGGAGGTTCCGAGACAGCAGGAGCTCTGGTGCCGCGTGCCAGGCAGGGTGGGCGATGCTTTGTGCCGCTGGAGTGGTCGACCGTGTGGTATAGGGTGACCAAACGTCCCGGGTTTCCCCGGACGGTCCCGTATTTTTTTGCGAAATGTCCCGACACTTTCCTTCAAAGTTCAAACTGAATAAATGTCCCGGTTTTTGAGTTGTGGCTGAGCTGAGCAATACACAATGCTAACTTCTCACTACTGGAGAAGTTGCGGTGTGACGTCATGCCAGGTGAGGTAAAATCACTTACCCGGGGTTTAAAAGAGTCTTGTGTCAGGGGGTCTCCACCTCTCCTCACATTATGTTGTTATGTTTGTAATTTACTTTTTTTTTTAAAACTCTGTCAAGGAAGCGTTCAAGCATTTGCCGTCGTGGCTTAACAACCAGAGCGGCCGAGTTTTGAGCTTGAGAGCCAGGTTCGAGTCTCGACAGGGTCGCTCAGTGTCTTCAAACTTGCTTCTCCCTTATCTGGCTCAGATAAAGCCCCGGAGATGCTGCCCCTCAGAGTGTGTGTTTACCATCCCCCCAGGGCAGGGCCGAGGTGCTGTAAACAAAAGACGCCAGCCTTTTCGAATTCAAAAAAGTTAATCTTTATTAATTAAGGGGGTAAAAAGCTGAGCAATGCCCTATGCCTAGCCGGGGGGAGGAAGCACAGGGAAAGGTGAAGAGTCGTTAACGAGAAAGTCCTGCTGATTTGAAATAAAAGAACCAGGCGTGTTCATGAAACCGGGTCTTTCTCTCGGCTCGGGCCAGGTAAAAACTGGGACTGAAACCTCATGCACTTCCCAGTGCGCGCCGTGGTGGAGTGGGCAGGGGGTGCCCATGGCTCAGCGGGAACGGAGCTGGCTGGTGGGACTCAGCGGCGTGGCCAGCATGATCTTCTCGCCCGTGGTGGGGTAGGGTTTCTTCCGGTGCTTCAGATTCTGGGTGCACCTAAATTGGCTGCTTCATTCTTTTTGCAGAGGTATGGGTGCCATCTGAGAGAGGTGGAGAACGCATTTGGCGTAAAGGACGTTGGTAGCCAAGGAAGGAGCCTCCTTCGTGTTCAGGGATAGTCGCGCTGCCCGCGCTCGCAGCTGTGATAGTGAAAGTTTAGTGACAGCTACAGAACTGATCATTCCTTTGCTGGTTGGAGGCACACCATTCAGCTCTCCGACTTCCCAATACGGCTTTAGAAACGCTGATGTGAATGCGCGGCTAAATAATTTAAAAAATAAGCAACGGAAGGCTTAACAAGTGCCACCATGTTTCTCTGAGGCGAGGCAGGAATGCCTCGGAGAAACCAGCGTCATTTTTGGATTCGGGGGCATGGTTTTCTTTCTCTTCTTCCCATTGGCTGGAATGTAAAATTCCAGCCAATGGGAAGAGGAGAGAAAGAAAACAGAAAGAAGCTAAAAAAAGACCCCCCCCCCCTCCTCCCCCCCCCCCCCCCCCGGTCTTCAACGGAGTGACGCCCCTCTCCTCCGTTTAGGAAGACAGCCAATGGAGAAGAGGGGCGGGTTCAAGCCCCCATACTGTAGACAAAGTCTCGGAGCGAGACCGAGTCAGAGACCTAAAAAGGAGACAGAGCGGTTAAACAAGCATTTACAATGCAACGGTTTCGCCTTTGGAAAAGTTTGAGCTATTGGCATTGTAAATGACAACATTTGTATTCATGTGTTGGTTTTGAAAACAGATAAATAAATGGCATTGTCATTTACATTGCAAATAGCTTTAACATTTCCAAAGGCGAAACCGTTGCATTGTAAATGCTTGTTTAAAGTTGCAATAAAAAAAAAAGTTTTTGATGGAAGTTTCAAACTATATAAGTAGCATTAGAAATTGAGTACAACAGCAAGTATGTGAATAGACACAAGACGGACACATTTACAAAGGCATTTTAAGAACAGTAGCTAAATTTACATTATGTAAAGTGAAAGGGAAAACAGAGAAAGGGTGGGTATGGGGGGTGGGAAGAAGAAATAGTAACACAATCACACAGCAAGCAGCGGAAGGACACTAATCAAGATGAATCAATCTGTGCTCCACAGAAAAACAAGCATTGGCATAGCCAATTAGTCTAGCCTTTGGTACCTTATTGTATTTAGCCTGAACTATTTACTATGTTGTAGAGCATTGTGGCTGCTGTGCATCATGTTGAAAAGTTATAATAAAAAGTGTTAAGCATTTTTGTTACCTTTAAACAAACCAAGACAACATTATATACAACTGAACAACCTTATTAAAAAATAAAAATGTCTTCTAGTTTTTTTGTACTTGCACTGCTGACAACTTCTTCCTGCCTGTTCTCATGCTTGTTTGTTATAATGTTTTTTGCTATGGGGTAGCGGGACATAAATAACGGGGGAGTGGGGGTTGGAAAACGGTTATTTAATTAGAACACGAGCAGCGGACGGACACTAGGGGAGAATCAACAGATGCCAGATTCTGAGGGCAGACTGACATGATGCTTAGTTGATGTTTAGTTTAGGTGATGCTTAGGTAGTGCACTGATGCATAAGGGTGGTGGTGAGTGATGTTTGGTGCTCGGGTGGTGCCACTATATGGTGTGAATTGGAGGTACGTTGTGGATTGTGGAGTTGAAATATGTTGTTTGGTGTGTAATTATGTGGTGTGTATTGGAAATGTGTGGAGTTGAATTGTGTGGCCTGGAACTGTGGTGTTGAGTGAAATTATGCTTAGTGAAATTGTGTCATGGTGTGGAGTGCATTTATGTTGATTGGTGGTATGTGGCATAGAGTGCATTTATGTGGAGTGTATTTATGTTGCATTGAGTAGAGTGTAATTACATGGTGTGTAATTAAGTGGCACGGAGTGGTATTGTGTGGAGTGTATGTTGCATTCAGTGGAATGGAAGTATGTGGCTTTTAATTATGTGGCACTGAGTGGTATTATTTGGAGTGTATGTTGCACTGAGTGCAGTGTAATTATGTAGCATATAATTATGTGGCACTGAGGGTATTATATGGAGTGTATTTATGTTGCATTGAGTTCATCTTTTAATTCAGTATTAAGTGCTACCAAGTGCTGGAAAAGTCTAGTCTTCGTAAATGTTAGCATATATACAGATTACTCTATTACTATCTATAATTCACATCTCAACAAAACATTATACCGGATTTTAAATAGAACCTGCTGAAAACAGTGGAGGGGCATGTTCACAGGACTTTTCACAAGAATCTAAAAAATACCATGATATAATCAAAAGCAAAAAAGGAAGTGTGTGCACAGACTTTACAAGCAACCAAAACACTCAATATGCTCTTTTTACAAGCAACTCATAGTGCAAGGCTTAAAAAAGCAGGGGGTCTCCATCAGTTCTTATAGCCCTTAACTGAGTCTGTTTATAAACATTCTTAATGTTTACAGATAAACTAAAGAAATAAGGAGATTGTGAAGCATAAGATTCAATTTCATTCCAGTTCAGCAAGTTACTTCTAGTGCACACTTGACTCACTAAAGGTAGCAATAGAAAGCAGAGAAGGCTTACCCCAGGGTGTGGTACATGGATAGCGACTGAAACACAGTGTAACAAGGTATTGTTAAATCTGTGTCTCTTCTAAAGACAAGGGGCACAATTTAGAGGGCAATATGGAATGGAAGGAAATCCTCAAATTAACTCCAAGACTCGCAGTCCACACCATTTACACGCTTCGCTCCACCTACGCTCACCATACATCCAACTCTCCACTGACACCGATCCTGCTGGCATCAATGCGACCCTCAGTCACATCATAGACCATATAGTTTTGACCCCTGGGAAAATGTTTTTGAGTACCAGTGTGTAAATCACCACTAAAAACAGATTGTTACAGCCAATAGGGCCAAAAGATGAGGCCTATTGTATTTGCCAATGCTCGTTTATATACCTGTTCATATCACACATGCTGTTTATAAGCACTGTAAGTAACAACTTGCTATTACATCATCTAATTGTAATCAGATATAATGGTCATTCCAAGTCATCACTTCGAGCCCTGTGCTTTTGTGTGACAACCTAATGCATTATGGGTGTAGTAGTCTTGTTTACTTCAATCTACCTAACTACATTAATACAGTTGAGGGTGCCACCCTACTTACAGTGATACAATTCACTGGATGCCCTGGGCAACTTGCAATAGAAGTGACTGTAGGGGCCCTGGAGAGGGGCTCCAGCGCACTTCAGAGCTTCTAAACATGCAAGCTGACTTTTCAGATGTCAGTCCTGTTCAGCAGGAAACTCCCACATCAGTTTACAGAGCTTGAGGGAGAGCCTTGAGTGCAGATGTGCAGTTTTTTTCTTCTTTTTTTCAGATGTGCAGTGAAGAGAAAACCAGCACTGAAATTGGACACGGGATGCCGGAGACAGCAGAGTCGTCCATGACACGATCCCTTCCGGGGAAGTCGCTCCCCATTGGTTGCTGGGGACACAGACGGCCTGTCATGAGGCTCCAGTCCAAACTTGAGCAAAAGTGCAACTCTTGTTGCTGGCTTCTGCTTAAAAGCAGTATGTGCTGTTTGGTGTTAAACATGTTTTCGAGCAGATTTGGTAAACAGTCCAGCTTGCGCGCCCCCCCGCACCATGGCTTGTCTGGTGGAGGTGAACGCTGCTGCACGAGCCCAGTATCATTCCATTTTCAGGTCTATTGTCTTCCCTTAAAGCACAAAGGTTAATTCAGGAGAGCCTGTTTATCAAGGGCTGTACCCCCCTTCTTAGAATCTTACTTAAATACCGCTTTACCGAATGAAACAGACAATGGCCACCGTGGAGAGAAACACTTCAGCAATACAACATTTCAACAACAGGAATCAATTTTTTAACGTTACCATGGAAATATCCATATAATTATACATCTGCTGCAGTCTTACCATCTCCTTGCACGCAAGCAACAATGCACGTTTGTTTGTGCTGAGGGGCGATATGTCAATATCTATTCCCACCATCAAATTCCTATCAACAAATACTTGGTGTTGTGAGTTTCACACCCCCTGTAAGACAGGCTGAAAGACAGTCAGCACGGACTAACGCGAAGTCAAACAAAAGAACGAAGCAAGCCTGCAAATCTACTCCCAAAAGCAATGTTGCCCGAGCTTCGGCTTCACACCTTAAACGAACAGTAACGCACTCATTATGTTCATGACAAAAACTTGTCTTCTTTATACCGCGGTTGTCTTATTTTTGCTGGCACGGCACGTGAATGCTAGAAAAACACGGGAAAGATGAATACAGGGGTTTACAACCAAGCTGCTTTGCTTTCCTCTGGCTTCTGCCACTAGTGAAATGTCTTAAGCTTTCCTTTCCTACGCCGTGACCCTCACGTGGGATCCCCGAGTTTATTCAACTCAGCAATCCATTGTCTCATATACTTTAAGGGTCTCTTCAATAAAAACACGAGCCGCCTTTGGGATTCCCCAGCATGAGCGCAACGTGGAAGCTGGAAGTACATTAAGTCGTGCGCCATCAGTTCAGAGCTCCAACACACTGCGACACTGGCTTTCCAGAACAAGTAATCAGCGGAAATACAGCGCAGCCCACTGTAATAAGAAACGGTGCAATTAATTACCCCAGCTCGGTCTTAACAGCTGTCAGCTAGTGTCGGAAAGATTGACAACGGTCAACTCCTGAGCACAACCTCCACACGGATCCCACAGAATGAATGAACTGGTTAATTATTGCCTGGTTACCGGTGTGAGTGATTGTAGAACCCTGCCAGGCTCCTTATGTGGCTCCTCGCTGGCAACCTGCTCTATATTTAGAGTGATGAGACATTATGTCAGGAAAAGAGCACTTGTTTGGCAAATCAACATCGTACATAACAAGTAAGGTCCCGGGCTGTGCTGTGATTGGCTGACGTCACGGGGGTGTCCCGGGCGGCAGCCAATCACAGCGCGGCCTGGGAAATGACGTCACTGGGGTGTCCCGGGCCGGCAGCCAATCACAGCGCGGCCCGGGACACACGACATCAAGGGGCGGGATTTAAAAAAATTGTCAGAAACGCCCACGATTCGCGTTCTGACCGGGAGAAAGGGATTGACGCTGATGTCTTCCAATGGCTAGCCTCCATTTATGGAGCTAGCCAATGGAAGAAGGGGAGTGTTCAATTCCCCCTAGTGTAAACAAAAGCTTTCGCCCTGGGCGTAGCACCTGCGGTGCTACGGCCAAGGTCGAAACCTAAAAAAGACTTATTGCAAATCACTTATTAGAGAAAATAATGTGGCGCCCTCAGAATGTGGGTTAAGTATTAAACAAAACAATTGGTTCGGTCAGGTTTTCAATTGCTTTCGAATGTTCAAGAAGCATAAAGTTTACTTGTAACATATATCAACGATTTAAGAAAAAAAGTAGCATGAACATAACAGACACCAGGGTAAGAATTCAATAATATAGTTAGAAAAAAATATCAAATATTAAAGGCTGTCGCAATATATAAATTCAATTGCAAAAAAGGTTTAGGTGACTGTGGTGAAAAAGTGACATGTGGTGATTAGCGATATAGACAGTACAGTATATACAAAACAAAAATGACTGTGCAATCAGTGCAATCAGTGGACGGGGTGGAGGGGTAAAGTGGAGGATTGGCTACTCAGAGGTGCACGCGGGTAAGATGGAGCTGTGGGTGCTGAGGTCTTAAGACTGGCTCACCAGCTCTGTTGCAGGCCCGCACCATACTGCCGAGCGGCAAGGACACATGGGAAAATCCCACCCCTAACACAACCTCATCCCAGAAAAACTGCTCACACCTGCCAGGGAGACATTTTCAACTTAATGGAGAGTTGGGCAGCCTGTAGGCACTCCCGGTGCACTCTGGGAGCTGTAGTACCCGTGTCTGAAGCTGAGGTGGAACCCCTGAGCAAAATTGCCGCAGCCCTAACAAGTCCCCAAAAACTGGTTGCATTGCTGCCTGACATTTATCCGCTCACCAGATGAATAGTCTGGTCTGTCACTATAGTGTATGCCGTATGTGTAAATAAGGGGGTACTTTAAATTCCAAGTAAAAATATTCCTTCTTATTTTTAGAATAATCCGAATTGGTTTTAAGGTCGTGGTACCCATCACGCACATCCCTTTTCATCCAGTATGCAGTTTGACGGCAGTGTGTCTAATGCCCCTTTTGTGTGCTTATGAAAGAAGGCTGTGGAAAACCAGTCTGAAGTGGAGCACAGCTATAGAGTAAAAAGTCTCAATTAGATCATCAAATTCATCAAAAAAAGTTTACAAACTTTCTGATGTATATTAGTTTATCATACCATGATTCATCATGTTTTCATATACAGAACTTAAATCACCAAATCTTAGAAGATATGCCCGTGATTCCAATGCAAACCTCGACTTTAGAAAATAAAATCGTACAAACAGCAGTACAACGTAGATGCGTTCAACAGATTATGTGAAAGAACAACACACTCCCAATGCATTTCGGGTTCCAAACTGAACCCTTCTTCAGGGGGTAAATGTCAAACAAGGTTTTAAATATTCCACTGTGTCCTCCGCAGATAACCTGCAACACAATGAGGTTGCAATGTGCGAGACATAATGCAGTATAGTAAAAGTAGAATTTGCACTCCAAAAGATTTGTGAAATGAAGCAAAAATAAGTGCTGGAAAAATAAAGTGGAAAGTTAGACTCCTCATGAGAAACAAGCAGTATATGCTGAAATTTATGTGATTCACCAATATGTGCCACACATGCACCAATGCTGTAAGTGGGTGAAAAAATTAGATAAACCTCATGTGAATTCCAACTCTGTTTTTAAACGTAAGAGTCCACTCTCAGTGAAAGAATAATAATAGACTGACCAACATGCTCCAAACCTAAGAAATGCTTACCCTTCAACCAACTGTTCGATATTAGCTGTAATCAAATACAGTGATAAGCATAATCAATATCAGGACGACTTTTGAGTGTCATAACAGAAATCCAACATAAAGAGATTCTACCTTACCCGTCAGCAAAAGATTACAGGTAGGTGCCTCTGAGTGTGTTAATAAAAATGTTCTCGAACATTGTATCCTGAATAGAAAATGCCAAACATCAGAATCTGAATATTGCGGGAAAACTTCCTCTACATCCCTATACCTCAGCGTGAAAAGAAATCTCACCGTTGAGTTCACGATCGTTCCAACATTATGGGCAGGCCATATTCATCAAGTCAAACCATGTGCTGCAAAGTAATGAGATGCCGAGTGAGTTAAACGCTCGTCCGTCTTTATAATTCCATTAACAAGAGTTTGTAAGATGAATACGTGCTCACTGTGTTCACAAAGCTATCCGAGCCGCTGCGGCGTCTCTCCCTGTCTCCGACTAGCTCACGCTTCCGGAATGCGTAGAGGCATTCCCGGCATGCTTCGAAAATTTAAAGGGACCGCATCTATGCATGCGAATCCACAAGACCCGAGTTAGTTTTAAAATAACTTTATTGCGACAGATGACTTATCTAAACGGGACATCGAAATCAGAGCAGGAATCTTTTCTGCACAAATAATGGTGTAAATTTAAACCTCATAACCTGTCGCACAAACTAAGATCATGGTGGGAGAAAGGTCTATAACTTCAATACAGAGACCCTGGTGGTTATCCCCATGTTTGACCAAACTGAGCCTACATAACCATGTGCGTAACTAGAGTGAGCCAGGGGCAATGTGTATGAAAAAACTGTGTGAATTTGTACAAATATGAAATGTGATCACGACCTCAATAATATCACATCCTGCGACTTCAACATCACTTAAAGATCAGGAAAAGAATAAGCAACAAGCATTTGCAATGCATAAGGTCTCGCATTAGGAAAGTTTGAGCTATTGGTATTGTAAATGACACATTTTTTATTTATGTGTTGGTTTTGAAAATAGCAAAAATAATAGCTTTGTCATTTACAATGCCAATAGTTATAACTTGTGACACCTATAGCATTTGTAATGCAATATGTGTTGTATTCACATGACTTAGATGTATTGACATTACAAATAACAATGGCTTTTAATAATTAATACTTAAATAAAAGTTATTGTAATTTATAAGGGTAATAGCATAAACTTTTGTAAATAACTTTTGTGAAGAATATGTTCAGTATATTTTATTGTGACGAAAATGCAAGAACAGAAGTAAAATACTATCTCTTTTTGTGACATTTGTAATAAAGCTTGTGTGTTATGCTTTGTTTTGCTATGCTATGTTTTGTTATGCTATGCTACGTTTTGTTGTGTTTGGTATGCTATGCTATGTTTTGCTAGGCTATGATATGTTTTGTTTTGTTATGCTATGTTTTGTTGTGTTTTGTTAGGCTATGCTATGTTTTGTTGTGTTTTGCTATGTTTTGTTAAGCTATGTGGTGTTGTGTTTTGTTTTGCTATGCTATGTTTTGTTATGTTATGCTATGTTTTATTATGCTATGCAATGTTTTGTTATGCTTTGTTTTATTATGCTATGTTTTGCTATCCTATGCTTTGTTTTGGTATGCTATGCTATGTTTTGTTGTGTTGTGTTTTGCTATACTATGCTTTGTTTTGCTATGCTCTGTTTTGCTATGCTATGCTTTGTTATGCTATGCTATGTTTTGTTATGCTATGCTATATGTTGCGTTTTATTATGCTATGTTTTGTTATGCTATGCTATATGTTGTGCTTTATTATGCTATGCTTTGTTTTGCTATGCTATGTTTTGTTATGCTATGTTTTGTTGTGTTTGATATGCTATGTTTTGTTATGCTATGCTATTATGTTTTGTTTTGCTGTGCCATGTTTTGTTGTGTTTTGTTAAGCTATGCTATGTTTTGTTGTGTTTTGCTATGTTTTATTATGCTATGTGTTGTTGTGTTTTGTTATGCTATGTTTTGTCATGTTATGCAATGTTTGGTTATGTTATGCTATGCTTTGTTTTGTTGTGTTTTGCTGTTTTGTTATGCTATGCTTTGTTTTAAGTTATGTTATGCTATGCTTTGTTATGTTATTTTATGCTATGTTTTGTTCTGCTATGTGTTGTTGTGTTTTGTTATGCTATGTTTTGTTATGTTATGCTATGTTTTGTTTTGCTATACTATGCTTTGTTTTGCTATACTATGCTTTGTTTTGTTATGCTATGCTATGTTTTGTTATGCTATGCTATGTTTTGTTGTGTTTTGTTATGCTATGCTATGTTTTGTTGTGTTTTGTTATGCTATGCTATGTTTTGTTGTGTTTTGTTATGCTATGCTTTGTTGTGTTTTGATATGCTATGCTTTATTATGCTATTTTTTGTTATGCTATGCTATGTTTTGTTGTGTTTTATTATGCTATGCTTTGTTTTGCTATGCTATGTTTTGTTATGCTATGCTTTGTTATGCTATGTTTTGTTATGCCAAGCGTTATTTTGTTAGGCTATGCTAGGTTGTGTTTTGGTATGCTATGCTATGTTGTATTTTGTTATGCTATGCTATGTTTTGTTGTGTTTTGTTATGCTATGCCAGGTTTTGCTATGCTTTGCAATGCTGCGTTTTGTTATGTATGCTATGTTTTGTTGTGTGTTGTTATGCTATGCTTTGTTTTGTTGTGTTTTGCTGTTTTGTTATGCTATGCTTTGTTATGTTATGCTATGTTTTGTTCTGCTATGTGTTGTTGTGTTTTGTTATGATATGCTATGTTTTGTTATGCTATGCTATGTTTTGTTTTGCTATCCTATGCTTTGTTTTGTTATGTTATGCTATGCTATGTTTAGTTTTGCTATCCTATGCTTTGTTTTGTTATGCTATGCTATGTTTTGTTGTGTTTTGCTATGATTTGTTATGCTATGCTATGTTTTGTTGTGTTTTATTATGCTATGCTTTATTTTGCTATGCTATGTTTTGTTATGCTATGTTTTGTTATGCCATGCTTTGTTATACTAGGTTTTGTTATGCTAAGCTTTGTTTTGTTATGCTATGTTGTGTTTTGTTATGCTATGCTATGTTTTGTTATGTTATGCTATGTTTTGCTATGCTTTGCAATGCTGTGTTTTGTTATGTATGCTATGTTTTGTTGTGTTTAGTTATGCTATGCTATATTTTGTTGTGTTTTGCTATGTTTTGTTATGCTATTTTTTGTTATGCTATGCTTTGTTTTATGTTATGTTATGCTACGTTTTGTTATGTTATGCTGTTTTGTTCTGCTGTTTTGTTGTGTTATGTTATGCTATGCTATGTTTTGTTTTATTATGCTATGTTTTGTTTTGCTATTCTTTGTTATGTTATGTTATGGTTTGTTTTGTTATGCTATGCTATGTTTTGCTATGTTTTGTTATGCTATGTTTTGTTCTGCTAGGTTTTGTTGTGTTATGTTAGGCTATGCTATGTTTTGTTTTACTATGATATGTTTTGTTTTGCAATGCTTTATGTTATGCATTGTTTTGTTATGCTATGTTTTGTTATGCTATGCTATGTTATGCTATGCTATGTTTTGTTTTGTTGTGTTTTGTTATGCTATGCTTTGTTGTGTTTTGCTATGCTTTGCTTTGTTATGCTATGTTTTGTTTTGCTATCCTATGCTTTGTTTTGTTATGCTGTGCTTTTGCTATCCTATGCTTTTGTTTGTTATGCTATGCTGTGTTTCGTTATGCTATGCTATGTTTTGTTATGCTATGCTGGTGAGGGTATGTGAGGGTGTGTGAGTGTGGGTGAGTGAGAGTGTGGGTGAGTGTGGGTGAGTGTGGGTGAGTGTGGGTGAGTGAGGGTGAGGGTGTGTGAGGGTGAGGGTTTTTGAGGGTGATGGTGTGTGAGGGTGAGAGGGTGTGAGGGTTAGGGGGTGTGAGTGAGGGTGTGTGAGGGTGAGAGAGGGTGAGGGGGTGAAGGGGTGTGAGAGTGAGGGGGGGTGAGGGGGTGTGAGGGTGAGGGGGGTGAGGGGGTGTGAGGGTGAGAGAGGGTGAGGGGTGAGTGAGGGTGTGTGTGAGGGTGAGTGAGGGTGTGTGAGGGTGAGTGAGGGTGTGTGAGGGGTGAGGGTGAAAGTGTGTGAGGGTGAGGGGGTGAGGGGGTGTGAGGGTGAGTGAGGGTGAGGGGGTGTGAGGGTGAGGGGGTGTGAGGGTGAGGGTGAGGGGGTGTGAGGGTGGTTGAGGGGTAGTGAGAGTGAGGGATGTGAGGGTGAGGGGGGTGAGGGGGTGAGGGTGTGAGGGTGAGGCAGTGAGAGGGTGAGGGGTGAGAGTGTGAGTGAGGGTGAGGGTGTGTGAAGGTGAGGGGGTGTGAGGGTGAGAGAGGGTGAGGGTGTGTGAGAGTGAGGAGATGTGAGGGTGAGGAGGTGTGTGAGGGGTCAGGTGGTGTGAGGTGGTGAGGGCGAGTGAGGGGGGTGAGGGCGAGTGAGGGGGGTGAGGGCGAGTGTCTCCAATGAATGTCGCTGCTTCGCCTTCTTTGAAAATGTTCAGTGCTGCAAATAGAGCATGCCGCCCTAATTATCACAGCATGAGGCCCCAAAACATAATTCTCACAGCATGCAGAGAGGCGCCCTACACTGCTGGAGCACTCAACTGCACATTAATTATAGTTGAGTGCTCCAGCAGCCTGGGGCGCCTGTTGACATGCTGTGATAAGAGGGGTCTCATGCTGTGATAATTGTTACTTGCGGCGCACAAGCTGTTCCACTGTGAAGCGCATTCACAGACCTGAATCGGCTTGTGCCCATACTACAATCGGCTCGTGCACAGGTCTGTCTCCAGGTCTGTCTCCCTTGGAGGCAAACACGGAGACTATAAGTCTTGTTGGCGGAAGCGCTTCGCGCTGCAATACCAGCGAGACCTAAAAAGAGAGTAACACAGAAAAAAAGAGTTGGAGTGCAAATTCTTTACAAATAATATACAACAATTATAGGAATATACATGTTTCAAGTTTATTTTTATTTATCTTACGGAACTCAAATGAGATCCACATAAAAAGAAGAAAGAAAAAAGCACATAATATTACAATCCATTAAAAACATGCAAAGGATGATATTTTAAAGACAAATTTAAAAACAAACAAATACAAGGTAATCTGGACGCAGAAACTCCCAACTAATACAAAAGGCAAAAAACATTTGAAAAAGTTATATAATCTAAAACAAAACATTTCATTAGGAGGGTTGTACATGGCCGCAATAAAATCTGTAGCAGAGAGAATATTTAATTTAAGACAAATGGGTCTAAGCCACTTTCGCCTATACGACATTAGAGCTGGACAAATAAAGATGACATGGAGCAAATTCTGGTTATTCATATTACAAACATCACATGTGGGAGATGAACGGTACCATCTAGATAGAAGAGAAATCAGGGGAAGTAAGTCCTGCCTTACTAGAAACAATAGACGCCTGACTCCATGGGGAATGTTCCAAGAAACATAAAATTGCGCCTTCTCCATCAAACAGGAATCAGTAACTGGAGTAGTACCTTTTTTAGAGGTACAATTCTCTCTATCCAGTTTAAACCCGAATTCCCAAGATGCGGATTTCAGGAGGGTTTTCAGCTGATATGCAGATAACGAAAACAAAACAGCTTCGTCTAGATGTAATTGGCTCACGGCAAATCTAAAAAAAAATAAAATTAAAGTGTAATCATTCAAATTTCCCAGCAGCTCCGTTTTTATAAGATGTCTTAAGGTGCCAGGCTCACCCTTTGCTAGGCTAAAAACCCAACGCACACTCCCTGCTAAACCTTAGACCCAGCTACTTCGTAATCCAAATTCCTGTCTAAGAGCAGCTGTAGAGCTAGCCGTATTGACTGATAAAAGGCTACGAAGGATTTTACCTTCAGAGGAGTTCAGGAAACTCCAGCATTTCATATCAATTAACTCCATTCCATAGAGTAAAGAGGCAGGAATTTTTGCTCGATACACCTCCAGCAGGATCGAGAAATGCCTTCTGCCTGTAGCTTTATATAGTGAAATCAGACTCCTTCCCTGCACAATAGCTTTCCGTGTATTACTAGCTATGTGAGCTTTTTCGCTTAAATTGCTCATAACAATTTTACCAAGGAAAGTGTAAGATTGCACTACTTCCAACTTTTGGCCCCCCACAGTCCAATGAAAGTTCACATACTTAGACTTCTTCCTACCCGAAAAGCACATCACTTTACTTTTTGCGATATTTATCAGCAGATGATGCTTTCCAGCATAATTGTACAATGCATGCAGGCGATTATTCAGCCCATAAGGCGTTAAGTCGAGAATCAAAATATCATCAGCATACATAAGACATACAATTGGGGAGCCCCCCAGGCTCGGAGCAATACCTGTACTTGCAGAAAGAACCTGCGGTAGATCGGCTATATATAGAGAAAACAGCAAAGGAACCAATAGGCAACCTTGCTTTAACCCATTAGCTGTGGGAATAGTTCCAGACAGTCCTCTTTCCCCTCCCAACAACACTCTGCACCAGGTATCTGAGTGCAAGGCGCGGACTAATCTAAGAAGAGTGGATGGCATCCCTGAAGCGGATAACTTACCCCACAGCGTTACTCTATCTACTTTGTCAAAGGCTGTGGAGAAGTCGATAAAGGCCCCATAAACTTGCCCTCCACGAACCTTGACATATTTCTCCGTTATAACCTGAAGTGCAGTCAGATTATCAAGGGTACCGTGCTTTTATCTAAAGCCGGTTTGTTGATAGGGTAAAATTTCGGCCGTAGACACCCAATCGTTAATCAAATTAAGAAGGCATTTAGCAAAGACCTTGCCAATATCGTCTAATAAGGCGATTTGGCGGTAGTTTTGAGGAAGATCTCTAGCCCCTTTTTTAAAAAGGGGGACTAGAATGCTCCCTTTCCAAGATGGGGGAACAGTGCCACTAATAAAACAAAATTTAAACACAGGGAAAAGGATTTTGCTCCATAGTTCGCTCTGATCTTTTAGAACAGAAATAGGAACCTCATCTGGACCCATAGCGCCAGAGGAGCGCATGCCCTTAATTGCTAATTCTATGTCCTTTTCGGACGGGGAATCGAAGGGAAGAATGTCCTCATTAAGAGAATCATGATCCCATGACGTGCCATTGCTGCTATATAAATGCTTAATGTATTGCTCCCAAATCTGCTCCTCAATACAAATTGGTGTGGGTCTAGATCTAGAACCACAACCCTCACCAATTAATGACCATAATGTCCTGGCTTGACCCTTATAAGAGGATTCCCGGAGTTTAATCCATTTCAATATTTAATTGCCGGAGGGGTAAAGGGAATACTGTAGGTTTTTTAACAGGAAGGGCTTTCTTTGCTGTTAAGGTTACTAATTTAAGTAAATCAGAAACACCTAGGAATTCCCTTCCATCCCAATGGGACAAATTTTCCATAGTAGGTACCAAAATACTCAGCAGGCTCTTGATTGCTCGAGGATTCCAGTAACATTTCCCCGACTTAGCTCCAAAATTTACCAAGTCAGTATCAATGTGCCAGGGATCCGACAAGAGCGGCTCAAGATCAACAGTGACAGTCAGCACCTTGTGGTCACTTAGATCTGAATTAACAACCAAAATATCCTTCAAAAAAGGGAAAAAAAGAGCTATCTGCTACTACATAATCAATGATGGATTCTCCATTTTGTGATTTATGTGTAAAAGCTGCAGGGGTATCAAAGGGGAATCTGCCATTTAATACTAGGCAGTCCACCTTAGATAAATCTTCCAAAAATAATTTCCCTCTTTTGTTGGACTTAATATTCGCAGGGAACTGAGCTTGCGGAATATGGAGAGATTCTTCCTTAAGCTTATTCCTGAAAAGATCAAGGCCACAGTTAGAAATTTTACAGTTGAAATCCCCCAATAACAATATATGTGGAGGAATAGCAGCGTCCATTATTTTAAGTATGAAGGAGAAAAGTGACTTTAGGCCATCATTAAAACAGATATCAGGTGGAATATAAGAATTTATCAGGACAAGCGATTTAGTAGGTTCATCCTTAATCAAATTTTTTAAAGTTACTGCCTGGAACAATTTATTAGGCTCCAAATAATGGGAGGCATTCCAATTAATTTTATTTGAAAGTAAACAGGCTAATCCCCCCTTCGCATGGCCTCTCCTGGAGGGGAGTGCTCTACCATCTAGAACATAATACTCTTTTTCCAACATTAGTTTACCCTCCACCCACGTCTCCTGAAGGCAAATAACATCAGCATCTAGGGAATGCAAAAATGACAGTTTTTCCGAATTACTTTTAAAACCCGCAATATTCCATGAAATAATCTTTAGATCAATGTTAAAATTGTAAATGCGATTTATGAGAAAATGTGGATTTGCTTGAAAGCACACCCAGCAACCAATTCCATTTAGATATATCATCCAATAAATCTGGGTGTGAAGGAATAGGGTTTTTATAAATCACTTGTCGCTCATTTTTTGATACACATATTTTAAGATCCTCAGTTTTAGCTGAGGACCAGTTTATAGAGATCGGTTTTACTCCATGGATTAAAGACAAGTTAGTGCATAAATTGTTACCCTGTTCCTCGAAAAAAGGAGCAACATCTATCCCTCTTATTTGTAATTCCTCTGCCCAGTGAACAAAATGATTTAATACCAATTTAGAGTGAAATTTAACCCTAGCTATTTTCCCTGTAGAGGAGTTCAGAAGCGATACCAGATCTAAATCTGAAGTTTGTATTAATTTTAGACTTTCGATCTCTCCGAAACATTTAAGGAGTACCGATCTATTTAAGATAAGATCGGTATCAAAGAGAGGAGTAAAATCCAAAAAGATGGTATCTACAATGGCTCTCTCCTGAACAGGGAGCATAGGGACATGCTCACTTATAGGAAAATCCTAAAGTGGCTTAGCCAGAGGATTGAGGGTTGATAATAGGACATTTTTATTGGGAATTGAAACAATAGATCTAGAAAAGCTTGAGGGTCCTACAGATTCAGAAGCAAAATTCACATGATTCTCTTTAGAGGCACTAGTTGTGCCAGAAAAGTTGGGAAACTACTCTTCAAGGCAGGATTTATTTGCAGAGACCTCTAAATTACTTCAAAATTAATTTTTCTCTGTCTTTTTTTTATAGAATCTTCGAGTAGGTTTCCTTTTTTTACCTCTATTCTTTTTTGCAATGGAGGGATTGCCTTTTCATCCTTAATTGGGGGATCGATACATGCCTCTATTTCTTTTTTTAAAAGAGGAGTAAATATAGGAAATAGAGGAGGCATTTCCGTATTTTGTTTGTCAACCGAGTCTAACAAGGGTTCTATCGTTTCATCAATAATGGCGATACAGTTGCCTCCAGCTGAGAGTGCATTGTCGACTAAGAGACTCGCTGGAATAGCCGCTGTCTGATTTCCAATCAACCCTTTGGAAACAAGATTCATGTCCGATTGAATTGGGTCTAAAGTTTCCCTCTCCTTTGTTAACCTCTTGTCTTTACTCAAGTTCACATTTAAATTGGGGAGATCACGATGCGAACCAGGATCAGTCCCATCTTTATTGTGTAATAACACCCTAAGGATTTGGGATACCGTGTCAAGGACGCAATCTGAGCCTCCAACAAAAGTTTCCAATAAAAGTAGAATGGAGGATAACAAATGTTCTAAAGAAGATAGGGATTTGGAAATTAGGTTATTATTGCCAATAGGGGAACTAGGGAGAATATTATTCATATTAGTACCAGGCCTAGAAGTGAGGTTTAACTGTGGTAGTGAGAAATCTAATTTAGAAGGAGTGCTGCTATACAGATGAAGCTTAGGTGTTAAAGGGGCTTCATGCACATCAGTATTGACCAGAACTTTAGCATGTGCAAGTTCCGAATACTGCTTATGGGACTCTAGGTCAATATCGGGTAATGTAAAATCACCCTCCGTAACTACGGGGGTATGTGGTGTACCAGAACCCCCTACCGATCCAGAGGAAAGTTTCCCAGGGGGAGGCATTGAAACGGCCACAATCTGAGTAATAATATCCTTAACAGGGCAAGGGACTATCTCTGGCTCAATACCCTTTGAATCATCAGAATTTTGGGTATCGGACACTACTATACCCTTTCCCCTTTCCCATAGACTGTACAGTTGGCATTGACCTTTCAACTGCAGAGTAGAATTAATTTTATTCCGCAGAGGGTTCGATTTCGTTTTAGAACAAGACCTCCCAACTAGTACTCGGCCAGAGCGGAGTATTTTTTTTGCCGTCATATTAGAGAACATGGGAGCACAGCAGAAAAGAAAATAATAGTATAACACTCTTAACCAGAGCCAGACGAAGTAATGGAGCAAGTAAGTCAGTCAATGTAACAAAATAATAGGACAAGCCAAAGGGACGGGGCCCAGCCCAGCCTACTTCAGCCTCTGACGGCCGCAGACGGCCCGCCCTTGTCCCGCGCTTGTCCCGGGACGCTCCCGCGCAGCGAGCTGCAATGTCCGTCATAAAGAGGGATGGGAGGGCAGGGGGCGTGGCAGCAGGGTGAGCGGACCAGGTGTAGATGGTTTTGACCTGCAGGGACTCCTGGGATTCCGAGTCCCTGACTCACCGCTCGCAGCCCTGCCGCTTTCACAGCCTCCTAGTCTCTGCCTCGAGCCTGGTGCACAAGAGACTCTCCTCCGAGCGACGAAGCGGGACCCGCGCAGCGGGTCCGGCGAGCAGCAGCAGTAATATCAGGCAAGTGTTAACAGGGAGTTCCTCGTAGCAAAAAGCAGTGATTCCTCTTAGCGTCCCACGAAGTGCAGAAGTAGAGGAAACTAAATACACCTCGGGCGGGGGGCGTGGCAGCACGGAGAGCGGACCAGGTGTAGATGGTTTTGACCTGCAGGGACTCCTGGGATTCCGAGTCACTGACTCACCGCTCGCAGCCCTGCCGCTTTCACAGCCTCCTAGTCTCTGCCTCGAGCCTGGTGCACAAGAGACTCTCCTCCGAGCGACGAAGCGGGACCCGCGCAGCGGGTCCGGCGAGCAGCAGCAGTAATATCAGGCAAGTGTTAACAGGGAGTTCCTCGTAGCAAAAAAAAACCAGTCAAAGAAAGCACAGTAATTCATAATGATCATTTAGCCCGCATGGGGTCACAGTCCCCAACATTTTTATCCTGTGTGTCTCTCTGCGGGCTAGTGCCGTGTTAATGTCAGTGTCAGTACCAATTTTGATATGTTCTAAGACCGTGAATCTAAATTGCGGTATGGTATGTGAAGCTTGCGACCAATGGGAAGCTAAAGGGGACGTAGTGTTTTGGTTACGGATTCTACTCTTGTGTTCTATTATCCGTGTTTTCAATTTGCGACTTGTCCTCCCTACATAAACCATGCCACAAGGGCATTTAATGGCATAAATGACTTTTTCTGTGTTGCAATCCGATGTATGTTGTAATTGGATTTTCTTGCCTGTATGCGGATGCATAAATATGTCACCCTGAATCACATTACTGCATTGACCACAATTATGACATTTTCGCATGTATTTGTGTATCCGTTTATCTTCCAATTTTTTGGGTTTTAGTAATTCCCGTAAATTTCTTGATCGATTATGTTTTTTTGATTGTTTCACACTAGGCTTTAGTAGCTCTTTCCTATTTTTCGAAGCAATCTTCTTTTTAGCTTCCTCCAATATTTTATCGGATAACCTCTTGCCTCATATTTCTTCATTTGTTCATGAATCGTGTCTTTACAACACTCCGCATCTGATGTGATCTATTTGATTCTTGTAAACTGTGAGACCGGCAAGTGTTGCTTGAGTGAAAAAGGGTGAGCGCTAGAAAAATGCAAAGCATTGTTTACATCTGTTGTCTTCCTGTACACTTATGTTGCCAAACCTTTAGATATTTTGGTTATTTCTATGTCTAAAAAGTGAATACTATTACTTTGAATGTCATGGGTAAATTGAATCCTTGGATTATGACTGTTCAACTCAATTATACAATCTTCTAGTGTTTCTCTTGAACCTTTCCAGATGACTAGTATATCATCTATGTAACGCAAAAATATTGCCGCATTTTCTTTCCATTTAGAATTAGTAAGTATGTGATTGTATTCAAAATAAGCCATAAATGTGTTTGCATATGACGGGGCCCCAGGAAAGCCCATGGATGTTCAGGTCCTCTGTAAATAAAATGTGTCCTGCCAAATGAAATAACTGTGATAGAGAGAAAAATGCAAAAGTTCAAGTAAAAAAATAGCTTTCTCAGGTGTTAAAGAAGATGCCAGCAATCTCTATTCTACTGCCTCCAAGCCTTCATTGTGAGCTATAGAGGTGTAAAGGGCTACCACATCAATGGTGCACAGTAAAATCTCATCATCAAATATTTCTCGAACAGCTTCCAATTTTACTAGACAGTCAGTGATGTCTTTTATGAAAGTTTCCCACGATTGCACCAAGGGTTGTAGATTGAAATCTAAAAATTATCCTACTGCCTCATGAATGGAGTTACATCCAGCCACTATCGGTCGAAAGGGTGGTTTGAGACTGTCTTTATGCATTTTCGTCAGCATATAAATATGCGGAATTCTGGGTGTTTGGTTGATCAAAAATGTTACCACATTTTCATCAATGATGCCATTGTGTACTGCTTTTGTCACGATGTTGGTTAACAGAATTATTAATTCTTTGGTGGGATCTTGGTCGAGTTGAATGTATGTCTCCTGATCTTGTACATGTTGATCTACACATGCTATAGTAGTCTGTGTCGAGAACCACCAACGCTCCACCTTTATCGGCAGGCTGAAAAGTAATGGATGAATCTTGTCTCAAAGAATTTAAAATCTGCAATTCTTTGGGAGTCAGGTTAGACTTGGTAGCTTTATTGTATCCAATCTCCTTCAAATCCTTTTTTACCAGAAGTTAAAAAGTATCAAGGGATTTGTGTGTGGTCAGTGACATGAATTTGCTCTTAGGACGGAACATCTTTGATTCTTGATTTTGTTCTTCATTAGGAGGCACGTAGAAAAAAAACAGCTTAGGCGTAATTTCCGCATAAACTTGAATAGTGCCACTTCAGTCTCTAAATCATTCGAGGAGTACGTGGGAACAAAGGAGATACCCTTGTTAAGAACACCAAGTTCATCTTTACTCAACGTCTTTTTAGAAATGTTCATTACCAGAGATTCTACTTCTTTGGATTTCTCTGAGGTCTGCCCGACTCTGGAGTTTTTTTGGGTTTTCGCCTTCGAGTGCAGGTTCCGATGTAGGTAGAGTTTTGTCCGGTGGTGCTTTTGATGCCAGGCCCTCAGCTAAAAAAGATGGTTGTAAGCTTGATGTAAAAGCAACTTCCTGTGTAAGTGCACCTATTGGTAATTGTCCAGAAACCGGTTTCGGACGCTGTGTTGTTAAGTCTTGATCCGGGACTATGCTCTCCTCAGATGAATTTGCATTGGGTTTTTTAAGAAAACGTTTCTGTGCGTAGGTGTCAGCCCAAGAATATACCTCGTCTAATTTATAGTCTATAGTGTCCCTGCGACACGTACAGATTTTTCGGTCATGAACTTCCTTAGCATGTTTGCCCAAATTTTTGTTTTTGTCTTCCAATACCTTTTGCCAATCCTCTTGGTCTATTTTTTGAGAAAGGTCATCCTTTAATTTGTTAATGTCATTGGACAAATCTGTCAATATTGATGAAATCTCTTCAATAATTAAGAGGATTAAATCAAGAGAACATTTGTTTAGTATAGCATACAATCGAGACATGAATGCCTTGTTGAATTTGAATAGCATAGGTTTTAACGCAATTCGTAATCCTCTCGGAATCCTCTTTACCTTGTGGTACTCTATCAAAGTTGTTGCATGAAGGTGCTGGTTTATCTCCTTTCTTAATAGATATTCTAATTGTCGTAATTGTTGTGTTGTGTTGCCTGTAGAAGACCCAAAGTCTCGAACTTTATTGATTAGCGAGTATATGGATTCGGCCTCATCCGTAGTGTATGCCTTTGTATCTGCTTGGTAAGTGGTTAGGTCGGCTATGTCTTTCCAAGGCATTATGAAGGTGTGTGTGCAAATTACTCTAAACGGGCCTAAGTGAACAAGCTACCAAGTGAAGGAGAGATTTTTCACACCTAATTATCAATACAATCGAATACTCTACAACAGAGTTTAATCAAATTTAATAAAATGAGCGTGCATCCGCTTGCGGAGAGATGTGGCCCCCTAATCTCTCTATATACTGGAATTATGAAAGAAGACTGGAAAACCACAGCCTGAAGTGGAGCACAGCTATAGACTAAGAAGTCTCAATTAGATCATCAAATTCATCAAAAAAAACTTTACAAACTTTCTGATGTATTAGTTTATCATACCATGATTCATCAAGGTTTTCATATACAGAACTTAAATCACCAAATCTTAGAAGATATGCACTTGATTCCAATGCAAACCTCGACTTTAGAAAGTAAAATCGTACAAACATCAGTACATTTCAAATAAATAAGTAGATGCGTACAACAGATTATTTAAAACCTTGTTTCACATTCATCCCCTGAAGAAGGGTTCAGTTTGGAACCCGAAATGCATTGGGAGTGTGTTGTTCTTTCACATAATCTGTTGAACGCATCTACTTATATATTTGAAATGTACTGATGTTTGTACGATTTTACTTCCTAAAGTAGAGGTTTGCATTGGAATCAAGTGCATATCTTCTAAGATTCGGTGATTTAAGTTCTGTATATGAAAACATGATGAATCATGGTATGATAAACTAATACATCAGCAAGTTTGTAAAGTTTTTTTATTTTTTGATGAATTTGATGAGCTAATTGAGACTTTTTAGTCTATAGCTGTGCTCCACTTCAGACTGTGGTTTTCCACAGCCTTCTTTCTTAATTCCAGTATATAGAGAGATTAGGGGGCCACATCTCTCCGCAAGCGGATGCACGCACATTTTATTAAATTTCATTAAACTCTGATGTAGAGTATTCAATTGTATTGATAATTAGGTGTGCAAAATCTCACCTTCACTTGGTACCTTTTGTGTACTTGGCACATTCAGTCAGAGTACATAGAATAAGCATCCACTGCCTGGCTTGTCCGTAATGATTCAGCCCATTCTCCCACTCACCTTGGAATAAATTAGTTCATCTGCCAGGACTAGCAATTCTGTTTGCTCATGTCGATGGCTGTTCTGTTAATTAGCTAGCATTAGCGCTGCAAGTGAGCCGGAGGGGGCAGAGAGAGTGCAAGAAAAAACAAATCTCATAGTACTGTTCCCCTTCACCTGAAAACAATGCAAACAAGAACCACCTTTTACCTCAAGTAAGGACTCAGTTATCTGTGTGCCTAAATAAATAAATAAAATAAGCACAGCTGGTTGAAAATGTCATACCGATCAGCACCCTATACATTAACAGATCTGGTGCTGCCACGTCTACAGTGTTAGAAATGGGCTATGTTGAACCACGTTACTGTTGAATACTTACAGTTTTACAATGTCATCAGAAACTCAGGACTACGAGTCACAGAATGCAAATCACAGAGCCACAGCGCTAGGAATGGCTGCATGTTCAGATGTAATGCTCTCAAGTAGTGCGCCCAGATAAGACATACCTAGCTGTCCTTCCCCTGGCTCCAATTCCAAATGTCTTGCTGGTGTTCCGCTTCAAAATAGATCTTCAATTAACACAAGTCAGGTTACTGTAGACCAGCGTGTTTATAAAGCGCTTCACGGCGCTAAACAGTCACTTCAAAATATGTGTTTTCACAGCTCAGCCAAGCAATGGCAAACATGATTACATGATAGTCTAAAATGTAAAGGAAACAACAATTGGCCGCGCTGCCGTGAAAGTGACACGGCCGCGCGGCCCGCGAAATGAAAGTGATAGCGATCAAGCGCGGCAGAGAAAAGACACATGACAGCTGCGCGCTTGCACGCTCACGTGCACGCAAGCTTCAGGCCACCAAAAGCCTGTGGCAGCACTTTGAAAACCATTACTCTAAATGTCTCGGCCAGGCCACCGCATGCGCTGGATCAGGCGAGACCTAAAAAAAGTCAACATTTTCTGTTGATCTTGGGGTAGATCAGTTAAGAGTTGTTGAAGGATTTGGGTGCGGAAGTATATAAAGGAACAAGGGGTGATTATCACTAGTGTAGACTGACCTGTGTGTGTGTGTGGAGATTTCAACAGCAAAAACAAATGCATGGACAGGCCCATTTGGTTAGTCATGTCTAGAGAGAAAAGTAGCAAGCATAGGGTTTACGTTTTAATAATGTTGTGGTTCGATGTGGCTTTATAGAAGGTAAGGTGATGTGATGAGAAGAGTTCCAGAAGAGATTCTCTCATGAATTTGTAGAAAAGCGGATCACTGGGGAAAGAAGTGGTCAATTTAAAAGAAGACTGTTGAGGGGTGGCTAGAGAAGTGGACAGATGGGAGGTATGTCATAGTTAGTGGGATGAAGAATAAGACAACAGGTAAAAACAAGAGAAAATAGGAACGCAGAGAAGCAAAGGGTCAATACACAAGTTGGCTAAAGATAGTGTAGGATTGTGAAAAATGGTTGGTGTGGATAGGGTTGACTGATGAGGTTAAAACTACCTGGTGCAAGATCATCAATGATAAGCATAGATGTGGTGCTAAATCAAGCCATAATGTAAAGAGGGTATCAAAGTGAGATGTGGAATTTTGTTTGTATGCAAAATGAGTATTTATGGGTAATTCAATGTATGAGTGGTATGATGTAGGAGGCTGCAGAAATATTGCTGTTCATAAGGTTAGAAGGCATCTATCTGCATGGTAAACAGGTGCGGGCTCATTTTTTTTTTTAAAGATGAATCATTGTGGGTGTGGAAGGGGGTTGGTAGATAGTGGGTATGGGTAACTTAGCATGATTACCAGGTGTGAAGGTTCGGACTGCAGCCATTTCTTGGGACTCACAAATCAAACAAAAAAACAAGTAGCCCAAAGAGTACGCCTTTCCCGGATCTTTTGCTGAGATGCCAAGGATGAATTCTTTTTTTCTTGTACTGTACTAGAAATCTAGAATTTGTTTTGAAAAATTACTTTGCAAGTGAAACATTAGATGACTGCACTTTCTCATCCCCCTTAGTTCAACTTCAATGTATAAGCATTTTTTAAAAATCATCTAATTTACAATCAGGATGTCCATGTGTGATTGAGATGTTGATGTTGGGTGATCCACAAAAGGTGTTCAGCTCGAACCCTCCAAATTATATGTTTTAACTGCCATCCATCATTATCAGCAGCTGCATCCCTCGTTTAGTAGAAGCAAACTCCTGTAGAGTAGCAGGAAGATAAATACTGTAACCGTTAAACTTGGTCATGAGCAATCAGTTAGAAACTTAGGGTCTTATTCAGATTTTAGTAGACAGACTTTATTGCCAACTGTAAATATGGCAGGGACATCTGTCACATTTTGAAGTACGGTGAGTGCCAAATCCTAAATACAGCTGTTACAAATTATTCCTGGTCATGTAATTCTTTTTTGCCCACCAGAATTTCAAGAGAACACTTCACGCTTGAGGTAGAGTCACACTCTCCTTGAATTTTTGATACTCCGAATTCTCTTATTAAAGGCATTGCATTGTGTAATGCTGTAGTATCCCCACAAATCACGCACAGAGATGAACACAGTTTTTCATGCTCTCAATATCTAGGTTTTCAGGCCAACAACAAAATCATCCATGTAACGCAGCTCCTACTTCGGTCTACAAGTTCTACTACAGTAGGTGTCTAAATAAATTTATGCTTTCACACTTCATTCTTAAAAATCTGGTTTATTTTGAATATAGAATTCCATCCAAATGCTGAATTA
The DNA here is from genome assembly GCF_964263255.1 of Lissotriton vulgaris. Taxonomy (NCBI): domain Eukaryota; kingdom Metazoa; phylum Chordata; class Amphibia; order Caudata; family Salamandridae; genus Lissotriton; species Lissotriton vulgaris. Next base: position 717,637,960 of record NC_141689.1, on the reverse strand, counting down.
AATTCCTTAACCACAAAACCACGTACAGTATATCAATCATTAAGTTAATAAAAGAAACCCTAAATAAAAGTAGGGCTAACTCAATCATTTCAGCAACTGACCCACTGTAGATTCAAATATCACAATGTTAATGTCCTATGACTGTCAATAGATAAACTGCATATATAAAACTGACCCTACAAAGTGGGATTCGTTCCAAGTCCATTGAAAGATTGAATAAAATATAACATTTGTGAATCAGTAACCAAATCCAGATTTTCAGATAAATATCTACTTTCTCCCCCAAAGAGAAGCCGCTTGGACAGTAAATCTTTATCCTTATTTTTATTTTATTTTACTTTACAGTTCTTACCAATTCCAAGCATTGAAAATGCAATATGTCTCGCCTTAGATTAAGTTAAAGCCATTTGCTTTGCTAATGGTTTTGTAAAGCAAAGGAAATGGCTTTAACTTAATTTAAGGGTAGACCTATTGGATTTTCAATGCTTGTTCTGAACTGAAATTCCTCTTATGAAAATGAGAAATAAGTCTCCAGTTGAATTCCTTTTCTGGTTGATTGAGTGAAAGTGAGCAGCTTTGCAGCAGCTACTATATCTTGTGTCCAGAGCAATCGGTGTTGCTTACAAGCATAAACAAGTTGGAGTATGTACATCTACACTCCATTGTGATTTTCAGGTTTGGAAAGGAAAGACTTACTATGCCTCCAAGGCAATACATCTTTTTGAGTTCCTGAGCAACTGGGTAGGGCTGAAGACGACTGGTGCAGGATCTGTCTGGTTAGTGGGGACTGCCCAATTGGAATGTGATGACGTCATTGTGACTGAAGCTGGGAAACTGGGTCCCATGGCAGCCTATCCCTGCGTACAGAGGATTAAAGATGGCATCTACCATACTGCAGAATGATCTGATGCTTTATGCCGTGCAGTCATAAAACAAGCATGTTGCTGTTTTATTTCCCAGAATTGCAGAGCCTGATTTAGAGGGCACCATTGATTCTGAAACAACCATCGGAGTCATTGCAGTCCTCGGTGGATCCGAGCTATCTGAGGGGGCTCTCCAGAAGGACTGATCTCTACATAAAGCCATGTCACGGTGCCCAAGGATCCATGGTCACCACCAGGGGCCCAACAGAGCTCAAGAGGCCCAGGCAGCCCCAGGTTCTCCATTGTCTCAGCAGCCAGTGGAGCAGGACTGGCGTTTCTGTTTAATACAGATAAGAGTTAGATTGAGCTTAGCTTCCGGTCACTGTTCTACACGGCCAGAGTGCGAGTCACATTACAAGTCACAATCAAGATTCCAAATATCCCAGCCCGCATTTGATCGACTTCCAGATCAATGTGCATTAAACGTATCTAGAACATATTTACATGTGTTCATAAAGCGCGGAGGAGGCATCCATGAAGCTTGAGCGCAATACAGAAAACGGTCAATACAAATAATGACGGATGAAATATGTCTGGGTATATATATTTATACACGCATACATACATTCATTCATTAATAAGGTACAAACGACGAATTCGGACTCATCACCGCAAAACAGCAAAAGTGACACCAGAAAGACTGTGTTTTGCGGCCCCTCCACTACCATTGTTGAGGGAGGGTAGTGCGGCATCTCTTGAGACATGACCACTTCCCATATTTGACAAGATAACAAATAACATTAGACTCTGTGCATAGACGTGTGCCTGTACCTGTGCGTCTTTATGCATCTGTATGTGTGTTCGTGTGTCTGTAGGTAAATGTGTGTGTACGTACGTGTGTGTGCATGTTTGTATGCGTGTGCGTCTGTGTCTTGTGTACGTGTGTGTATATGTGTGTGTGTACATGCATGCGTCTGTAAGTGTCTACAGAGAGAGTGACTGCGAGACAGAGAGAGACATGTAAACACAGAAGTGGTGGGTGTGTCCGCGTGCCTGCGCAAACATTGAAAGGTGTAGATTACAGTCTGATAACACATCGGGGACTCTGGGAGTAAGACCATGCTTGACAGGACATGCGGTTCCAGGCTCACTGTGTGGATGGAGCTGTCGCAAAAATAACATGGTGTATGGGGGATGGGGAGACTTATAACATGGGGCTGTAAGGTGTTTGGGGGCGTGAAGAGTTCTCAGGCGAGTCTCTGAACGCCCCGCTGCTGCAGCAAGGTGAGCCAACACAGGGCAGTTAAATTGGAAAGTGTCAGTGCTCGCTACTCAAGGGGGATCAGTTTGGCAAAGACACAGGGCTGTGAAGGCACTATTTAGTAGAGACTCGTCTCCACTACATTGGAAACCAAACATTCACTTTAGAAAAAGAGGCACTTTAGCAAAGCTGATGAAGACAGAAACAAGCATTTACAATGCAACGGTTTCGCCTTTGCAAAAGTTAGAGCTATTGGCATTGTAAATGACAAACTTTTTATTTATGTGTTGGTTTTGAAAACAGATAAATAAATGGCATTGTCATTTACAGGCGAGCTATCTGCAAATCAGAATAAAAAATACACCTACTCATCCAGAGGGGAGGATCTGCACTTGGGCTGCAGACCCAGACAACACTATGCACTATTAGATGTAGCTGAACCGAGACTCTAACAGGCACCTCTACTATTCCGACCAGTAGGAGTCTGGTTCTAGAGCTCACCCCAACTCATTCAAATACACACCATGATGTTTCCGCTTTGCGTTTGGAACTATGTTCTCCACTTTCCTAGGGCCCCAGACTCAGACCATAAATGCAGAATGAAAATGACTACTCACTCGTTCATTCATTTACCAGTTATGAGACAATCGCTGATGCCTCTTGTCTGGGATCTTTGTACAACCATGTGCTATAGTGGTTGTCTCTATCTATAGGCTAGAGCCATACCCGAGGAGCAAAATGTTAATTAGTGAGCGCATGCAGACCATAGGAAATTAATTTTGGTGACCCATGGATATCAAGTGCATGCACAAAGAGAGTGGCAGCTGACCTATTAATGGGGAGCCAACCTACTCCTGACTGTACCCTATTATCAGGTACCTGGAATCTGGGCCTTTCCCTGTGGGGTGACATTGGCAAAGAACTACAAAGACCAAGCTACTGACTGGACTGGCTCTTTGGGCGTGGGAGCCCCCACCTCATCTTGGGACACTAGAGAATTTGACGGGACTTGGTGAGACATGCCACTCCCTACAACTTCTCACCTCCCACAGCTTACGTACCTCAATATTTGGTGATCCTTTTGGAACAAGCCTGCTGTAAACATGTGCTTTCAAGCAGCAGAAGTTTATAGATCTTGACGGGATGGGCTGCTCATGCTGTGCTGCTAGCAAACTCATTGGAACGCAATGTGGCGGCAAGGAGGCCTAATCCTGTAATTTTGACTACCTGAGTCTGCGTTTGAGCATTCCCTTTCAGACTCATTTGGCCTCTTCAGCATCACCTTTCAGAGATACTGTTGACTTTCCCGCTCTCTGGAGTACAGAGCTCACTCGCGTTGCACTGAATTCTATCTGCACATCCTTTCTGCCACCCTTTTCTGCCTGCTCAAGCAGTTTCTTGCAGCGAGCAGGCCTACCCCTTGTGGGCCATCCTCGCCCCTAATTAGGTGATACTGTCAAACACGGCCGGTCACCACCTTCCGACCCACAATCACCCGTGAGATGACCCGCACGAAATTAGCCAAAGCTGACACTTCCTCTCCGCGATCGCAGGAGGACACAGTGCTGCCCAGTACTCCCACGTCGGAAACAGATAAACTGAACTCTATCCTAAAGGCAACTGTCTCATTGCATACCTCTTTGGAAGCGAAGGTGGATGCTGTTGCCATTGACGTAAACTTGGTATAGGAGGGTAATAAAAGGTTAGCACAACAACTCACGAACTTTGAGAAGCTGATGGCTCACCTACAACCTCAGTTAATGGACCTCCAACTGCAAAAATGCAGTTTGAAAGGATCGGCTTTCTTGAGGGCAGAGTGGATGGTCTCTCTCACCACAGCAACATCCACATTGTGGACCTGCCAGAGGTCTCTGAGGGAGGCAACATGGGGATTTATTTGAGACTTGGCTGAAGGAACTGTTGCTTACTCACAGCCTTACACCTTACTTTCCAATCGAGAGGGCCCACAGAGTGCTAGCACGCCGCACTCCTGATGGGTCTCCATATCCAATATAGCTTGGACTTTGCTCTGCTGCATTTGGGACCAAAAGCTAGAATTGCAGTGGGTTGTGATATGCCAAATGCTGGGTACAGCAAAAAGGTTAATTGCTAGATTTTGGAAATAGAAAGACCTGTGATTGATATGCGGAATACTAGGATTATGGAAAAGCAGTTGCATGATCTGCAGCAACCCAAAAATTATCTTGGGGACTGGTTATCCAGCATTTCCCATCCCTGCTTTTGACTGCAAGACTTTCCACCCAAAGTAGGAGCCATGAGACTGACTGAATTCTGAACTTTGAGCTTAAAGCAGAAGTTTTGCATAATCACAATTAATGTAAGATCACCTGCAGGGGTGGATAAAGAATGGGGTTATTGACTTTCCTGGGGGAGGGAGTGGGCGGGAGGAGTAAATGGGGAGGGATTGTAGAAATACAAATGAAAGCCCTCAAAATTCAACTGTATATCACCCAGAGAGGTAACTAATCATAGCAATGAGGAGGACACTCACTGGCAATGTAACATTAACTTTGGAACTATTGTGATGTTTGTTTCCCTTGCTCTTTTAAAACTCAAAAAAACGCTATTGAAACAAAAAAAAGGGCATGGTGTGCAAGGAAAAAAGTCCAGTTCAAAAGGTGAGTGTGAAATAGAGAAAGGTGGAAATGGAAAAATTACAGGACAGCCCTAACAAGAAGTGACTGATGTATGGAAGGAAGAAAGTGAGCTGGAGAAAGCAACGAATGAAGAAAGAATAAAAGTACAAGACTAAAGGAGGTCACAGGATTGAAGATAGGCATTGGAAAGAATAGGCTGGAAGAAGAGAAGTATGAAAGGAGACACTGAAGAAGAAATGAAACAGGAAAGCATTTTCACCTGCTTAAAGCTAACTCAATTCACTAGCCTCTGCAGGGACAGCAATGTCCCAGGGATGAGCTAAGATTGGAGGGCCCGGCAGACTCACCAAGCTCAATGCAATAGAGATGCAAATGGGCCTGCTCTACTTCCACAGAATCCAGAGGACCTCTCTGCCTCTCCCTCCTGCGCCATGTCAAGAGCTATTCTCTTCAAGCATTGTCAGTCATGAAAGGGGGGGCCCTGTGCCCGAGTTCAGAGGTGAACCCGCAACAACAGACGCGTTTAATTTTAAAGAGCACCAGTGTAACGCTCCCTATCGCTCCAGCTCCTCGGCCACAGACGACTCTTGTATCATAAACCCGTGCCCCCTCCGCTTGGTGACCCCAGTTTGCTCCAACACTAACACCATTGTGTTTGGAAGAAAATAAAGCAAGTGTTATGCTTGAAAGCTTCACTTGCTGCTGTTGGGGGTAATGTGGGGACAGGGAGAGACTGCAGACCGGCAGTCAGGCTGATGTTTTCTTTTACTGGCTGCCCCGTGTTCCCTGCTTCTCAGAACATTCAACAGTGCAATTTGTTTCAGGAGAGGCAAATCACGTACAGAGAAGGTGAGAGCACTGCACTTTTTGAGAATGAGAGATGTTAGTCGATGCACTTGTCAGAGTTATGTGGTACGGTGAAAGTGGTTAACTCGTGGCAAGAATGTACCTGCCTGGTGTTGCGCCATCCGGGTTAGGGCAGAGACCTAGCGGAATGCTCAAGGCTTCAAAGAAGCAGGCAAGCTGCGCAAAGAAGCCTTTCTGAATGGCCGTGGCAGGCAGGCAGAAAAGACAGGGTCGAACCCTGCCTACAGCACACCGTGCATGCATGCAGTACGGCTAAATGGCCTTATCAGCAATGGCAGTTAGAGCGCGGACTGAACGCAGTAAGACTTGTTTCAGGTTGGGCGTTGTGCCCTGCAACTTTATGGTGAGGATTTCTAGGCCTTGTCCTGGAGCCTTTCAGTTAGTGAGCTGCTGCTTGGCTGTTTCCTGGGCATCGAAAAACCTCAGGGGCTCTAGTGTTAGAGAGCATAGTATGTATTCAATTAAGGGACAAATAAAAGCCCTGAATTAGATCATTAAATGCCAATGCCATCGACGGAGCAGAGAAAACAAAACGTAGCCATCTTGCTGGCTTGCAAATCACACCTGCCAAGCAATATTTTATTTAAAAATAACAATAATAATCACCGGTCCCCTGTGTCAGAGACTACTTGCCAGTCACAGTTCGCTCTCCCTCCGCTTTGAAGTACCTTTCAGGCTTTCACAACTTGCACATTAGTAAAGGGAGTCTGGTTCGACCCAAGTCACAAACATCAAGCGTTGTAAGGAAAACAATTTTCAACCTCGAAAATGTAAGGCGTAAAAACCGTCCATATAAAATTCTCCGGCAGGTAAAATGGCACCACACACACGCATGCATTGATCTCTTACAGATGTAATCATTACTGGAATTAGAGACGTTCCTTTCCCAGAGACTGATATTTAAAGAGAGTCTCATGAGTGCAGCACAGGAAAACCAGCTGTAAAAAGGCAAGCGGTTACGGCACTCGGGTTCTACAACTCAAAAGAGGAAAATGTCAGGAAAGCGATGTCACACTTCGGCATTATAAATAATTAGCGAATCAAAAGGAGAAGGCGACTTCCTGTGCAATGCCGCCAATGTCAACATATGCACGAGCAGCTGACATTCACAGGCAACCCCCACTGGATTCAAAAGCGCAACCAACTTCACACTTTTAGGTAGTGTTTCAATAGTCGCTGATTAGCATCAGATGAGGCGCTCCCAGCAGCACCGTCGCCTGACTGGAAATATATTAGGGGGTTAATTAGCAACACATTATGACACATTTTTGTACTAAAATAATAAACCTATTTGCAGTGACAAAAGTTAGTGTTTTACCTCGAGGGGGAGGAGAGACGCTGACTCCGGGAACGGGCACACGGACAGCGGGGGGGGAGGGGGAGGAGAGACGCTGACGGCAGGAACGGGAACGGCACACGGACAGCGGGAAGAGGGGGGGGGGGCGCAGGAACGGGCACTCACCTGGACTTCTTCCGACGGCGTTCGGCCTGGAATGAAGAAAGAAACAAAAAAAAACACACGCCCACCGCCGAGATGACGAGCACAGAGGGGCGGAGAGAGAAAAAATTGCAGGAACGCCCACGAATCTGGTCCGGCCATGACGGACAGATCTCTGTTCCAATGGCTAGCCTCCATTTATGGAGCTAGCCAATGGAACAGAGGGCGGGACTAAGCAGTACACTGTAGAGACATTAGATTTCTCCTGGGGGCGGAGCTAAAGCTCCGTGCCCCAGGCGAAACCTAAAAAGCACTCAGCTCAAATGTTGTCTCGTGGATATTGCAGTAAATGTTGATATTTTTAATTTAAGATAGCACATATTGGGGCGTGGCAAAGATGGCGACGGAGTAAGACGTGCCTGCAAGCTCCTCCGGCACCCCGAGCCTTTCATAGCTTTGTTTAGCTGCACTGGGGCGATTTCAGCCCCGGCTTTGACTTTCCTGGGGTCGCTGAGGTGTCCCGAATTGGTTTGCTCCTTCTCCCGTCGAGCTACGACCTAGGACGGCGGACTTAGCCGAGGTGTTAGATTGGTGACGCACGAGTACCGGAGCGGCCCACGGAGCTTCGCCTGGGCGACATCGGCTCTTCACACGAGGGGACCCTGAACTCTAGAATGTTAACAATTGCAGCACTTGCTTTGCGAGTCCCCCCCACTGGGATTGCAGCGAGCCTGCCGGTGACCCCGGCGTCCTATCTGGTTGTTGTTGCCGAGCGGAGGTGACGAAGAGGCGCCGGCCTGTCTGGAGGCTGCTGGACAGCGCAGAAAGCTAACGAAAAGAAAGGTGGTGCCATCTTGCCTCTCACCATCTGTGCCCTGGGGGCGACCCATCGGACGGCCCAACGGACTTGGCGCGAAGGGGCGAGTGCTGCCCTCTGATCGCATCGGTCCCCCGGTGTCTACGGAGCGAAATTAGCTGCAGGTGGAGGTACATAGCTGGCTCTCCGGGACGCTTTGGGAAGTCGTGAGGAGCCTGGATCTGAGCTGAGGCGTCGCACCATGTCGACAAGGAATCGCTTGAATAAACCGGGGAAGGATGGTCCTGGTAAGGGGGCATCTGGATCGCCCCCCCGGCCCTAGCAAGTCGCCGACCAAGGACGACACTGATGGCCCGGTCACAAAGGCCTTCCTGATAGAGCTTTTCTCCTCCATCAAGGACGATATTACGGAACTAAAAGCACAACTAGCTTCCGACCTCCGTGAGGTCCGCCGAGATGTGGACGGCATCGGCGAACGTGTAGCGACCCTAGAGGACCAGGACTTGGGCCTCAGTGGGGATGTACATCAGCTACAGCAGGATTTGCTCCAGCTCCGCGAGCAAAATCTGGATCTCCAGACCCACTGCGAGGACTTGGAAAACCGGTCCCGCCGTAATAACATTCGAATACGAGCGGTGCCCTGGGATGGAGACGGCGGGAACCTACGGGAGTACGTGGAGGCTCTCTTTTTGCAAATTCTGGCGGAGGACGATCGCACTGAGGTCAAGATGGACAGAGTACATCGGGTAGGCCTTCCACGTGGCGCGCGCTCGCCGCCTCCCGACATCTTGGTCTGTGTCCACGACTTCCAATTGAAGGAGACAATCTTGCGGAAGGCGAGGGACACCAATAACTTGCTTTTTCGTGGGCACAGCCCTCAGCTTTTTCAAGATCTGGCGGCTTCCACCTTGCAAAAACGACGGGACTTCCGCCCGATCACGGCCTTCCTGAGGGAGCACGGGGTATCCTACTCCTGGGGTCACCCCTTTCGGCTCATTTTCAGGTGGCAAAATAGACTGGTACAGGTGCGATCCGTAGCAGCCGCCAGGGAACTGCTCGGAATGGAGGAAACAGCCGCGTCGGAGGGTGCCAGCGCCTCCCCAAGAAGACGTCGCCGTTCCCACTCCCCAGCATGGCAGAGAGTGGGCCGACATGGCGTAGCAGAGGGTCCGTCTCCATCGGCGAGCCAGAGTGAAAGGGGAGATGTTTTGGCCTCACTGGCCCTGGTGACTGAGTCGAGCCGAGTGGACAGCTCCTCGGCGGCCTAGGCTCCCTCGACAGCGGCCCGTGGGAGCCGGGGGGGCTCTACCATCTCAGGTACTCTGTGGGACAGTTCTCCACTGGAGGGTTACCCCCACCCTGAACTCGAGGGGGGCATTACCAGGGTCTTCTACCCCCGACCCTTATGGTCATGTCCGGCTTTCATTGTTCTTTTTCTAGTTCTGACTTTTTCCTTTTTGTGTTTTGTTTTTGAGGCTCCTGTGGGCTATGGTAGGATTGTTTGGGAAGGGACCTGGTGGTGGTGGCTGGGGACTTGGTTTGGCTGTAGTGTGTCTGGTTTGGTTCTGGCTATATGGGCTGCACTGATTGGAGCGATGGGGGGAGGTGTTGGACTCAATGTCGCCTGTTACAATAGGCTCCTGGAATGTTAAAGGCCTTAATTCTCCTCAAAAGCGCCAGAAAGTGTGGAAGTATATTCTTGATCATCAGTTGGATGTGGTGGGCCTGCAGGAGACTCATTTGGCCCGTAAAGATGAATCTAGACTTAAGCACAGGCAATATCCCCTGATTTACAAATCCTCAGCCGCTACTAAGCATCGAGGAGTGGCGCTTTTGTTCCGCTCTACACTTCAATTTCAACCTGTGGGGGTGCGGGGGGACAAGGAGGGGCGGTGGCTGATGGTGAAGGGGATGCTCATGGGTAAGCTTTGCACATGGGTGGTTGTATATGCGCCAAACACGGGCCAACATGGGTTCCTCGAGGCCTTTCTGAGGGTGGTGGGGGATTTCGGGGAGGGGGCGTTGATTGTGATGGGGGATTTCAATTTGGTTTGGGACAAATGTCTTGATTGTTCACATCAGCAGAGGACGGAGGCGGGTCTCTTCTCCCCGGAACTGCGCGACACTTTGCTGAGTTTGGGCCTTATTGATAGCTGGCGTTCCCTCCACCCCCGCACTAGGGACTACACGTTCTATTCCCATGTCCACCACACATATTCCCGTCTTGATCACATTTTTTTGCATCAATCTCTACAGGGCGATTTGCGGGATAGCAAAATATTTCCACTCTCGGTCTCTGATCATAGCCTTTTGGCTACTTGCTTGATCTGGGCCCCAGAGTCGTCCCCTTATCGCAAATGGTATTTCCCTGTATCCCTTGCGCGGGATGAGGAATCCTGCAAAAAGCTTAGGGCAGCCATTGGTGAGTTTTTTGAGCTTAACAAGGCTGGTGACACCTCGGTCTTCACCCAATGGGACGCCTTCCAGGCACGTGCATTGCATTGAACTCCGCCCTGAACAAACTTAGGCGCGAAGAGAGGGAGGCGCTGGAGGCGGAACTCGCGACACTGGAAACTGCGCATAAGCAGAATCCTTCTAGAAAGACCCTTCGCCCTCTTGCTGCGGTGCGGGAGAAGCTTAGGGCGCACTACAATAATCGGGCTGAATATACCCTCTTGCGCCTTCGGCGCCTTTCTTATGCTCAGGGCAATAAAGTGGGGAAACATCTGGCACGGCAGCTCCGTGATAAACGTGAGAGGGACTATGTGGGTGGCATTCGGACCCCCTCCGGCGTCGTTGAACATAGAGATGCGGTTAAGGCAGAGCTTTTCGGCGACTTTTATGCCGCCTTATACTCGGCAGACCGCCTGGCGCCGGCCGCTCAGCGGGAATATTTGGAAGCCCTGTCGCTTCCGCAGGTTTCCAAGGAATGGAACGAACTCTTGGAGGCCCCCTTTACTAGGGAAGAGGTGTTGACCGCCATTCGGTCCCTTAAATCGCAGAAGGCTCCGGGCCCAGACGGTTACACGGCTTCCTTCTATCAGACGTTCGCGTCTGAGTTGGGGGACTACTTGGTGACTCTTTTCAACAGCATGAGGGAGGCGGGACACACTACGGGCACTATGGCGGAAGCTATGATCTCGATCATTCCCAAAGCGGGGAAGGACCCCTCTAAACGTTGATGCTAAACTGTATTCCTCTATCTTAGCTACCCGGCTCCAGGACCTCATGCCTGCCCTCATCCATCCCGATCAATCGGGCTTCATAAAGGGTCGTCAGGCCCATGACAACACTAGACGGCTAATCCATCTGATCGAGAAAGCTAATCGCTTTAAGATTCCAGCTGTTCTGGTAGGCCTTGATGCTGAAAAGGCGTTTGATCGGGTGGACTGGGACTTCCTCTTTAGTACCTTACAGGCCTTTAGTTTTTCTCCCAAATTTATAGATATGCTCCGGGCCAATTATCATGGCCCGCGCTCGAGGGTTATGGTGAATGGACATGTCTCACCCTTTTTTGCACACTCCCGGGGTACGAGGCAGGGCTGCCCCCTATCTCCCTTACTTTTCGCGCTCAGCATTGAGCCTCTTGCCATTCGGGAACGGGAAGACCCAGATATTGTGGGTCTCCCCTTTTCGGGGGAACAGCACAAAATATCTCTTTTTGCTGACGATGTCTTATTGTCGCTAGCTGACCCCGGGACTTCCCTCCCGCGTGTGCAGGACGTGCTCGCCCAGTTCGAAACGGTGGCGGGATTTCGGGTCAATCCTGGCAAATCCTACATTCTCAACCTCACGCTGCCACCCTCTGAGGTAGCGCGCATCCGACCGCTCACGCCCCTGTCCTGGTCTAGCTCCTCCATACAATATCTCGGGGTCCGGCTGACCTCATCCGTCACCACCCTGTATGCGGCTAACTTCCCTCCTCTGCTGACCCAGATACAGGCTGAACTTCATCGCTGGAAGCCCATGTTTATCTCCTGGCTAGGACGCGTGCATGCCATCAAGATGACGATGCTCCCCAAGCTTCTTTATCTGTTCCAAGCCCTCCCTATTACTTTGGAAGGTTTTTTTTTCGGCGTCTTAAATCTATGATTCTGCGCTACATCTGGCAAGGAGGTCGAGCTAGGCTCTCCTTTCTTACGCTTCGCCGGCCTTTGAGGAAGGGCGGGGCTGGCCTTCCAGACATGCTTCTTTACTACAAAGCGGCACAACTTCGGGTGCTGGCTGAATGGACCCAAATGGAGTCGGAGAAGCACTGGCTGCATATGGACAGGAGTGTGGCGGGTCGTTCTATATGGGACCTGGTTTGGAAGGTGAAAGGGGATCGGCCACGCAACGCCTACATTAGCACCCCTACGAGTACTACTCTGAAGGTCTGGAATTCGGTCTCTGGTGATGAAAGATGGACCTCCTTCCCCTCCCCATTCACGCCTATTCACTTTAACCCAGCGTTTCCGCCGGCTCTTGTTGAGGGGCCCTTTGATGGGTGGAGGGCGGGGGGCTGCCACGCACTCACACATTTGTTCCATGGTTTTGAGCCGCTCACCTTCCAAAATTGCATGCGTGACTATGGGGTGCCACCTACTGAGCGCTACTGGCATGCCCAGTTGCTGCATTGGGCATTGTCGCCTGAGGTACGAGATGCTGCAACGAGACCTCCCACGGATTTCGAATCTTATATCACTCGCACATCCTCTATGAAAGGGGTGATTTCATTCCTCTACGATTTGCTATTGATCACTGCTATCTCACCTCGCCCTAGATACATGGGTTTGTGGGAGGAACACCTGGGGCGGGATATCTCCGACGAGGAGTGGTTTCATCTCTGGCGTGATCTGCATAGATTTAACCACTCTATCGATCTTCGGGAGGCCCATATGAAGACCATGCTGGATTGGTATCTGTATCCGACCCGGTTGAAAAAGATTTTTCCTTCTGCATCTGACAGATGTTGGCGGGGCTGTGGTCTCCTTGGGGACTTTCGCCATATCTGGTGGGATTGCCCCATCATACGCCCCTATTGGGAGGAGATACTGTCTCATATCAGGGAGATCCTGGGCTACCCGATTCCAGATTCCATTGGCTTCGTGCTCCTGGGCCTTCGGGACTCACTTTTGGAGCACCAGACCAGGGCTGACAAACACATCCTTTGGCTCTGCTTGGGTGCGGCCAAGTTGACCCTGGCTGCTGCATGGAAGAAGAGGGAGGCCCCTGCTCTTTCCCTTTGGTTCGCTAGGTTGTGGAAGTTGCTGAGTGTGGAGCGTATGGCGGACATTTTCAGAAATAACTTTAAGAACTTTACTTTCAAATGGGGCCCACTGGTCTGCTTTCTCTCTCGAGGGTTGCCGTCGGCGGTTTGCCCACCCACCATACGCGCCCTACATCTGTTCCAGGTGTGAAGTCTGCTTGTGCGAACGTCTGTTGTTAGGCTGCCACCACCGGGGGGAGGGGAGTAGTGGGGAGGTTGGAGCTTCGGGGGGGGGGGGGGTTGGGTCGTTTCTCTTTCCTAGAGGGGGATGGGGACTTTTGTTTTTTCATGTTCGGCCTTGCCGCATTGTCTTCCTCATGGCCGGGACGCTTGGAGGCGCAAATGGACTTGGTCGAATAAGCCTCTGACTTGGATAGCTTGCCCGGTGCCAGTAAGGGCTCTTGCCCCTCCGGGACTCCTCGGGGGGTTTGATATTGTCCCGGGCAGATTTTTGACACTTTTTTTCTGCCCTGAGCGATGACACTGTACGACCCTTCATTACTATTATTGCTGCTTGGCCTTATTGAATTGGCCCCTGCGAGGGCACTTCTTTTTTTATTGCATTTCATGTGATTCCATCCCCTCTCTCTTCTGTTATTTCTATCTTTCTGTCTTCTCAATAAAAATATCTTTAACAAAAAAAGATAGCACATATTACTGGTGTTCGGTGTATTTCTAAGCACCCCCTCCACCTTTTGGCACTAAGAGAAGTGGTAAAGCATTTACCCAAGATCACACACTTCGATCAAACTTGGAAGCAAGGTTTAGATTGTCTCCTCGTTCTATGGCACAGCTAACTAACATAACCAAGTCACATTGTTTGCCTTTCAGTAAAGCCTGTTTAACTGTAGGGAACAAAAACTCGTTTGGACAAAAATAGTCAGCAAAGATGTCTTTTGTATCTAACGGATGGGAAATCAGAAAAGTATATTCAACAGGGATATCAGAATTCCTCTAAACATGTTCTCAAACATCTGTGTTTGCAGTTAGCATTCTAGTTCTTTGAAGGAGCTCTGTATAATATTCATGTTGTTATTTCCACCTCACAGGGTGGGGTATGGTACGACATTGATGACATAATGATGATGTATTTGACTTGAGCAACCTATGAGGGAGCGGGGGGGACACCCTGTTTGTTTCGCAGGAAGGGGCCCTAAAGTCCAAGCAGAAGAGAGGATGCTGTTATGTTTATTAATCCAGAGCTATTATCTGATGTAATGCACGCGCGCTATGTTCTTTGCACGCGCGACCTACCGGTGCATTGTGACGTCAGGGTGTTCTACCTGACCGCCGGCAGGTTAACAGTTTAGAGTGACAGTTGCTCTGAGAGTGGTGACTGCATGTAGATGTGCCTTGGTGTCAGGACTATACTTAATAAAGGTCTTATTGGTCATCTTTAGAAGTTGGCGACGAGACGGGGATCCTGACACCACGAGGAACCCACCAGAAGCCATCTAATCTGCTGTTTGGTACGTCCTACACGGCAGCTAGTTACCATCTCATCTGAGTTCCGCTATAGAAATTGGTGAAAAGCAGAATCTCCAGGATCACAGCTGTCCCACCACGCAGGAATTGCGTGTGTCATTGAAGTCGCGGATCGTCACTACGGCTTTGCTGTGTTCGTGTTCATCATAGAACAGTCCTGGAGGCAGCGTTCTGGATGTCACTCTGTACACCGTTCTTGACGGGTGAGTCGGATGTGTCCAGCTGCTGGTGTTAGCCCTGCGCGCTGTCAGGGTTTTCAGTGATTCACCCCTCCGGTGCGAGTGCGAGAATATTGGAGGAGGTTTGACTGTTCTCGGGTTCTGTGGGGGATCGGCACTGGGAGGTTTCAATAGACCTTGGCCGTTGCCAGCGGAGTTGTTCCTCTTTGCCCCCCATCGTCCTCTGACTGAGTAGAAGTTTCACGCATGTGAGGACGGTGCACCCTGGTTGAGTGGAGATCCTTCCTTCAGCGAGCGGAGAGGAATGGATGCCTGGGGTGATTGGTGAGGAGCGGACGCATGAGGTGACCCGTTTTGTGGCGAGACGACTTCGCGTTTGGGTTTCGGGGCATTTACCGCCTTCCTTCGAGACTACACGACGCATCCTGAGGAGAAGATTTTCCTGTCAGCTTTCGAAGTGACGTCAGTGGAAAGCAACGTGCAACGACGTCGGGCGGCCATTTTGGAAAAGTCGGATGCAGTGTTTCGTGCTTGTCATTGTTACGGTGACACGCACACCAAGCCTCATTATCAAAGCATCTGTTTCTAGCGCTACTAGATGTTTCTAAAGAAATAAATAAACACTAGTAAGCAAACATTTTCGGAATTTGCGTGTTGTTCAAAGCGGTGACACGAACACCATTTAAAGTATGTTATTGGAAAATAAGATGTATTTGTTCATAAATACTTCCAGTATCCCCTAGGTTTGGAACATTAAAACATTTTGGATAACTACAATTTCAAGTATATAACCTTAGAGGAAAATTAAAAGACTGTATTGTACTGGTTGGTTGGTAATAGTATTTACAAGAAAAGTAATTTTACTTACTTCACTATCTGTCCAAAATTAGTTACATAAAAGGTTATTAGCCATGGCTTCAGGTAATGTATGGAATTTATCTCCACCCTTACCTTTCATACCCTCTACAGGGGATGATGCCCTTAAATGGGAAGAGTGGAGGGAATACTTTGAAAACTATTTATCCACTTTTGAGGGGGATGAAGAATTGACCCCAGAGAAGAAAAAGAAAATTCTTCTTCATTGTTTAGGTGCAAAGGCTATGAAAATTTACAACTGTATCAACAAAAAAGCTAGGCCAGGCGATGTATATACTATTGCATTAGAAGATTTGACAATGCATTTCAAACCTACTATTTCTATTCCTGTCAACAGATTCAAATTTTTTCAACGCAAGCAAGCACCAGAAGAGTCTGTAGAAGATTACGTTGCTGCGTTGAAAAATTTAGCACTAACTTGCAGATTTGGGGCATTACATGACGAGCTGGTTCGCGACCAGGTCGTTATGAGATCCTCAAATAAATATGTCCAGGAGAAACTGTGGGCTAAGGGTGAATTACCATTAGAAGAAGTAGTAGAAATAGTCAAATGTACTGAATTAACTGGAAGGTGTGCTAAGGCTGTGTTACAAGAAGAAAAATCCTCTACTGAGGATAAATCTATGGTGGCAAAAGTCATTAGTTCTAGAAAAGCTAATACTAAGCCTAATTCCGGTTACGTACAGAAAAGAAACTCTAGCCATAAAGCTAAGCTTTCAGATGAAAGGAAATGTTTTGATGTGGCAGTAGATACCATTTGGCCAACGACAGATCGTGTCCAGCGGTAAGACAAAAATGTTCAAATTGTAGTATGGTAGGACATTTCAGTGCCATGTGTCCTAAGAAACAAAAAGGGGGTAGAAATGTTAAAGCTGTAATTTATGAAGAAGAAAAATTTACATCTTCAGATGAAGATGATATGAA
The DNA here is from genome assembly GCF_964263255.1 of Lissotriton vulgaris. Lineage (NCBI taxonomy): Eukaryota > Metazoa > Chordata > Amphibia > Caudata > Salamandridae > Lissotriton > Lissotriton vulgaris. The sequence continues at coordinate 717,621,384 of NC_141689.1, read as the reverse complement.
TTTATTTGTGTTGAATGTGGAAGATGGTGGAAACAAAAAAAAAGAAACCTATATGTGACATGAACATTGGCGGGTGGATATATCTATTGTTGCTGATTCAGGCTCGCCATACAACATATACTATAGTAAATGAAGAAGTTTGGTTAGAGAAATTTGTTCTAGTCATTGGAAAGAAGTTAAAGAACCCAGATATTTTCCCAAAGTCATTTAATTATGAACCTATTGAAATGTTAGGTTACAGGGAACTACAGTTCCAATTTAAATCCCGCCAAACTGTTGGCAAACTGTATGTCTCCAAGGTGGGTCCATCTGTGTTAGGGTGGATTGACCAAGGAGAATTAGGTATAATTCTGGATCCAAACAGTCCGGATCCCGTACTCATTTTACAAACGGAGGAAGAATGTAATAACTTCTTTAAGAAAATATATCCTAAGGTGTTTTCAGAGAACATAGGGAAACTTAAAGGTTTTGTCCATGAAATTAAACTTAAAAGAGATGCTGTGCCTTGTATACACAAGTCCAGGAACATACCATTTTCCATCATTGGTGAGGTAGAAGATGAACTTAAAAAATTACAGAAGGAGGGCATCATTGAGCCGGTAGAGTCAGCAGAGTGGGTTTCGCCTTTGGTTATCGCGAAGAAGCCCAACGGTAAGCTCCGTCTGTGCATTGATCTACGCGATCTTAATAAAAACATTCTGGTGGATCAATTCCCTTTGCCAAAAATTAGCGAGATGCTGTCCCTTAATAATGGTGCAAAATGGTTTTCAATCATTGATCTAAGCTCTGCCTACCATCAAGTGGCTTTACATCCCAAAAGCAGGAGCCTTACCACATTTGTAACCCCTCTGGGGTGTTTCAGGTTTAAGAGAGTACCATTTGGACTGGCCTCTGCTGCGGCCCTGTTTCAAAGGTTGATGAGTGAACTCTTCAAAGGCGAAAAAAATCTCTTAATTTTCCAAGATGACATCATGGTAACAGGCAAAAGCAGAGGTGAACATGATGCAAAACTTAACAGAGTCTTAGGGTTGCTAGAGCATCATGGGCTTACAGAGGATCTGTGCAAATGCAAATTTGCAACAAATAAAGTCACATATTTGGGGCATGAAATCGATGGGAATGGCATAAAACCAAAAAAAGAGCTGCTATCGGCTATTACGGAAGCCCCCTCACCCAAGAATAAAGAAGAGGTAAGAGCATTCCTAGGCCTCTCAAAATTTTATGCTAAATTTGTAAAGAACTTCTCTTCAAAAACTTTACATTTAAGAGAACTCATAAAACAAAAGAATAAATTTAAGAGGAATGCTACTTGTGAAGAAGCATTTAACAGGATAAAAGAGGACAATTGCGATGCCCCACCTCTACAAGGGTTTAACTCCTCTTTAAAAAGCATTGTGACCACTGATGCAAGCAATAAGGGGTTGGGAGCGGTACTCTCACAAATTGAGGGAGAAGGAAAAGAGGTTACCGTCGCTTTTGCCTCACGTTCAATCACGGCCACAGAAGGAAGATATTCTGTGATTGAGAGGGAGGCACTAGCATGTGCATGGGGTTTGAACCATTTTAGACAATACATTTGGGGATACAAAATCACCCTTAGAAGTGATCACAAACCCTTGGTAAAAGTGCTTTCTACAAAGGGTCTTCAAGTTGCTTCCCCCCGTTTGTCACGTATTTCAATGAAATTGTTAGAATATAACTATGAAGTAGAATATCTTCCTGGTGTAAAAAACAAGGTGGCGGACTGTCTGAGCCGTTTACCTCTACCAAACAATGATGATCAGGCTTCAGACATTTACACTTTCTGCATAGCTAATGTCATAGAAGAAGTCCCATGTATCTCTGGTGCAGAGTGGACAGAATATATGGAAGAGGATGATGTTCTACTTGAGGTAAAGAAATACATAAGAGCGGGCTGGCCTGATAAGAAAAAATTACCTGCTCTATTGCGACCATTTTGGGAACTGAGAGACGAGTGGTCTATCGAAGGGGATTTGATTTTGAGAAATGGAAAGGTTGTTCCGCCAAAAGGTTTACGCTCTAAACTCCTTGACATTTGCCACGAGGGGCACCTTGGAATTGGTGAAACCAAAAGTAGTCAGGAATTCATACTGGTGGCCTGGTTATGACATAGAAATTGAAAGAAGTGTCAGGAATTGTATAGCCTGTGAAAACTCTGACAAGTCTAAACACACACTTAGACCACCCCTCCAACCCCTGTCTTGTCCTAAAATGCCTTGGGTAAGATTGGGTATTGAAATTTGCGGACCCATTCGTGAACAAGGAGAACTGTTATATCTTATTGTACTGGTAGACCATTTCTCAAAATGGCCAGAGGTTGAAGTGGTACAAGATGCAGAAGCTAAAAAGTGTTGTAAGTTTTTTGCGCAAGCTATACCTAAGAGAGGGCCTACCAAACTGCATTGCGTCGGACAATGGCCCACAGTTCACGTCAAAAATATTTAAAGAATTTCTGATGAAACATGGGATAGAACACAAAACCACGTCTGATTATCATCCTGCAGGAAATGGTGCAGTTGAAAGGTTCAATCGGGTGATTAAAGGAGTAATTCAACTAGCGAATCAGAATGACATGTCATGGAGAGAACAACTAATCAAAAATCTTTGGTCATTTCGGGTTACACCATGTGTATCAACAGGTACCAGTCCCTTTGTACTTTTGAGAGGGAGGACTCCCATTACAAAGGATAATGTAGGTTGGGCAACCTCCAAAAGAGAGAATTGGTCTCCAGAGGAGATACAAGGAAATTTACGAAAGTCACAAACCATTGGCAAGAAAGATTATGACAATAAGCATGCATGTAAAAAGGTTGACATCAAAGCAGGTGACAATGTAAGAGTGAAAAATACTAAAAGTACTAGCAAGGGCAAAAATCACTACTCTCAACCAATGGAGGTAAAGAAAGTGTTTTGTAATTCTGCTCTGTTGAGTGAAAGAAAAACTTGGCATTTTTCTGCTCCATCATTGTGCAAGGAGGGGAAAGGAATGGTTGGTTCTAAATTCACTCCGGAAAATAAGGAAGTGACATCAAGCAGAAGAGCGGATGCTCGCTTTGTGATATCAGACAGGCCGGCCCACTCTAGGCTCGGAGAGGGTCGTGTCCAGGTGTGACGTCACACAGCCTGGTTCGGTGCCCTGCTGTTCCTCGACGCTCCAGCTGGGGATCAGCTGAGCCTGACAGACTCGGATCCTTAAAGGGCCAGGCGCAGCAGCTCTCCTTGTCTCCGACACACAAAGGACACAATCTCCAGGCGCAGTCTGCGAGCACAGAAAGCAGCTACAGGCACATCAGCCGCGATGAAGTTCCAATAACAGGAAGGTCACCCCTTCGAATACAGGAAGAAAGAAGGAGAGAAAATCAGGAAGAAATACCCCAATAGGGTTCCTGTAAGTGGCAACAACATATCTTTATCGGTTCTGTATATCACCAAAAAACAATGTTTGCTGCATTCTGGCGATGGCTTTCAAAGGGTACCCTTGCAGTCTTTGCCAGTGAGGAAGTGCGCCATTGTGGCGTAGATGTATGCTGGGGGATTTGGGCGGTTCATATATAAAGCATCATGCCATGGCAGTGAGCTCGGGGCAGGAAGGCAGAGAGCGCACGGGGGTGATCGAGATGGAGAAGAGAAGGTGGCCTTGCGTGTCTCAATGGGCGCTCCGCTGGAGGTGCAGGAAGTGCAGCCCATGGGCCTCGTAGGTACGGCTTTGGATAATATTCACCTGCCTAATGCCACGGGAGATATTCACAGATTGTATGTTACTTAATACAAGCGACCACATTCTGCATAGTTATTGCTGCAGAAGAACAAGGGGGTGATGAAGGTAGAAGAAAGAGCTGGGAGCAAGGAAAAGAAGGGGCATAGAGGGAACCATGAAGAACAAGCGCTCACCATGACGGGCACTTTTCTGTTTTTCTGCCGTCCCACTTGGACGGACTCGGCCTGACTTCCTGCTGACGTAAAAGGTTTATCTTCTTCTTTATGGCGAGGACGTCCTTTGACGTGGTCACGTGGGACGCGAGTGCCTCTCACAACAACAAGAAGCCGGTCGCACCACTGCGTATTCCATCTACGCGGTGCCACGGGTCGTGCTAGAATTAGCCAGGACAAGACTACAGAACGGTATTGTGGGGGCCTTACTATTACGAAGGGGTAATCGCTTCTGGCATAAGCGGCTTTTCACTTGCTGACGAGGGCAGTTTTGAGCGTACGATTACGAAGGGGTGAACGCTTCTGGCATAAGCGGTTTGTCATTTTTTGACGAGGGTAATTTGAGCGCACAATTACGAGGGGGGATCGCTTCTGGCATAGGCGATGTCTCCATTCGTTAACGAGGACTATTAGAGTGGACTTGAACACAATAGTGTTCGGATATATACGAGGGATATATACTTTTCACCTCACTGTTCCCTCTATATATTTACTTGCAGATTGTGTTCTCTGGCGTCCTGTACACCGGACACCAGTACGAGTGTTTGTAATACATAAACTCGGTAAGTGAAACGACTGTGTGTTACACCTACAGTGGGGGAATTATAACAGTATTGGATACTGTTGGTTTGAAATGGTTTTTGAACTGTTTACAGTGTTACTAAGTACTCGGTACTGTTGTCTGCACCAAGGCAGGTAAATGGTTTAATATAAGGTATGCATGCCTTAGATACTTTAGACTACATAGGGACCCTTAATGTTCTTGTGAAAGTAGCCTATGCGCAACAATGCATTTGGGGCTTTCTAAAACTCACCAGACACACCACTTAGTGGCCCAATACAAAATAAAGTACAATATTGAAAGTTTGAATGGGTGGATATACACAAGGGTCCTTATCCGCCCCTTCTGTTCTTCTTTCTTTGCCACAGTGATTGTTTTCCCGCACTTAAGGGGACACCCTCCACATATCATACAGGATTGGTATGGATTAATTGGACCTACCTTCCTGTTGGGGTAATAACTTTCCTCCGGATTACGGGGGTACCCCGAGAGAAACCGAATGCGACGGTCCTGACGAAGACCGGAGTGACCATACAGGCGCATCAAGAGCGGTCGAAACATGTTGACTCTGGCAGTGGTAGGAGGGAAGCCTTGAGGTTCCTAATTATCTCCTGAAGGCATTTTCCCATCCTCTGTTCTTTCATTTTTTTTAAATCCTGGTAGAGGTGCCAAGTAAAGTCTAATTAAGTTTGTTTTCTGGTTGACACCTTTAATCAGTTTTAAATCACTCCTCATACTGCACAATTTCTTTGTCGCACTTTTAGGTTTGGAAACACATGGTGTCTGCACTATTTTCACCTCATTGGATGTGTTAAGTGTTGTGTCTGTTTAGTTTGTTTGACTATATGTTGTGTTAAGTGGAATTTATTATTTTTCCCCCTCCCTTATGCTCCGTCCTGTGTGGGGTACACCAGGGCGTATTGTAAGCAGGCCCAATGATGAAGCATGTCACATACCTCGGTATGTGAGTGAGGGCAGTTTTTCCAAATAGAGTGATTTGCCCTATTGAGGCTGGCTCTATCTTTCACCATATTAGTACATATGGTGTTATTATTTACTCTTCCCACCCCTTTTGTGTGTACACTATTGATCTCTGGGGGTTTGGGGTGGCGGGGTATAAACTGTCTTTAACCCTCGCCCCTCTTTTGTGATTGGAGTTTGTTAGAGCGGCAGCCTAGCCGCAGGGGTAACAGTTCTGTTCCCTTCTTTTCCTGTCCGGCTGGACAGACACTACGGTACCTACCTATCTTGGAACCACTTTCACAGTGCACTAACCTACCCTACTGACATCCACAGTAGCCTAGTCCACCCTATATATATCCGGGACGATCTATAGTGATTTTGTTTGTCTGAAAATCCGGTAACATCAGTACACTTACGTGGGGGCACCATTTGGCCCCTTTGAACAAGGTTTTGTAATTGCGCTGATCCCCGGCCTCTCCTTTGGGGACGATATTGTCACCGATAATCTAGCAGGACCCTCTCTTTTGGGCGATAGCATAGTCACTGCAGTACTAGCTCAAGGGGAGGGATGGGACACCTTACTGGAACTAAAGAAAAATCAGGTTAAAACTATTCTACACGGTGCAATACTCACTGAATACTTGCGGGTAAATGCCACCCCCAGGGGCTTACTTGTGAACAATGAGCCTTTAATCTTTTTGGATGATGAGGAATTCAGACGGGACTGGGCTCTGGTGTCATGGAAATGCACCAGAGACTGGCTCGTATTAATCATCCGGACTGCCAAGAGATTGGCGGATGCTTTGCTAATTAAAATTCAGACGACTGAAAGGGGTTTACAAACTGATATCGTCATGGCAACATTCGAACATAAATTAGAGCAGATCAATACTCAACTTGCGGAGTATAGGGATCATTTGATACATTCGAAGATCTCTCAACTACAGAAAGATTTGAAGAATTTCTCAAGGGAGAAGGCTTACCCATACACATCAGATTAGTATGCGAAACAAAAAATGGCGGAAGGGAATAAGACCAACCAACAAGGCCGACCTCGCCAGTATACCACCAGCAGTTCCAGTGAAGGGAGTGAAAATGAGTCCTACCCCAAGAGAAGAGGACGAGGACGCGGAAACTGGAGGGGTCCAAGACCCCAATTTTTCCAACAACCTTTCCAGCAATTTCCCACCCAAGCATTTAATTGGCCTATGACGGGTTTTCCACCAACAGGACAATATCCAAATCAAGGATTTGGTAATCAAAGGTTCCGGAACCCTGATTTTCAGAATGCGCAGTTCCAAAACTTCCAGGGACCTTTTTTAGGGGGAGGCCGCGGAAGGGGTCGAGGCAAGCAGAAGACACTCGCGAGAGTCAACTGGTCAGACCAGGATCCGGAAATTACCCAACGCATCACCAGGAGCATGGCACAAGGAACCACACCGAGCACCAGCAGCGACAATCATTAGTGGTCAATTTGTCTTCCCTTCAGTTGACAGATCTCCAGGAACAGATCCTAAATAAGGGTCTGGGCTTTGTTCCTACGAACTATCCTGATTTATTCAAATTGCGACAGGATTTGGCCATCTTCTTCCGAAATGTGAGATTGAGAGTTTTCTTTGAACAACAAGACTCTCTCGAGAGACATAGGGGCGATACACCTTTTCGTCCTAAATCATCTTTCACACCACAATTGGCAGTCCTCCCGCCACACATTGCGGCTTTTGAGGCAGCAGTGATCCATGATTTGGAAGCAGCTAACTTGGAAAACTTTAGAAATTTCTCCAACATTTCAAAACCAGGAAAAGGAATCTCTGAAGACTCTGGCATCTAACAAAAATATTATTCTGAAGCCTGCAGACAAAGGCGGGGCCACCGTAATTATGGATACCGAGGCCTACCGCGGAGAATGCTTGCGCTTGCTGGCAGACCCACGAGCGTACCAAAAATTAAGACAGGACCCTACAGAGGAGATCACCACAGCGATTGGTATCATGGTAGAGGAGGCTAAGGCTAATGACTGGATTACCCAACAAGAAGCGGAGTTCCTTGTACAAAAATCACCAAGGACTCCGTACTTCTACATTTTGCCCAAAATCCATAAAGCAGAGCGAACCCCTCCCGGGAGACCTATTGTCTCCGGGATGGGGTCCCTGCTAGAACCTCTCTCAGAGTTTTGTGATTTCTACCTGAAACCCATGGTCCAAAAACTACCCACTTACTTAAGGGATACCCTAGATGTCCTTAATCTATTGAAGGAAATACAGTTCAACCCTGAGGAGGAATTCCTAATAGGGCTTGACATCGAAGCCCTATATACGAACATTCCACAGCGGGAAACCCTCAGGGTTCTGGAAACATTACTCGTTGAACGTGAGTGGCCGTATGAAACACCGACGACCTTCATCCTACATTTGGCTGAAATTGCCTTAACAAGGAACTTCTTTGAATTTGAGGGGTCCATTTACCTTCAAACCCATGGTACCTCGATGGGGAGCGTTTTCGCCCCCAGCCTGGCAGGGCTATATGTAGGCGCTTTTGAACATTTGACCATCTTGGACACCAATGGACCGTGGTTTGACAACCTCCGACTATGGCGTTGTTACATCGATGACGTCCTAATAATCTGGAGGGGAGATAAATCATCACTAGATCGCTTTTTGGAATGGCTCAATGCCCAAAATCCTTTCTTACATTTTACCTCTACCATCACCACAACACAATTACCTTTCCTATACTAGGTGATTGAACCCTCCAATGGGACCCTAAAGACAAAGGTGTTTCACAAACCTACGGACAAGAATTCCCTACTGGAATTTGGGAGCTTCCACCCCCGCTCCCTGCGGGAGCACTTACCCGTGGGACAATTCTTCCGGATCCGGAGAAATTGTTCAGAAACAGAATATTTTCAAGCTGAATCAGAGGTACTGACTAAAAAACTCCAACAAAGAGGGTACCCACCTAAAATAATCAAAAAGGCCAAGAAAAGGGCCCTCAATACGAACCGAGAGGCATTACTTGTGAAAACTGTGAAACCAGAAATGAACAAACCAGTTTTCGTGTCAACCTTTAATACTGCCTCACACCATATTAAACGCCTGGTGATGCATAACTGGAAAATCCTGAACACCGGGGGAATGAACATTCCATCACCTCTTTTTTCATTTAGACGGAGCCAAAATCTAAAAGATTTACTGGCACACACCAGACCCAGGGATCTGGGGGGAGTGAGGGAGACCAACACACTACCAGGTCTAACAAAACTAACTTGCCACACGAGGTGTGGTTCATGTAGCGTTTGCCATCTCACACGTAATTCCAAAACCATAGATCTAGGCCTCCGCACCCCCTGGGAACAGCGAACTCATACCAACTGTAATTCCCGGGGGGTAATATACTTGATCACATGCCCTTGTCATTTAATGTATGTAGGGATGACAAGTAGGAAGGTACGTGTGAGAATCACTGAACATCGTAGTACCATCAGGTGCGGGAAGACCAATACCCGTCTCACAGCCCACTTCCAGGAAAAAATACATGGTATAGATGATCTGGAGTGGACTGTTATAGAAAAAAATCAATCAGGGAGATACCAAGCAGACGATCAGAATCTATTGCTCCGGAGGGAGCAAAGATGGGTATATCGACTAAAGAGTCACCTGGTAGGATTGAATGACGATATCCCCTGGCAGGCACTGAGTAGGCAATAGCTCCGGATTCAGTGATGAAGCTACTGATGCCCCGACATACTAATCAGCCAGTCCCAGTATCAGGGTTGGCCTTAGAACTATAGGGGCCTAGATACCCTAGAAAAACCCACATAGGTCTCTCTGAATATATTTAAGCACTCATTATAACTGACTTCAGCATCTGCCCTGAGACCAATGTTGAGCCATGTAAGATGAAGAGGGTTCTCTGATCCTACCCATACTGTGTACATTTTTCCCTTGTTGGAGTTTCAATATAGGCTTACCCAGGCGTATAAGAGCGGAGGCATGGGACTCCACCAAGGGGGAATTCTGAATCTATTCTGATCGTTTTCCTTTGTTACTCTCTTTTTCTCAGGGAGAATACGGGACATAAAGTGCGCCTAACTATTTGTGCACTCAACAACTATTAACGATGGGCAACTGTCATAGGGGGGATTTAACCTCTACCTTGAGTTATTCTCCCGGTCATATTTCGGACTCCATCTAATTATCAAACAGCGATTTTGTAGTTTCCCAAACATTTCTTCCTCCTTTAATTACCTCACCTGATTGGGGAATATCAGTGAATAACATCAAATTATTTTTGAATAATCACGCCATATTATTAAGGGTAACACCAGTGAATTACACCGAATTCTTTCATGTAATTACGCTACTTTATTCATAACGTCTTTTGGTCCCACAGCAGCCTTGAACCTTGGATATGAGGTGATATGGGTGCTTCAAATTTACGCTCCCCAGAGGCCTCGGGGGACACGCGGGAGACGCGATGACGTCCTTTGACCTGGTCACGTGGGACGCGAGTGCCTCTCACAACAACAAGAAGCCGGTCGCACCACTGCGTATTCCATCTACGCGGTGCCACGGGTCGTGCTAGAATTAGCCAGGACAAGCCTACAGAACGGTATTGTGGGGGCCTTACTATTACGAAGGGGTAATCGCTTCTGGCATAAGCGGCTTTTCACTTGCTGACGAGGGCAGTTTTGAGCGCACGATTACGAGGGGGGATCGCTTCTGGCATAGGCGATGTCTCCACTCGTTAACGAGGACTATTAGAGTGGACTTGAACACAATAGTGTTCGGATATATACGAGGGATATATACTTTTCACCTCACTGTTCCCTCAATATATTTACTTGCAGATTGTGTTCTCTGGCGTCCTGTACACCGGACACCAGTACGAGTGTTTGTAATACATAAACTCGGTAAGTGAAACGACTGTGTGTTACACATACAGTGGGGGAATTATAACAGTATTGGATACTGTTGGTTTGAAACGGTTTTTGAACTGTTTACAGTGTTACTAAGTACTCGGTACTGTTGTCTGCACCAAGGCAGGTAAATGGTTTAATATAAGGTATGCATGCCTTAGATACTTTAGACTACATAGGGACCCTTAATGTTCTTGTGAAAGTAGCCTATGCGCGACAATGCATTTGGGGCTTTCTAAAACTCACCAGACACACCACTTAGTGGCCCAATACAAAATAAAGTACAATATTGAAAGTTTGAATGGGTGGATATACAAAAGGGTCCTTATCCGCCCCTTCTGTTCTTCTTTCTTTGCCACAGTGATTGTTTTCCCGCACTTAAGGGGACACCCTCCACATATCATACAGGATTGGTAAGGATTAATTGGACCTACCTTCCTGTTGGGGTAATAACTTTCCACCGGATTACGGGGGCACCCCGAGAGAAACCGAATGCGACGGTCCTGACGAAGACCGGAGTAACCATACAGGCGCATCAAGAGCGGTCGAAACATGTTGACTCTGGCAGTGGTAGGAGGGAAGCCTTGAGGTTCCTAATTATCTCCTGAAGGCATTTTCCCATCCTCTGTTCTTTCATTTTTTTTTTTATCCTGGTAGAGGTGCCAAGTAAAGTCTAATAAAGTTTGTTTTCTGGTTGACACCTTTAATCAGTTTTAAATCACTCCTCATACTGCACAATTTCTTTGTCGCACTTTTCAGTTTGGAAACACATGGTGTTTGCACTATTTTCACCTCATTGGATGTGTTAAGTGTTGTGTCTGTTTAGTTTGACTATATGTTGTGTTAAGTGGAATTTATTATTTTTCCCCTCCCTTATGCTCCGTCCTGTGTGGGGTACACCAGGGCGTATTGTAAGCAGGCCCAATGATGAAGCATGTCACATACCTCGGTATGTGAGTGAGGGCAGTTTTTCCAAATAGAGTGATTTGCCCTATTGGGGCTGGCTCTATCTTTCACCATATTAGTACATATGGTGTTATTATTTACTCTTCCCACCCCTTTTGTGTGTACACTATTGATCTCTGGGGGTTTGGGGTGGCGGAGTATAAACTGTCTTTAACCCTCGCCCCTCTTTTGTGATTGGAGTTTGTTAGAGCGGCAGCAGCTCTGTTCCCTTCTTTTCCTGTCTGGCTGGACAGACACTACGGTATCTACCTATCTTGGAACCACTTTCACAGTGCACTAACCTACCCTACTGACATCCACAGCAGCCTAGTCCACCCTATATATATATCGGGACGATCTATAGTGATTTCGTTTGTCTGAAAATCCGGTAACATCAGTACACTTACGTGGGGGCACCATTTGGCCCCTTTGAACAAGGTTTTGTAATGGCGCTGATCCCCGGCCTCTCCTTTGGGGACGATATTGTCACCGATATTCTAGCAGGACCCTCTCTATTGGGCGATAGCACAGTCACTGCAGTACTAGCTCAAGGGGAGGGATGGGACACCTTACTGGAACTAAAGAAAAATCAGGTTAAAACTATTCTACACGGTGCAATACTCACTGAATACTTGCGGGTAAATGCCACCCCCAGGGGCTTACTTGTGAACAATGAGCCTTTAATCTTTTTGGATGATGAGGAATTCAGACGGGACTGGGCTCTGGTGTCATGGAAATGCACCAGAGACTGGCTCGTATTAATCATCCGGACTGCCAAGAGATTGGCGGATGCTTTGCTAATTAAAATTCAGACGACTGAAAGGGGTTTACAAACTGATATCGTCATGGCAACATTCGAACATAAATTAGAGCAGATCAATACTCAACTTGCGGAGTATAGGGATCATTTGATACATTCGAAGATCTCTCAACTACAGAAAGATTTGAAGAATTTCTCAAGGGAGAAGGCTTACCCATACACATCAGATTAGTATGCGAAACAAAAAATGGCGGAAGGGAATAAGACCAACCAACAAGGCCGACCTCGCCAGTATACCACCAGCAGTTCCAGTGAAGGGAGTGAAAATGAGTCCTACCCCAAGAGAAGAGGACGAGGACGCGGAAACTGGAGGGGTCCAGGACCCCAATTTTTCCAACAACCTTTCCAGCAATTTCCCACCCAAGCATTTAATTGGCCTATGACGGGTTTTCCACCAACAGGACAATATCCAAATCAAGGATTTGGAAATCAAAGGTTCCGGAACCCTGATTTTCAGAATGCGCAGTTCCAAAACTTCCAGGGACCTTTTTTAGGGGAAGCCGCGGAAGGGGTCGAGGCAAGCAGAAGACACCCGCGAGAGTCAACTGGTCAGACCAGGATCCGGAAATTACCCAACGCATCACCAGGAGCATGGCACAAGGAACCACACCGAGCACCAGCAGCGACAATCATTAGTGGTCAATTTGTCTTCCCTTCAGTTGACAGATCTCCAGGAACAGATCCTAAATAAGGGTCTGGGCTTTGTTCCTACGAACTATCCTGATTTATTCAAATTGCGACAGGATTTGGCCATCTTCTTCCGAAATGTGAGATTGAGAGTTTTCTTTGAACAACAAGACTCTCTCGAGAGACATAGGGGCGATACACCTTTTCGTCCTAAATCATCTTTCACACCACAATTGGCAGTCCTCCCGCCACACATTGCGGCTTTTGAGGCAGCAGTGATCCATGATTTGGAAGCAGCTAACTTGGAAAACTTTGGAAATTTCTCCAACATTTCAAAACCAGGAAAAGGAATCTCTGAAGACTCTGGCATCTAACAAAAATATTATTCTGAAGCCTGCAGACAAAGGCGGGGCCACCGTAATTATGGATACCGAGGCCTACCGCGGAGAATGCTTGCGCTTGCTGGCAGACCCACGAGCGTACCAAAAATTAAGACAGGACCCTACAGAGGAGATCACCACAGCGATTGGTATCATGGTAGAGGAGGCTAAGGCTAATGACTGGATTACCCAACAAGAAGCGGAGTTCCTTGTACAAAAATCACCAAGGACTCCGTACTTCTACATTTTGCCCAAAATCCATAAAGCAGTGCGAACCCCTCCCGGGAGACCTATTGTCTCCGGGATGGGGTCCCTGCTAGAACCTCTCTCAGAGTTTTGTGATTTCTACCTGAAACCCATGGTCCAAAAACTACCCACTTACTTAAGGGATACCCTAGATGTCCTTAATCTATTGAAGGAAATACCGTTCAACCCTGAGGAGGAATTCCTAATAGGGCTTGACATCGAAGCCCTATATACGAACATTCCACAGCGGGAAACCCTCAGGGTTCTGGAAACATTACTCGTTGAACGTGAGTGGCCGTATGAAACACCGCAGACCTTCATCCTACATTTGGCTGAAATTGCCTTAACAAGGAACTTCTTTGAATTTGAGGGGTCCATTTACCTTCAAACCCATGGTACCTCGATGGGGAGCGTTTTCGCCCCCAGCCTGGCAGGGCTATATGTAGGCGCTTTTGAACATTTGACCATCTTGGACACCAATGGACCGTGGTTTGACAACCTCCGACTATGGCGTTGTTACATCGATGACGTCCTAATAATCTGGAGGGGAGATAAATCATCACTAGATCGCTTTTTGGAATGGCTCAATGCCCAAAATCCTTTCTTACATTTTACCTCTACCATCACCACAACACAATTACCTTTCCTAGACTTGGTGATTGAACCCTCCAATGGGACCCTAAAGACAAAGGTGTTTAACAAACCTACGGACAAGAATTCCCTACTGGAATTTGGGAGCTTCCACCCCCGCTCCCTGCGGGAGAACTTACCCCTGGGACAATTCTTCCGGATCCGGAGAAATTGTTCAGAAACAGAAGATTTCCAAGCTGAATCAGAGGTACTGACTAAAAAACTCCAACAAAGAGGGTACCCACCTAAAATAATCAAAAAGGTCAAGAAAAGGGCCCTCAATACGAACCGAGAGGCATTACTTGTGAAAACTGTGAAACCAGAAATGAACAAACCAGTTTTCGTGTCAACCTTTAATACGGCCTCACACCATATTAAACGCCTGGTGATGCATAACTGGAAAATCCTGAACACCGGGGGAATGAACATTCCATCACCTCTTTTTTCATTAGACGGAGCCAAAATCTAAAAGATTTACTGGTACACACCAGACCCAGGGATCTGGGGGGAGTGAGGGAGACCAACACACTACCAGGTCTACCAAAACTAACTGGCCACACGAGGTGTGGTTCATGTAGCGTTTGCCATCTCACACGTAATTCCAAAACCATAGATCTAGGCCTCCGCACCCCCTGGGAACAGCGAACTCATACCAACTGTATTTCCCAGGAGGTAATATACTTGATCACATGCCCTTGTCATTTAATGTATGTAGGGATGACAAGTAGGAAGGTACGTGTGAGAATCACTGAACATCGTAGTACCATCAGGTGCGGGAAGACCAATACCCGTCTCACAGCCCACTTCCAGGAAAAAATACATGGTATAGATGATCTGGAGTGGACTGTTATAGAAAAAATTCAATTAGGGAGATACCAAGCAGACGATCAGAATCTATTGCTCCGGGGAGAGCAAAGATGGGTATATCGACTAAAGTGTCACCTGGTAGGACTGAATGATGATATCCCCTGGCAGGCGCTGAGTAGGCAATAGCTCCGGGTTCAGTGATGAAGCTACTGATGCCCCAACATACTAATCAGCCAGTCCCAGTATCAGGGTTGGCCTTAGAACTATAGGGGCCTAGATACCCTAGAAAAACCCACATAGGTCTCTCTGAATATATTTAAGCACTCATTATAACTGACTTCAGCATCTGCCATGAGACGAATGTTGAGCCATGTAAGATGAAGAGGGTTGTCTGATCCTAGCCACATGGTGAGAGAGGGGTTTTTTACTGTGTGCATTTTTCCCTTGTTGGAGTTTCAATATAGGCTTACCCAGTCGTATAAGAGCGGAGGCATGGGACTCCACCAAGGGGGAATTCTGAATCTATTCTGATAGTTTTCCTTTGTTACTCTCTTTTTCTCAGGGAGAATACGGGACATAAAGTGCGCCTAACTATTTGTGCACTCAACAACTATTAACGATGGGCAACTGCCATAGGGGGGATTTAACCTCTACCTTGAGTTATTCTCCCGGTCATATTTCGGACTCCATCTAATTTTCAAACAGCGATTTTGTAGTTTCCCAAACATTTCTTCCTCCTTTAATTACCTCACCTGATTGGGGAATATCAGTGAATAACATCAAATTATTTTTGAATAATCACACCATATTATTAAGGGTAACACCAGTGAATTACACCGAATTCTTTCATGTAATTACGCTACTTTATTCATAACGTCTTTTGGTCCCACAGCAGCCTTGAGCCCTGGATATGAGGTGATATGGGTGCTTTAAACTACACTCCCGAGAGGCCTCGGGGGACACGCGGGAGACGCGATGACGTCCTTTGACGTGGTCACGTGGGACGCGAGTGCCTCTCACAACAACAAGAAGCCGGTCGCACCACTGCGTATTCCATCTACACGGTGCCACGGGTCGTGCTAGAATTAGCCAGGACAAGCCTACAGAGCGGTATTGTGGGGGCCTTACTATTACGAAGGGGTAATCGCTTCTGGCATAAGCGGCTTTTCACTTGCTGACGAGGGCAGTTTTGAGCGCACGATTACGAAGGGGTGAACGCTTCTGGCATAAGCGGTTTGTCATTTTTTGACTAGGATAATTTGAGCGCACGATTACGAGGGGGGATCGCTTCTGGCATAGGCGATGTCTCCACTCGTTAGATAACGAGGACTATTAGAGTGGACTTGAACACAATAGTGTTTGGATATATATGAACCTCACTGTTCCCTCTATATATTTACTTGCAGATTGTGTTCTCTGGCGTCCTGTACACCGGACACCAGTACAAGTGTTTGTAATACATAAACTCTGTAAGTGAAACGACTGTGTGTTACACCTACAGTGGGGGAATTATAACAGTGTTGGATACTGTTGGTTTGTAATGGTTTTTGAACTGTTTACAGTGTTACTAAGTACTCGATACTGTTGTCTGCACCAAGGCAGGTAAATGGTCTAATACAAGGTATGCATGCCTTAGATACTTTAGACTACATAGGGACCCTTAATGTTCTTGTGAAAGTAGCCTATGCGCGACAATGCATTTGGGGCTTTCTAAAACTTACCAGACACACCACTTAGTGGCCCAATACAAAATAAAGTACAATATTGAAAGTTTGAATGGGTGGATATACACAAGGGTCCTTATCCGCCCCTTCTGTTCTTCTTTCTTTGCCACAGTGATTGTTTTCCCGCACTTAAGGGGACACCCTCCACATATCATACAGGATTGGTAAGGATTAATTGGACCTACCTCCCTGTTGGGGTAATAACTTTCCTCCGGATTACGGGGGTACCCCGAGAGAAACCGAATGCGACGGTCCTGACTAAGACCGGAGTGACCATACAGGCGCATCAAGAGCGGTCGAAACATGTTGACTCTGGCAGTGGTAGGAGGGAAGCCTTGAGGTTCATAATTCTCTCCTGAAGGCATTTTCCCATCCTCTGTTCTTTCATTTTTTTTATCCTGGTTGAGGTGCCAAGTAAAGTCTAATAAAGTTTGTTTTCTGGTTCACACCTTTAATCAGTTTTAAATCACTCCTCATACTGCACAATTTCTTTGTCGCACTTTTCGGTTTGGAAACACATGGTGTTTGCACTATTTTCACCTCATTGGATGTGTTAAGTGTTGTGTCTGTTTAGTTTGTTTGACTATATGTTGTGTTAAGTGGAATTTATTATTTTTCCCCCTCCCTTATGCTCCGTCCTGTGTGGGGTACACCAGGGCGTATTGTAAGCAGGCCCAATGATGAAGCATGTCACATACCTCGGTATGTGAGTGAGGGCAGTTTTTCCAAATAGAGTGATTTGCCCTATTGGGGCTGGCTCTATCTTTCACCATATTAGTACATATGGTGTTATTATTTACTCTTCCCACCCCTTTTGTGTGTACGCCATCTGTTTCACCCAATAAAGAAGATAAGAAACCTTTTACGCCAGCAGGAAGTCAGGGAAGCTAGTCCAAGTGGGATGGCTCAAAAAGAGAAAAGAGTACGTCATACAGAGCTCTTTCTCAATGGCTGGCCACCGTTTAGCATGAACGGTGATGCCGGCCAATGGGAAAGAGGGGCAGGGATTAAAGCCCGCTAGTGAATCTCCCTCAATCTCACTAGATCTCGCCAGCGAGACTGCGCATGCGCAGCCATCGCAGGCTTCGACCTAAAAACAGTAGTAAATGCAATGTATGTGTGAATGGTACAGACCATTTCCAAACAAGTCTAGTTCCTTGCAACAGTGTTTAACCAGTGGATTGATAGGCTTTAACCCCTTAACAGGAGCCCCCACCCCTTTGCAGTGCATAGCGCCCTTTCTGGCTATTTAGGTTAGCTCACGCTTAGAGCTCTATAACATTTAGTCCAAATAAGGTATCTTTGATAAATGTGCATCCTTTTTTCCCCTCAACATCTTGGGAATTCTAATTGTACACCAAACGTTTGTGGATTTCCCTAGTGGGGGGGAGGGGCGGGGAATAGGAAAATAATGCTCTGCATATAGTGCCTGTCTTTTTCCTAAAAACTGCATAAATGAAAGGTTTGCTGTGCTAAAGTCACCATCTTCCTAGCTTGTGAGAATAAGCAGAGCTGAATCAAACAAACAACCTAATTTTTTTTACCACCACAAATGTAAATTAACTTTCAATTTTTCAAATGAGCGGCACAGACAGCTATGAATGACACTCAGAACATGTATACAGGGAGAGGCAACTTGGCGGGTTGGTCGGCAGCAGCAGGGGAGGGAGGTAGTGGGGGGGATGGAGGGGGAATTGTTAAGTTGTTAACGTGGCTGAGAATCAAATACAGCTAGCTCCGCAGAGTGAGGCAGGCAATCATAGAGAGGGAAGAGGTATGGAGAGGAGACATGATGCCCGGCTGGGTTGGACACGCTGGAGGACCTTGCAGACATTCAATAAAAATATGTATGTATCCTGCTGATTTGGAAAAAGGCCAATAAAATGTGTTTTTTTTTTTAAAAATGAGCGGCTGTGCAATATGTTATGTTATGTAAACAGCGGTTTTATAAAGCGCACAGCTACTCTACTTAGTGTCTCGGTGCCGGGTGAGTGAAGACTGACATGGAAGGGGTACTATGCAGGGAAACATTGTGCAAAGTTATTGCTGAAACAGCCATGTCTTAAGGGCTTTTCTGAAGGGAAGCAGATCCTGAAGTAGTCTCAGAGCAAGTGGTAGACTATTCCATAGTTTAGCCGCTTGAAGCTGAAAGGAGCGTCCTCCTATTCGGGAGTGCTTCACCACCGGAGTGCAGACTAACGCCAAAGAGGCGGAATGAAGAGAGCAGTGAGGATGGTAAAATTGAATTCTCTTCCTCAGGTAAGGGGCTCCAGAGCCATGTAAGGTCTTGAAAGCCAGTACATGGGCCTTAAACTGTATCCGCTTACGGCTCGGTAGCCAGTGTAGAGAGTTCAAATTAACAGATACCCAAGTTTTGGGTTAAGGAATAGAATAGACCTGGCCGCAGCATTTTGCACTACCTGGAGGCGGATAAGCAGATACTCTGGTAGGTCAAGATATAGAATGTTCACATTGTCCAGCCTAGAGCCAATCAGTGCCTGGACCACATTTTTCCTGTGTGAGATCTGAAGTAGTGGCAGAAATTGTTTAAGCATTTTCAAAAAGCCAAAGCACTGACCGGACACAGTCTGAACCTGTAGCTTCACACTCAGGGAATTATCCAGATTTACACCTAGGTTTTTTACGGACAACACCGCGTTAGTCGGAGGGTGCATATCCTGAGGCCACCAGTTCTGCGACAGGTTGTTTGATGGGCAGCCAAAGAAAATGATTTCCGATTTATCGGAATTACATTTAAGTTGATTCCGTTGGAACCAGAAAAACACTGCCATACAAGTCTTAATAGCTTCCCCCTTAAACTCTGAATCTTTGTCGCATGCAAAGAGTAATTGGGTGTCGTCAGCATGCGACACTATTTTAGCTCCATGCGACTCGGCAATACTAGCCAGAGGAGACATGTACAGATGAAATAAGGTAGGGCTGGGAACGGATCCCTGAGGAACTCCACCTCCAATGGGGGGATTAGTACTGAAAAAGGGGGAGCCCAGACAGTTTGTTAGCGCCCCGACAAAAAGGAGGCAAACCTTTGGAACACCGTCCCTCCAAAACAAGACTCCTGGAGTCTCATTAGGAATCGGCTATGGGGGACGGTGTATAAGTATAATATAAGTGAAAGAAACACATGTAAAGTGAGAACTGTTTGATTGAGAGGGGCAAGTTTAGTGTTTTTTTTTATTGCAGATTTCTCTTCAGTAGATTTTTTTTTGCACTGCATATTTTTTTATATTTCGAAAAAAAGCGTAATCATGAATATAAAATCTGAAATAATAATGAGCATATAGTAAATATTTGCACTTGCATTGTCATTGGGTTACTTATGGTTTACAATTTTTCTTTATTTAAACAGTACACCATGGCATTTTCAATGATTATGCTACATACTTTGAGTTTGTATGTTGTAACAATTACTGTTTTTTCAAGGCATTTGTTATAATAAGTGCTGGTGCCACTGGACCTGCCGCACCATTGAAATCATGACCTTAGTGACTGCTAGATAACTGCACTTTGTCTGTTTTAAGAATGTGCAGTTGCTGTTCTTTATATTATAGAACATCAAAAACACAGGAGGCTGTTTAAATTACTTCCAAAAAAAGGAACAGCAGCACAAATCCAATACAGTCACAAAATACGCTTGCTGAGAAAGACTAGCTTTGATGCAATGTGACAACAATGTCCAGCAGCTGGAATTTTCTAATTCATTGCTCTTGAAACTATACAACCTCCCTTCCCAGACAGTAGAAGGAACAGGAGGCAATCACAAAACCCGAGGAATACTTTTAGAACAGGCACAGGACCGTGTTTACAATCCAAGACTGCGGTAGTTGTCTCGCACTGTAATGTTATACAGAAACTGTCCCTTTAGAGCACCAGGAAGCGTGCTTATTTAAAGCACTGCAAACACTTTGTTCGGGTTTACACTACACAATGTGCCAACAACAAACACAAAAAAAATGGATTCGAAACAAACCAGACAGGAAAAAATGCAATGTTATTAGCAAAACAATATTATAAAGAATGAGAAATCTAGTTAAAAGTTCCACCCACAAAAGTAGAGTAAAACAAGCATGTTTTAAATGTGTGCAAACAGGGGACAATAAGTATCGGTAAACAGTTAACACTGTACAGCCTTAATGCAAGAAAAAAAGTTCCACAACTTTTGGGCCTGCCGCCTGGAACGACTGCACCTGCACCACCATTCAAATCATGATCCTAGTGCCTGCAAGATAACTGCACTGAGGTGCCTAGCGATTTTGGTCCTGGTGCCACTGCACTTGCTGCACCATGACCCCATTCTAAGGGCTTTTTCATTCTGCAGACAAAAGCCATTCCGAAGCACATCAATTTAGAACAATAATACAGTCTGGGCAAAGCTTTCAATTCATTAGCACTCCCTTGATACCTATCAAGAAATCAATTTGGTCTAAACTTTGCCAATCTTGATTGATTGCTTGATTGATTGAATCTTCGCCAAGTATGTCCATGTTGCACCATCTTTCTTATGAACTAGGCGAAAAAATGTACAGCTTCTGCAGCCGGTCCTCAATGTATACAAACTTAATTACTTTCACGGGCACCCACAAAGCAAAACTCATTCACGTCCTTCGACGCTAAATACTTTCTCCTGTTTTCTAGCTAGTGGCATGGGGTAGCGACAGAGTTCAGATAAAGATGATAGGCTCGGAGCAACAAAGGCCAAAGTGATTGACAGGGAAGCAAGTGGCACTGGGGCTACAAGCTCGTTGGGGCCCTTTGAACCTTGAAAATTGCTCATTTTTCTACCTCAAGTGCAGTCAAAGGGTACGTTTTTTTTCCCTTGTCTCTACCAGGACCCGTGGCATCTTGGCTACGCTACTGGATCATAAAACACGCGCATCTGTACATTAAGTATTTTATAGATTTCATTTTCGAGAGTTGGCCTTAACCTCTCAGACCTCAAAATGGGTCACGCGAAACTAAAGGGGCGCGGTCATATAGTAAGTTATAAAAGTGGGGGATAAAGCCACTCCAGAACGAGACAGTGAAATGTACGCAACGAAGACAAAGACACGTTTTCAAGAAGATGATTTTGAAGTTACAGATGAAGTAAAATCCATCAATCTCTTACTGACTAGCATTAGTTGTGGGCTCTTTATTTAGATCGCAGAAGATTTTCAATTGTTGATTCCTGGTGTCTCCCCCCCGCCCCCCGCGAGAGCGATCGTTTAATGACGTCATTGTTGACGCCTACAGCTAACACTGTGCACTCCTCACCTGCAGAGGTCGTCCAGCACGCCTCCCGGTATGGGCTCCGCTCGCTTTGTTTCCATGTTGATCGCCAGGACATCCCGAGTTGGGTGGGTGAAAATCCAGGACGACCCGGGATCTTCAGACGTCCTACTGTACACACGAAGCACTGGAAGGGGCGGGGACAGCGAAGGACTGGCCGGTCTCTGCCCGAATTAGAATTGACATGTTTAACCGACCCTTTTGATCAAGAGCCTATCAAGCGCAGAGAAGGTAAATATTGCTGCCAATCAGAGAGCACAAATACACAACTATTGGCCAATCCATGGATTGGTTTTGCTTTCCGAGTAGCCAATCAAATAGAAGCGAGAAGACACCACTGTGGCGTCTGTGCTAGTAATCATCCTTTTTGCATCCTTTGTTTTGCAGAAATTGTGCATATGGTGCATATTATGCGAATACAAATGTCAATAAAGCGATGGACACTTAAAAGAAAAGTATTTTCTAAATATAAAGTTCACTATCGTTTCAATATAGGTAGGTAACTGTATTATTAGTGCTTCAACAGATTACTATGGGGTTCGAGGCTGGGCAAAAGTACTAAACAAGCATTTGCAAAGCAATAAGTCTCGCATTTGTGAGAGTTAGAGCTAGTGGCGTTGTAAATGACAACGTCTTTACCCAGGGATTTAAGTTGGATAAAAAACTGGGGGCGGGGTGGGGGTGGGGCATTACCTCTAAAGGGGCGTGGCAAACCTTGTAACGGGGCGTGACAGATATAATTAGGGACATGACTTAGATTATGATAACTAGACTGGTGCTTAAGAAATTCGTTTATTTATTTAATGCAATTTTATATATCTCTACCCAAAGGTGTCGGAGTGCTTCACAATAGAACCAAGTATGTTACATGAGGAGAATGATACATATTTACATGTTACAGAAGCAAACAAGAAACAACAACAGGTAAAATAAAACAATAGATGGCAGTCACACAAAAAACACAAAAAAACACAATAGGATGAAAATTGTAGAGACATAGATTACAAATTTACAATAATGAAAGAACTTCCTTGCGGGATATAAAAAGGGTTGAAATCTATGTCAGGACAGGAGGCTCCGATTATGCTTTCTCATTTCTTTATTAGAAATGCTCAGCAGCCAATAGAAAAACAGTATATAAAAATAAAACTACAATACGCATGAACCTCTGGGTATCACATGACATATCATAGATTCACTGGTATAAAAGGTGCCATAGAGAATACCAACATCTCTTTCTTTGCTGCTCCGCAGCCAGTTAAGTGCACTTTACTTACTTTTCAACTTACTTGTAGTTTTCATGCCTTATTGTGTCTTTTGCGCTTGTGCCTGCTAGCGCTTCTGTTCGCGCATTGTGTACGCGCGTTGCCGGTGCATATTGTCCGATTTGAGACATTCTATTATTGCCGCTTTTGTGTTCTCAGTACCGCTCGCCGCTTTTGTCTGTTCGGCGTTGCGGGGAGCGTGTGGACACCTCCCCGGTTCCGGGCACTTTGCGCCCGCGCCTTTTCTGGATTGTGGAGCAGGAGACTGGGGCTTAAGGGCTCGCGCGCGGTGCGCGAGAGCTCCTCTCTAAGTTTACCGGGCGGCCGTTACCGCGCATGCGCGGTGGCCATTTTGTTTGTTTTTCTTCGTGAATACACGGAGATTTGACAGGAGGAAGACGTTTTTAAGCGTCCATTGCCCACTGCCTTGGTATTTCAGCCCCATTTACGCCCATTTGCCAAAACTGAAGCATTGGGCCGTTAAACCTTCATAGGCTTTGCCTAGAGCAGAGTTCTTCAATCTGTGGGGCGCGCCCCCCCAGGGGGGGCGCGACACCATCTCAGTGGGGGCACGCACTCCACCCAGAAATCTTACCTTTGCCTTTTCCTGTCCCATGTCGCACGTCTTCCCCCATTTGAAATGGAAATGTTTGTTGAGCAGAGCTCCGTTAACAGACGGTTGTAGGGGGGGGAGGGAGAGGAATTAGATGGGGCCCTTGCTTTGTCATTTTAAGAGCAAACATTCATTTTTAATCGTCCCAGGAGGGGGTTAATTCGGCGCTGAAAGGCTTCAGCTGCAGCGGAAGGCAAAAGTCTCCTCTGATAATATCGAAAGCAATGAGACAGTCCTTTTCCTTTGGTTCGATTTCATAGAGCAGAGGAGACTCCTTGCCTTCCACTGCAGCTGAAATGACTGTTACTTTCTTTCAGTTTTAGGAGACATCCTGCCTCCCACTACAGCTGAATATTTACAACAAGGGGTGGTGAGGGACAGAGTCTCTGAATTAAGTAGAAAGCTCTCACCCAGTCAAGAGATCAGGGCTAGATCCAACACCGTTTTTTAGCTCACTGCACCATCCCAGTTTCAGAACCTGGCTGTATGCAAATTAGTCTGTTCCTGTCCCAGTGCATGATGGGAACAGGGCAAACCAAACTACAAAAGCCAATTCTTACACTGGGAAGGAAACAAGCTCCCGGGGACCGGTTTCTGGCATTACAGCCGTCTTCGGCCCGGTTTGCTTGAATCCTGATGGTGCAATGAGCAAGGGTCTCACATCTGAGAATACCCTTCCACGCTTAGGGTGGACAAAAATATTTACAACAAGGGGTGGTGAGGGACAGAGTCTCTGAATTAAGCAGAAAGCTCTCACCCAGTCAAGAGATCAGGGCTAGATCCAACACCGTTTTTTAGCTCACTGCACCATCCCAGTTTCAGAACCTGGCTGTATGCAAATTAGTCTGTTCCTGTCCCAGTGCATGATGGGAACAGGGCAAACCAAACTACGAAAGCCAATTCTTACACTGGGAAGGAAACAAGCTCCCGGGGACCGGTTTCTGGCATTACAGCCGTCTTCGGCCCGGTTTGCTTGAATCCTGATGGTGCAATGAGCAAGGGTCTCACATCTGAGAATACCCTTCCACGCTTAGGGTGGACAAAAATATTTACAACAAGGGGTGGTGAGGGACAGAGTCTCTGAATTAAGCAGAAAGCTCTCACCCAGTCTCCCCGGTAGCTTGTCTCCTTTCTGGTAAAGAATTGGCTTGGTAGTTTAGTCTGCCCTGTTCCCATGATGCACTGGGCCAGGGACAGACTGATTTGCATATAGCCAGGTTCTGAGCTGGGATGGGGCAGTGAGATAAATAACGGTGATGGATCAAGCCCTGATCTTTGGACTGGGTAAGAGTGGTCTGCTTAATTCAGACACTCTGTTCATCACCACCCCCTTTTATGAATCGTTTTTGGCCACTATAGGTGTGGCAGGGTATACTCAGACATGAGTCCCTTTCTCACTGCTCCATCAGGATTCAAGCAAGCCGGGCCGAAGACGGCTGAAATGCCAGAAACCGGTCCCCGGTAGCTTGTCTCCTTTCTGGTAAAGAATTGGCTTGGTAGTTTAGTCTGCCCTGTTCCCATGATGCACTGGGCCAGGGACAGACTGATTTGCATATAGCCAGTTTCTGAGCTGGGATGGGGCAGTGAGATAAATAACGGTGATGGATCAAGCCCTGATCTTTGGACTGGGTAAGAGTGGTATGCTTAATTCAGACACTCTGTTCATCACCAACCCCTTTTATGAATCGTTTTTGGCCACTATAGGTGTGGCAGGGTATACTCAGACATGAGTCCCTTTCTCACTGCTCCATCAGGATTCAAGCAAGCCGGGCCGAAGACGGCTGAAATGCCAGAAACCGGTCCCCGGTAGCTTGTCTCCTTTCTGGTAAAGAATTGGCTTGGTAGTTTAGTCTGGCCTGTTCCCATGACGCACTGGGCCAGGGACAGACTGATTTGCATATAGCCAGGTTCTGAGCTGGGATGGGGCAGTGAGATAAATAACGGTGATGGATCAAGCCCTGATCTTTGGACTGGGTAAGAGTGGTCTGCTTAATTCAGACACTCTGTTCATCACCACCCCCTTTTATGAATCGTTTTTGGCCACTATAGGTGTGGCAGGGTATAGTCAGACATGAGTCCCTTTCTCACTGCTCCATCAGGATTCAAGCAAGCCGGGTTGAAGACGGCTGAAATGCCAGAAACCGGTCCCCGGTAGCTTGTCTCCTTTCTGGTAAAGAATTGGCTTGGTAGTTTAGTCTGCCCTGTTCCCATGACGCACTGGGCCAGGGACAGACTGATTTGCATATAGCCAGGTTCTGAGCTGGGATGGGGCAGTGAGATAAACAACGGTGATGGATCAAGCCCTGATCTTTGGACTGGGTAAGAGTGGTCTGCTTAATTCAGACACTCTGTTCATCACCACCCCCTTTTATGAATCGTTTTTGGCCACTATAGGTGTGGCAGGGTATACTCAGACATGAGTCCCTTTCTCACTGCTCCATCAGGATTCAAGCAAGCCGGGCCGAAGACGGCTGAAATGCCAGAAACCGGTCCCCGGTAGCTTGTCTCCTTTCTGGTAAAGAATTGGCTTGGTAGTTTAGTCTGCCCTGTTCCCATGATGCACTGGGCCAGGGACAGACTGATTTGCATATAGCCAGGTTCTGAGCTGGGATGGGGCAGTGAGATAAACAACGGTGATGGAGCAAGCCCTGATCTTTGGACTGGGTAAGAGTGGTCTGCTTAATTCAGACACTCTGTTCATCACCACCCCCTTTTATGAATCGTTTTTGGCCACTATAGGGGTGGCAGGGTATACTCAGACATGAGTCCCTTTCTCACTGCTCCATCAGGATTCAAGCAAGCCGGGCCGAAGACGGCTGAAATGCCAGAAACCGGTCCCCGGTAGCTTGTCTCCTTTCTGGTAAAGAATTGGCTTGGTAGTTTAGTCTGCCCTGTTCCCATGATGCACTGGGCCAGGGACAGACTGATTTGCATATAGCAAGGTTCTGAGCTGGGATGGGGCAGTGAGATAAATAACGGTGATGGATCAAGCCCTGATCTTTGGACTGGGTAAGAGTGGTCTGCTTAATTCAGACACTCTGTTCATCACCACCCCCTTTTATGAATCGTTTTTGGCCACTATAGGTGTGGCAGGGTATACTCAGACATGAGTCCCTTTCTCACTGCTCCATCAGGATTCAAGCAAGCCGGGCCGAAGACGGCTGAAATGCCAGAAACCGGTCCCCGGTAGCTTGTCTCCTTTCTGGTAAAGAATTGGCTTGGTAGTTTAGTCTGCCCTGTTCCCATGATGCACTGGGCCAGGGACAGACTGATTTGCATATAGCCAGGTTCTGAGCTGGGATGGGGCAGTGAGATAAATAACGGTGATGGATCAAGCCCTGATCTTTGGACTGGGTAAGAGTGGTCTGCTTAATTCAGACACTCTGTTCATCACCACCCCCTTTTATGAATCGTTTTTGGCCACTATAGGTGTGGCAGGGTATACTCAGACATGAGTCCCTTTCTCAATGCTCCATCAGGATTCAAGCAAGCCGGGCCGAAGACGGCTGAAATGCCAGAAACCGGTCCCCGGTAGCTTGTCTCCTTTCTGGTAAAGAATTGGCTTGGTAGTTTAGTCTGCCCTGTTCCCATGATGCACTGGGCCAGGGACAGACTGATTTGCATATAGCCAGGTTCTGAGCTGGGATGGGGCAGTGAGATAAATAACGGTGATGGATCAAGCCCTGATCTTTGGAATGGGTAAGAGTGGTCTGCTTAATTCAGACACTCTGTTCATCACCACCCCCTTTTTATGAATCCCACTACAGCTGAAGCAGAAAAATACGTAAGAAGATGCACTCCTTCCCTTTTAAATGTTAATGTTAAGTTAATTAGTTTAATTTGAAAGTGCGTGCGATCAGCAACTGTGCCCCCAATCACAGTGAATACAGAAGTAATCAATGAAGGAGCACTTTCCTTGCACTCCAATTGCAGTCAGTATGCATTGTGAGGGTGTTAATGTGGGATATGGTTACTGTGGGTTTTTAGTTAGTATGTAAATTTTTCGTTTGAAAGAAGGGTAAAGCACGAGTGAAGGTGTTTTGATGATTTCAGGGTAACACTGCACAATGCATTGTGGGAGTTTGTTTTTTAAAAAGTTTCCGTTAGGATGAAGCACATTCACTAGTATGAAGTCACGTGATTTAGCAGGTGTTAATAATTATTTAGTTTACGAGAGTGAATATAATTGGTGTCTTGAACTAGAGCTAAGGGTTGCCACAATATAAGGATAATAGCACGAAGAAACTAAGGTGCTGGTTGCAGCGTTTCTCAAGGTAATGTTTCACAAGCAACGTAATAATGGGATGCAGTCCGGGGTTGAGTTTTGGGGAATAAGGGAAGATAAATGAAGTCAGACAAATTGGGACGAGTCATGGGTTTTTATGTTTACGGGTAGCAGTTATGTCATAAGAGGACGTTTTTCGAGGGGGGAGAAAAGAACTTGATTCAGAGGTTTTGGGTTTCCATTCGGTGCACAGTGGATTACTTGTGTTTGGGACAAGGGGGGATAATAAGGGTGTTTCGATTAGGGGGATGCTTTTAGGGAAATTACAGGATTGTGCAGCATTCAGTGAATGTCCAAAGATCAGTTGATTGAGTGGTTTATTTTATTTTATTTTAGAGACCCCTGACGAAGAGCCTCACAGGCTCAAAATGCATTGGGTATGAATATACGTGTCTATTTCATGAAATGATTGACCTCAACGTGGTGTTGTACAAAGCCTGGACGGGCATACAGTTCATGAGAAGACTTTAATAAAGAATTTGAGTGCTATCACATTGTCTCCGCAGTGATGAAAAGAGCAGAGTATAAATTTGGAAGATTGAAGCGTTTAATATTTGGAATCGTGTGTTTACTATGGATTACCTGGATAAATCGTGATATTGCTGGAACTTTTTCCATATTGGCAGTGCGACAGTTTGGAGTGCAAGGAAAGTGCTCCTTCATTGATTACTCCCACTACAGCTGAAGCATTTCAGCTCTGAATTTAACCCCTTCCTGAGATGGTTAGCTCTTAGCAGAAAAGAGACAGCGTTTCTTTTATAATTACACAGGCAGCCACACAATGCCCCACAGGGGTAAAAGGGCTTCAAGTTACCAAAAGAAAAATGCCAGCCAGCCATGTGTTTAAACAGCCTGCAAATAACTTGTCTTGACATTAAACATGCTTGTAAATAAAGAAGTATTTATTCCTTTGTAATATTACTTTTCTGTCTTTCTTCCCTTTTATTATCAGTCATCATTCAAGCAGCCGTAGAACATAATTAAAACTACTTTCTATTTATATGTGCTGTTCGACGGACAAGTGCTGACAATACAGCTTTAGGTGACTGCTTAGTTTTGTGCCGCCTGGGACATCAAAATAATGAGCTGGCAACCCTAATAATAAAACTGGAAGTTTTTTTGCAAGATCAGCACATTTATTTCCTCCACCCTGAACCCTGGTTAATGCCATAATAGCAATAGTTTAACATATCTGAAACCTTACGCTGCCGTCAATAACCTGCTGAGTTACTTCAAGTGTCTGGGAATGCACCCTGAATTCAGACAACTCACTCCTCATTCTCACCTTTCACTTTCACACTTAACCTGCCCTCAAAGCAGCGATCACAATGCACTTACACTGATCCTGACGCACTCACACCATTCACCCACTTACCCTGCACTCACAGTGACCACACTGCACTTATGCCACTCGCCCTGATCTCACACCAATCTCTCTTCACTTACCCTGCGGTCACATGAGCACACCGCTCACTCTGCACTCACAGTGAACACCCTGCATTCACTTGCGCTGTTCACCCTGTACCTCACCCTTCAGTCACACGAGCACACTACTCAACCTGCACTCATGTGACACTTCACTCACCTGCCACCCTCACTGCTAAATCTGGAATCTCACTCAAATAAGCCCATCCATACCCATACATTCATTCGTCCCACTCTGCAATTACTTCCGCACCCAAATTCATATGGTCACCCTGCAGTCACCCCTCTTACCCTGGCTCATCGTGCACTCACATGAGTAGTCCTGCCACCCACACAGCACAGAGGGTTAATGTGCCTACTACAAAGAATGTGTACCATGCAGATCAAAGAACTGAATGTGAGTAAACAACGAGTAGTGCTATAAAAAATTTAATGTTTGCCAGAAAGGTGCTATAGAGAGATGAGGTGCATTGTTGGTGAGTGGTAGTGAGGAAATTCATGGAGAAGGAGGAAATGGTGGAGGGGGCACCAAAAAAGACTGTTGCACCGTGTGCGACCAGTGCTAGGGCCAGCACTGGCTGAAAGGTACTATAGAGAGATGAGGTGCATTGTTGGTGAGTGGTCGTGAGGGAATTCATGGAGAAGGAGGAAATGGAGGAGGGGGCACCAAAACAGACTGTTGCACTGTGTGTGATAAGTGCTAGAGCCAGCTCTGGCTGGAAGTGTTAGCCCCCACCTGACCGGGTCTAGTAGCGCCCCTGTACACAAGTATGGGTATGTCGTGCCCCATCAAGGTTTTTGTCCCGGTATGGCCCATGATATGCGCGTGGCAGTCGATTGTATAGTATGCCAGGTTCCTGAAATTTATGTTAGGTGGTGGGGGGGCCCAACATCTAAAAATATTCAGCAGGGGGGGCTCAACCGACAAAAGTTTGAAGACCTCTGGCCTAGAGTGACTGTTTTTGCGGCTAGCCCTCCCTCCACATTTTAACTGTTTGCAGTGTGTTCAGGTTCTGCCTGTGCTGCTGGCTTGCTGTGGGGTTTGTTCACTCCCCCTGCATTGTGCCTTTGGCCACCATTGATTCTTGTCATCTCTGTGGGCATTGTTGTTACACTTTGTGTCACTATGGCTGAATATTATGAAGAAGATGACTATTACTATGACGATGATGCCTCTGGCTCTATGGAGCACAATTTGGTTGAGGCTTTGGATCAGGGAGTGCAACATTCAGTTAATAAGGCGCTTGTTCGTGCCATTACTCCCTTGAAACGTCACTTGTCTCAATATGCGCAACAACAAGGCTGGTTGCCGTCTTCTCGTGCTTCCTCTAAGTCTCCTGTTAACCCTCATAAGTCAGATTTTCAGAAATTAGCCAAAAGTGTGTCCTCTGAAAAGTCTTCCTCAAAGACGTCGGTTGGGGCTTCGGCATCCACATTCCACTTATGGATACTGATGACACTCATTCCTCTACTTCATCTGATCAGGATGACCCTCCACCACGGAAGAAGGCTGGTAAGGAGCACTATGTTGATGTTCCCACGCATCCTCCTCTATTCACTTTTGAACCATCTGATATCATTCACACGAACTCGACCTCCTGGTTTCCATCCCCTGCTGTGGCAGAATATGTACAGGCACATATTCGCCAGCCCTTTGAGAAGGATGTCAGGGCCCGCCTAAGGTCCGAGTGTCTGCGTCCAGATTTGGCCGACCATTTGGCTGACACTCCGGAGGTGGATCCTACGATGGTCACATAAATTAAGAAACATGCCAAAGACCCGAAGAAGGGTATTGACGGAGCTTGGCGTTCCTGCCAGGTTAAATTGCTGGACTTACTGGGCCCTCTTACTAAGATCTTGGACCTAGGTTTTCAGGCCAAGGAGTCTTCGGCCCTTGTTGATCCTGATGAGTTAATTGAGTGGTCCCAGCAGGCTATTTGCCAGTTGGGAATGCCAATTGCGCGATTTCTTGTGAGCGGCGCTGCTCCATTCTTCTCAAGCTGGATCCTAAATTGGCAGAGCTGTCCTCCTCCGAGTCCGGCCCGTTGGCTCAGGACCTGCTCTTTGGCCAGCCTTTCTTGAAAGAACTGACAAAATTTGTGACCACTTTTATTGGTCTGGACAAGGCTCAGGCATCCCTTCGAAGGGCTTTTCATCCGGTTTTTGCCAGGGTCGGATGACACAGGGGACGATCTTTTGGCCGCGGCGCTACCCAGAATTCCCAGCGGGGATTCCATTCCCAAAGAGGTGGAGGACAGGATTCTGGTTACAATAACCGCTTCAATTTCTATCCCTCTCGCAAAGGAAGAGGTCAGTATAAGAAGGGAAGATTCGGCGGAAATCAAGGAGGACATCCGGATTCCAACACTTCAGGTGAGGTTGATTCCAGCTTCGGAAGTGGTTTTGGGGGGAAGGATTCAGTTTTTTCTACAAAATTGGCGTCTGATCTCCAACGATGCATGGGTGTTGGAGACTGTTTAGGGTTACAAGATAGAATTCTACCAACCTCAGTCTCAGTCCCTCCCTCCTTCACCCCTAGTTTTCTCCCTTCAAGATCAAGAGTTAATTTCAGCAGAGATCGCTTCCCTTCTGGAAAAAGGGGCAATTGTTCACACTTCCCGCCATCCCAACAGTTTTGTGAGTACAGTTTTTCTGGTCCAGAAAAAAGGGGGCGGGTCCAGGTTGTCCTGAATCTCAAAGACTTCAACGGAGGGGTGGTTTATCGCCACTTCAAAATGGAGGGCATTCATCTTTTGCGGGATCTCCTTCGGGAAGGAGATTGGATGGTCTGTCTCGATCTGAAAGACACGTATCTGTCCATCCCGATTTACGGTCCACATCGTCGTTTCCTGCAATTCCAATGGCAGGCACTGGGTTAGAATACAAAGTTCTCCCATTCGGCCTCTCGTCAGCACCTTGGTGCTTCGCGAAGCTTCTGAGGCCCGTCGTGGAATCCTTGCGTGCTTGGGGAGTTCGTCTAATTATATATCTGGACGACATTCTGATCATGGCGGATTGTCCTCGCACATTCATGATGCATCTAGAGTTGTCTGTCACTCTCTTACAGTCTCTGGGATTTCTGGGCTTCCAAGTCAATTCCCTTTCTTGTCAACTCCTCTTGCCCAATCAAAAGATTCGCTACATCAAGAGAGAGTTGAGTTTTGTTCCCTCCAAACAGCTTGTATCGTTGAGATCTATAGCTCTAGTAGTCGGTCTGTTGGCATCCTCGATTCAGGCAATTTTCCCGGGCCCTCTACACTACCGGGCACTTCAACATTTGAAGATCCTTCTTCTCCAGAAAGGCCTACGCTATTCAGATCTGGTCCCTCTTTCGGAAGAAGCGAGGTGGGAGATGCAGTGGTGGTTGGACCACATGGATGCCTGGAATGGGCGAGCCCTGTTCGGTCCGTCTCCGGAGGTGGGGATAGAGTCCGATGCCAGCATGTGGGGCTGGGGAGCCCGGTGCGGACCGTTGTCAACGGGGGGTCGATGGTCTCAACAGGAGTTGTCTCTCCATATAAATTGCCTGGAACTTCTTGCGGGGTCCTTTGCGATCCGTTGTCTTTCTCCTCGCCAGTCCAATTGTTGCATTCTGCTCCGCATGGACAATGTTTTGGCGGTTCGCTATGTCAACAAACTGGGCGGAACGAGACCGGACCCGGAAGCCCTGGCCACGGATGCATTTCTGCAGACCTGGCCACTGCTCCTGTGTTACGCTTTTCCCCCATTTATGATGATTCCCAGGGTCTTGGCTTGCACACAACGTTATCAATCAGAACTGATTCTGATCACTCCTCTGTGGAGCACTCAGGCTTGGTTCCCAGTACTCCTGGAAAAGTGTTGTGCAGTTCCGCTACTTCTTCTTCCCCAGAGGTGGAATCTCTTGTTGGACCCTCTAGGCAATCCGTATCCCCTGATCCAATCAGGCAATCTCCTCCTTCTGGCATGGCGAATTTCGGGGATCGCTGGCAAATCCCAGGCCTTTCGCGAGACGCTCCCAGATTCATCAGCGAGGCTTGGTCACCCAACACTCACAAACATTATACAGGGTCTTGGAAACGATGGTGTGCTTGGTGTGTTCAACGGGAGGTGGATCCCGCTTCAGCGGATGTCTCTTTGATCATTAATTTCCTGGCTTCCATTGCCTCTTCTGGTCTGGCTTATTGGACGGTTAATAATTTCCGTTCAGCCATTTCGGCTGGTCATATCCACATTGATAGTAAACCTGCAGGCGAACATCCGTTGATGTCCAAATTACTTAAGGGCATTCGCCTGGCGAAGCCTCCTGGTCCCAAATACTTGTCCATGTGGGATGTTTCCATTGTGTCACGTTTTTTGGAAGCCTGGCCTTCAAATTCCTTGTTATCTCGCAAACAACTATCAGCAAAACTAACCATGTTATTATGCCTAGTTTCATGCAAACGTGTGTCTGATGTGCGAGCACTCGACCTAGCTGGTCGCAGTTTTACGCCTGAGGGTGTTACTTTTGTTATTTCCAGACGTACAAAAACCAATACATCTTCGGTTACATATCCTTCTTTTCCCAATAATCCTAAACTTTGCGTGGTTCAATGTGTTAAGGATTGCGAGGTGAGTACTGCTCCTTTTCATCATGATATGCATGGTCAATTGTTAATTGCTTTGCAAAAGCCTTTTCGCCCTGTCGCCCCAGCTACATTGGCCCGCTGGGTCAGATGGCTCATGTCGGAGGCTGGCATTGATGTCTCGACTTTTGGTGTGCATTCAGCACGTGGGGCTATGGCTTCTAAAGCATTCTCCATGGGAGTGACTTTGTTTGACATTATGAAGTCTTCTGACTTTGTGTTTAAAACTTTTTATTACAAACCTATTGATTATATTGCTTCTGTTGTGGTGGATCAGCTTTGAACAAGCATAATCGAAGTCTCCTGTCCTGACATAGAATTCAAAGGTTTTTAGGTCTTGCTCCCGAAAGAAACATCGAATCCCCCGGAGAAGGCGCAGTTGGTATTGTGGATTCTTTGCAATGGAATTGATGTGGGAGAGTAGATTGAGCCTTTTGTCAAGTATGACACCAGGGGATTTTGCGGTGTCGACAACAATAGGTTTGTTGTTGAATAAATTCAGATGATCCATCCAAGATTAAACAGGAGGAGGAGAGAGAGAGGTAGAGAGGAGGAGGAATTCAGTTTTGGAAGGATTCAGAATGAGTTGATGAGCTAACATCCAGTTTTGAAGAGAGTTGAAAGTAGAGTTGAGTATTGAGATATCGTGTGCGGAAAACACCTTAAGGTAGATTTGAGTGTCATCCGCATAGATATGGTAAAGGATCCCAGATTTATAAAGTTGCATTCAGCAAAGGGCAACACAATAGCAAAAAGGTATATTTATTTACCATAAACAATAAAAATAACAAAGCATATACAAATCTAGGAATATAAATGATGCTTTAAGATACCTTTATGGTTAACTGGCAGCCGTGTTGGGGTGCTTGTTTTCTTTGATCAGAGCAAAACCACTACTGGATTTCGAGGACCATGGTTTTTCACAACCCTACTCGAATGGGTTGTGTAGTACCTATTATGCTCTAATTATAAGAACTCTATGTTTTTTGTCTGTGTTTGCCTTTTTTCGCTTTAACTGGGCAGATCACTAGAATGTAGCAGCACTTTTCCTAAAAGTAATGAAAGTCGTAATAAAATGCACAGGGCTATCCGAAATAGCAGTCTCTGAGCGAGTAGGGCCCTCCTCCATAGAAGGTAATACTTCTGATGCTATTGACACTGCTGACAATGCTGCCAGAATGGTTCTTGCTGCTGGTATATCAAGTCAGATGGTAGTATGAGCAGAATTAGAAACAGAAGTGGAAGATGTGAGTAGGGGTAGGAAGCCCGAAAAGGAGCTTGATTTCTTCTCTGTCTCAGATGGGGGAGAATGGTCAGAGGGTATTACGGACAGCAGTAACACCGACTTAAGTAATAGTGATATAGAGATTGAACTTTCAGATGCAGGAAAATCAAAGACAATCCGGAGAAGAAAGAAAATGCGAGAGAGAGACCTTACTTGGGACAATACCCCTTTGACCCAGCTTATTAGTGCCCCAGCAAATGAAGAAAAGGGGGGAAAGGTGTGTGTCTCTAGCTCGCCGATGGTAGAGGCTATTTTCCAGGCAATATCCACTCACCGCGAGGAGACTCGTCAGGATGGGCGCAAAGCTCAGGCTTCAATGAGGAAAGTACGGGGGGTGGTGCGAAAATTGACAAAAACGTGTAGTGCTTTTGGGGAACGGATGACGGATTTGGAGGCAAGGATCTGCACCACAGAATCAGGTTTTTCAAGCACTCAGGAGGGGGAGAAGATGGCGGTCGGTCGATAAGCCCGGTCGGGAGCTCCGTGCCGCTGAGTCAGAAAATGCGACTGAAATGGCTCTGAGAGGAAGGAGACGCTGCTGCCGTGATTGAGGAACGCATTGAGAAAAGCTTTGGGGGTAAAATGACTAACGTGGTGAAATAGCGAATTAGGCGATCCTCCGTCTGTGCATGTCTGACCCGCAGTGCTTGTTTTTCCACTTGTCTCACTAGTTCCCATCTCCGTACCGTCATATACTACGTTCTCAAAACTAACTTTTGCCGACATTCATTTACCTACCTACAGCGAATTGCGGATTTGACGGCATGGTGATCACCTTTGCCGACTCCGTCTCTGCGTGTGTCTCTGTTGTCTCTGTTGAGGCGGAGCAGCCACGATCTGTGCTGCGGGGCTCGCCCATCCATGGCTCGGCTCTCCAGGCTAGCTCCGGCTGGTGGGAGGCGGTGTCACGGGCTCAGCAAAACTGCATGAGAGCAGTGGGCCGGATTTCGGTGTTTCTCTGAGGGAAGGCAGGAGGGGCTGCAACACGGGACTGCTTTGCTCTGCGCTCTGGTGCCTTTGGAGCCTCTGGAGCATGTGCAGGTAACTGGACCCCCCACATCAGCTACAGCTCATCTCAAGGTTGGGAGCAGGCGAAGGGTTCAATGAATAAGCTTAAATTGACCCCCTCATCAATCGATGAGGAATTTTGTCCTCCGCTTAATCAGCACACAACCCCGGTAAGCAGGCTTTTTGCAGCAAAGGTGGAGGGGATAAAAGTAAATGCAGAGAAGGTGGGCACTTCAACGGAAAACTTAATTGATCCCACTTTATTCAAGGGGCTTGTTATTCCAACTAAAAAGAAAGACCCACAGCTAGGCCTACCACACTCCCGAGAAGAGGGGGGAAAGGTTTTAAAAATAGACCAGGGTATCACTGTAGAGTCCGCTGTTGTAAAGAAAGACGCGGGTGCAGCTCTTGTAAGTCTTGACGTAAGGGGGAGATCTTCTTATTGCTTAAGGAACAGGCAGCTTCTCAAGTCAAGGCTCCCCCCGGTGGCAAAACAGCCTGTCATTCCACGAATTACTAAAAGAATCACCCGAAAGGCCTTGAAACTACAATCAAATAAATTGAACAACAAGAAAGAGCAGCAGGGGCAGGTAGGAGACAACTTGTAAATAGGCGAGGGGATTAAAGCTCCCAAAATAAAGATCACTCCATCTTTAAGGTCATATTTTAAGTTACAAGAGCAGAGTCAGAGCCGGGAAAAAAACCAAGAGTCAGGGAAACTGGTCAATTCTAAATCTGGAATGAAAAACTCTATAACTTCGGTTTTACCAGATGGTACAACAGACGGCTCGGAAGGGGAGTCAACAGAACAAACTCATGATCTCAGTCAGACCCCGCCCAAATTCAGGCCTCAATTCAAAATCTGGTCCCTAGTCCGGTTACTAGTCAGGTCCAGAGTCCTGCTAGAAACACATCTAAAAGTCCGCCCAAAAGACCGGCTAAGAATCCAAATGTATGTCAAGACGAACTTCGAAGCAGTACGGACATCTTTCTGGAGAAGATGCTAAATGAGATTAGGTCAAGGTTTGAGATATCCGAGGGGAATCAAAATAAGATTCATGAAAAATTTGAGTCGCTAGACGTCAAACTAAACGCATTAAGTGAGAGAGTCACTACAGTGGAAGCAGAAATTGATGGATTAAGCAAAAAAGTGGAAGTAGAAAGAAATTAAAACCCTAAAGGCCAAGGACAAAAGCATCGACAAAAAGTTAGAGGCTTTGGAAAATCAGTCTAGAAGATGTAACCTTAGACTTCTTAATGTCCCAGAAGGGCGACAAGATTCAGAAATAAAGAAATTTATTATCTCGCTTCTGGAAGAGCATTTTCCTTGGAGTAAATCTCTTGGGCTGGAATATGATATTCAGCGGGTACACCGGGACCCTTTTGGAAAACTTAAAGAGAGAAAAAACCCAAGGAAGATTCCAATAAACTTTAGGACGTATACTCTTAAAGAGAGAATTCTAACCGAGGCTTTGAAAAGCGGGTCATACAGCAAAGACGACTGGTCCTTTAAAATTCGATCGTGTCGCGGCTCGCGGCGTTGCCGCGGCCGGCCATCCCACTGACACACACGGGAGGCCAGGATACTCACTTCCGGCGGAAGTCGAGTACCCGGTCTAGCCCCTGGGAAGCGAGGCACAGAAGCGCTTCCGGGGGAAAACGCATAAACCGCGCTTTTCCCGCCGGCTGAGCGCTTCGGATTCTGAATTCAGGCTGAACCAGAGACCGGCATTCTAGGAGAGCCGCGCTGCCTTGCTACATTGTATCCGCGGCATACCAGGAGAGCCGCGCTGCCTTGCAACATTGTGTCCGCGGCATACCAGGAGAGCCGCGCTGCCCTGCTCCTTGTTTCCTTCTGCTTCTGGGAGAAAGCCGCGCTGTAGCGCTTCATGGTCTTTGACAGCGCCTTCCAGGAGCGCTGGTGTACTTCTTACCTGGGAGTTCCAGGAAAGCCCTTGTTTATTTTTCATGACCCTTGGTGCGCAGGAGCGCCCTAAGGGTGTACATTTAACCGACTTGTGTTTTGGGGGTTTTTTACTTTGTTCCTTCCCACCGCGCAGGAGCGCTATAAGGGAATACCTCAGCCTGCAGACCTTGTCCCCTTACAGGGAATACCACCAGCTGGGTGGTTAATTCCCATTTCCAGTTACCCGCGCAGGAGCGCTTTCCTTTTTGTTTTAGCTTGGGTGAACGCGCAGGAGCGCTTTCTTTAGTTTGTACTTGGCGATTACGCGCTGGAGCGCCTTCCTCGCTATTCGCAACAGAAGCTGCATTCATCGGGGAACCTTCGTTTCGGGAGCCTTGGTAAGTCCTCACGGGGTACCTGGTCCTGTGTGTGTAGGTGGGGTGGTTCTTTTCGGGTCTGCTTCACTTTCTGATCTTTTCTCATTCTGGTTTCCAGTGACACCGGAACGCCCCACCAGCTCCACGCCATTCTTAACCCTACACCCTGGCTTCCATCCCTGCGTCCATCTCATCCCTGCTGGGTTTCGTCGTCCACGAGGGTTAGGTGGGTACAGGGACGGGAGCTCTTGTCGTCTCTGCGGAATCGCGCCACAAGCAAAGGTGAGTCTTGTGGGGCAAACCTGACAGATCGGACATTGCAAAAGTAACACAGGATAGGCAATGGGAGCTGGGACAGTTGATGCCTGTATTGAAGTCCCTCGGTGCAACTGTCCAAATGAAATTCCCTGCCTCCCTTAGGATCATGTGGAGCAACAAGATGTTTAACATCAGAGACCCTAAGGAAGTTGAAACGTTCCTAGACCAAATGCGTGATCAGATAACGATACAGTCTTTGACACAAGCACAAAACTAATTTATCCACTAAAGAGAGCAGCAGCGCACTCTCAGAAATTCATAAATAGAGGCATGGAGCTCAAAGTGGGCTAATAATAAAGCCCAAAGAAGAAAAAGGGAGAAAGGGAGGCTTCTCCTAGGAGAGAGGGTGATTTCCTTTTTTTTTCCTCTTTTTTTCTTTTATCTATCACATTTGTTCTAACTTATATATTTGGAAAATAGGGATAAAAAAGAGTGAAAATGCACAGGAGATGGGAGCAAGTTAGGGGAAAAAATAAAAAAACTGTCCTCAAAGAAACGCAAGATATAAAATGAAGGAGGAGTTCGGGCGCCGGAAAAAGAACGGGAGAGGCAGGCAAAAAGTCAGGAAGAGATGAAGAAGAACTTAAAATGTGTAAAAATAACTTCCTGGAATGGTAATGGGCTACGAACTAAGAGCAGGCGAAGGAGGATCTTCGAGTACCTGAAATCAATCGATAGCGAAATAATAATTTTACAGGAAACTCACTTATTAAAAAAAGAATGGGAGGAAATAATGAAAACGCTACATTGGGTTGACTCGTATATATGCACAAATCAAGAGTGCGTTATTAAGGAGAATCGGCAGAAACTGACCCAAAGGGAAGGTGGGCAACAGCCAACATTAGAGTACTCAGTGATGTTTTCACGGTGGCTGGCTACTATGGCCCAAATATAGACGACCCTTCTCCTCTTCAATCCTTATACTCTCAATTGATTTCGGCTTCATGCCCAAGGATTGTAGGTGGAGATTTTAATATTATTCTAGATCCGAAAGTGGATCGGTATCCTCGAGGGAAACAGACAAATCTGCCAAAGATGAGAGAATGGTTAGGAATATATAAAAGGGATTTAAGCTTAATCGAGATCTGGAGAGAGAAGGGAGACATGCAAGATAACTATACCTTTAAAAATAAGAAATTAGGAATACAATCCAGAATGGACTACATCCTAATAGACCAAAGACTATTAGAAAAGATAAAAAAAAGTGGTCCACCTCCCAGCCCACCTCTCAGATCATTCGGCAGTACAGATCACAATTCAATTAAAAGATGACATGAAGGTACCTAGATGGACGATGGATCGTACAATCCTTTTGGACCCCCAAATCACAGACCAACTTAAGCAAGAGACAGATCTATATTTTGAGAATAACAACGAGGGCGTCTCAACTCAAATCGCATGGGACGCATACAAGGCGATGATAAGGGGGAAGATCCTTAGCTTAGCAAAATATAAATCTAGGGGGCTTAAAAACGAGATTCAGAAGCTGGAGGGTAACATCCAATTACTAGACCGGTAAATATCTGCGGATCCTGGGGGGTTGGAGCTAGAAACTGAGAGACTAAAGCATAAAGTAACTCTATCAGAAATATTGGAAGACAGAATCAGAGAGAAGTGGGAGTGTAGCAAACTGGCCCACTATGAATATGGGGAAGGCTGCGGAAAAATGCTAGCCTGGAAAACCAAAACTGACCGTTTTAGAAATAAAATTGGCACTATAGATCCCCGTAATACATCCCATAATGGTTCTGAGGAGGCTGTAATAAAACAGGAATTTACCGCCTTCTTTGCAGATCTTTATTCTGAGGACTGCAACCCTACGTTAGAGGAAATAAAAAAATTCCTAGATGCACAAAGCACCCCTATCCTCTCACTGGAGGAGAAAATTAAGTTGAACGCAGAAATAACAACTCAAGAGATAGAAGGCATTATAAAAAATCTAAAGAGAGGTAAGGCTGCGGGTCCAGATGCCCTCCCAAACAAGTTTTATATAAAACTAAAAGACATACTGGTCCCCCCCTTAACGGCCCTCTTCTTCCAATCTTTTTGAAAAATAGTAAACTCCCAGAGTCATGGAACGATGCAACAATCTCCATCCTTTTAAAATCAGGCAAAAATTCAAAAAAATGCGAGTCTTATCGCCCAATATCTATTTTAAATTGCGATTACAAAATCTTCACGCAAATCATGGCGATAAGACTAGGGAAAATTGCAGGCTCGTTGATAAACTCCAATCAAAAGGGCTTCGTGGCAGGAAGACACCTACAAGATTTGACACATGAGTTGATTGGAGCAATTGACATTGCCACCAGCGAAAGGTTACCTCTATCTAAAGCGTTCGATAGAGTGAACTGGATCTATCTAAGTGAGGTATTAAAGAAATTTGATTTAGGGGTAAATATATTGAACATGGTGGAAAATATTTATAATTCCCCTAAGGAAAAAATACGAATTAACGGTAACCTAACTGAAAATATCAAGATAAAGAGGGAAACACTTCAGGGGTGTCCTCTCTCCCCGTTGCTATTTAATTTTTATATCGAGCCAGTGGCTGAAAGTCTTAGGAACCAACCGTTCATTTCTCCCTTCTGTTTTCAAGGCTGGCATAAAAAAGTGTCCCTTTATGCTGATGATCTTATGATCTTTACCTGCGATTTGAAGGAGGCCCTAATTGTAATAGAAGAGACCCTAATCAATTTCGTAAAAATCTCTGGCTACCAAATAAATCAATCTAAAACAGAAACCATGACCTGGAATGAGGAATTCACAAGCCCTTACAACAAGGACAAAATTAGATACTTGGGTATTGACCTGTCAAGGACCTGGATAAGGTAGCACATATCAACATCCACAGATTAGAGGTGGAGGTGAAAAAGTTGTTGAAAGTCTGGGGAGGTTTACCATCGATTCTGGGCAAATCAAATATTGTTAAAATGTCAATCCTGCCAAAATTTACTTTTGTTTTTGGTGCTATCCCGCTGGAGTTTAAAAGGGAAACCATAAAAAAAATCCAGGGAGATCTTTCAAGCTTTATTTGGTCTTCAAAAAAACCAAGAATTACTTGGAGCAAAATAAGGAGAAGGAAGGAACAGGGGGGGCTAGCTAGCACTGATCTCCTGGAATATTGCAGAGCTTTCCAATTTAAATCTAGCAGGACGTTGTTGGGCTCATACGAAGACTACCCAATGTATCTACAGGAAATGACAACTAGTACTAGCCATTTTCTACTTAAATTCGGTCAACCGAAATACTTCAAGAAAGTAAAATTGAAGATATTGAAGTCAGTGACTAAAAGAAGTCAGAAAAGGAAACCAGCCTTTAGAATTAAAGATGCTGGAAAAGAAACCTTTCAAGAAAGAAATATCCTACTGGTATTGGGTACTTATCTCAGCAGGGGAGGAAGACTTCCGGATTCCAGAGAGAATATGGGGGCAAGATCTGCCAACATTGGAAACAAATAACTTATGGCAAGTATCAATGAGCAAATGCTGGTCAATCGTGACATCTGCTGCACTAAAAAGAAATCACTTATATACCACTCATAGAGCGTAATGGACAGCGGAAAAGTTATCAAAATTTAGCGGGTCCACAGTGAAGAGCTGCCCGAAATGCGGATTACAGAAGGCTGATGACCTGCATATGTTCCGGCAGTGCCCCCATCTCGATGGTTTCTGGAAGGATGTGAGTAAGACTCTAGATGAGGTAGTAGGAAGACATCTAACTGTAAGTATTGATTTAGTTATTTTTGGGGTGACGGGCTCAAGTGTGGCAGGAAATCTAACAAAAGCTCAGGAAAATCTGGTTTTCCTACTGATTCTTTTGGCAAGGAGAGAGGTGTGTGTAAAATGGATAAGTCCAACCCCTCCACTTCACAGGGAATGGCTATCTTCAGTGTTAAAAGTTTATAGTCTGGATAAAAAAATAAACCTTTTTCTAAGAAGTATAAATTCTGGGAGATATGGGAAAATCATCATATGGGTTAACAATATCGAATCGCAAGGTTTTGACTTTTTAAGTGCATGTACTCCTTATTTTGTTACCAAGTCCAATGATTACGTGCGAGCAACGAAAAATCAGATTACGGCCAAAAAGAGTAGCCAGAATGGCTAGCTCACCCCCCTCCGAAAAGTAACCTTCTCTTAAAGTAAATGGAAGTAAGGGGTTCCTTTTCTCCGAAATCCCTGAGGGTTTCTGCCTAGACCCACATTTATGGCAATGAAGGTAAAGGTTGGAATAAGGAACAAGCATTTGCAATGCAATAGGTCTCGCATTAGGAAAGTTTGAGCTATTGGTCTTGTAAATAATTTTTTTTAAATGTATGTGTTGGTTTTGAAAATAGCTAAATTAATAGCTTTGTCATTTACAATGCCAATAGTTATAACTTTCGCAAATGTGACACCTATAGCATTTGTAATGCAACATGTTTTGTATTTACGTGACTTAGATGTATTGATATTACAAATAACAATGGCTTTTTAAATTTTTTTAAATAATTAATACTTAAATAAAAGTGATTGTAATTTATAATGGCAATAGCTTAAACTTTTGTAAATAACTTTTGTAAAGATTATGTTCAGTGTATTTTATTGTGACGAAAATGCAAGAACAGAAGTGAAATATTAACATCTTTTTGTGACATTTGTAATAAAGCTTGAAACATTGAGAGAACATATTTGAACCAGTTGTTGTTGAATGGTTGCACAGATTGATGCTTGATGGCGCGGAGTGATGTGGTGGTGACGAGTGATGCTGTGGCGTTCTGTGATGCTGTGGTAGCGCTTAGTGATGTTGTGGTACCCGAGTGATGCTGTGGTGGCCCTGAGTGATACTGTGGAGGCTGTGAGTGATGCTGTGGAGGCCGTGAGGGATGCTGTTGAGGCCGTGAGTGATGCTGTGGAGGCCGTGTGTGATGCTGTGGAGGCCGTGAGTGATGCTGTGGAGGCTGTGAGTGATGCTGTGGAGGCCATGTGTAATGCTGTGTAGGCCGTGAGTGATGCTGTGGAGGCCTGAGTGATGCTGTGGAGGCTCTGAGTGATGCTGTGGAGGCCCTGAGTGATGCTGTGGAGGCCCTGAGTGATGCTGTGGAGGCCCTGAGTGATGCTGTGGAGGCCCTGAGTGATGCTGTGGAGGCCCTGAGTAATGCAGTGGTGGCGTATAATAATGTTGTGGTAACGCATAGTGATGCTGTGGTGTTCCAGAGTGATGCTGTAGTGTTCCAGAGTGATGCTGTGGTGGTGCTGAGTGATGCTGTGGTGGTGCTGAGTGATGCTGTGGTGGTGCTGAGTGGTGCTGCTGAGTGATAATGTGGTGGTGCTGCGTGATAATGTGGAGGTGCTGAGTGATGCTGAGGTAGCGCTGAGTGATGATGTGGTGGTGCTGAGTGATGCTGAAGTGGGGCTGAGTGATGCTGGGGTGGCGCTGAGTGATGCTAAGGTGGCGCTGAGTGATGCTGTGGTGGTGCTGAGTGGTGCTAAGTGGTGGTGTGGTGGTGCTGAGTGGTGCTGTGGTGGTGCTGTGGTGGTGCTGAGTGATGCTGTGGAGGCCCTGAGTGATGCTGTGGAGGCCCTGAGTGATGCTGTGGAGGCCCTGAGTAATGCAGTGGTGGCGTATAATAATGTTGTGGTAACGCATAGTGATGCTGTGGTGTTCCAGAGTGATGCTGTAGTGTTCCAGAGTGATGCTGTGGTGGTGCTGAGTGATGCTGTGGTGGTGCTGAGTGATGCTGTGGTGGTGCTGAGTGGTGCTGCTGAGTGATAATGTGGTGGTGCTGCGTGATAATGTGGAGGTGCTGAGTGATGCTGAGGTAGCGCTGAGTGATGATGTGGTGGTGCTGAGTGATG
This sequence comes from Lissotriton vulgaris, assembly GCF_964263255.1. Taxonomy (NCBI): domain Eukaryota; kingdom Metazoa; phylum Chordata; class Amphibia; order Caudata; family Salamandridae; genus Lissotriton; species Lissotriton vulgaris. The sequence continues at coordinate 717,576,599 of NC_141689.1, read as the reverse complement.
CTGAAGTGGGGCTGAGTGATGCTGGGGTGGCGCTGAGTGATGCTAAGGTGGCGCTGAGTGATGCTGTGGTGGTGCTGAGTGGTGCTAAGTGGTGGTGTGGTGGTGCTGAGTGGTGCTGTGGTGGTGCTGTGGTGGTGCTGAGTGATGCTGGGGTGGCGCTGAGTGATGCTGTGGTGGTGCTGAGTGGTGCTGAGTGGTGCTGTGGTGGTGCTGAGTGGTGCTGTGGTGGTGCTGAGTGATAATGTGGTGGTGCTGAGTGATGCTGGAGTAGCGCTGAGTGATGCCGTGTTGGTGCTAAGTGATGCTTTGGTAGTGCTGAGTGATGCTGTGGTGGCGCTGAATGATGCTGGAGTGGCGCAGAGTGTTGCTGAGTGGTGCTGTGGTGGTGCTGAGTGATGCTGGCATGGCGCTGAGTGATGCTGTGGTGGTGCTGAGTGATGCTGGGTTGGTGCTGAGTGATGCTGTGGTGGTGCTGAGTGGTGCTGAGTGGTGCTGTGGTGGTGCTGAGTGGTGCTGTGGTGGTGCTGTGGTGGTGCTGAGTGATGCTGGGGTGGTGCTGAGTGATGCTGTGGTGGTGCTGAGTGGTGCTGTGGTGGTGCTGAGTGATGCTGTGGTGGTGCTGAGTGATGCTGTGGTGGTGCTGAGTGGTGCTGGGGTGACGCTGAGTGATGCTGTGGTGGTGCTGTGGTGGTGCTGAGTGGTGCTGAGTGATGCTGTGGTAGTGCTGAGTGATGCTGTGGTGGTGCTGAGTGGTGCTGTGGTGGTGCTGAGTGATAATGTAGGGGTGCTGAGTGATGCTGTGGTAGCACTGAGTGATAATGTGATGCTGAGTGGTGCTGTGGTGGTGCTGAGTGATGCTGGGGTGGCACTGAGTGGTGCTTTGGTGGTGCTGAGTGGGGCTGTGGTGGTGCTGAGTGATGCTGGGGTGGCACTGAGTGATGCTCGGGTGGTGCTGAGTGGTGCTGTGATGGTGCTGAGTGATGCTGTGGTATTACTGAGTGGTGCTGTGGTGGTGCTGAGTGATGCTGTTATAGTGCTGAGTGATAATGTGGTGGTGCTGTGGTGGTGCTGAGTGGCGCTGTGGTGGTGCTGACTGGTGCTGAGTGATAATGTGGTGGTGCTGAGTGATGCTAGGGTAGTGCTGAGTGATGATGTGGTGATGCTGAGTGGTGCTGTGGTGGTGCTGAGTGATGCTGGGGTGGCGCAGAGTGTTGCTGAGTGTTGCTGTGGTGGTGCTGAGTGATGCTGGCGTGGTGCTGAGTGATGCTGGGGTGGCGCTGAGTGGTGCTGTGGTAGCACTGAGTGGTGCTGTGAAGGTGCTGAGTGTTGCTGTGGTGGTGCTGAGTGATGCTGTGGTGCTGCTGAGTGATGCTGGGGTAGTGCTGAGTGATGCTGTGGTGGTGCTGAGTGATAATGTGGTGGTGCTGAGTGATACTGTGGTGGTGCTGAGTGATACTGTGGTGGTGCTGAGTGGTGTTGTGGTGGTGCTGAGTGGTGCTGTGGTGGTGCTGAGTGATAATGTGGTGGTGCTGAGTGATGCTGGGGTAGCGCTGAGTGATGCTGTGTTGTTGCTAAATGATGCTTTGGTAGTGCCGAGTGATGCTGTGGTGGCGCTGAGTGATGCTGTAGTGGCGCAGAGTGTTGCTGAGTGGTGCTGTGGTGGTGCTGAGTGATGCTGGCATGGCACTGAGTGATGCTGTGGTGGTGCTGAGTGATGCTGTGGTGGTGTTGAGTGGTGCTGAGTAGTGCTGTGGTGGTGCTGAGTGGTGCTGTGCTGTGGTGGTGCTGTGGTGGTGCTGAGTGATGCTGGGGTGGGGCTGAGTGATGCTGGGGTGGCGCTGAGTGATGCTAAGGTGGCGCTGAGTGATGCTGTGGTGGTGCTGAGTGGTGCTGTGGTGGTGCTGAGTGGTGCTGTGGTGGTGCTGTGGTGGTGCTGAGTGATGCTGGGGTGGCGCTGAGTGATGCTGTGGTGGTGCTGAGTGGTGCTGTGGTGGTGCTGAGTGATGCTGTGGTAGTGCTGAGTGATAATGTGGTGGTGCTGAGTGATGCTGTGGTGGTGCTGAGTGGTGCTGTGGTGGTGCTGACTGGTGCTGAGTGATAATGTGGTGGTGCTAGGGTAGTGCTGAGTGATGATGTGGTGATGCTGAGTGGTGCTGTGGTGGTGCTGAGTGATGCTGGGGTGGCGCAGAGTGTTGCTGCGTGTTGCTGTGGTGGTGCTGAGTGATGCTGTGGTGGTGCTGAGTGATGCTGTGGTAGTGCTGAGTGATAATGTGGTGGTGCTGAGTGATGCTGTGGTGGTGCTGAGTGATGCTGGGGTGGTGCTGAGTGATGCTGGGGTGGTGCTGAGTGGTGCTTTGGTGGCCCTTGCCCATTCAATAGAAGGTATCTCTGCCAAGACCGTACATGATAAATCTTTACGAAAAAGATTGGCAAGTGAAAGCCGAATACATTTAACATACTCCACTACATTTGTTGGCACCAGCACGCATGGCATGGACTAAAAAAATGTTGAGGGAGCAGAAGCATACTGAACTGACCGCACCAGTCGCATAGGGCATTACTACCAGCCGGCCACAAACCAGGAATAAAAACATGCATGCAAGCAGTTTTTCTCAGAGGTCGATCGCTCGTGTTACAGCCACAAAGTAAGTGTAAACAAAGGGAGGGGGATCAGCAGCGCCACAAGGGCTGGACTGGAGGGGAGAAAAAAGGCCAACACACAGGAGGAGGCAGCATCAGCTGCGGCCTGAGGAGTGTTAACATGGGCTTGCATGTGTTACGGATACAAAACAATAACCAGTATAAACAAGGGGAGTGGGATGAGCAGCGCTGCGTGGGCTGGGCTGCAGGGGAGAACAAGCATGCGCATGAAAGCTTTGGGGGGGAGGGGCAGGAACGCATTGGCACGGGGGCAGCAGCCTTTGATGTGCGAGAGAGTGGGAGGGAACGACCATATGGGGTGATTGAGAAGTGAGGCCGAGCACGTGTATGCGATATTGCTTCGGATTGCCAAACTGCCAGTGCTAACGCAGAAAAAGAATGTTGCCGAACTCAAATAGGGCGCCGATTTACAGTGGTGAAGATATAACACAAGTACTGCTACATTTGTATGAAATTAGCTGAAATTCATTTACCTGTCAAGAGTTTTACGTTTCTTTCTTACTTTAAACCCTATTTGTTCCAGAACAATGTACCCAAGCTCTGCACTCTAGCCGTAATACAATTATACAAATGCGTTTAAAACGGCTATATTCCTGCATAAACTACGTGTTTGTCTTTAATTGCAACACAAAAAGGCCCTCGGTGAAACACGACAATGTGATAGACTTGCTCTTCAGCTCTTTAAGCACCAGTCATTTTATTACAGGACTGACCGGAGGGGGAAATGAAGACAGCGATTCGGAATCAGGTCCTTAGAGATTCACAAGCATTTCAAAGCATGTGTGAAAGAGTAAAATGTACCCCTTGTTGGGCGCAACCCTAACGGTCAGCCAGCAGTGCGGCTTTCCCTCAGCCGGGGACTTCAGAGGACGCCCCCATTACTTTATACAATGGAGGTTCAAAAACAGAATACAAGACATGACAGGGAGTTTTGGCCTGAAGGCGCCGGCTCAAACCTAAAGCGTGGCACTTGGGGGGCGGGACGGGGAAGAGGAGATGCAATCCATGCCATCATTTTCTAGTGCCTGAAAGCTGTAGTTTTGGATAACCAGCTGTAGTTTGCAGACATCAGCGCCTGTGTTGTTATTCTGAAAGCAGGCACCAGTGGTGTTGAAAGCGTATGCTGGGGGTGGAGAGGCGGAGAGGGAGGCAGAGCATATTTACCATATGAAATGGGCTCAAAGTAACCAAATATTTTTGTGCAAAAATGTTAATGTATTCCATAAAATAAAAAATACCTGATATGCATGCAAAACTCTTCCGTGTGTGCATTTTTTTGTTTAATCACGTTTTGACCCGCGCCTCGGGGAGGTTCATGGATCCTTCCACTTCCTCCGACCCCTCGTCCATAGCCGGGATGCGAGCCTGAAAGTGGCGAAGGCGGGTGTTGGGCAGCTACAGGAGGACTGACTGCAACCAGAGGAGAGGTAGCGCCATGTGTGCTGCAGAGGTGGAGGCCAATGAGCGCTGCCCCAATATGGAGGAAAAAAAACACAAACATGATGCGGACACCACGTCCGGTAAAAAGAAACACGAACAGGAAAGTTAAACATAGACATAAAAGAGGCAGAAAGCGGGACAACCAAGTGGGACTGAAATCAAGACGGGGAAAGGGACCAGAGTCAACACAAACTACGGCGGGAGGGGGGGACGGGAATAAAGTCAACACAGATAACGGAAGGGGGCAGTAAGAATGACAACACATACTACGGCGGAAGAGGGGTGTGAACAAAGGTAACACGGACAATGGGAAGGGGCTGGGAAGAAAGACAACAAAGTACGGCAGTATGGAGGCGGTAACAAAGGGAACACGGACAACTGGAAGGAGCAGGAAGGACAACACAAACTATGGCTGGAAGGGGGTAGAAACAAAGGTAACTCGGACAACGGGAAGGAGCGGGAAAGAAGACTACACAAACTACAGTGGGAGGGGGTGGGAAGAAGGGCAATACAAACTAAGGCGTGAGGATACGGGATCAAAAGCAACATGGACAGCAGGAGGGGGCGGTAGCAAAATCATCATGGATGGACGGCACTCGGAGATAGCAGCAGAGTTTGGAACAAGAACAGGAAAGTTAAACATAGACATAAAAGAGGCAGAAAGCGGTCCAACCAATGTGGGACGGAAATCAAGACGGGGAAAGGGACCAGAGTCAACACAAACTACGGCGGAAGGGCGGGACGGGAATAAAGGTAACAGGCGTGAGGGTACGGGATCAAACGCAACATGGACAACAGGAGGGGGCGGGAGCAAAGTCAACATGGACGGACGGCACTCGGAGATAGCAGCAGAGTTTGGAACAAGAACAGGAAAGTTTCGGCTTTGCTGTGTGGGGGGTGGTGGGGTGGGCGGGGAGCAGCAGGCAGATGCGAGTGGAGCACGCGCTGGAGAGGGAGGGGGTGGGAGGACTAGGCAACTGCGTGCACAAAGTGAAAAGCCAATGAAAGCTCTTGAAAACAAATGCCTGTGGGGAGAATGCGCGTGATTGTGTTCACATGAACTGTCCGAAATCCGCAATGGTTTCACAGCCTGGTTTAGCCTCTATACTCTCGTCTATTTATTCCTTGCGGAATATAATACTCGAGACCTAAAAAGGACCCTGAGAACTCCTTACTATAAATGTTGCACAATGAGGACTAAAAAAAAAAACGTGTAGTGCTTTTGGGGAACGGATGACGGATTTGGAGGCAAGGATCTGCACCACAGAATCAGATTTTGCAAGCACTCAGGAGCAGGCTAAATCGCAGGAGGCACAGATAGCTGATATTCAGTGGAAACTGGAAGAACATGAGAACCGCCAACGGCGAAATAACTTACGCGTTTTGGGTGTTCCGGAGGGGGTGGAGGCGGAGGAAGCCCGTAGGTATGTCATTGAATTGTTCAGAGAGAAGCTTCCAGAACTCACAGACTGAAATTGGTCATTGTAGGTTCAGCGGGCACATAGGGTGCCTTTTGTAAAAAAACAGCCAGTAAGGGCAGGGGCGCTGCCAAGAGCCATTCTGGTATATTTCGGTAGCTTTCTATTACGTCAAGCTATCTTTGAAAAGGCAAGACCTGAGGCAAGGCAATCCAGGAATGGGGTTTCTTATTTTGTTCACCCAGACTTCTGCCACACCACCGTCAAAAGACGGTGGGGGTTGAGGCAGATGATTAAATCCTTCCAAGATAAAAATGCTCAGGCCTTTTTGAACAATCCTGCCCGAATAAAAGTTGTCTGGGGGGTACAAACACGTTTTATTACGTCTGAGGTGAAAGCTAAGAAATATTTGGATAGTCTGACAGGGTGAGAAAATATAAATAGGGTATAAGAAAGGGAAAAAGTCAAAATGGTTCTTTTTTGTGGGTTTTCCTGTGGTAGGGCAATATAACTAAAACACTAGGGAAGGGTAAGATATAGTAAACACAGAGCATGTATCGACTAAAGGTAGTATGTGGTTATGGGACTCAGCTTTGTGCGATGCACCCATCATGCGCAGACACTTGTCTGAGTGTCTCACCGATGGGATGGTGGGGGGTTGGGGGTGGTGGGAGGGGAAGGGAGCAGGGGAGGGGACAGGGGGATGAAATATAGAAAAGACATACCCAGAGGAGAAGAGGAAATATGTAGACTCTCAAAAGAAATGTGTGTAACTGTATTGTGCTGGAGAAAATTGATGGAATAATAGGATTGGTAGGATTACAAGGAACCGCTAAAATCAAATTAAGATGGGGAGAATAAATATCTGCTCAATTAATGTAGCAGGACTTAATGATGTAGCCAAGAGAGGTAAACTGGGGGAGTTGGTAAGGATGAACTCATTCGATATTGTCTGCTTGCAAGAGACCCATGTCCCTTGGGAAAAAATACATTGGATGACAATCCAAGGATACAATCTTTTGACATCCACATCTCAAACCTCAAACATCTGAGGAGTAGCTATTTTGGCTAAAACATCTTTGGGTCAAGTTAAGCGAAAGGCAACCGATACTCTAGGAAGGTGGGCGATAGTCGAGCTTGGGATGGGACTTACTATATGCTTAATCTATGGATCGAACTACGATGACCCCCAGATCTTTGAAGATCTTGAGCTAGAACTGGTAATTGTATGCAGAGATTTTAATATCGCCCTAGATCCGCAACTAGGTCAAATCAATCAAGAGACATATCAAGGGCGGAAACCCCCGGGTATATAGGGCATTACCCTCACTTAATAAGAGCCATGGTTTGGTGGATATATGGATGGCCAAAAATACCTCCAAAAACATAGGATACACATATTACTCCTGTCCACATAAAAAATATGTTAGGATTGACTACTTCTTTGGAACAACAGATCTTCTTAACGAAGCTAGTATTAAAATATTACCTAAGGTCATATCTGACCATAATCCGTTAATTTTAGGGGTGGAAATTCCAGGCTTTACTAAAAAAAGGGGCAAGTGGTCATTTGATAAGAAGCTATTGGTTAACACAGATTACATTGAGCATATTAGTAAGTGGACAATTGACTATTTTAACATCAACAGGTTTAGCGCCTCTAGAATAGTTGTTTGGGATGCCTTTAAGGCGGGTCTGAGAGGAGAAACTATTAGCAACACTGCCAGAGCCAGAACGCTGCATATGAAGAAAAATCAAGAGCTAATGTGTAAACTTAAAGTGGCAGAAGAAGAACATTTCCTATTAATCAAACAGGGAAAAGGAATAATCCAAAGTCAGGGGAAAATTGTGGCCCTTAAGGCGGAAATTAATGGCTGGCTTGCTCAAAAATCAGCGGAAGAGTTTCAGTCTCAGCATAACAATTTATATGAAAGTGGATAACTAGTGGGAAAGAGATCAGCTCTCCCTACCAGACAAAAGATAGCTCAGAATCAAATACTAGCTATCAATGCGAGAGGAGGGATATATACACACCCAGACGATATAGTTAAAGTTTTTCAAGAATACTATCAAGTACTGTACCCTGAAGTAAGGGATAGGGATGAAATCTTGATATTGAATGACATTAGTTGGATGGTGACAGTGGGTGAGCTGGGAGAGGTTCTGGATGAATCTCTTAAGGAAGAATTAGAATTAGAGATTACACTGGATGAAATTCAAATGTCTTTGTCTCAGGTAAGGCCACAGGCCATGATGCAATACCTCCTGAGGTATATAAAATCCTGAGTATGAGAATAATGCCTCTCTTGCTAGATCTCTTTAGAGGTATTCAATATAGTGGGAATACCCCAGATTCTTAGAAAGAGACAAACATCGTAATCTTTCCAAAAAAGGGGAAACCTCCCGATAATCCAGGGTTTAATAGGCCAATTTCTCTAATCATCAAGGATACAAAAATATATTCCAAAGTCTTAGCTACTCGGTTGGGAAGCATCATTGGCCAGCTGGTCTCCCCGTGGCAACGTGGTTTTATACCAGGTAAAGGAACAACAGATCATATTCGTTGAACGATCTCACTATTTGATATTATGTCTGAAACGGGGGCCCAGATGGCCATGATTCTTCTAGACACCGAGAAGGCATTTGATCAAGTGACATGGGAATTTTTGTGGGAGATTATGGAGTTAAAGGGGTTCGGACAGGGCTTTATTAGAGCAATTAAAGCAATGTATTGTGATCCAAAAGCCCAGATACAAGTGATGGGGAGAGAATCGGGTGAGGTTTTTATATCTAGGGGAACCCGGCAGGAGTGTCCCTGTTCACCCATATTATTTGCTCCATACATTAACCCATTAGTGGAGAAGCTACTACAGTCATGAAAAATCAAACCTATATGTACCAAGGACTATCAGACCAAAATATTGGCTTATTGCTGATGACGTGGCGATTTTAACAACAGACCCAAAAGAGGCCCTTGATGAAATTAATGATATAACTGAGAGGTTTGGCCTGCTTTCAGGATACGCTTTAAATAGGGAGAAAACTATTGTTATTTGTACAGATAACGTAGATTTTAAAGATCCCAGGCGAGTGGAGTCAGCAGTTTATCTTGGGGTGTGAATTACAGCAAAAGTGGATGACCTAATCAAGTGGAATTTTGATCCACTGGTTAAAACTATAGCTGCAGAACTCAAGAGGGTGAATGGGCTACAATTGTCGATAATTTGGAGGGGAACTTTCCTAAAAAAGACAGTTTTGCCCAAAATGTTGTACCTGTTCAGGTCAATTCCGCTCACTCTGGAGGATCATATATAGAAAAATATAAATTCTATGTTTTCCAATTCTATGTGGCAATATGGGAAGGTAGGAGGGCTGTGAAGTTCCTGGCATTACTACAAGACCGAGGAGGGCTTGCAGTTCCAAATATTACACTATATTATTGGGATGCCTTATTGCATCAAATAATTTTTTTTGTTGAAGATAGATAGTAATAGCAGCGAAGACATGATAGAGAGAATTCCCACTATATTTGAACTTGTATTAGGAAATGAGGCCTCTGAGCTGCTATTAAAACAACTAGAGCAACGTTATTACAAAAAAGTTCAGTTTAAAACTATACAGAGTGCATGGAGGCTATGGAAGTAGATATCAAAATTTATGGAAATTCCTAAGGTTACGCATTAAACCCCCTTATGGCATGCATCGTTTTTTCCAACGGATGTTTATGATGCTATGGGGAAGGAGTGGGAAAATAAAGGAGTGACCACTATTGAGGATTTTTATGGTGGAAAACAACAACCCCAATTTTTCAAACTTCAACATGACTTCGAAATACTTCCCAATAATTTGTACAGATCAAGAGTATTCTTACAGCATATAGACCAATGGTGAAGATGGAGAAGATACCTCTGATGGATCAGATTATTAATGAGTCATGTAGAATTAGAACCATATATAGTATTTTGCTAGCAGCATTGCCGGATGATTTGGAAAAGAATGAGACGTCTTGGGCAGTGAAATTGAACAACCCCGATGTAGATATTTATAGGAGCTTAGATCTATCTGTTGAAATATTTTTATCTTCGAATTTAAAAGCACAATTATATAAAACTATATTTAATCTTTACTTTACACCTGCTAAGCTATACACATGGGGGGAAAAGATGGATGATAAATGTCCCAGGTGTGGGGTAGGTCCGGCTACACTGATACATATGCTTTATGATTGCAGGAAATTGGCTAAAATTAGGGATCCTCGTTTTTGGAAAAGCCTATTTCGTATTAATCTTGAGCTGACCCCTACGTTAGTGATCCTGGGATATGATAGCACTTTGGGCTGTAAGAAAGAACAAGAATATTGCCTCTTCTTAGGCTCATCTATTTTTAGAATAATGTTAGCAGCCCGCTGGAAAGACATAGAACCACCGACTTTTCAGATGTGGCTAGCCAGACTTCTTGGAATCTGGAAGCAAGAGGCAGCCTTATAAGCATGCAGAGGGAGGAAAGCTAGGACTCGGGGGCTAAAAATATGGGCATGCATATCGAAATGGAGCAGAGAGGCTGGGGGTTTGGACTAGCGGGAATGTATATAATGATATTAAAACCTCTATAAAAGAACTTGGTGCTATATTTAAATAAGTATGTATCCCCATGAATTGTATTTTGATCAATTACTATTTATTTGTATATACTATATGTATTATACCCACTACCTTTTAATGGGTATGTGTATTGAATCTCTGCTATACTAATTTTATGTATTTTGATCAATTGCTGTCTATTTTTATACATCACATTTATTTTATTTATCTATATAGGAGGTGTTTGTATTGAACTCTTGATATATTGGTTTTATGTATTGCCACTAAATATTCTGATGAACTGACTTGGCACTGTAAAATTGTCCAAAATTTGGGTTGCCAACTATTTCTATGAATTTATGTATCATTATGTATTATTGGAAAATTGTCTACTCTGGGTATGAATACAAAAAAGAAGCAATTTTGTTTGCCTACAAATGTGTCAAAAACATTAAGGACCATTGTTTGCATTCTTCTATACAATGTAACACTGGTCATAAATCTAGGGCCCTAGAAACTCCTTGGCCCCCCCCCCCTAAGTGAAAGGTATTTTTCGATGTGGAAACTGTGTTACTTGTATGTTTTCCCCTTGATACAAAGGTTTTTGAACATGAAACTATCAGACAAGATCTGAATGTTTTCTCCCACTGTAATTCACGCAATGTAGTTTACTGTATATGGTGTTCATGTAGATTATCATATTTTGGGCAAACATCACAACCCATCAAGACACGCATCTGCCAACATCGCTACAGAATAAGATCCCACGTACTGAATGCACCTTTGGTCACTCATTTCAATGAAACCCCTACAGGAGCACTGTTATCAATTCTTAGACATAGTAAGTGCAGTAAACCCATAAAGAGTATATGGCCTGAGAGTTTGTCATTATGAATTCCACAGCACCATAATGACTTTACTGTATTCTGGGAAGCTTCATAGCAAACTTCCTATTATAATACACCTACACTGATGCCAGTGTGGGATTTATTATATAATGCCCTCAGAGGGCATCTTAGAGATGTCCCCCGAAAAACAATCAGCCTCTGATGGGTTCACTGACTGGTTAACACCAGCCTGCCAATACAAGACAAGTTCTTGGACCGCTGGGGTGGACGCCTTCACTCCATGGGCCCAGAAACAAAGCCTATCCTGGGGGGAAGTGTTCACGCGCCCCCCAGGTCAGGAAGAGTCATCTGTGGCAGAGGAGCTTCTAAGAGCTTGCCGCCTCTGCAATGCGACCCCCAGACTCTACTGCCATCAAGAGCGGAACCATTCCTGTCTCACCCTCTTTCAGCAGGATTCCTGTCTCACCCCCATTTCAGCAGGAAGACAGGTGGGAAAAATCAGAACACCCCAGAAGGTGTGCCCACCTATGCCAACCCTACCCCTCAGGTGGGGGAGGAGAGGTGAAGCCCACTCGTCAATGCCCGCCATCTTGCAGATGGCAAGCACTCTCCAATCAGGATTAGGGATTGTGCCCACTCCCCCACATGGGGTGAGCACAACAAGGGGGCGTGGCTAAGCCAGCAATGGTAAAAACCACAGGTGATGGACAGAATGCAGAACAATGTCATACATTCACCCCAGTACAGAGATCTGGGCCTAAATCCATCGTTTTTTTGCACTCCACACCACCCCAGTTCAGACATGGCCATATGCAAATAAGTCTGACCCTGTGCCTCATGGGAACAGTCCAGCCCGAACTGCCAAGCAATGCCTTCCCTGGACCGGAAACAAGCTTCCGAAAACCGGTTTCTGGCATTCCAGCCGTCTTCAGCCCGGCTTGCTTGAATCCAGTGGTGTGGAGTGCATGGGACTCACGTCTGAGCATACCCATCCCACTCGGGGTGACAAATGCAAAAACCACAGGTGATGGACAGAATGCAGAACAATGTCATACATTCACCCCAGTACAGAGATCTGGGCCTAAATCCATCGTTTTTTTGCACTCCACACCACCCCAGTTCAGACATGGCCATATGCAAATCAGTCTGACCCTGTGCCTCATGGGAACAGTCCAGCCCGGTCTGCCAAGCAATGCCTTCCCTGGACTGGAAACAAGCTTCTGAGGACCGGTTTCTGGCACTCCAACCGTCTTCAGCCCGGCTTGCTTGAATCCAGTGGTGTGAAGTGCATGGGACTCACGTCTGAGCATACCCATCCCACTCGGGGTGACAAATGCAAAAAGCACAGGTGATGGACAGAATGCAGAACAATGTCATACATTCACCCCAGTACAGTGCCAGCAATGGTGGCAGAAGTGCTCGGGTAGAGCTCTGCTGAGGGCTCCCCGTTCTGGCCACATTTCTCTAACTACACTGATCTGTGGTGGATGCAAATTAGCAACGAGACACCCGAGCATCCATTAAAGCTCTGAGGTAAACTTTGTACAAATGGACAACTGTACACCGTGCCGATGCCCTCAACTCTGTGACAAGCTGGGTGAGCTCGCAACAGGCTGGAGATGAGGACTACGCAAGCCTGTGGTTGAGCTCCGCCCACAAGGCCAAACCGAATGGCGCAGTTGATCTATAGGGACGCTACTTCACGGAGCCGGAGTTGTGAAAGCACAGCCCCCTGAGCCTTCGTGCAGCCTCGCCGGACTGCTGGGGTGCCGCAGACTCTGGTGATCAGTCCTGGACGGCCGGCAACAATAGGAGCCAAGTTACGCCACGGCGCCATACGGACCATTTAACCCGCAAATCACGACCCGGGATCTGGTGCAGTACACCCATGGGCCCCGTTGGCGGCTCTTCACACAGGCCACACCAATTGCCCATACTGCACTGCTGGGACATCATCTCACTCCACGGACTGCTGCGGCCACCCTGGGCCCCCGCTGAAGGTATTGGGTGTTTGAGTTGGGGTTTCTACATTAAGGCTGGCGGCCTCCACCGGTGTGGATGCTATTGAATGGGTGCGGTCATTCACACGGACGCAGGGACTGGTCCCGCCCACTGGGCTTTATACAGTGGCACGTTTCACACAAATCACCACTGGCTGGGCAGTGACGGCTGTTACCTGACCTGCCGTGGCCCTGCCATTATGGAGACCACAGCCCAATATTTGACACCCCGCCGCCGGTCCCCCAGCTGCTGAAGATGACCCGACCCCCCTGCGTGTACAACAGAGGCGAGAGCGGGGGTCCGCACGGGGTCCTGTTTATGCCTAGAGCTGGGTGTATGATGGTGGCTGGCACTGAGGGCTATCTCCGGGCAATCACCTGGCCTTTCGGAAACAACTGAAGACCTGGCTCTTCCCATAAGGATCTTTCCCTCCCTCCTCAGTCCTGCTACAGCGCTGGGATGCCCCCAGGTAGCCATGCGCTATATAAAAAATCATTCATTCATCTCTAGACGGGTTCCCACACTGAAGGCCTGCATGTGAGCTGCGATCTCTACGATCCTGAGGCCCAGATGAATCCTGATCTTGCGGGATCCCCCCTGTAGCTTCTCACCGTGTCTTCTACTGGTAGTGACTTGAGAAGACGGCGTGGCGGATGTATGTGCTCGTGAGTGGGTCTCATGGTGGTTGTGCACTTAGTGGTGCCCCTGGAATCTACGGAGAAGCCGCCATAGCAGTGTTGTCCTATACCTGCCTGGTTGGGAGACCCAGCAATACCCTGATATTGGAGAAGCACTTGTGATCCGGCCCCAGATGAATGGTCCTGGAGCTGAACCTACTGTCTAGATGAGCAGCATCCTTACGGCTTGGATCCATTGGAGGGCTGTGTTTTGGCTGATGCAGAGAGGAGCAGGCATGGGGGCACAGGAGTAGCTGTTGAGTGTGTTTCAGCTAGAGGTGGCCTCTGGGATATCGTGGAAGGACCTTTCTTCATAGCGTCAAGCACGTTGGATGTCAGATAGTGAGGTCTAGCCCAAAAGCAATGTCACCCCTACATCGATGTCACGGGGCAGGTGACTCAAAATAAACGTGCCCGACGCAACAGACCACCTCCGCAGACAAGAGCCAAGATGGGAAAGATGGCAGGAGCAGAATCACAAGCCAATATGTCCGGCAAATTGAATGCGGTCTTGGCCGCTGTGGAACAACTGGGGGAAACCTTAAATCACACCCGCACTGGGCTGGAAAGTAAAATAGATAAAGCAGTTATAGATCTAATGCTACTACCCGCAGACCATCGCAAGCTGGCAGACCGCACCGATGTGCTCGTGATCATGGTGGCGGAGATGTCCCCTCGTTTGGCGGAAGCGGAATAGCACATCCAACAACTCCTCAACAGAGTGGACTTCCTTGAAAACAGGCCGGAAGACGTGGAAGGACGGGCCTGTCGCAACAACATGCGAGTGGTAGGTTTGCCTGAGGGAACGGAGGGGAGGAATCCAGTTGCATATGCAGAATCATGGCTAAGTGACTTCTTGCCAGAAGGAACCCTCTCCCCGCATTTCGTGGTGGAGAGGGGGCACAGAGTGCCAGCCAAACCTCTGCCGACAGGGTCCAATCCCAGGCCTCTACTGATTCTGCTGTTGAAATATAGGGATAAGGACATGATATTGCAGGAAACCAGGAAATTACACGACATCCAAGTGGACAATCATAAAGTGATGTTCTTTCCTGACTACACAATCCAAGTGCAAAAGCAGAGGTACTCGTACATGGCAGTGAAGAGGCTTCTCAGGCAAAATGATTTGAAATACTCTTTACTATTCCCTGCATGCCTGAGAGTAGTGCAAATTGGAAAACACACTTCTCCACCACTTCTGAGGAAGCCGGGGACTGGCTCGACAGGTACTCTCCGTCGGGAACTATGTCTTTGTCTGGTCAAGCAAGCAGTAAACCAACTGGACAGGCGCCACGCCGCCGCCGCCCCAGGGGAAAGAAGCTGAGGCACTTACCACTTTCTCAGAAGATAAGTCCAGATCTGGACCAAGTACTGCAAGGACAGCAGGGAGCTCTTCAGGCGGTGGCAAGCATCAGCGGAACAGATGGAGGACAGTGCGTCCATCTCCAGCCAGCAAGACAAGGCCAGCGATGTTGATGCTGAAGATTTGTCGGATGATCCTCTCGCCATGCAAGACTCATATGATCTGCCGGATGTCACCTCTCAGACGGCCGATAACATTGTTTGATGATCACTGCTGTCTCCAGTTGTTTGAACTTATTCATGTCTCGGGCCTATACACGCAAGTATTTAGTTATATGCTGTATATTGACATGCACTGTTAGATGGGCGCAGTGGCGGCTGGTGACATTTGAAAGTGGTGTGGCGTAAAATGATAATCATACTGCACCGTAGCGAGCGAGCGAGCCCGAACCCTCTAAGGAGAAAATTTTGAAAAAAGTGTGGACAAATGGTGCATTTTCAAGCAAATTTGAGAAAGCAGGAAGGTTAATAAAGCAATTGTGAAAGTGCAGTTATTACATTAATAGATGTCATAACATAGGTAACTGCTTATTCAGTATAACCACAGAGCTTCATACATTCCGTCCTATTAATTGATAGAAGAGAATGTGAGCTTGGGTTGAACTAATGGGACATATGCAATGCTATGCATATCTCTAAACTCACCGGTCTTACTGTTGTGTGCAACAGGTTCTGGGCTGTTAATGACTCAGTGGTAATGGTAAAATACCGGTACTGATGACCTAGCGCCGGACACAAGTCTATCTGGGCGTCCTCATGCCACTCAGGAAGGTACATACAACACACAAAAGGTGATGGGGGGATGCTTGCAATCAGTCTAACCACTGGCAAGAGCTCGGGGTACCATCCAACCCATCCTTCTTTTGCCCACCACCATGTGATGCCACCTTAGTTTGGACCCAGCCTTTTATGCAAATCAGTCTTGCCCCTGCTCCAAAGGGAACAGTCCAGACCGAACTGCCAGGCCAGGTTCTCCCTGGACCAGAAACGAGCATCCTGGGACCGGTTTCTCCCCCGTCCTGGCCTCATCTGCCGGTAATTTCACCCTCAGAGTCAACAGACTTTTCCTGCTGCTTAAAGGCCCTGGGGGGAGGCCAGGACGGGGGAGAAGCCTTCTCAGCTCTGCACAAGCTCCAGAACTGCACACTTACTTGACCCAGCACTGCAGCGGTCCCCCCGAAATGTAATTCTCCCCTCGACACTGCACACTCCTTAAAACTGCACACTTGACCCAGAGCTGCACCCGATCCCCTGCAACGTCACACTCTAACACTGCACCCACCTAAACTCCATAAGTATCCCAGCAAACTCACCCCTCTCAAAACTGCACATCCTTCTGAACTGCACCTCTAACCCAGCCCCCAGCAATGCAGTACTTTCTCAACAATGCGCAGCCCTAAAAATGCGCACTTGACCCAGCACGTACTGTTCCCCTTTTATGCCCCCTCCTCTAAACCCTGCACACCCTTCAACTCAGTACACTTGACCCACCACTGCTGCGGTCTCCCAGCACTGCCACCCTCTTACACTGGAGTGACACTTAACACACCCGAAGCAGAACAGCCAATCAGGTCGTTCTCTTTCAGCTTCCACAGTTGAGCTTCCAATACTGGTATGTGTTTTAGGACTGCTGAGGGCAACGCACACAGAGAGAGTGGGGCACACATCACAAAGCACTTCCCTCAACAAGAATCCAGGCATGCTGACTTTAACAGCGGCTGCTTATAGCGCCACGAAGCTGCGGGTGCAAGTGCTAGATGAAAAAGATGTCAGGTACTTGCTCATCGCCTGCAGGAAGAACGCCCGGTTCTCAGACGAGACATGCCCCAGATTGTTACACCACAAAATCTGGGCACCACCCTGCCCCATCGCCAGGCTTAAAGTGCCCCTATCCTACTACAAACTTCACCCCGGTCCTAACCCCCCCCCCTGCTCACAGGACTGACGGCCACATGCGGAGCCCTCTCCCCGAAGCCCCCCCCCCCCGACCACGCCACTCCAAGGCCAACATTCATTCACCCTCTCAGCAGAGTTGTGGCTATCAGTGGTGGAGCAGGCGCAGTGGCACCAAAAGTTCGAGAAGCCTCTGAACCCCAGTGATTGCTGTATTTGACTGCCCAACTGTGAGTGTAGTTTGAACCAGGGCCCCTGCTCTCCAGACCTCAGAAGCCGCCTGCACACAGCGCCCAGATTCAGACCTGGCGGCGCTACTCCTGTCTCTGTCATAGGCGCATCGGCGTTCCCCGCGCATTAGCCACGGAATAACTAATTAAAGGTACCTGGGCAGGCTGGGTCACTGGGTGTCCATCTCCCACGCCGAGGAAGCTGCGGTAATTACGAGCGGTCCCTCGAAGCCTCTCAGGAGATGCTCATCATGCTGCATGCTGTTCTGGGGCAGGCAGTGTAGCATAGCTGTGCAGCGAGGCCTGGCTGCCAGACACCTCCTCAGCCCGTGGCTCCAACAATAATTCACCATGTCACAGTGTGACTCAATGACTTTGTGCAGCGGATATGTGGTGTATACACACATTGGCCCCGTCTCCGCGATAAGAGCTGGTAACTGGATCTGCCGCCAGGTTGGGTTACAGCCACTGCTGATCTTTGATTAGGCGGCTGCATTAGCGGCTAATTACTAACTTTTGGAATATGAAAGGGCGGAACAGGAAAACTTACCTTGCCGCCTTCACTGTAGCGGAAATCCCGCCCTCCGTCCTCAGCCAATCCTGGCGCTGGAGCAGCGCCAGGATTGACACAGGGCATGGTTGCTTTCTGCCCGCCTGCCCATTAGGAGAGTGAGGTTTCGCTCCCATGCGCCAACCGAGCAGGCACAAGTGCGCATGCGTGGGCAAGGCTGAAAAATGTGCCTCCGTCCCAACTCATGCGCACCTGTGCTGCTGCCTGCCCCTAACAATGCCTGTCAGTCAACATGACACAGGACCGCCCACCCCTTCAGACTCTGAAGGGGGTGGGCAGTCCTGCATCATGCTGACTGACAGGCATTGTCCCCTCGGCCTCGGCGTCAGTTTGAACTTAAGTAAACTCAGTTTACTTCAGTTCACAGCAGCAGTACACTGAGGGAGCTGCGGGTGCGGGCGGGGGGGGTAACGCCCCAACGCCCCCAATGGACCCACCGCCACTGGATGGGCTGACACATACTATTGTATGCTTTATTTCACTGTTGTAAACTATGATTATGGTTTCCTCACCATTTAAGGCAGCAGTATTCCTCATACGACATATAGTGACCCAAGACTTTTTCTTAGATTTTTTTAATAGATGTCTCTTTTTGTTGTTTTAATGAGAGCGACTGGAAGCCTTTTCTGGTAGGCTCAGCGTTGAAAAATCCATGACTGGTCAGTAATTGGGGGGCCCGAGGAGACTCTCTTCTCCCCTTGACACATTTATATTAAAGGGTGCAGCCCCCCCGCACCCCCCCACTGACTTAGATTGTTAGATGCTTCTGCATATGGTTTGGACGATTTCCTGTTACACATTCGCCCTTTTGGTATTCTTTTTTAGTTTGAGCATTTGCCCATTGCACACTGGTCTGTATGAAAAGTTTAATTTACATTTTATTACTGCTAATTATTATTATTTTATGGCTCGTCATGCCATAATTCATGGACTGAGTTGGGATGGTTGGGATGATATTGTGTACAGGGGGACGCATTCTGGGGCCCACCGCATGCACACTGTACTTCCTCCTCCCACTGATGGGCTTAGAATGGTTGCATGCACGACTAACTTACAAATGCTATGGCACCTATTAAGATCATGACTTGGAATGTGAGGAGCATCCATAATTCGTCATGCCAATACCTTATTTATTCATACCTGAAACGTCATCATGCCCAAATAGCACTGTTACAGGAAACTCACTTGCATAAGTCAGAAATACAACGATTACATAGGCGCTGGAGGGGTCAGCTGTATGCAACAGTCTACACAGCATATGGTCGTGGGGTGCTGGTGTGCAGGGCCAGTCATAGGACATTTGGGGCCCTGGGCAGAAATGGAATGTGTGGGGCCCTTCTAATTTGCATACAGTGTGAAATCACAGGAAATTACATTACAGGAAGTCCCATCAATTGACTATTGTTGAGCGGCTTTGCAAGAAGCAATTATCTTGGTGCGTATAACAGTAAAACAATAAAACAAATATTAAAACTAATAACACAAATATACATATTTTTAAGTTCTATACATGGAAATACATTATATTAGTCCTGTGGTACAAGTCCTGCCTCCCAGTTATCATGTTAGCAAATGCTAGTGCATAGTGGTTGTTCTCAGAGTCAGTGCTGTGGCATTCCCCTAGGATGGGTGTCCCAGGCTTACCACCTAATCTATTTGTTTTTCACCACCTATTGATTATCCTCCTCGCCTACATCAATCTCTTTTTTTTTTTTTGTCCTCATACATGCCACCAGAAAATATCTGCTCTAGATGGGTTCTCTCTGAGCCTTTCGCACACAAAACTTCGAATCTGCCCCTGGAGAGTGTGCGCGGCCTTCAGAATTCACCCAGAGGTAGGCTATCTCCTCGTCCAACTCCCAATCTCCACATTGACCGGGAGGGCAGGGCCACAAACCTCTGGCATAATCATTGGACTTAAGTTATTTTTCTGGCCAATCTTTTAACACGGACCAAACCTTAGCAGCATTCTCTCCACCACACATCCTATCTGATTGACTAATCATCATGATGTTCTTTAGACAGTCGGCAAACTTTGGGGGGGCCCTCGACTTCCACTCTCTACATATTTCTCTCCTAGAGATGACAATCACATAGAAAAGAAACTGCGTGCCATAATTATTCAGCGAGTACTCCTGGGGTAAACCAAAAAAGATCATTCTAGTGCTACAGGAAATTGGTGTTAATAGCACCTCCTCCAAAAAACCGCAAACCTGCCTCCAGTAGTTGGTAATTTCTGGGCACTCCATAAACATGTGAAATCGTCAGCAGCACAAGTGTTACATCTCGGGCAGTTATAGCTTCCAGCAGATATCTTGGTTAGTTTGGCAGGAGTCCAGTAAACCCTATACGCTGTAAACAAATGATTCCTTCTGAGGTTGGCTGGTTTGATTATCTTTTGGGATATGGGGAATGGATCAGACCAGACCTTCTTTATCTCTTCCGGGCTCACATTTAAGGTGTTACCTCAGAGAGACGTTATTTCCAGTTCCAGACTATCTTTTGCAGCCACCAGCGTATTATACCAAAAGGCTACCTCCCTCCTCCAGCCACTCCCTCTACTGATGCAATCGAGAATCAGGGTGCCCTCCTCCTTCCCCCAACTCTGTCTTCCCCACCATGATGACAATTGGTAGTACTTGAATCTTGTGAGGGACCCCCCAGTTAGATCTGCTAGAGAGTCCCAGTCTAAAAGCCGAGTGTTCACACAAAGATCCCCCCATTTTTCCAAACCTGCTTCTTTCAATGGTTGTGCCAACCGATTCAACAAGCAGGCCGGAGTGCCTGGGGAATCCCAAATTGGGGTTTGTAAGTTGTAATAGGGGATTCCCAACACCCCCCGTATGTAATGCCAGATTTTGAGCCCAGCCTGTAAAGTCTTCAAGCGGACCTTTTTGTAGAATTTTTGGTCCCCAAACTTATAGAGAAAAAATTTAAAACCTTGTGGCTGGTCCGCTAACATTGCCTGAAAAAGACGACCCTGCGAGGTGGAGTCAAGCTTATTGGCCAGAATTCTAAAATTTTTAAACTGGAAGGCGTAACAATAAAAAAGCAGGTCTGGTAATGCCAAGCCTCCCAACTTCAACACCCTTCTAAGTTTCCTCCAAGCTATCCTAGGAGATTTTGTGGCCCAAATAAATGATCCAATCTTCCCTTGGAGGCTAGAAATATCTTTGGGATTGAATGATAAGGGTATGTTGTTAAACAAGAAAGTTATTTTGGGTAGGATGGTCATTTTAACTAAATTCACTCTTCCATAGATGTTCAGAGCTAGACCCCCCATCTAGATAGTAATTTACTTACTTCCTTAACCACTGTCAACTAGCTGGTTTTAGACGTATCTGCTAATTTCTTATTTTTTGTTTAGCATCCTGTACTGGGACTACACTATTCCAACTCATTATGTCAGTTTTTTCCTTGTTGATTTTATAACCATATACTCTACCGAAGTCATCGGCTATTTTAAATAATCTGGGAATAGCCTCTGTAGGGTTGACAGTGTATAGCAGGAGATCATCTGCATATAATGCGGTTTTTAATTCTAACTCTCCCATTTTAAAAGGTAAAATAGCAGGGTCTGATCTCAAGGAGCATACGAAGGGCTCAATATATATATATATCGAACAAAAGAAGGGAGAGGGGACAGCCCTGCCTCGTGCCTCTGGAGATGTAAAACCAGTCTGTCAAGCTCCCATTAATTAGGACTTTAGCCCTGGGGCTCTTGTATAAAGTCCTGACTCCCTCAATAAAAATATGTGGGAACCCAAACCTTTTCATAGTCTCCCAGAGGAAAACCCAATTAACCTGATCAAATGCTTTTGCAGCATCGATAGCTACTATGGTAAGTGGCAGTCCTATCTCCTCCGCTACATCAATTGCCCATATCACTTGGAATGTAAGCTCATTGAGTTGTCGGCCAGGTATAAATCCCCTCTGATCTGAATGGATGATTGTCTTAACAACTTTTGATAGTCTGGTTGCTAATATTCCAGAAAATATCTTCAGATCCGAGTTTAGGAGGGAGATCGGCCTGTACGACTCAATCTTTTGGGGATCTTTATTTGGTTTTACTATTAAAACGATAGTAGCCTCCGACCATGAGAGTGGAATATCGCCTCCCTGTAGGAGAATTCTATTGAAGAGTGACTTAAGCGCGGGTAGTGTTTCCTCCAGATTATCCGCATACACCTCTGTCGGCAGACCATCAGGGCCAGCGGCTTTACTTCGGCTCATCTTCTTCACCTGTGTCCTTATCTCCCCCTCAGTGATCTGGCTGGCTAACAAGATCTTATCCGATTCGCACAGATGTGGCAAATCCCTCAGGCCGAACCAGGCCTCAACATCTTTTATTCCAAGGGAGCTATCTTCCTGATATAGCTCTCTCATAAAGCCCCTTCCTTCCTCCCTAATCTCTTCTTCCTCGATTATCAGAGCCGCTGAATCTCGCTGGATTAATGAATCGATATTGTTCCTGCTTCTCTCAGTCCAGGCCAGAAGAGCACTGCACTTCTCCCCATACTCAAAATTCTTCAGTCTGCTAACCTCCCACCTATCTTTAATTACTTTATCGTTTCTAGCTTTAAATGCTGCTTGAAGTTCTACGAGTTCTTTCTCTAACCTCGGGATGTTATCCCTGTCTAAGAGGGCAGCTCGTTGTAGTTGTAATTCTTTTTTTTTTTATGTCCTCGAGATCTTCGATATCTCTTTACTTTATGGATCTGCTCTTATAAATCATCTGTAAGCTCGATATACCTCTAAGATAAACCTTAAAAGAATCCCAGACTGATTGCTCAGTAGCTTTACCTATATTAAAGTGGAAAAACTCATTGATACTTTCTTTAATCTTAAACTTGATTTCATCATCTAATAGGAGTGTTCTATCCAACGTCCATCTTAGTTCTATGGGCCTGATCTTAACGTTTATTACTAATTCCAGCACTGAGTGATCAGAGAGACCAACTGGAATGTGGGAGCCGAACACTATGTCTGGCATTAATGTACGGTCTACTAAAAAATAATCGATTGTTGTATATTGTTTATATTTTTTGCTGTAGAAGGAATATTCCCTTACCGCACCATATTTAATTCTCCAAACATCCTGTAGATTAAAATATTTCATAATGTTCCTAAGAGCTAAGAGAGAGTTCTTCGGAACACGGTATTTCACTCTAGAGGTGCGGTCTAGTTGAGTATCAAACACCAGATTAAAATCTCCGCCTAATATTAGCGGTACGGTGTGTTGTAATAGAATACCCCCTAGTTTCAGGAGAAAACTGGGATTATCTTAATTAGGACCATAATACACTGTGCACGTAAATAGAGCACTACCTATAGAGAGAACTGCCACCAGCCATCTACCAGATTGATCAGTGTCCCATTTATGCACCTTAATCCCCTTCTTTGATCTGATAATAATGGCCACCCCCCTAGAAATTCCCTTCTGCCTGGAGCATAAAACCTCCTGAACCCAACCTAGTTTACAAAAAACTTGTTCACAAAGTTTAGCCTCTAAATGAGTTTCCTGTAGTAGGTAAACAAGAGCTTCTGAATTCTTTAAATATTCACAGACCCTAGCTTGTTTCTCCTACCACCTATACCATTAAGGTTCCAGGAGAGAAATGTATTACCAGTTACCCTACTAACAGCCATAGTCATATCTAGGCCTAAACCATGGATCACCCGTCTTCCAGAGCACTAACCAACGTACCAATTTTGCAATATATGAGGAAATTTTTTCATTTTCACCCCCCCTCTTGACCCCTCCCTAGCCCCTCCATGGAACCCCCCCCCCATCTAACTAGGCGCTGGTTTCGCCTCTAGGGAACCCTGTACCAGCGACACTGCGTCTTCATCTGTTCAACATTAATGGATTATTATTTTTGTACTCCCCTATTTTTTTTATTTTTTTTAATATTTTTCCTTCTTTCAGGGGTTTTTCTTTTTTTTTAAATCCTTTTTTATCTTATCCTATCCTCACCAAAATTCAAGTGAAACATCAATCTCTTGGCAAGCAAATAAAGTTGGAAATTTGGCATCCAGCAGGAGCTTGCAGTAGGATCCAGGACAAACATCTAAAATGAAGAACAATCCTGCACCCTGCCACTCTACTTGGTAGGCCTCAGAGCACTGGACCATGGCTGCGAGGTCCAGGCGAGAGGAGGACTCTCTTGGGCCTCAGAGCACTGGACCATGGCTGCGAGGTCCAGGCGAGAGGAGGACTCTCTTGGGCCTTGCAGAACTGGATCATGCTGCGTGGCCCAAGAGTGCGGGAACAGTGGTGTTGCAATGCCATGCACCATCGTGCAAGGAAGATAAATTGTATTTTTCCACTACCCTCTGGTCACTGACTGGACAGTAAAATACAGCCATAAGTTGTGTGCATTGGGCCCATAAGTCTTCTAGACCATGGTCCCATTGCACTTCCTAGACTATAGCTAGGGACACCCTTCAGAGGGCGCCTATTGCCCTTGGCATGGAATCCAGGAACTGTGCTGCAAAGCCCAGGGCAGCAGACTCTCTCACTTGGGCCTCCAAGCTCTGGACTAAGGTTGTGAGAGCCAGGGGGAGATGGGCCTTGTCTGAACTCAGAAGCTCTGGATCGTGGCTATGCAGTGCAGGGGAGAAGGAACCATAGTAGTAATGTATTCTCAGCCCTGAAGCAAGAAAACAATGCCAGACAGTAAAACACAGCCATAATGTGGGTGCATTAGGTCCCTAACATCCTTGAGCCCTGGTGCAACTGCAACTACTGCACTATTGTTAACCACACCCGCTGATAGAGGACCCAAGGGACTCACAACCATGGTGTCCACTGCTGTTAAGTTCATTGGTGGGTGCCTCCTCCCCTGAGTTTCCAGCCAAGTCTGCGAGGGCCAGGGAAAGGAGGGCTTCTTCCAGGCCTCACAGCTCTGGAACCTGGCTGTGAAGGCCATAAAAGAGAGGGAAGAACCACAGCAATGGTGCCATGGTGCAAAGTAAAAGTGAGTGTCCCTTCACCCTTGTCCACTGGCTATTCAGTACAGTAAAGCCATAATTTGTGAAGATTTGGACACTTTCTATCCCTGCGCCTGCTGCCACTGCACCTGCTGCAGTACCGATTGCTATGCCCCCGACATAGACCCATGCACAGGGCCTGGGTAAAGTGATGTGAGACAAATACAATTGGGACATCAGGTGGGGTCCCACACAAGGGGAAACAACCTTTACAACGCAGTCATTACAACGCACTACCTTTACAACTCAGTCATTACAACGCAACATCCTTTACATCGGATGCCTTTACAATGCAGCCATAACAACGCATGTCACTATAACACATGCTATTACAACGCATTATAAGGTAAGTAATGGGGAATAGTCATTTTTAACCCTACACTATCTAACACTTACCCTACTGTTGCACTCACTGGAGTGGGATTAGTAATTATTACCCCTACACTACCCAACACTTACCCTACTGTTGCACTCACTGGAGTAGGAATTGTAATGTTTACCCCTACACTATCCAACACTTATCCCACTGTTGCCCTAAAAGTAATATGCGTTGTAATGGTATGCCTTGTAATGATATGTGTTGTAGTGGAATGCGTTGTAAATGTAGTTTCAAAAAATGTGTTGTGATGGCATGCGTTGTAAAATCATGCGTTGTAATGGATGTTGAGATGTAAAAACTGCATCATAAAGGCATGCGTTGTAAATGTTTGCGTTGTAACGTCATACATTCCACACAAGCCACCCCCTCTCCTGGGCCTATCAGTCATGGTGTAGCATTGAGAGAATTAGGAGAGGGAGCCCACTACCCATGGGTCTGAGCCATGGCTGCTAGGCCCAGGGAAGAGGGGCCCTCCGCAAGGTCTTTCATTGCTCCACCATGGCTACAAGGTGTAGGGTAGGAGCCTCCAATCCCTTAGGCCTCACAACCATGGTCTAGTGATGGAAGACCAAGGGAGGAAACCCAGAATAGGGAAGCCCTCTTCCACGTGCCTTGCAGCAATAGTGTAGCACTGCAAGGTCAGAACTGCTGACTTTGGAACTGAGGGTTCAGGCAAGTGTCTGGTCTTGGCTCAACATCCAGTGATCCTGGGCAAATCACTTAATCTCTCTCTATCTAAATAAGGATATGTCCTTATGAAATGCAATTGGGCCTCATGTAAAGCCCTCCAATACCTTTGAGTTGAGTTAGCTCTATATAAAAACTTCAAGAAAAATGGGTTTCATTTACTCATTCAAGGCTATTTGCATCGAAATAAGGGAAGGCGCTCCTGACATCAGAAGGAGCATGCCCTCTCCTGGGCTGCAACATCTTCCTTTCTGCCACTGACAAGCATCTCTTCACAGGTCATCAGAGAGTTGCTTGTCTTTTTATATGGTTAGAACTGCCAGGCGCCAAAATGCTTGAAAATGCGCATCACATTTTGCCTTTGAGCAGGAAGTGGTCCGGATGTCCATTCGCAGGCGAAACCGGCCAAATGCAGACGGGCCTAAAAGCTACGTCTGGGGCTGCAAGGCCCAGGGGAGAAGGGGCCCCTCCCCTGGGTTTAGCAGCCACACTGGAAGTGGGTCTCTTCTCCTATTCCTCCCAGCGCTACACAAGCCTGCGGGAACCGGCGAGAGACATCCCTTCCCTGGGCCTCTTCAGTGCTGCACTGTAGGACGAGTAAACACTTTTGCGAGGCCCCATGTTGGTGGGTTGAGCGCGGGACCCTGGGCAGCTGCCCATGCTGCCCATGCCTAGCGCCGGCCCTGCTGGTGTGGGTAAAATCAGGGACCCCTTTCCGAGTGGTAGACTCCCACATAGACGCAGAGGGTAGAAACATCATAGTTAAGGGTACCTTGGAAAGGAGGCAAATTTTGCTGGCCTCGCTGTATGCGCCTACCACAGAGCAGGCAGCCTTCCTGGAACTGTTCTCCCTTAAACTAGCCAGGTGGCACAATATCCCCTCAATACTGGGTGGTGACTCTAACAGTGTATTGGATGTATCATTGGATCGGTCTCCCCCCTTACCTGGCACAACCACGCACACCGCTGCAAAGGCGCTAAATCAATGGGCTGCACAGTGGCGCTTGTCAGATGCCTGGCGCCACCATAACCCACATGGCAGACTATATGCTTATTATTCGGGGGCACACGGACTCCAAGTGTACGTCAATCACTTTGTGGTGTCCAATGATCTTCTTCCGAGCAGTTTAAGATCCTCCTACATGGGACGGACGCACTCAGATCATAATACGCATATAACAGAGATGGGATGGGAGGACGAGATACCGCCAATCCTAATGTGGCGACTTCAGCCAAATGTCCTACTTGATGCACCACTTCGGGACTCCCTGGCTACCCCTTGGCTCAGTACTTTGAGGATAACGCGAGCACTGCTTCGTCACTGCTGGTGGAGTGGGACGCCCTCAAGGTAGTAGTTAGGGGTCATTGCTTGGGTACACAGGCAGACATCAGAGTACAGCTAAAAAAAGACCGTACCGCATTAGAGAGGCAACTGGCAGATCGGGAGAAAGAGGCGATCGAGGGGTCCAGAAGGGAGCTAGATCACTGTAGAGAAGAGCATGCATGATTGCTAGAGAGGCTGCGATGCCTCAATTATGCTGTGCACTCCGCGCGGACGCACCAGATGGGGGATAGAGCTGGAAAGCTATTAACGGGGCTCATCCGTCAAGAAGAGTCTTTGTCCCCTATCACGTCTGTGACAACGGCATTAGTAAACACAGCATACACACAATGCGACATTCAAGCCGCGTTCGTGACCCATTATCAGGGACTATACAAGTATCGGGCACAGGCCACGCCCTTGGAGTTACAGTTCTACCTAGAACAGATAGAACTACCACAACCCACACATACACAGAAAGAAGATTTGAACGCCCCTCTCTCTGGGGAGGAAATATGAGGTGGCATATTCTCTTTATCCAATGGGAAGTTGCCGGGCCCAGATGGATTGCCAGCTGAATTTTATAAAGCCTATGCATATATATTAGTGCCGCAGCTGCTGAAGGTGTATGAGGCTGCTCTAGAACTGTCCATACTCACTGATACGTAGAATGAGGCACTGTTAGTTTCTCTCCTGAAACCTACAAGAATCCTGAATCCCTGGGGCCCTACCGACCACTGGCGCTTCTTAATACTGATTACAAAGTCTTTGCATCACTACTTGCTAGACGGCTCTCACCTTTAGTGAAAACATTAGTACATCCAGATCACAACGGTTTAGTTCCCACCAGGAATACATCACTAAATCTTCGTCGTTTTTTTCGGATACAGCAATACGCATTACATAGATGGCCTTGTTCTGGTTGCCTGGTGCTAGATCTGGAAAAGGCCTTTAATTCTTTGGAATGGCCCTACCTGGCGGCAGTGCTCAAATATGAGCTTGGGGACCATTACCTCAGTATGGTCCAGTTGCTACATCAACGCCCTACTGTCTGGGTCCGTATCGGCAGGCTCCTATCAGATTCCATCAGAGTGAGGCTAGGGACGTGTTAGGGTTGCCCGTTGTCCCCGCTACTCTTCGCCCTGGCCATGGAATCGCTGGCGATGCTACTCCGTAGCAGTGGTGAGGACTGGGGCATACCGCTGGGGGACAGGACTCATACTGTGTCCCTGTATGCCGACAATTTATTGTTGTATGTCTGTGATATTGCTGCCATCCACACGTCCATTGTAGACGTGTTGAGGACCTTAGAGGCGATGTCGGGCCTTCGGGTAAACTGGGCCAAGTCTGGAGTGTACCCCTTTGATGCACACATGGAGGAAACGGACATGTGCATCTATGGCTCACAACTCCCTTGGTAACCTACCACCTGCCGATATCTAGGGTTATTTATTTATCGGGCACCTGATGAATTGCAGGAAGGCCAATTAATGAGGGCGATCTCAGTGGTGCGGGCCCAGGTGCAGTTTTGGAAAACACTCCCACTGAATGTTATGAGTCGTATCACCCTGCTGAAGATGATAGTCCTTCCAAGTTGTTATATTACTTCTCGAATCTCCCGGTCTATGTCCCAACCAAAATCTTCAGCGACTTGGAGAGCATGTCCCGAGATTTCATATGGAATAAGGGCAGGCCACGTGTTGCGTTATGGAAATTACATGCGCCTACCAGTCAGAGGGGGTTAGCAGTTCCCATCATGGAACTGTACTATATAGCTGTCCAGCTGCAATGGGTAACAAAGTGGCTAAGCAACAGCTATTTGGACGACACGGCGACCTTGCAGCAGCCATGGACTCACACTCAAATCTATCATCTGTTTCATCCTGCGGCCAAGCCCCCACGTCCATCCCAGCTACATTTAGGATTAGCGTTCAGATGTTACAGGAGGAGCCTGCATCTAACCCGCGCGACTCTTCCGTACGCCCAATACTACCACTTTTGGGGACACCAAGGGTGAGCGCGGGTACTTCTGAGGAGGCCCTCGGACATTGGCGCAAGGGAGGCGCGGACACTCTATAGGGACGTGCACTATTAACGTTCGAGGCTCTAGTGGATGACACTGACTTACCTGTAGGGCAATTCTTGCTGCACACCTCTCTAGTGAGAGCCCTATCAACTCTTTGGGGAGACCTAGCGACTGAGCCTCCAATGCATTTATTCATACAGTATCTACACGGCATGGGGCGGAATCGCATATAGTACATTGGCTGGTGACGGCCTTACTTATGCACACGCTGAAACCAATGATGCCCCTCGATGCCCACTGGGAGGCGGATCTCGGTCAACCCTGGACCGACAAGGAATGGGGCAATATCCTGGCCAGCCCCATTTATATACCGAGAAGCTCCAAATTCAAATTGATACAAACTTACATCTTACACAGGGCACATCTCTCCCCAGATAAAATTAACATATACTTCAAAATTACTACTTCTGAGTGCCCGCGCTCTTGGCGGTCTGATGCGGACCTACTGCATATGTTATGGTCATGTGGTTCCTCCAAAGCTCCTGGCGCAAAGTCACAGCATCCCTAGCGCCCTGCACAGACACATCCCTGCCGCCATCATGGGAGGTTTGTATACTGGGAGTTTATGTAAGGACCAAGAAGAACAAAGTAACTTCACGGTTTAGAGACTTAAAGCTGATAGTTGCAAAACGCTTAATTACAAAACGGTGGAAACATTCAGACCCTCCTGAAATGACCAGCTGGAAGAGATCACTTACAATCTGGGCTCAGGTGGAAAGCACTGCGTTATACAGGGAGGAAACAGCAGGGCTCCGCAAATGGCCCATTGCGCAATGTTGGGACACTATACTATCAGCCTTCAACAACGAGGGAAATGTGGACGTAGACGATACTCGCCCGGTTGAGACATAGTGCGTATGCTAGTGGTCCCGTATCACGGGAGATACGATATCAGTGGATGGGAATCACCAACTGATAGGAGCCACAGAATATTTGTAATCTAACGTGGAGGACCCCACACCCCTTCCTGACAGAATATCTACTGACGCAACACTGCACCTCAGAATTTCTATGAGTCCGATCCCCACCCTGGCGAACTGCTTCACTGTGAAGGCGGAGATACACCGTCCTACACACAGTTCAGCAAGGATTATCATATTTATTCATCAATGGCAGCCCCCTTTTTTCTTTGTTGTTAGTAAGTTGTTAATATATGTTTATTGGATAGTATATGTCTTATTGGTGCATCCCTATTTCTTCTCCTCCTTATCTTTTGCAAAATTCCTCTGTTAGGTATGGAAGCAAGTGTATTCGATTTCCACTATGCATACTGACGGCGAATATACTGTGTATTATCACATTGTCTAAGATAAATCATGCTAATGCATAGAGCTAGTGAGTTCAATTGTGAACTAGCAACAAGGATGCAGACGTCTGAGCAGGCAATCATAGCGTTGCATGGTATGCTATTTGCTGGCGGTGCATGTGAGAGCTATGACACATTTTGATTATGCCTCTGTAATGTACAGTGTTGATCTACATAGTGATCTAATACGTTTGTGTGATGCGGATCTACATGTTGCTCTTGATTATTCTGTATTGTCATGTAAAGTGTAACAAGAAGGAAGAAAATTAAAGAAAAACCCAATAAAGATATTTAAAAAATAAAAAAAAATGGGGTTAGCACACCAAGCGTGTAGTCACCCTAAGGTCAGTAGCCCATTGTCTACTACCTCAATACCCCTAAAAATGCCCCCTAATTTATTTAGGGGACAGTCCTGGACTCCGGAAAGGAGATTCCTGCAACCTACGAAGAAGTAGGACGGAAGAAGTCTCACAGCAGAGGAGATTACAGAGAAGAACTGACTTGGCTCCAGCCCTAATGGCCCGTCTGCAGTTTCCGGATATCCTGCGCCAAAAACCAACTTGTCCTGCAGCCAGCGAACTCCAGAATCCATCGGAGGACTGACTGCCTGCAACAAAGACTGGATCTCCTGCGAACAGCCATTCTGTTCAAAAGAATTTACAAAGAAAAGCTCCGAGCCTTGTGAGGACGAATTTACCAGACGTCTGGAACCACCATTGTACTCGTCGCCTATGGCACGAGTCCAAGTGGTTCAGCGAGGTCCCACAGCGCTAAAAAGTCCAAGTCCACAGTGGGTTGATCCCTCCAGGACTCCCTGACGTCACCTGCAGCCGCTGCACAGAGAACTCCTACCCGAGAGTGTCCTGGTGTGGTGAAATCTGACCTCAAAAGGCACTCCTGAATCCGGCCGCCCTATGCCCTGGAGAAGAGGACCTGAAGTGTACCTACATCCCGAGCCCTCCAACTTACCTGCCCTGCTGGTGGTTCCTCCCGCAAGACTTCCTGGACCAAGCCTGCAGCCAAAAACCAAAACCAGCAACCTCCATAGGATTGTACCGGGATCCCAACCCCTCCGAAGCACTCTGAACAGGCCGCCCCTGCGCCGCTGGTGGTGGGTACTTTGTGCTGACCTGGGACCACTTTGCCCAGACCTTAACCTTAGGAACTAGGCTCCTGAGACTGAGTGGCCTGCCAGTGAGCAGCCTCCAACCGAGGTGACCTTTAGCCTCATTTGCTAACATTGGGCCTTTGCACTCTGCACCCGGCCACCTCAGTGCCGCTGGTGGTGCAATTCGAGTGCCTGCCTAGACCCTGGGGAATCTTGGTCCTAACCCCAAATACTCCCACTCGTAAGACGTTTACTTACTTGTGAAATCGATAACCATTTTTTTCCCATAGGGATCAATGTTATGTGTTTTTGACCCTAAAACATTTCAAATTGTTAAACTGATGTTTGTATAGGGAAAAGATAACTAAACTGCAAAGTATAAAAAGTGTTACTTACCTTGTATTGTGAGATCCTTAGGTGTGGTATCTAGGCATACCACCCTCAGTGCTCTATATATTCTAAAAGTAATTATTGTGTAATATAACCTGCTTTTTAAAACCATACCAACCTGTAACAATTGCAAATCCATTCCCAATTGCATTTCCGTGTAATAGTTTACAATTGAAAGTATATTTTACATACCTGCACCAAGTCCTGCTTGATACTAGAAATAAAATACAAGTATTCCTTTTTATACTTACCCAATTGGTCTGGATTCTGACTTTGAGTGTGTGCCATCACTCTTGATTGAGTGAAAACAATAAATGCTTAACACAAACTCTGGATAAGCCTAACTGCTCGTCCACACTACCACATAGAGAGCTGTTATTACTTACCTACTTTACCCTCTGCTATACCTCTGGGGAGTCCCTGGATTCTGTGCACAATGCACCTTTCTTTGGTGTAGTATATACAGAGCAAGCTTCCTACACCACTGAGAACAGAGACACACCTACAGCACAACCCTGAGGACTTAGAATGGATGAGTTACAGACGGGACCAGAGAAGCAGCTAGCAGCATTGTCCAGAGTACTAAGAATGAGAAATTATCACTGGCACCAGAGAAGCTGCTACAGCACTACCTAGAGTACTTAGAGCGGAGGAATAACAGACGAGACCATAGAAGCAGCTAGCAGCGCTGCCTAGATGACTAAGAATGAGGAATGCATAATGGTAACAAAACAATGCAAGACAATTGCCTGGTGTAATTTGATTCTAGCTTTGCTTATCCTTCTACATATATACTTTATAGCAGATTCCATTTAAAGTCTTCACTGTGACCAGAGGTTATATCTGTTCACATATTTATTTAGATTTGTAAGGCTATTTAGCGAGAGATTGAACATAAACCATAGTTTTTGCTAATCAGTGTTCAGGAAATATGATTGTGTTCATTAAGAGACCATTCGATTAGGTGTTTGCAATAGGGGTCTTTATTACTAGTAGTGGCAATCCAAAAGGATTTATTTAATGAAACTGGCAGAGAGAAAGTCGGATCATAACAACAAAGTATTCACATATAACGGTCCGGCGCGTCCATACGAAGCGGATTTCAGAGTATCCCCAATTATTAACTCAACTGTCAGGTTCCACTATACAAAGACGGGCCAATCTGTCAGTGCAGACGGCTGTCAGCAAATCTAATGCCAATAATTGAGCCACATCAGAGAACAATTTTCAGAGTCCTTTGAAGGGACAAAAGCAGAAAGACTAAGAACCTCAACATTGCAATAATAAATTCAACAAGGCGTAGAAAAGCATAGGCAAAGAGCCCTGAAGGCCTGCAATGACAACGTGTCACATAAGGTCTGTTATGGGCACACAAAGTATGGAGCGCAGTTGTGCTTGACTTCGGTGCTCCCTACTATCCACTCTCCAGATCGGCCTGAAAATGCTAGATTCCCCAATGGGGCTTTGCGGGGGTGGCCGACCGGAGGGAGGCTCGCCCCCCGGGGAGGTTTGGGGCCCCGGCAGGAAAGGGGGGGGAGGGATTGTACGTGGACAGGAAGGCGATTTTGAGCTGGTTGGGCTACTTGGGCGGCCTTGGGCTGGTTTGGGCTCTCTTTGGGCTGGGGTAAATAAATACGGCCATTTTGGGTCACTGTGTACCATTTTAGGGACAGTGACCAAGCAGCCGAGTTAGGCAGGGAAGTTGTTGTCCCTCCCGCCCTCCCTAAGAAGCTTGATTTGCGGGTGGTTTTTCGGGGGTTGTGGTTCCCGGGTTGGGGGGGGGGGTAATTTCTGGAGGGGTTTTGTTGCGAGCAGGTGCCTTTTTTTGGTTAGGTTGGATGAGATCTGATGTCGCTGGGGGCAGGTGCTGGTAAAAGGTTGTTGGGGTGGCACTTTTTCCTAGTTAAGGGGGGGGGGTAGGATAGGAGGAATGAGGTTTCCTGGACAGAGGGGGAGGGTGTGTACAGATGGCAAGAGTTTAAACAGTTGAGGCAGATTTTGGATAGTTGGTACATATGTTTATGTTGTTTGCGGGGGGAATGTTTTAGGGGTGGTGGTGGGGGGTTTGGTCAGGTATGTGCATACTTAGTTAGGTCTAGTTTTGTACGGCAAAGGCCAATGATGTGGTATTGTGTTAAGATGCACCTGTTCCCAATAAAGCGGCCTTTATCACACCTTATATTGTCTCCGGTCGGTCTTTCCCCTCCCCGTCTCCCGATGGGCCCCAAACAATAGTAGTACATTTTTCTGTAGTAAAACTCTGAATTTAGGATAAGGTACACTGACAGCAGATTTGGCAGACTGTACCACACACTATATCCCTGAGGGTAATTTTCAATTTAGTGATCCTCTAAAAGGCAGCAATTTAATGCACCAATATTTAACTTCAAAACACAGGAGCATATTTGGAGGAAAGCTCAAATGCCTCCTACGAATAACAAGGAACGGGGAAGGGGCATGCAGCTACAGGAGTGAGGTGGTAGGAGGGACGAGCAAGCAGGGCAAGGACATGCAGCGATGGAATTGAGGTGGTGGGAGGGACAGGCAAGCAACGAAAGAGGAAGGAGCATGTATCAGTGGGAGTGAGTTGGTGGGAGGGACGAGAAAGCAATAAAGTGTGTGGGCAGTGGAAGGACACTGGCTGCCAGAAGCAGTACTTGGTCCAAGGCAGCTCCAAAGCAAGGACAAAGACGTGAAGCTGAGCAGGAAGCTGGAGGCAGGAGGAGGCGCTGACCTACAGGAAGAAAGGAAATGAGCCTGACGTGGGAGCCAACCAATATTAAGTAAAGGTAAGTAATGTGGGCTTCAAGCCCCTTTTAAGATTTTATTTGTTTGTTGCAAGAGATTTCACAAGCATGGCACAAGCGCCGTGTAGATGAAACCTAAAAACACATTCCAAGAAGACTTGTTTAAAGGCAACACCTGCGCTTTGTGGGAATTGCTGCTTTTTTCTGATTAAAACACAGGATTAAAGCAGCATTACCCGACTCTAGCTTTCACATTTGCCTTTACAGTTATAGGCTTATATTCCCCAGTATGCTAAGTGCTGTTGGTCATCATTTAGCATATATCAACTGTATTTGCACTTGCAAAGATTGGTGCAAATCTCAAGTCTCAACGGTACCCAAGTGGATAGATCTTTGACTTGAACCGAGGCTTAACATCTGCAATCGAATAGCATGTCAATAACAGTGAAGGACATTTTGCCCCACAAGAATGAAAGAGTAATAGATTTGCAAACCGTGAAGGTTTATGAGCAGATTAGCAAGTAAAAAATTCAAATCTGTTGAAGCGGGCCTAAATCAATAATCATTTGGTTACAGTATAAAACTAATTAATCCAAGTAAATCAGAAAAAGCAAATAGGAAGCCAAGTTATTTAAGGGTATTTGTAGGCGAATCATAAAAGATTCGGTTCCCCTGAAAGGAATTTCCATAATACTAAGCTAAGGTTTCGGAAGTGAAGTCGGGGAAATTTAAGGAGCAAGTGTCAGCAAAATAAAGCCTTTGAAACGTTACCAAATTAAGGTTCCCATAAAGGAAATCAGAAAGGGGGCTGCTCAAGAGATTACCTCTATGAGCAGGAGTTAAAGAAACATGGAATCTCAAGATGGTAAAAGAACATCCGCCTTCCAAAGTGACAGGAACAGGTCTAGCTACCTAAATTGGAGAAACACAATTACACATGAAATTCAACCCTCAAAAAATACACTCCCATGGTCCCACAGAGAAGTAACCAAGAAGAACTAAGCATTTATGGTATCAGCCCTCATCTCATGAGTCATACAATGGAATATTTTCAACGCTGCGACCTTCATAGTTATCGCACAAGCGAGACTTCTTTTCCACTGAGTCGTCTCACGCATGGTGCTAAGATTCACTGTTCTAAAAATGCACCAGCAGTGTTGGTTGCAAGTCTATCGACCAACGTAGATAGCCTTCTCATTTCTAGATGATTTCAAACTACTCCTGCAAAGGGGATTATAGCACTATAAATGTTACCTACAGGTTTGTGAGGCACTGCACTTAGCTTTTCAATGAAACCCAATTCCCTGGTCACCTATTTTAACTATATGATACACACTGGGGAACACTAAAGCTAAACAACAGCTCCCAACCTAATTTGAAAGAAGCTTGAAATATGCTTTCCACACACATAATAAACTCTAGAAATAACAGGATAATTTACTGCAAATATCTGATCGGTATATCCTATAACCTCAAATCCATGCAGGCATTCTCTCCAAACCATCATCTGAGAATTTTAAAAATTGTATTTTCTTCTCATAAAACATAATTTCCTTTGCTGCCGCCAATCCAAAACCAATTTTGGTTGTAATCCAGCTATTTTGTATTGCTCTTTTTACTTTCCCACACACACATAGATTTGTGTTTTCCATTCTTTGTTTGCAATGCACGTTCTTCACTTTTACCTTCCAGATCATCAATTAAATCTTTTTTAACCCCTTCGCTGCAGCGGCAATTCCGCCGCAGCGCTAGGGGGGGGAGGGGCGAGCGGCGCTCGCATGCTCGTGACGGAGCTGCTCCGTCACGAGCCTCGGTTGAGCTGTGCTCATGACGGAGCAGTTCCGTCATGGCCCCGCCCGCTCAATGGAACGTCCAGCGCAGGCGTGGAATTCGCGACGCGCAGGCGCGCCGAGCGGGCCATGACGGAACCGCTCCGTCATGAGCACAGCTCAACCGAGGCTCATGACGGAGCGGCTCAGTCATGAGCATGGAAGCAGTTAACCATACTCAATTTACTAGTCAAATTATACCACGGGACAGGATAGGCCATAAGTAAGTGGAATATGATGGTAGGTCATGCCCTTTGCTACAGATGTAGATAGAGGGGTACAGACGTAACGTTCCTTTGCATGCATACGAATTATTGAAACATTGTTAATGTGTACTGTATTTTACTATGCTCTTGAATCTGATGTAACTTGTAACGCTAGGATCCTAAATGTAAAGCGCTCTGATACCCTCTTGGGTCAAGTTCGCGCTATATAAAACTTTGTAAATAAAATTAAATAAAATAAACCACTGGAACCAGAGAAGCAGCTGCAGCACTGATTGGAGAACTTAGAAAGAAGGAGTTAAAGACAGGACCAGAGAAGATGTTTATAGCCCTGTCAGCTGTACTTACAATGGTGAAATTACAGATGAGACTAGAGAAGCAGCTACAGCACTGGATCTGGAATGGCTCAATTTAAATGTCTGCACTCCCTCCGTTTTAAATAGAATAGATGTGGAACATGAACTCAAGCAAGAACGATACCTGTTTGAGGAGACAGACTAATCTGGAGCTGTACAACCCAACACACTCATTGGATAACAGGGCAGGAGCTGTACAATCCAACACTCTCATTGGATACCAGGGAGAAGAAGGAGGGCTGAGAAGGACGGGAGAGAGGGATGGAGGAGGAAGTGGGAAGCTACTGCTCAGGGAGACTTCTGCAGTCAGCAGAAGGCCGCCGGGTCTTCCCTCTCCGTGTTTACATCTGGTGATGCCAGTGTCTGCACGGCCAGGGCCCAGCTGTGACTGCCCCAGGGTATTGCTTTACATGTTGGCTGGTGCCAGTGCTATGGAATATTATATTTTAGCCCTGTGCTTTTCCCCTTACATGCCTTTTTAATCTGTAACTTCAACTGGCAAGCAGCGACCTGGGAGGGTTGGTGGGGTGGGTTGCAGAAACAGTTGAAGGTTCTATGCTGGCAACGGAGTGCAACTTCAAACACAAAAGAAGCCACAAAAAATAAACAAGAGAAGATCAGCGCAAAACATGTTGTTGCTCAAGCAGCTGGTAAGCCCCGAAAAAAGAAATAATGCTCACAGAGTATCATAAAAAACCTGTAAAGAAAAGAGCACACTTAAGAGGGGCAATCCCTATGAGAGGTTACAAAAGCCTAAAAGGAGGGACTAGTAAGCTATTTAACCTATCAGAAGCCGGCATTTACGAGGGACTGAAAGAGGAACCAATTGCATTGTTCCAAGTCCATATTTTAAACACAGCATGTCTTGCAGAGTAGCACATGCGCTGCCTAGGCTCAACCTAAAAATGAAATAGGGGCTCTAAGTTAGATGGTGTGCATGTGAACTCAAGGTGTATGCCATCACGCGTGTGACATCAGTGATATTTACATCTCATGTAGCATCACAGAACGTGACATCACAGGAAGTGTCATCTCGACCAATTACCTCATAGGAACTAGGAAGTAACATCACAAGACGCAACATCAGATCTTAAGCGTTAGCATAACTCTTTAGAAAGTCTATCATGAGTACATTTGAGAGCATTACGAGATTTAACAAATGAAAGCTGATCAGTACTTCAGCCTGTGACTTTAAGTCCCTGTCAGAAGGAATTAACAACCCAAATGAGGATGAAGTTTGATGTCTGATTAACCCCTTCCATGCTGGGCCTTTTCCGCCGCTGTGCGGTAAACAAACGAACAGGGCGGGGCCGTGACGAACCCCAGCCGTCAACAGCACACGAGCACCGTGGAGCGTGACGGCTGGGGTTCGTCATCAGCATGGAAGGGGTTAACTACACTAGACAAGCCACTAAGTTCTACAAGCTAGGCGTATTAACTTTGGCACCAAGAGCAAAACACAGTTCATGAATTGCATTTAAACTGCTTGAAACTACAAATGTGAATATCAAAACTATAAAATGTATTGACATACCAAGCACACCACCATTGTTTACACAGCAACTTTTGGCACACTTTGCCCATTATTAAACATTAGGGACATTCTAAATTGTTACATGATGTTTAACCAAAATAAATGAGTAATTAGTGAGACCTTCTACATGACTGAATCCCTAACATGAGGGTAACAAAATTACTTTAAAAAAAATCCTGTATATCTGAGATATATATATATATATATATATATATATATATATATATATATATATATATATATATATATATATATATATATATATATATATATATATATATATATATATATATATATATATATATATATATATATATATATATATATATATATATATATATATATATCAAATCAGAAAAGATTCCCATTTAGGAGAGCCCACGCAGTAGGTAGAGAAATTTCGTTTTCAATCAGGAAGCTGCAACACACTGGGTGGAAATCAGTTCAATAAATCTCACAGCCTGACGCGTTTCATGCTTCGTTCAGCATTTCTTCAGAGGCATAATTCTTTAACATGTGACGCACATCGGCCTTCCTGATAAACTGACTGAGCCCTCTGGTACTTGTAGTGCCGTCTACAAGTACCAGAGGGCTCAGTCAGATTTCACACACGTTATAGTTAGGAATTAGCATTGAAAAAACCTTAGAAATTCACTGACAAACCGTAGGTTTCACACAAGTCATAGTTAGGAATTAGCATTTAAAAAACCTTGCAAATTCACAGAAAAAACCATAGGTTTCATATATATATATATAGATGGTAATGCGGCTTATCCTTGCATTTTTGCACTTTTTGTAACTCTTTCACTTATGCACTTTTTTATACACTTATTGCACTTTAACTTTCGCTGCCACGCCATATATATTTGCATAATTGCATATTTTGCACCATATCACGTTTATCATGGCCTATTGAATCTATTTTTGATAGCATCTTGAAATGTTTACATGGAGTGATATTGTGGCCTGTTTTCTATCAACCTTACTTATTTATATTTTGGTTGTGTTATTACTTGGATTTAACCAGTAATTGTATATCATCAGCAAATTGGAAATGTGACCAGCGATAGTATTTCTTCACTATTTGTCACAAACACGTGACCTTGGTGAATACCACTAGGGGGTGGTGTTAGCAGCACTAAAAGTATAAAAAAAGCAGTATTATTCTAAACATGTTGCAGCGTGAACAAGGGCTTTTCGCTCGAAACGCGTCGCTGGTTCTGTTGGAAAAATAAAGAACACCTTTTTGCTGACTTTGTTGGTCCATTCCTCATTTCTGCTGGCGTGGAGGCGGTGTCTGCGAGCGCAGAGCGAAGCTGAGGAGGAGCTCTTGTTTCATATATATATATAACTCCTTCCAGACGAAAGAAGCAGAGGCCAAGTAGGGGATTCCAGGAACTGCTTTAATGAAGAAACAACTCATTTTCGGCGGATGCATTTCGGCGTGGGAGCCTTCTTCTGCGCCTAGAGTGGATGTGCGGGGAGTGGACGAGAGATGGTTTTGAACACTGTCCTGCCGTCCACCGATAGGATAACATCTGACTCCTCCTCCCAGGTAGTTAGTCATTCACACCTGTGGACTCCAGGACGCTGCAGGTACTGCAGATCCCAGAATGCAGTTCATCTGTGAGGTGAGTGATGTGGGGGGAATCAGATGCATGGTACGGGTTTCAGGGCTGTTCACTGTCGCTTGCACAGGTGTCCCGCAAAAGACTTCACAAGCAATGTTCCCTCAAGTCCCCTGTGCCGCAAAACCCCGGAGTGTAGGAAGAAAATTAACGGGGGCTTGTCAGGAAGTCCAACTTGCCCAGCATTGGAGCATGAATGCTGCAACTCCGCTCTGCCTCTTCCCCCTCCGATGGTGAGCCTGGTCGTTTCAGTAACCTGAAGAGCAAAGTGCCGAAGCCGTTGCCAGTGGATACCAGGCCAACTTAGATGCGGAGGCCTCTGTGGCGCGATACTGGCATTCGCGCAAAATATGCAAAGCAACTCCTTCCAGACGAAAGAAGCAGAGGCCAAGTAGGGGATTCCAGGAACTGCTTTAATGAAGAAACAACTCATTTTCGGCGGATGCATTTCGGCGGGGGAGCCTTCTTCTGCGCCTAGAGTGGATGTGCGGGGAGTGGACGAGAGATGGTTTTGAACATATATATATCCAGATTCCACTCTCGACGCCGATAGCACCACTGCGTCCCCAGAACAATGAGAGAGACGGACTCTTCGTATGCACAGCAGCCGCTGCAATATTTTATTATTTCATTATTTTAAAGTGCAATACCGTGCTTTCCCAAACGCGTTTCGGCGTACCTGACGCCTTGCTTGCTGGTAGTGAGTGTAAGGTTCCCTCCATTATTTGACTGAATAAAGTGCATCGTGATTGGTTACAGCGTATGTGATGAACATAGACAACATACTATGCATTGCAGGCTAAAGAACCCATTGAAACAGTTTAAAACGAATGTGACTTGTATCTTTTACACATATAACTTTGTAAATTTCCTTCATATTAGATTAGGAATACAAGTTTGAAAAACTGATAATCACGTACATAGTAATATATACAATTACCATTCATCAAATGTTAAAATTGAAAAACCAATATAGTATTGTATTAAATGTGACTATGGTAACAAATTACCCCGTATGTTATTAGTTCTTTTCATCTATTATGCTAGTGGTTGACATTTATTGTTCATAGTTAGCAGACCAATCTCTTCACCCATTGATGTGTATGTGTGTTATGTAAAGTGAAGTAAAAATAAAATTAATTGAAAATAAATGATCATGTGTGAATTTCTGCTTTGTAATGACAATTATTTCTTTTTCAGCCAATTGTATCTAGTTTTCATTAGCAATACGATTCACTTTGGTATATGTAAGGAGGGGTTTGTGAGGGACAATGAGGCGGTTGTCCGTATGGATACTTTTTATACCTGTCCAAATACATTGTTGCAGAATAGGATGATTGAATGGGATTAGGGTATTTTGAAGTTTATATTGTGGACAGCCTGCCCTTTCTTTATGAAGGTGATTTGATTCTTACTTTACAGACATTAATAGATTTTAAGAAAGCCTGATCAGGAAGGTGTCTAGGCCCACTCCGGATGATATTGTGTGATAGACGTCTCACTTTGTAATTCCTATACTTAAGGATCCCCTTATATACAATACCTAAATATATATAACTGTATAAATACATAAATAGTTAAAACCCTAATATAAAAAATATAAGGTTATCCTACTCTTAGTATTGTAAAAGGAAAAAGAGTGCTTAATGTTACACTTCTGAATCCTAGGGTATTGGTGGTTCGTTCCTTATTCCAGAAAAAATTATAATGACTAGTGCCCCTTGGACTATTTATAGGAAATGATGTAAATCATCACATGTGTAGCTGGTTTCCAGCCTACGAAGTGTTTTCTCTCGGTCACCCGCTCTTTTACTGCTCGGGACATGGTCAATCACAAAATATGTGAGAGCATTCAGGTCATTGTTATGTTCTGCTTTCACATGTCTAGCCATGGGGTAGTTCGGGTCTGAGTTCACTACCGCCCGTAGGTGTTGCAGAATTCTGGCTTGAACTGGCAGCTTAGTGCTTCCAACGTATCTCAATCCACATATACATGTTAGAATGTATACGGCAAACTCGGTTTTGCATGTAAAATGCCCTTTGATTTTAATGGGCCGGTTTGAGAATGCCGTCGTATATGTGGTGGTGTTGGAGCCAAATTTACATGCCCTGCAAGATGAACATTTAAAAAATCCATTGCGGGCAGAAAGCCAAATGTTTTTATTGATAGTTTCGGGGCTGGTTTTGACCAAGTCAGATTTCATAGAATGGGCCTTCCTGAATGTAAAGGTTGGTTTTTGGATATAAACTTCATTTAAGATCCCATCTGTTAAAATAATAGGCCATTCTTTATTGATGATTTTCTTGATAATTTTAGCTTGTCTGCTGTAGGTGGTAATAAATCTACAGTTTCTCTTAGATTCTTCTGGTTCAACATTGGTTTCTCTTCTGTGTGTTGGGCTGATAACTGTGTCTACTGCTTTGGGTTCTAAAAGTGTTTCTCTTTTAATGAGTGACACTTTGTGCAAAGCATTTTTTAAGTTTTTTTCTTTGTAGCCTCTTTTTAATAGTTTCCTCTTGGTAAGTGCTTGGGCTTCCTCACACGCTTGGGTTGTGCTACAAGTTCTTTTTACTCTGAGGAATTCGCCATAGGGGAGGCTTGCTATTGTATGACTGGGGTGGAAACTACTTGCATGCAGCAAGGTGTTGCCTGCCGTAGGTT
This sequence comes from Lissotriton vulgaris, assembly GCF_964263255.1. Lineage (NCBI taxonomy): Eukaryota > Metazoa > Chordata > Amphibia > Caudata > Salamandridae > Lissotriton > Lissotriton vulgaris. The sequence goes on along the minus strand of NC_141689.1, from coordinate 717,533,668 downwards.
TAACAAACAGGCTAGTTTCTATATGTCCTGCAATAATGTTGATCTGCACATCTAGGAAGCTAATGTTGGTTTTCTCTATCTGGTGTGTGAATTCTAAATTCAATGTGTTATTGTTCATTGTTTTAATGAATTCACCAGCTTCTTCTTCGGTGCCTTTCCAAATTATAAACATATCGTCTATGAAGCGCCACAGACGTACAATGTGCAGGTTGTATGATGCAAGATGTTCCCGCCTGAGGACATGCTCCTCCCACCAGCCATATATATATATACACCAAAGTTGGTTCCCTTTCACCGGCTGCATGGCGCTACTCCAGAAGGTGCGTCGTTTACCCGGTTGAACCAAACCGCCATATCTCTCCCAACCACTTCTAAAGAAACAAATTAAGCTACACACCAGCAGTCTTCTTTTCAAAGTTTTAATTTATTCTTAAATCAAGTGTATTCTCATCAGAACAGGGCCACCCCACGTGTTCCGGTATCGCGAATACCTTGTTCACGGTTCGTATATTACATATTTTTTTTGTAACAGGAAATACAACATTTCATCATTTCCTGTCTAGCGCTCAAACACTACCCCACTGCGTAACCAATCACTGTTTGTATATTTTACACCAGTAATCACGATCTTTTTGAGAGTACACACATTTTTTCGCAAAATATCTCAAATTAATTCATCTGCCCACATTTTCTTTATGGTACCATGCTTTTGGATTTCATAATTATTTGTTTTTTGTCGGTCGACCATTTAAAACCAATAAAGATTTATGAAGATTTTCATTATTGAAAAACAACAAAACTCCTTTTATCACGCTATATGGGCACCAAACCCATTTTTGCTTCCACCTTTTAACAGTGATTCAATTAAACATTTTCTTATTTACAAATTTGTGGTCAGTTTTCTCAAACAAATATCCTGATTTTACCAAGACTGGCCAGTTTGTTAAAATCATGCCCTCCAGTGGGCCTATTTTCACAGATTTTATTCTTCACTAATTACTCCTTTTTATTTCTGGTGTCTTTATATGTTAACAAATGAAAAAAGAAGAAAATAGGAAACTCGTTTTTGAGTTTTTAAAGATGTATATACAGTTCTTCCGATTGATTTATTCCAAAGGGAGTCATCTTTCGGAAATTCAGAATGTGCCGGGATTCCTTTTGTCGTAAAGTTTTTTTCCCGATAGCCTCCTCTTTCACTTATGGGTACCAGATCAATCCCAAAATTTTTTAGAGCTTTCCAGTTTCCATTGTGGTAGGTTCCATTGTGATGGCAAATAAGAAAACTTGGCAAATAAGAAATCTGATTACGTGCAAAAGCCAACATGCAGTTTATATTATTGAGTGCCCATGTGCCTTAAAATATAGAGGCAGTACCATCTGCGAACTCAAGAAACGCATTTTGGAACACGTGAGAGACACCAAGAACAAAGATAGGAACAATGCGGTGGCTAAACATATGGGAACCTACCACAATGGAAACTGGAAAGCTCTAAAATTTTACGAGATTTTATGGGATTGATCTGGTACCCATAAGTGAAAGAGGAGGCCATCGGAAAAAAACATTATGACAAAAGGAATCCCGGCACATTCTGAATTTCCGAACGAAGACTCCCTTCGGATTAAATCAATCAGAAGAACTGTATATACATCTTTAAAAACTCAAAAACGAGTTTACTATTTTCTTCTTTTTTCATCTGTTAACATATAAAGACACCAGAAATATAAAGGAGTAATTAGTGAAGAATAAAATCTGTGAAAATAGGCCCACTGGAGGGTATAGAGCGGGAATATCAACGGCAAAATATCGTGTAACATAAATATCTCCGCAGAAATATCGACAAGAAGAAATATCGAAGACAAAAATATAGTTTGACCAGAATATCGACTGACAGGTAAGTAATATCGATAACAATAATATAGTTGTAATAAATATCGTTTAAAAAAATATAGTTAACAAAAATATCGATTTTTTAATAATTATGAGTATTTTAGTGTTTTTAATGAGTATTGTATGTCAATTTATTATATGTTGTAGCATTTTATTAGTTATTAATGTATTTTATGTTGAATTTTGTGTTATTAGTTCTGTAGCGGGTTGTGGGTTTATAGGGGAATAGGGTGGGAAGTAATTTAAATATATTAAATTAATTGATTAATTAATGTGTTAATTTAATATAAATAGTTTAATAATTATGTGTTAATTAATTTCAATTCGTTAATTGATAATTAATTATGTTAATTAATTATGTTAATTGTTTAATTCATTTTAGGTGTGTGTAGTGGACTTTATAACAGAAAATGTTGTGAAGTAATTAAATTGTAATTTAATAATTATTAAATAAATTATAAATTAATTATAATTACAAAATTATTAATTGTAAAAGAGTAAATAAATTAATGTTTGTGTTGTGGTGTTTATAAGTGTATATGGTGTGAAAGCTGTCAATTAATTAATTAATAAAATAATTTAAAAATACATTAATAATAATTAATTAATTAGTGAATATTAAATGTAATTGAGTAATTAATTTTAGGTGTGTAGGTGTTTGTTAATAATAATATATTTAATGTATATATAAAATATGTTTATAATCTAAATTAAATTTCATATTAAATTTGATAGATGGTTTTTATTTTGTTTTGAGTTCCAGCGCTTTCCCTACTGTTGTACCCTGTGGAGTGGGAATAGTAATTTTTATGCCTACGCTATCCAGCGCTTTCCCTACTGTTGCACCCTCTGGAGTGGGAATAGTAATTTTTACCCCTACGCTATCCAGCGCTTTCCCTACTGTTGCATCCTTTGGAGTGGGAATAGTAATTTTTACCCCTACGCTATCCAGCGCTTTCCCTACTGTTGCACTCACTGGAGTGGGAATAGTAATTTTTACCCCTACGCTATCCAACACTTTCCCTATAGTTGCACCCTTTGAAGTGGGAATAGTATTTTTTACCCCTACGCTATCCAACGCTTTCCGCCCTGTTGCACCCTTTGGAGTGGGAATAGTAATTTTTACCCCTACGCTATCCAACCCTTTCCCTACTGTTGCACCCTTTGGAGTGGGAATAGTAATTTTTACCCCTACGCTATCCAGCGCTTTCCCTACTGTTGCACTTACTGGAGTGGGAATAGTAATTTTTACCCCTACGCTATCCAACGCTTTCCCTACAGTTGCACCCTTTGGAGTGGGAATAGTAATTGTTACCCCTACGCAATCCAGCGCTTTCCCTACTGTTGCACTCACTGGAGTGGGAATAGTAATTTTTACCCCTACGCTATCCAACGCTTTCCCTACTGTTGCACCCTCTGGAGTGGGAATAGTAATTTTTACCCCTACGCTACCCAGCGCTTTCTCTACTACTGTTGCACTCACTGGAGTGGGAATAGTACATTTTATCCCTACGCTATCCAACGCTTTCCCTACTGTTGCACCCTTTGGAGTGGGAATAGTAATTTTTACCCCTACGCTATCCAGCGCTTTCCCTACTATTGCACTCACTGGAGTGGGAATAGTCATTTTTACCCCTTCGCTATCAAATGTTTTAACTATTAATGTTTTGATATTTTTATTAAATCTATGTATTTATATTGTTATATACTTTTCTGTGTTAAATATATGTATATGTACACATTTATTAAGTTTATAATGATAACAGTTAGTTAATTAGTTATAAATAGTTAAAATATAAAAGTAATGTAATGTATTTTGTTAATAATAGTTATATATTTTAATTATTTAATTTAATTTATAATAATTATTAAAGTCGATATTTTTTACATCTATATTTATTATATCTATATTTTTGAGTCGATATTTATGTACTTAACTGTTTAGGTATCGGGAGTCGATATTTTTGTAAACGATATTTATACATCTATATTTTTGTAAACTATATTTTTGTTAACGATATTTTAACATGGAACCCACTGGAGGGCATGATTTGAACAAACTGGCCAGACTTGGTAAAATCATGATATTTGTTTGACAAAACTGACCACAAATTTGTAAATAAGAAAATGTTTAATTGAAGCTCTGTGAAAAGGTGTGAGCAAAAATGGGTTTGGTGCCCATATAGTGGTGATAAAAGGAGTTTTGTTGTTTTTTCAATAATGAAAATCTTTATAAATCTTTATTAGTTTTGAAATGGTCGACTGACAAAAAACTAATAATTATGAAATCCAAAAGCATGGCACCATAAAGAAAATGTGGCCAGATGAATTAATTTGAGATATTTTGCGAAAAAATGTGTGTACTCTCAAAAAGATCGTGATTACTGGTGTAAATATATAAACAGTGATTGGTTACGCAGCTAAAACTACCAAGACCAGAAATCAATGGGGTAGTGTTTGAGCGCTAGACAGGAAATGATGAAATGTTGTATTTCCTGTTAAGTGTAAAATAAAAAACAGAAAAAATATGTAATATACGAACCGTGAACAAGGTATTCGTGATACCGGAACGCGTGGGTTGGCCCTGTTATGATGAGAATACAATTGATTTAAGAATCAATTAAAACTTTGAAAAGAAGACTGCTGGTGTGCGGCTTAATTTGTTTCTTTGGAAGCGGTTGGGATATATATATAGGGTTGCTGCTGCGAGGTGTTGCAGATATATATAAATATATATATATATATATATATATATATATATATATATATGAATATATATATATATATATATATATATATTTGAACACTTCACTCGGAAATGAGGCCGCTCACCACTCGCAGGTCGGTTTCCAAAACCTTTATTCGAGAAACATGCAGCTTGCAAGTCCCGTATTTTCATCCTTTGGCCTTACGCGTTTCGAAGCATTTTCGCTTCTCATCAGACGCCGCATCACACAAATCCAATTCATTGCGGTTACATCTCCCACGTGCTTTCTTATAATTGCAATTGGCCCCAGCTGTGCCCAAATTTCAAAGTACAATGTTTGCTGGGAGATGTAGTCCTTTTTACATATTTTATGCCCTCCAATGGGTCCGATTCCTGTGTGCCAGTGCAGGATCTTCTTGTAGCCCTCCAGTGTGCTTGCAAGCGACATGTTCAATTCTGCTGCCTGCCGTGCCATTGCAGAGGAAGCTCGTTCTCTCCCCTGCGGTCGTTTACCCCTCTAGGCAGTGCGATCCCTCCACGGCCGGAGCCGCCGTGATAAACATGTAAAAAGGACTACATCTCCCAGCAAACATTGTACTTTGAAATTTGGGCACAGCTGGGGCCAATTGCAATTATAAGAAAGCACGTGGGAGATGTAACCGCAATGAATTGGATTTGTGTGATGCGGCCTCTGATGAGAAGCGAAAATGCTTCGAAACGCGTAAGGCCAAAGGATGAAAATACGGGACTTGCAAGCTGCATGTTTCTCGAATAAAGGTTTTGGAAACCGACCTGCGAGTGGTGAGCGGCCTCATTTCCGAGTGAAGTGTTCAAATATATATATATATATATATATATATATATATATATATATATATATATATATATATACATATATATATATATATATATATTCCACTCACTGTTACCAATGTTAGAACTCCTCACGTCCACGACGAGTCAAAAACAAAGGAGCCGCGGCCACAAGTATTGTAGTGCAGGTTTATTCAGGCACGATGTCCTACGCGTTTCGGAGTTGTAGTCACTCCTTCATCACGGGCCCGGCGGACTTCTTCCTTGAAAAGTCAAACAAGATTGAAGCTGACCTAAGGTTGGCTGCACTCTTACTCTCACCACCTCCGCCCTCCTCCCTCTCCACGCCATCGCCTAGCCAATCTGTTATCTCTCCTAAAAGCAATGCCTCTTGGAGCCTATTCACACCCCTCGATGACATTACCATCCTCAACACTCTCTCGACCATTAAACCCTCAAACCACTTCAATGCCCTCCTCCCCCCCAACTTCTATAAAGAAATTATAGGCTCATTAGCACCTCTGTGGTCCAAGATCATCAAAGCCTCTCTCCGGCAAGGCGAGATCCCGGACTGGTTGAAGGAGGGCCTAGTCCTCCCCAACTTAAAAAAACCCTTGGCTGACCCTGAAGACTTGAACAATTACAGATAGATCACAAACATTCCTACCCAGGCTAAATTACTGGAGAAATGTGTTCATGAGCAACTGAGTAGACACATTGAACAATTCCAGCTTCTCAACCAATTCCAATCGGGTTTCCGCTCCGGCCACAGCACCGAAACAGCCATCACTCATATAGTCGATGACGCTCTCACTTTACTGGACCAGAATCAAGCCTGCCTACTAATTCTTCTTGATCTTTCATCTGCATTCGACACTGTCAAGCATGAAAATCTTCTCCACCTCCTTGAATGCAGAATGGGCTATGGGGCACGGTCCTGAATTGGTTTGCCTCTTTCCTCAACAATAGAACTCAAAGAATCAAATCCAATCAGTCTCTATCCAACCCCAGTCCCTGCATGCTGGGTGTTCCCCAAGGGTCCTCACTCTCCCCCACACTCTTTAACCTCTTCCTGGAACCACTGACAGTAATTCTTAAAGCCTCCAACATCCATTATCACATGTACGCCGATGACACCCAACTATACAAGAAAATATCCTCACCCGAAGACATCAATTCTCTCAATGGAACCCTGCTCAAAACCCTAAACTGGCTTACCTCCAACCACCTCAAACTAAACGCCCTCAAGACTCCTCATTGCAAGAAAACCAACCACATCTCGCCGGACCTGAAATCACTCAACTGGCTTCCCTTTGAGGCAAGGATCCAATTAAAGATTGCTTGTATGACCCACAGAGCTCTTCACTTCAATACCCCATTCTACCTGGCAAATAAGCTGGAACTTTCTGGGGGCTCCCGGCCCACAAGGAGCACCGGCACCTTACTGCTCAAGCCAAAGAAATTCAATAAGCTTAAAACCTACAACTGTACATTCCCAGGCATTGCCCTGAGAATCTGGAACTCCCTTCGAGTGGAGACCAGGCTTATTCCATCCACCTTTGCGTTCAAAAAGGAAGTGAAAGCACTACTAATGATCAATGCGCTGATCTAGAAACTTTGCTCCTCTTACCTCGAGACTTTTTAGATATTTGGATATCCTACCTATTACATGTCATCTGTCTCAACCTATTGTTTGCCTGCCATAATGTCCCTTTTGTTCTTGATGTTTATTGAACTATGTTATTATTTCTTCGTCATCCTTATGTAAAGCGCTCTGATACCCACTTAGGGCATGTTCGCGCTATACAAAACTTACCAATAATTTTTTTTATATATATATATATATATATATATATATATATATATATATATATATATATATATATATATATATATATATATATATATATATATATATATATATAAATATATATTTATATCATCACAAGGTTGCCCCACCTTTGAGAACGCACTCAAGGAAACTGTAGAATTCCACTTTTTTCATCAGCAGTTTCCTTTATTTTATGCCACCAGAAAGCAGCCTCTTGTTTAATTTAAAGCCCTACGTGTTTTGGAACTCCATGTTCCTTGATCACGGGCGGTTTTCATGTGGTGAAGCAGAAAAGGGTGAAGGTCAGTGTAACCTGTTCTTATTCTTACTCTCCTTCAGTGGACGGCCTTCCAGTGGGCGTGTTCAAGTACACAGTATTATGGGACCTGTAGTGCCTTCTCCCGTAATTTCAGACCATTTGGTGGATTGCTGCCGCATTTCCATTACACAGTTTTGCACAGCTCTTTGGTGTGCTGCAAGTTGCATGCCTTCGGTTCGATTTTCTGCAAAACCACTCCTTCTGCCAACCGGAGGCATGCATCTTGCAGCACACCAAGAGCTGTGCAAAACTGTGTAAAATAAATGGAAATGCGGCAGAAACCCACTACGCGTATATATGAAACAATCTCAGCTTTCTCTCGCCATGGAGCCCAATCACGGATACCGACGGCGCAGAAGAAGAGAGGAGACCCAAGTACAGGTGAGCAGTGGTTTATTCAATCGTGATGAAGGCACACCTCTGCATAACGTTTCGGCCTTCACAGAGGCCTTGGTCACATATATATATATATATATGAACTACCCCCTCCAAAGGAAAGAGCAGAGGCCACACAGGGGACTTGTTGGAGACAACTTTAATGGAATTCTTGCGGCATAATGCATTTCGGCCTATGTCGGCCTTCTTCAGATGCCTAAAATATCAGGAGGCGTTTGATGCTCCAAATTTAAAGGTCCAGCAACTTTCCCATTGGTAGGGACCCGCTCCGCCCCCTTTCCTCAAGTGTTTGCTCACCATCGCGTAGGTCGTAGGAACTACTGATCCCAGGATGCACCAGTGATCCAGGTAGGTGATGCAGAGGGATGTACTGTCCAATTGGAATCGCCGGGTGTGGGACAAACATTGGTACATTAAAATTGCCAATATCCTGCTGGAGTGGTCTTTCCTGCGTCTCCTCGGGTCCCCAAACACTGTTTTAGCCCCCACATCCCAGGTAACAGTTCAGGCTGAGGCAGGAGTGTCAATGCATCCCGTCCTACGTTTCGCCGCCATCTGTAGATCCTGGTATATATATATATATATATATATATATATATATATATATATATATATATATATATATATATATATATATATATATATATATATATATATATATATATATATATTACCTACTGGGGGTCGCCAGTAGGTAGTTATAGTTAGGATTATTTTGTATAGGGAATCCGCAACATTCTATTGGGAATAACTGTGGCGCCGGTTGAGGGATCTGCCTGAAATTTTCCTCAAATTTGCCTCGCGGCGCTCTGCTCCTTCCCTGAAAGTTTGGGGGGGATTCGTAAAGTGGGGCCGAGATAAAAGGGGGGTCCCAAAACGTGTTTCCCCCATGTTAATTTCCATAGGGCGGTTGGACTCACTTTTAGACCGAATGGCTGAATGGATTTCCACCAAACTTGGCAAAATTGTATGGACTGGTAGCCCGATGTGCCTTTGCTATGTCTCAAGATATGTGCTCCAGTGGATTTTGAGTAATTAGGTCCCAAAAAATATATATATCTATAAACGTGCCCCGGTACGCGCACCGGGGCGCGTACCAGCGCGCTACGCGAGTTCGCGCGCGGAAAGCTGATTGGCTCTCGGGTGTCTGTCAACATTCCAAACAGTCCGGAGTGGCCGCCATCTTGTTGTTCGGTAGGATCGAGACACAAGAGGTGGCCAAAAAAAAACAGGGAAATGACCAAAAGGGTGCAGAGTAGACTCCCCCTGACCCCCTAGGTTTGATGTGGGGGCCATAAACGGGCCCCGCGGGCAAAAAAAAAAATGTTTTTTTCGATTTGTGCGGGGGAGCGCCCGGTACGTGCACCAGGGAGCGAACCGGGGAGCGTACCATGGGGAAAAAAGAATGACAGAGTTTTTAAAAAATGTCGCATTTTTTTTATAAATTGGAGGTAGTTTTAAAAAGAACTGTTTTTTTCTTTTTTTTGTTGTTTTATATATATATATTTTTTTTTTTTTAACACTTTATGAACAATTTATATATTTTTTGTTATTTTTAAGGGGACAAGTTTTTTTTGGGGCAATTGTGGTTGTCACCAGCACGGTTGATGAGTTTAATGCTTTGCTCACCATAGGTAATTGTTTTTCCACAAAATATACAACTGATTTTGTATTGTCCAAACTGGGTTTGTATGTTTGGGACCATCTCCCTTGTCTCTGGACCCGATGGAGTGGGTTGCTTACTTTTGGAGGTTCTGGGTGAAGATTGGGGAGGGTTTCTGGTCATTTCTCGGACCTCTGCCGCAGCATAGTTGTTAGGGTGCCGGCGTTGCATGTGGCGAATCATGGTGTTATTGCCAAAAGAGTACTTTTTGTTAGGCTTCCCCCTGGGAAGTACAGTGCCACAGATTAGACAAGTAACCCTTGGCGCATTTACTTTCTTGAGGTCCTTTGGGATTGAAAAAAACTCCCAGATAATGTGCTCTTTTGGCTTATATGGGGTAGTATCCTTAGGCAGGAACCTCCTCCTCTCCTCCTCCTCCTCCTCCTCCTCCTCCTCTTCTTCATCTCCACCACTGTGGTGTTGTGGTGGTCCTCTTGGTGGTGGTGGTGGTGGCTGAGATGCTCCTGCTGCTGCTGCTACTGTAGCCATTTCTGAGTAGCCATTTCTGAGTACAAATAGGTAGTAATAGCTCTGGAAACAGGTCTTCCTCCCTCAAAGTGTGAATGAGGAAAAAAGGTGGGGGCTTTCATCACTAGGAAAACAAAACTGTCCTGAACGAATGAAAAGTGTTATTTTCAGGTCACATGACCAGGGCTTTCATCATTTGGAAACCAAAACTGTCCTGAACCAATAAAAAGTGTTATTTTTAGGTCACATGACCCGACGCGCTTACGCTACGCGCCCGAGGCGCGCCCAGGGGCGCGTAGCATAAGCGCGTCGGATGCTTACGTAGCACGATCGTATGCACTCGAGGGCTTCTGGGTGCGCTTACGCCATGCGTATCACACGGACGCGGCTACCCGATACGTCACAATGATGTTTTCGTTCGCGGCAATAGCGCTAACGGGACGCTCACCGGTGCGCGCACAGGGGCGCTCCGCAAGACTGTGCTTACCGGTGCGCTCACCGGTACGCGCCCCGGGAGCGCTCCAGGGCAAAAAAATAAAAATAAAAAAAATAAACCATGAACAATATACATAAAAAAATAGTATTACATAAATATACAATATAGGATTCATTATAAAAAATATTACAGTTCATAGCTATAGAAATTTGCTATTAAAAAACCTTTGAAATTCACTGAAAAAAACATAGGTTTGAGGCCCTATATAAAGTTAGGAATTAGCATTTAAAAAACCTATCAAATTCACTGAAAAAACCATAGGTTTCACACCAGTTATAGTTAGGAATTAGCATTTAAAAAACCTATTAAATTCACAGAAAAAACCATAGGTTTCACACCAGTTATAGTTAGCTGGAAATTTTACTGACATAAAACCATTGAAATTCCCACGTTATAGTTAATTGGACTCACTATAACTTGCGCGCCTGCGATGCACTGCTGATGACGTCACATATTACATCACTCATGACATGGTCAGTGACATCACTCATGACATCACTGATGACACCATCCTTGTGACAGAGTGACAGACCTCCTTTCAGTGTAATGTAACCCTTGAAACACATATTCAAAAATAGAAACTAACATTTTCAAAAAAATGGAGATACCCATACCAGTTACAAGAACCAATTCAGTAATTCCACCATCTATATACACTTCCACTCATTCACCAACAGTTCTATATAGTCACTCATACATATACTCACTCATCATATGTAGTGATACACCTATACATCCTGTTACACACCGACAGTCATCCAAAAGTTACTCACACACATACTCACACATGCAAATAAACTATTGAACATCCATTTATTTGCATATACAACTATACACACACTACCACCTTACTGCTAAGGAAACTTACACATACTTACTCTCTTAAACAATCACTTACAGAAACATATATTTATTTAATCAGGAACTCTTACAATCTCTCACTCTCACATATACTCACTTATATACATCAATACTCACATATACTAGATTAAAACATATGTTGTTACTAATAAAGACACTAGTGAGACAGTCATTCACTCACTAACACACACATATACACACTCATCCACCCATACAGTCCTGCACATATGCTGTCTTCAAAACACATACAAACAGTGAGTCAGTCACCAGCCCATGCATCCACTTATACACAAAGTGAAACACTGATACATATATTTAAATATTTAAACATTACTCGCTAATATATGTATTCACTAAGATACACTTAATAAGCCAGTTAACCATTCAATTTTATTTTTTAAAAAACATCCATTTACACACTTATTTAACCATTTATTCTTCCATCGACCTTTACAAATACATATATAAAACATATTTATTTTTCAGAAAGACACACTTTCTCTGGATGGTGTCATCAGTGATGTCATGAGTGATGTCACTGACCATGTCATGAGTGATGTAATATGTGACGTCATAAACAGTGCATTGCAGGCGCGCAAGTTATAGTGAGTCCAACTAACTATAACGTGGGAATTTCAATGGTTTTATGTCAGTAAAATTTCCAGCTAACTATAACTGGTGTGAAACCTATGGTTTTTTCAGTGAATATATATATATATATATATATATATATATATATATATATATATATATGTATATCAAAACACAATGCAGGAACCATTTCGGAGAGAGACCACACACAAAGTCAATTCAAACCTTCTTTATTCTCGCCAGCTTGCCAGCAGGTTTCCAGCATAAGTGTCGCCCAAACAGTTCCTGCCAGACGCGTTTCGAGAGCAGAGCTCTCTTCTTCAATGGCTTCAAAGGTTACAGTCACAAGAGAATGCCTTGATTTTGCGCACAAGTTTAAACAGTCCCCGCCCACCGGGCGTGTTTCATCACAGCAGCGTTTTATGGGAACTGTAGTGCCGGAATTTTCCAAGTGGATGCATTCTCAGTTCAAATAAAACCCCTATAAAATCCAAGTGGATAGGAGGACACATATATGTAGGACTCCTGCCCCGCTTTGCAGCTGACGAACAAGAAACACAGAGGCCCCCCTGCAGGGCCCCCGGTCGATTCGTGTCCTCGTTGACCCTGAGTAGGTGTCAGCACTGGTTCTGCTTACGCAGCAGGTCTCTTCTCCACGACCGGGACGGCCGTAGCAACATCAAAACACAATGCAGGAACCCTTTCAGAGAGAGACCACGCACGAAGTCAATTCAAACCTTCTTTATTCTCGCCAGCTTGCCAGCAGGTTTCCAGCATAAGTGTCGCCCAAACAGTTCCTGCCAGACGCGTTTCGAGAGCAGAGCTCTCTTCTTCAATGGCTTCAAAGGTTACAGTCACAAGAGAATGCCGTGATTTTGCGCACAAGTTTAAACAGTCCCCGCCCACTGGGCGTGTTTCATCACAGCAGGGTTTTATGGGATCTGTAGTGCCGGTATTTTCCAAGTGGATGCATTCTCAGTTCAAATAAAACCCCTATAAAATCCAAGTGGATAAGAGGACACATATATGTAGGACTCCTGCCCCGCTTTGCAGCTGACGAAGAAGAAACACGGAGGCCCCCCTGCAGGGCCCCCGGTCGATTCGTGTCCTCGTTGACCCTGACTAGGTGTCAGCACTGGTTCTGCTTACGCAGCAGGTCTCTTCTCCACGACCGGGACGGCCGTAGCAACATCAAAACACAATGCAGGAACCCTTTCGGAGAGAGACCACACACAAAGTCATTTCAAACCTTCTTTATTCTCGCCAGCTTGCCAGCAGGTTTCCAGCATAAGTGTCGCCCAAACAGTTCCTGCCAGACGCGTTTCGAGAGCAGAGCTCTGTTCTTCAATGGCTTCAAAGGTTACAGTCACAAGAGAATGCCGTGATTTTGCGCACAAGTTTAAACAGTCCCCGCCCACTGGGCGTGTTTCATCACAGCAGCGTTTTATGGGATCTGTAGTGCCGATATTTTCCAAGTGGAAGCATTCTCAGTTCAAATAAAACCCCTATAAAATCCAAGTGGATAGGAGGACACATATATGTAGGACTCCTGCCCCGCTTTGCAGCTGACGAAGAAGAAACACGGAGGCCCCCCTGCAGGGCCCCCGGTCGATTCGTGTCCTCGTTGACCCTGAGTAGGTGTCAGCACTGGTTCTGCTTACGCAGCAGGTCTCTTCTCCACGACCGGGACGGCCGTAGCAACATCAAAACACAATGCAGGAACCCTTTCGGAGAGAGACCACACACAAAGCCAATTCAAACCTTCTTTATTCTCGCCAGCTTGCCAGCAGGTTTCCAGCATAAGTGTCGCCCAAACAGTTCCTGCCAGACGCGTTTCGAGAGCAGAGCTCTCTTCTTCAATGGCTTCAAAGGTTACAGTCACAAGAGAATGCCGTGATTTTGCGCACAAGTTTAAACAGTCCCCGCCCACTGGGCGTGTTTCATCACAGCAGCGTTTTATGGGATCTGTAGTGCCGGTATTTTCCAAGTGGATGCATTCTCAGTTCAAATAAAACTTCTATAAAATCCAAGTGGATAGGAGGACACATATATGTAGGACTCCTGCCCCGCTTTGCAGCTGACGAAGAAGAAACACGGAGGCCCCCCTGCAGGGCCCCCGGTCGATTCGTGTCCTCGTTGACCCTGAGTAGGTGTCAGCACTGGTTCTGCTTTCGCAGCAGGTCTCTTCTCCATGACCGGGACGGCCGTAGCAACATCAAAACACAATGCAGGAACCCTTTCGGAGAGAGACCACACACGAAGTCAATTCAAACCTTCTTTATTCTCGCCAGCTTGCCAGCAGGTTTCCAGCATAAGTGTCGCCCAAACAGTTCCTGCCAGACGCGTTTCGAGAGCAGAGCTCTCTTCTTCAATGGCTTCAAAGGTTACAGTCACAAGAGAATGCCGTGATTTTGCGCACAAGTTTAAACAGTCCCCGCCCACTGGGCGTGTTTCATCACAGCAGCGTTTTATGGGATCTGTAGTGCCGGTATTTTCCAAGTGGATGCATTCTCAGTTCAAATAAAACCCCTATAAAATCCAAGTGGATAGGAGGACACATATATGTAGGACTCCTGCCCCGCTTTGCAGCTGACGAAGAAGAAACACGGAGGCCCCCCTGCAGGGCCCCCGGTCGATTCGTGTCCTCGTTGACCCTGACTAGGTGTCAGCACTGGTTCTGCTTACGCAGCAGGTCTCTTCTCCACGACCGGGACGGCCGTAGCAACATCAAAACACAATGCAGGAACCCTTTCGGAGAGAGACCACACACAAAGTCAATTCAAACCTTCTTTATTCTCGCCAGCTTGCCAGCAGGTTTCCAGCATAAGTGTCGCCCAAACAGTTCCTGCCAGACGCGTTTCGAGAGCAGAGCTCTCTTCTTCAATGGCTTCAAAGGTTACAGTCACAAGAGAATGCCGTGATTTTGCGCACAAGTTTAAACAGTCCCCGCCCATTGGGCGTGTTTCATCACAGCAGCGTTTTATGGGATCTGTAGTGCCGATATTTTCCAAGTGGATGCATTCTCAGTTCAAATAAAACCCCTATAAAATCCAAGTGGATAGGAGGACACATATATGTAGGACTCCTGCCCCACTTTGCAGCTGACGAAGAAGAAACACGGAGGCCCCCCTGCAGGGCCCCCGGTCGATTCGTGTCCTCGTTGACCCTGAGTAGGTGTCAGCACTGGTTCTGCTTACGCAGCAGGTCTCTTCTCCACGACCGGGACGGCCGTAGCAACATCAAAACACAATGCAGGAACCCTTTCGGAGAGAGACCACACACAAAGTCAATTCAAACCTTCTTTATTCTCGCCAGCTTGCCAGCAGGTTTCCAGCATAAGTGTCGCCCAAACAGTTCCTGCCAGACGCGTTTCGAGAGCAGAGCTCTCTTCTTCAATGGCTTCAAAGGTTACAGTCACAAGAGAATGCCGTGATGTTGCGCACAAGTTTAAACAGTCCCCGCCCACTGGGCGTGTTTCATCACAGCAGCGTTTTATGGGATCTGTAGTGCCGGTATTTTCCAAGTGGATGCATTCTCAGTTCAAATAAAACTTCTATAAAATCCAAGTGGATAGGAGGACACATATATGTAGGACTCCTGCCCCGCTTTGCAGCTGACGAAGAAGAAACACGGAGGCCCCCCTGCAGGGCCCCCGGTCGATTTGTGTCCTCGTTGACCCTGAGTAGGTGTCAGCACTGGTTCTGCTTTCGCAGCAGGTCTCTTCTCCATGACCGGGACGGCCGTAGCAACATCAAAACACAATGCAGGAACCCTTTCGGAGAGAGACCACACACAAAGTCAATTCAAACCTTCCTTTATTCTCGCCAGCTTGCCAGCAGGTTTCCAGCATAAGTGTCACCCAAACAGTTCCTGCCAGACGCGTTTCGAGAGCAGAGCTCTCTTCTTCAATGGCTTCAAAGGTTACAGTCACAAGAGAATGCCGTGATTTTGCGCACAAGTTTAAACAGTCCCCGCCCACTGGGCGTGTTTCATCACAGCAGCGTTTTATGGGATCTGTAGTGCCGGTATTTTCCAAGTGGATGCATTCTCAGTTCAAATAAAACCCCTATAAAATCCAAGTGGATAGGAGGACACATATATGTAGGACTCCTGCCCCGCTTTGCAGCTGACGAAGAAGAAACACGGAGGCCCCCCTGCAGGGCCCCCGGTCGATTCGTGTCCTCGTTGACCCTGAGTAGGTGTCAGCACTGGTTCTGCTTTCGCAGCAGGTCTCTTCTCCACGACCGGGACGGCCGTAGCAACATCAAAACACAATGCAAGAACCCTTTCGGAGAGAGACCACACACAAAGTCAATTCAAACCTTCTTTATTCTCGCCAGCTTGCCAGCAGGTTTCCAGCATAAGTGTCGCCCAAACAGTTCCTGCCAGACGCGTTTCGAGAGCAGAGCTCTCTTCTTCAATGGCTTCAAAGGTTACAGTCACAAGAGAATGCCGTGATTTTGCGCACAAGTTTAAACAGTCCCCGCCCACTGGGCGTGTTTCATCACAGCAGCGTTTTATGGGATCTGTAGTGCCGGTATTTTCCAAGTGGATGCGAGCACACGAATCGACCGAGGGCCCTGCAGGGGGGCCTCCGTGTTTCTTCTTCGTCAGCTGCAAAGCGGGGCAGGAGTCCTACATATATGTGTCCTCCTATCCACTTGGATTTTATAGGGGTTTTATTTGAACTGAGAATGCATCCACTTGGAAAATACCGGCACTACAGATCCCATAAAACGCTGCTGTGATGAAACACGCCCAGTGGGCGGGGACTGTTTAAACTTGTGCGCAAAATTACGACATTCTCTTGTGACTGTAACCTTTGAAGCCATTGAAGAAGAGAGCTCTGCTCTCGAAACGCGTCTGGCAGGAACTGTTTGGGCGACACTTATGCTGGAAACCTGCTGGCAAGCTGGCGAGAATAAAGAAGGTTTGAATTGACTTTGTGTGTGGTCTCTCTCCGAAAGGGTTCCTGCATTGTGTTTTGATGTTGCTACGGCCGTCCCGGTCGTGGAGAAGAGACCTGCTGCGTAAGCAGAACCAGTGCTGACACCTACTCAGGGTCAACGAGGACACGAATCCACCGGGGGCCCTGCAGGGGGGCCTCCGTGTTTCTTCTTCGTCAGCTGCAAAGCGGGCAGGATGTCAGGTACGCTCCACAGGATCCGGATGACGAGTATAAGGCCCACCTCCAAACGTCACGCACACTCTGATATAATTATATCAACAGAGGATTTGAGCCTTTAGGTGAGGGGAAAATGCAAAATAATAAACAGGGAAGGGAAGGAAGGGGTCAGCTGGGAAAGGGAAGTACCTGAAACGACAGAACATGCAGAGATAAGAACACTGTTCAAAAAGCACTGTCCATACCTAACACACTTTCCTAATAGACTAAATACCTGTGTGTAAAAAGAGGACTTGGCAATGGGTTTTCTCTGATCCCCCTCTGGTAGCAATGCTTGAGCCCTATATGGGATATACATAGATTAATACCAATCTCATATTCAATTGCAGAATCAACCGGACCAGACAAGATATTCTCTACCCTCCCTGAGTAAGAGCTTATGCTTTTAGAATAAGGAGTTCCGGGTGTGAGTTTTCACCTGAATGAATAACTGGACCCAAGGGGGAAAAGAAATAGAAGCACATGTGTAGAATCACAGACTACTGTAATGCGTGGGAAGCAAGAACCACAGCACTCCGCTCTGTTCTGTACATGAACACCAAATCATCAATAATCCACAGGTACCATAAATGTTAGTGTTCAATAAACAAACAATGGAAGGTTGTTGAATAGTAATATGAAAGACTAATACTATAACAACACAACCTCCTCACCACATGACAGTATGTTCACATGGCAACGCGTAGCTGCGACCGCCACCGCGCTCCGCATGCGAAAATAAACGAATTGCTCCAAACAATAACAAGCTCTTGTTCTGGATACGCGGAGCTGCGACCACCACCGCGCACCACCTACTCCACGTAGTAAAGAAATATGAAGTTGTAATCCTTTCAAAGTGCACAAAGGCACGGCGGCGTGTGGTTCCCTCTACCACACCGCTCCTGCTGCCAAATCAATCAACAAGGAAAAGGTTCTCTGTAAATAATACCAAAACGGCAGCGTGTGGCAGAACACCACCACGCTCCGCTCTGATTGCTCACACAAAAAGGCACGACGCGGCAGTTCCTTCACTGCACGCGCCGAGAAACGGCAACGCGTGGACCCTCCACAGCGCTCCGCTCAATGACGGTCTGAAAGGGGCGAGGGACCGCTCCTACCTGAAGCAGAGATCACCACGGCAGCATCCCAGGCGTCCAACACGATAGAGCGGAGAAGCGACCTCCTTCCTCCGCTCGTCTCCAAAACACAGGATAGCGCGCAACCGGATGCGCATCACTCAGCCTAAAGTAGCCTCAGCCGAGGCTTCTGGGAAATGTAGTTTTTCCATGCCCGGTTTGAGTAGCCAGTCTTATCTTCCTCATAGCGCTGTAATGCAGGCGCTTAGTCGGGCCCTGACAGTATGTCCTCCCTTTCAGCGCCTACTAGGGCCAGGCCGCATCGGAAACCTACGATGGAATGAACGTATAGCCTCAGGAGCGTGGATGTTGGTCACCGGTTCCCAGGAGTCATCCTCAACCGAATACCCCTTCCACAACACCAGGTACCACAGCACACCCCTACGGAACTTCGAATCCTTGATGCTCCGCACCACATACTCAAAGCCCCCATCGCACAACACGGGGGGGGAGCCCTACGCCTGGCCGAGAAAGCGGGCTTTAGCAAGTTACAATGGAATACTGGATGTATGCGAAGGGAACCAGGCAGTTTCAGCTTATAGGCCACAGGATTTATCTGTTTCACCACCACGAAAGGCCCAATGTACTTGGGGTGAAAGATGCTGCGAAGTTTGAATCGGATGTTTTTTGTTGAAAGCCACACCTTATCACCCACCGCATACGATGGACCTTGTCTCCTGTGTCTATCTTCATACTTTTTATACTCTCTCTTAGCCTTTATTAAGTGAGACCTGATTTTCTTGTGTATGGCCTGAACCTTACGCATTTGTCCCAAAACAGTAGGCTGATTGGCTACAACTTCAGGAATAGTAATGGGAAGGATTTTAGCATCGTAACCATACGTAGCAAAAAATGGGGATACTCTCAGGGAACAGTGCCAAGCGTTATTGTAGGCCACTTCAGCCATCCACAATAGCGAGACCCATGAGTCTTGAGCGTCCGCAGCATAACACCGGAGATATTTTTACATGGTTTGGTTCAACCTTTCCGTTTGTCCATCTGTTTGTGGATGGAAACTGGTAGACAGTGAGGAACGAATACCCAGGGCCTGACACCAAAACTTCCAGAATCTGGCGATGAACTGCGGACCCCGATCGTATATGATGAACACCAACCAGATATCTGAAACCAACCACCTACAATGCATCCTGCTCAACACCCGCTCGGTCCACAGGCACGCCATCGACCTCTGGAATCTACTAGACACCATCTCACCGGACGTCGCCTTCCTAACAGAAACATGGATGAATGCCTCTTCAGCCCCAGACATCACCATTGCCATCCCGGAAGGATACAAGATCATCCGCAAGGACCGCATCAAGCAAACAGGAGGAGGCATCGCTATCGTCCATAAGAACTCCATCCGCATCTCAACCAGCTCAGACGTCAACCTTGCCAGCGCCGAACACCTCCACTTCAAGATCCACACCGACCCCAAGACCACACTCAGAGGCACCCTCCTCTACCGGCCTCCAGGACCCGGTGCACAATTCAGTGACGACATCACTGACTTTATCACCCCACACGCCCTCCCCTCAGAGGAATACATTCTATTGGGAGACCTCAATTTTCACCTGGAAAAGAGCAATGACAGCAGCGCCACCACCCTTCTGGACAATCTTGCCAACCTCGGACTCAAACAACTTGTCACTACCCCCACCCACATTGCAGGTCACACACTCGACCCCATCTTCACCTCCAGCAAACATGTCTCATTCAGTCACACCACAGCTCTTCACTGGACGGACCACAGCTGCGTTCACTTTACCTACAATAAGACCACAATCCACAACCATCCTCAACCCACCCTGCGAAGAAACTGGAACAAAATCACCATCGACCAGATCTCCTCATCGCTTCTTCTAAACCCCCCCGCCCACTCCTCAAACCCCGACCAAGCAGCCATTAACCTCACCCAATGGCTATCCAACAGCGCCGACATCCTAGCACCGTTGAAAAAACGTCAAAGCAAACTAGGCAGCAAAAACGCCTCCTGGTTCAACGATGATCTTAAGAAATCGAAGAAACACTGTCGCTCCCTCGAGAAGGCCTGGAAAAAAGACCCAAACACCAGCACCAGGGACGCCTTCAAAAACGCCACCCGCATACACCACCAACTAATCCGGTCTGCCAAGAAAGCCGCATTCAAAGACCGTCTAGATAACAACGCCCACAACAGCAAGGAATTATTCAACATCGTCAAAGAATTTACCAACCCATCAGCCAACTTCAACGACATCACCCCCTCCCAAGCCCTCTGCGACTCCCTAGCTTCCTTCTTCCACAACAAAATCGCAGACATCCACAACAGCTTCGACAACCGACCCGAAGACCAACCCACCCAACCTTCTGCAGTACCTTCACCCCCCTTGAACATCCTTAACGACTGGAACCCAATCTCCACTGAGGACACCATCCGCCTGATGAACTCCATCCACTCAGGATCCCCAACTGACCCATGCCCTCACCACATCTTCAACAAAGCAGACTCCATCATAGCACCACACCTCCGAGATGTAATCAACTGCTCCCTCAACTCCGCCACCTTCCCGGAAAGCTGGAAACACGCAGAACTCAGCGCCCTTCTGAAAAAACCCACAGCTGACCCCACCGAACTCAAAAACTACCGCCCCATCTCGCTTTTTCCATTCCCGGCTAAAGTCATCGAGAAAGCTGTCAACAACCAGCTCGCCACCTTCCTCGAAACCAACAAATCCCTCGACCCCTCACAGTCCGGCTTCCGAGCCAAACACAGCACTGAGACCGCACTTATCGCAGCAACAGACGACATTCGAACTCTACTGGACAATGGAGACACAGTCGCCCTCATCCTCCTCGACCTCTCCGCTGCCTTTGACACAGTCTGTCATAGCACCCTTCTACAGCGCCTCAGAAACGTAGGAATCCAAGGAAAAGCAGTGGAATGGATCACCTCGTTCCTCACCGGAAGAACCCAGAGAGTCCGCCTCCCACCATTCAAGTCAGAGGCCTCTGAAGTCATCTGCGGCGTGCCACAAGGATCGTCACTCAGCCCCACCCTCTTCAATGTATACATGAGCCCCCTTGCGGCCATCGCTCGCCAACACAATCTCAACATCATCTCCTACGCGGATGACACTCAACTGATCCTATCAATCACCAAAGACCCTAACACCGCCTAAACCAACTTTCACGAAGGAATGAAAGAAGTAGCCGAGTGGATGAAGCACAGCCGTCTGAAACTGAACTCAGACAAAACAGAAGTCCTCATCTTAGGCACCTCCCCCTCCGCCTGGGATGACTCTTGGTGGCCAGAAGCCCTTGGAAAAGCACCCATCCCGACGGACCACGCACGGAACCTGGGCGTCATCCTGGACTCCTCACTCTCGATGACCAGACAAGTCAATGCCGTTTTATCATCTTGCTTCAACATTCTTCGCATGCTCAAAAAAACATTTCGCTGGATCCCCACCGAAACTAGAAAAACGGTCACCCACGCACTGGTCACGAGCCGCCTGGACTACGGAAACACACTATACGCCGGTACCACCGCAAAACTCCAGAAAAAACTCCAACGCATCCAGAACGCTTCAGCCAGGCTCATACTAGACATCCCGCGTAAAGAACACATCTCTGGTCACCTGAAAAACCTCCACTGGCTCCCCATAAATAAGAGGATTACTTTCCGCCTCCTAACCCACGCACACAAAGCACTTTACGAACTTGGACCCGAATGCCTCAACACACGATTGTCCTTCTACACCCCCTCCCGTCAGCTACGATCCTCCAACCAAGCCCTTGCCACTGTACCTCGCATCAACAAAACCACCATGGGAGGTAGATCCTTCTCCTACCTGGCAGCTAAAACCTGGAACTCACTTCCCACTCACCTTCCCCTTACTCAGAACCACCTAGCATTCAGAAAGCAACTTAAAACTTGGATATTCGACAAGTAATTCCCCACCCTTCCTCTAGCGCCTTGAGACCCTATGGGTATGTAGCACGCTATATAAATCTCTTGACTTGACTGACTTGACTTGACTTGACTTCGGGTACTCCGTGCAGCCTGATGATGTTGGTCAACAGTAATTGCGCTGTCTGTCCTGCCGTAGGCAGATTCACGCAGGGTATAAAATGCCCCAATTTGGAGAGACTGTCGATCACTACTAGAATGGCTGTCATACCCTGATCCGGGGGTAGACCAGTAACAAAGTCCAGACTAATGGTCTGCCAAGGTCTTTTGGGAGTAGGTAGAGGAATCAACAATCCTTTCTTTTTCCCTGTCTCATTTTTTGCCATAGCGCATTCTCTGCATGATCCCACCCAAGCGACAACGTCTTTCTTGACCGTGTCCCACCAAAAGTACCTTTGCAGCATCTGCATAGTCTTACACACCCCTTGGTGTCCCGCCAACTGTGAATCGTGACACCATACGAAAGCAATTTTTCTCATATCATTATCTGGCAGAAACAACTTGTTGTCTTGAAAGGGGAGTCCTTTCTTCAATGTGCGACCTCTCCCCTGAGTGGCCCACACTACCCACTCTCCCTTCGCTCGACAGATGCGATCCAAGAATGAGTCAGCTTGTATCACACACAAAACCTGTTTCGGATCCACAATGGACTCAAGTCTGGATATCTCTGTGGAATCCTCCCCCTGATGTTGTCTGGATAGTGTATCAGCCTTTTTGTTGTCAGCCCCAGGACGGAAGGTGATCACGAAGTCATATTCCGAGAAAAATAGCATCCACCTCATTTGTCTCTGAGTGAGGTTGCGGGCAGTTTTCATATACTGTAAATTTCGGTGGTCAGAAAACACAGTAACAGGAAAAGCAGCCCCCCACAAGTGTTGACGCCATTCCTGAAATGCCTTTTTAATAGCGAGCAGTTCTTTCTCCGCTATTGTATAATTCCTCTCTGCCAGACTGAGCTTCTTTGAGAGATACGCCACTGGATGTAATTGCCCCGTGAGGTGATTCCTTTGAGATAATGTTATGTTATGTTATTTGTACACTTCTATAGCGCACGGCCACTCCACTGGAGTATCCCGGCGCTTTGACGAAGACTCCCAACCGAAGATGGGGAGAAAAACATAACACCAAAAGGGCATACAGACAAAAACAGCCTCAAAGATTACGGGAAGAGCCAAGTCTTAAGGGCCTTGCGGAAAGACAGAAGACTAGAAGTCTGTCTTAGGGAGATTGGAAGATCATTCCATGCATGAGGGGCTAAGTGCCGAAAGGACCGGCCTCCTACTCTTGCCCGTTTGATAGTGGGAACACTCATTTTTGATAAGGACGAGGATCTAAGAGATCTGAGAGGGGTATACCAAGACAGTCGTTTGGAGATATATTTGGGGCCTATGCCATGCAAGGCCTTGAAAGTCGTGGTCAGTGTTTTAAATAAAATCCTTTTTGCAACTGGTAGCCAATGCAATGTGGCGAGAAGATCCGTGGCTCTGGCTTTCCTTGGAAGGCCAAAAATGGCTCGGGCTGCAGAATTCTGGGCGATTTGCAAACGCCTGACCAGATATTTGGGAAGTCCCAGAAACAGAATGTTTGCATAATCCAGCCTGGAGCAGATCAGTGCCTGGACAATAATTTTTCTGTGCTGGATAGAGACTAGGGGGAGAAATTTGCGAAGCATCCGCAGGATGCCGAAACATTTCCCAGTGAGAGATGAAATATGTGGTCCGAAAGATAGCTTGTTGTCAATCACCACTCCCAGATTTTTGGCTTTCTCAGACGAACTAGTGGGAGGGGACATGTCTTTCGGCCACCAGGTTTTCCAATCGGGTTCAGATGTACAGCCAAAGAAGAGCAATTCCGACTTGTCGGCGTTGCACTTCAGCCCGTGGCATCCAAACCACTCAAAAATAGCACTCAAACATCCGTTGACCTGGACACCATCAAACTGACCATCCCTGTTACTTACAAAGAGGAGCTGGGTGTCATCAGCATAGCTGACAATCCGGGCGCCAAAAGACTCCGCCGTCACCGCCAGGGGGGCCATAAAGATGTTAAACAGGAGGGGGCTTAAGATGGAACCTTGCGGGACCCCCACTTCAAGCGGTGACATTTCAGCAGAGAAAGGTGGCGCCCAGATTGTCTGCCGGCGGTCGGCCAAGAAGGACTTAAGCCAGTTCCACACCGTTCCCCGCAGACCAAAGTCCCAGAGTCTGGAGAGAAGAAGTGCGTGGGAAACGGTGTCGAAAGCCGCCGACAGATCCAGCATAATCAGTACCACTTTTTTACCAGCATCCAACTCCTCCCTGATGGCATCTGTGACTTCAAGGAGCGCGGTCTCCGTGCTGAAATTTGCACGGAAGCCGGATTGAGTACCATGCAACAGACCCCTTTCTTCGATAAAATTGGAAATAGATCTGTGGGCAAACCTTTCTGTCACTTTCGCCAGAGCAGGGAGTAAGGAGATGGGTCTGTAGTTTGCATGAACTGCAGGGTCGAGCGCCGTTTTTTTTATAAGTGGTAAGATCATGGCACTCTTCCAAGCTTTGGGAACTATCCCGGAAGAGAGTGACAGATTCAAGATGGGGTTTATCAAGTCATTAAGAACAGGTGCCATATTTGCTAGACACTTGGCAGGGCAAGGATCCTGTGGAGATCTGGATTTGAGACTTGTCAGAATAGCAAGAGAACTCTCTAGATCTAATGGGGGAAAATTGGACAGAAAGGGGCCATGATCTGGCAGGGGACATCCCAGGCTTGTCGTATGCTGCTGGAAAGTGGCCTGGAGGGAAGATTGAATAGAGGTAATTTTCTGTACAAAATAGACAGCTAAGACAGATAAGATGGCCCCTATTGCTTCATCCGAAGCATCAGCTTCGACAATGAAAGGATGTTCTGGCTTCGGGTGTGCCAAGATCGGAGCTGTAGTAAAAGCGGCTTTCAGGGTCTGAAAAGCTCCATCAGTGACGTCTGTCCATTGGAAAGGAACCCCTTTTCTTAACAACTTAGACAAAGGGGCAGCCACCTGAGAGAACTGTGCTATGAATCTACGGTAGTATTTAGAAAACCCTAGAAAACTTTGCACTTCCTTGACACTTGTAGGGACTGGCCACTCCTGCACTGCCTTCACCTTTCTTTCAGACATCTGTAAACCAGAATGACTCAGCACCACCCCCAGGAATTCCACTTCGGACACACTAAACTCGCACTTGGACAGTTTACAAAACAGCTTGTTCTCCCCTAGTTTCTGCAATACCTGAGATACTTGAGCATGATGTTGTGTGGTGTTGTCAGAATAAATAAGTATATCATCTATATAAACAACAGCGCAAACATCCACAAACTCCTTCAGGACATCATTCAGAAAATACTGAAACGCCGCAGGGGCGTTGCACAGCCCAAACGGCATGACTGTATATTCGAAAAGGCCATAACGGGTCTTGAAGGCAGTCTTCCATTCGTCGCCTTCTCTAACCCAGACCAGGTGATATGCTCCCCTCAAATCTAGCCAAGTGTAAATCCTAGCATCTTTCACCTGATCCAGCAAAACAGAAATTAGGGGCAAGGGGTATCTGTTTCTTACAGTGTTCTTATTTAATACCCTGTAATCGACACACACTCTCAACTCCCCATTGGCCTTTTTGATAAAAAACAAAGGGGAGGCAGCCGGGGATCTAGAGGGACGGATGAAATCTATGTCTACGTAGTGGTCAAGATATTCTCTCAAGTGTGCCGTCTCAGGAACAGAAAGGGCATACACACGACAAGACGGTAGTGTAGCCCCATCCACTAAGTCTATCCGACAATCATAAGGGCAGTGAGGAGGCAGTTGTTCAGCCATACTTTCACTGAACACCTCCTCATACGTCTTATATTGTGGAGGCAAAACCACCATCTTTTCAGCAGCTGTGGCCACAACCAATGGTAGATAAGACACTGCAGCTTTCATCGCACATGAGGAAATCACATGCTCTCTGCATACCTCGGACACAAACCGGACCTCCTTTGCCTTCCAATCGATCGCGGGATTATGGTGACTCAACCAGGGCATCCCCAAGATAACTTCGTATTGGGGCGCCTCTATGATATTCAATCTTAATTCCTCTCTGTGTTGTCCTTCTGGTATTTTCACTGACAACACAAGAGTATCTGTTTGTTCAGTGATCTTTCCTGATTTCAACGGCTGTCCGTCCACAGCAAGTACTTCCTCAGGTACGTCTCTGGGCACTCTCTCTAGAGCCAAGGCAGTTACCAACCCACTATCTATGAAGTTCCCAGTGGCACCCGAGTCAATCATGACTCTCACATGATGGTTCTGAAACCGACTCTCCAAGCACATGGGAAGGAGTATGTGTGTTTCTGTCTCTAACAGTGTCAGTGCAGTCAATGAAGGGATCTGGAAAGGGGGAGAACTATTTTCTATGGCAGAATCTACTTTCTCCATGGTTCCCATCGATGTGATGGCCAATCTTTTGTTTCGATTCCATACACCACTTGTTTTCGGCTTAGTAGGGCAGTCCCTAACATAGTGACCCTTTTTACCGCAGTAAAGGCAAAGGCCCAAGGCTCGACGATGTTCCTTTTCTTTTTTGCACAAAGGTGCTTTGACTGCCCCTATCTCCATAGGTTCGGAACCTGATTCTGCAGTCGTTAACGCCCTTCGTGAACTAGAGTCGGACCCAAGGTATCCCCGATCCCATCGTCTCCTGTCGCCCCCTCTATCACTCATCCTACCATCCAAACGTAAGGTCAGGTTTATCATGTCAGTACAGGTAGCTGGCTGGGGGTCTATCTGTGCTATGACGTCCTTGAGCCCGTCCCTCAATCCTTGATAAAAAAGGGACATTCTCTTTTCCTCTGGCCACGCGGGTTCAGCTATCAACCTGTTGAAATCCGTCATATAGGATATCAGGTCTCTTTTTCCCTGTCTGAGTGTCAGTAGCTCTCTGTCTGCACTGAATGTAGTGGCTCGGCGATCGAACACTCGTTCAAATTCAGCCCTAAACGCCGTCCAGTTGTTCAGCACAGGGTCATCATTGCGCACCAATGGTACTGCCCAATTAGCTGCATCTCCAATCAAATATGAAATGGCGAAAGCCACTCTGGAGTGGTTGGTCGGAAAGGAGGCCGGTTTGCATGAGAAGTGCATCATGATTTGACTCAGAAAGACCTGGGTTTTTGCTGGATCCCCAGAATATCTCTCTGGGCTAGCGAGGGGTATAGGAGGAGGAACAGTAACCTGGATTTGTGAGGGGGAGGCATCAAAGGGGTTCTTACTTAATCTATCCACCTTTTCTTTTAGGGCAGTGGCCTCGGCCTTGGAAGCAACAAGTTCCTGTTGCACCAACACCAAGGCCTGAAGCACATCCTCCAAGGTAGCCATACAGTCCTCACCCGGATCGGGTGTAGCTTAAGTCGTGGGCGCGTTATTCTGTCAGGTACGCTCCACAGGATCCGGATGACGAGTATAAGGCCCACCTCCAAACGTCACAAACACTCTGATATAATTATATCAACAGAGGATTTGAGCCATTAGGTGAGGGGAAAATGCAAAATAATAAACAGGGAAGGGAAGGAAGGGGTCAGCTGGGAAAGGGAAGTACCTGAAACGACAGAACATGCAGAGATAAGAACACTGTTCAAAAAGCACTGTCCATACCTAACACACTTTCCTAATAGACTAAATACCTGTGTGTAAAAAGAGGACTTGGCAATAGGTTTTCTCTGATCCCCCTCTGGTAGCAATGCTTGAGCCCTATATGGGATATACATAGATTAATACCAATCTCATATTCAATTGCAGAATCAACCGGACCAGACAAGATATTCTCTACCCTACCTGAGTGAGAGCTTATGCTTTTAGAATAAGGAGTTCCGGGTGTGAGTTTCCACCTGAATGAATAACTGGACCCAAGGGGGAAAAGAAATAGAAACACATGTGTAGAATCATAGACTACGGTAATGCTTGGGAAGCAAGAACCACAGCACTCCGCTCTGTTCTGAACATTAGCACCAAGTCATCAATAATCCACAGGTACCATAAATGTTAGTGTTCAATAAACAAACAATGGAAGGTTGTTGAATAGTAATATGAAAGACTAATACTATAAGATAACAACCTCCTCACCACATGACAGTATGGTCACACGGCAACGAGTAGCTGCGACCGCCACCGCGCTCCGCATGCGAAAATAAACAAATTGCTCCAAACAATAACAAGCGCTTGTTCTGGATACGCGGAGCTGCGACCCCCACCGTGCACCACCTACTCCACGTAGTAAAGAAATATGAAGTTGTAATCCTTTCAAAGTACACAAAGGCACGGCGGAGTGTGGTTCCCTCTACCACACCGCTCCGCTCTTGCTGCCAAATCAATCAACAAGGAAAAGGTTCTCTGTAAATAATACCAAAACGGCAGCGTGTGGCAGAACACCACCACGCTCCGCTCTGATTGCTCACACAAAAAGGCATGACGCGGCAGTTCCTTCACTGCACGCGCCGAGAAACGGCAACGCGTGGACCCTCCACAGCGCTCCGCTCAATGATGGTCTGAAAGGGGCGAGGGACCGCTCCTACCTGAAGCAGAGATCACCACGGCAGCATCCCAGGCGTCCAACACGATAGAGCGGAGAAGCAACCTCCTTCCTCCGCTCGTCTCCAAAACACAGGATAACGCGCAACCGGATGCGCGTCACTCAGCCTAAAGTAGCCTCAGCCGAGGCTTCTGGGAAATGTAGTTTTTCCATACCCGGTTTGAGTAGCCAGTCTTATCTTCCTCATAGCGCTGTAATGCAGGCGCTTAGTCGGGCCCTGAAACAGGAGTCCTACATATATGTGTCCTCCTATCCACTTGGATTTTATAGGGGTTTTATTTGAACTGAGAATGCATCCACTTGGAAAATACCGGCACTACAGATCCCATAAAACGCTGCTGTGATGAAACACGCCCAGTGGGCGGGGACTGTTTAAACTTGTGCGCAAAATCACGGCATTCTCCTGTGACTGTAACCTTTGAAGCCATTGAAGAAGAGAGCTCTGCTCTCGAAACGCGTAGGGCAGGAACTGTTTGGGCGACACTTATGCTGGAAACCTGTTGGCAAGCTGGCGAGAATAAAGAAGGTTTGAATTGACTTCGTGTGTGGTCTCTCTCCAAAAGGGTTCCTGCATTGAAGCTCTTCACTTCAATACCCCATTCTACCTGGCAAATAAGCTGGAACTTTCTGGGGGCTCCCGGCCCACAAGGAGCACCGGCACCTTACTGCTCAAGCCAAAGAAATTCAATAAGCTTAAAACCTACAACTGTACATTCCCAGGCATTGCCCTGAGAATCTGGAACTCCCTTCGAGTGGAGACCAGGCTTATTCCATCCACCTTTGCGTTCAAAAAGGAAGTGAAAGCACTACTAATGATCAATGCGCTGATCTAGAAACTTTGCTCCTCTTACCTCGAGACTTTTTAGATATTTGGATATCCTACCTATTACATGTCATCTGTCTCAACCTATTGTTTGCCTGCCATAATGTCCCTTTTGTTCTTGATGTTTATTGAACTATGTTATTATTTCTTCGTCATCCTTATGTAAAGCGCTCTGATACCCACTTAGGGCATGTTCGCGCTATACAAAACTTACCAATAAATTATTTTTTTTTTATATATATATATATATATATATATATATATATATATATATATATATATATATATATATATATATATATATATATATATATATATATCAGCAAAAGTTTTAGCGCTAAGCTGTGTTGGCCACTTGCAGCGGCGGGCCCCGGACGGGATCGCCAGTCCCTTAATACACCAACCAATTCGTTCACAGTCCACAAGAACGACGTCCAGGCCACAAGTAGTATTCAAATCTGGATTTATTTCACAGCCCTACTCGATGCGTTTCGGGAATTGCCTTCCCTTTCTCACTGAAGTTGCTCGTATGTTAGAGCAAACTGGATCCGCATAGTCCGCGGCGGGGCTCATCCGCGACCGGACGGGCCGCTTGAATTCTCCAAAAAAAAAAGGGTTGCCCTTGTGGATTCACCACTCGCGCTGAGGTTGCAGCACTCACTCACTATATATATATATGCGTTTCACTTCACCTTGAACTCACCAACTTGCCCAAAAAGTGAAACAAGACCCAAATAGTGCAGTTCCAATGTTTATTCAGCTCTCGTAACAACCTCAGCAGCCATGACGCTTTTCGACACTCCGGGTGTCTTGATCACATGACGCGCACAACATGGGGGAGGTACAATTTAAACCATTTTTTCAGCTTTTTAAAAAATGTTTTAAAGTGACAGTGCATGTAAACGTGTAAGGTCAGTATATCGTAACAAATGGTAAGTATCGACATGGCAAAGATGTTTTTTCTTAGTTTTGATGAGCACAATCGCTATTAGCTGACGATTTTATGAATAATGGTATAAATACCGCATAACTCATAATTCAAAACATTCCATTTTGGTGGTCAATAGTAGTACCGGCCGTTGTCATGGATAAGATATTAGGTTAAGTTCACTCGATGAAATTTGTCCTCAGTTTATAAATAAATAAATAAAATGTCAAATTTAAAACAACAAGTTAAAAAATCAATTGATCAGTGCAAAATCAGTTCAGTGCAAACAGCAATTTTGTATAAATACCTATAGATCATTGTTTGAACTAAACATCTACATGTGCTCAAATTATGTACTTAGATCACAAAATTGGTTCACTTGCCATTAAAATTCATTACTCATTTTGTGTAAGACCTTTTTTCAAAAATGTGCTTAGCGCAATGTGCATGTGCAAAAAGATGTGTAAACATGTATCCCTATGTTAAAAACACAAGACATCCCGAAAAAAGAAGCTATAAATAATCCTAATTTGTGTAAAAAACCTCAACTACCTGTGTATAAATTAAAAAGAGGGGGAGTCGGGGCAAATTTATCATAACCTTAATGGTGTTTTGTCTGTTGTCTGGCTAAATTGATTCATATCTTAATTATTTTAAAAATACTATTAGATGGTTCTCCCTATGTTATAAAACTGTATTGCTGTAAACTGTCCCATATTATAAGCAGGTGTGCAATTCTTCAGTAGCATTAAGCCTTGTTGGATGCTTTGCATCTAGATTTAAAATATACTGCATCTCCAATTTTCTAAGGGCTTTTTCTCTGTCCTCATCTCTTTTGTTAGGATGAACACTGTCTATTAAAAAGTATTTGAGATCCTTGCAGTCACTGCCATGTTTTTCATTAAAATGTCAGGCCACCGTATAGGATTGGTCTTTATTTTTGTTGGTCGTAAGTGTTGGAGCACCCTTTTCTGACCCAGCAAGATAGTACTCCCTACATAACTTAAATTGCAGGGGCACTCCAACACATACACCACATGGTCCGATTTACAGGTCAGTGATTTTTCTATGATAATGTCCTGTGCACTGAATGGTGTCTTGTAGGAGGTTGTGTTGACCCCGTGCTGACAGGCCTTACAAACCCTACTTTTGAAAAAGCCCTTTCTTTGGCTTAACCAGTTTCCCTTTGGTCAGCCTCCTGGGTTATTATGTACCTGGGTGTCCTTCATTGAAGGAGCTTTGCTCTATGTAATTGCCGTCCTGTTTGGCAGAAGATGGCCTATGATGGGATCCCCCAGTACAAGAGGCCAATTTTTCCTTATTATTTTTCTTATAGACTTCTCCTGTCTATTGTATTGAAGGATAAACCTGAAGGGTTCTACATCTTGACTTGTGGTTTTTTCATCCCCATTCTGTTTCTTTTTATGAAGGAGCTGTTCTCTGGGGATTTTGTTGCATTTGGTAATGGCTGCTTCCACACATTTGATACTGTAGCCCCTCTCCAAAAATCTATATTTACTGCTGGCTTGTGCTGATTTTAAGTCATTTTCACAATTGCAAATTCTGTTCAAGCGGAGCATTTCCCCGTAGGGAATGCTCTGTATGAGATGTTGCGGATGTGAGTTGCTGGCATGAAGCCCAGCGTTCCCAGCAGTAGGCTTGCGGTGGAGCTTAGTTTCCAATTTGCCATTGGAGATTAATACCTCTACATCCAAGAAATACACACTACTGCTACTTATTGTAGCTGTGAATTGCAGGTTTAGGTGGTTGGTGTTGAGCTTTTCAATGACATTTTCGGCTTCTGACTTGGTTCCCTCCCACACTATGAAAAGGTCGTCTATAAACCTCCACCATGCTTTGATATTTCGATTGACATGATCATTGTACTCTTTGAGTAGGACCAGCTCCTCCCACCAAACCATATGAAGACAGGCATAACTGGGGGAGAAGCTGGCCCCCATCGCAACGCCCCTGAGTTGTTTGATTATTTCAAGCGATTAATTTGCCTCTGTAATCGTTGTTGGGTTTTCTCAACTTGGTGATATCACTTCTGCAGTAACAATTGGTGTCGGTTAGCTGATTCATGGATTCCTGAGTATAGTCTTGGATATTCCATAGGACTATGTTGCCCCCCTTGTCCGCATTGCGGGCCACTATCTCAGGGTTCTTTTTTTTCAATTGTGTTTGAGCTGATGGTATTGCAACTCCTGTTGATTTGTTTTGCGTTTTTTGGTGTTTAGAACATGGTGATTGAGGCATTTAATGCTGGTTACTACCTGATCACGAAATATATCTATAGAGTGGGATTAAAAGTTGAAAGTGGCTTGAAAGGTGTTTTGATCGTGATTGGGCCCTTGGCATTTCCAAAACTTTCCACATTTTCTATAGATGAGCTTGGGATGTTATTTTCATTTGCCAAGTCCTGCATGTCACACAGAGTTGCCAGATCGGAGCTGTCAAAGTTGAATTCAGAGTGAATTCGGAGTGAATTGGATATTGCTCTTGGATTTCCACTGAATTTGAGGTCGCTCACTTTTGGGTTTGAAAGTATTTCTTAAGCTTTAGTTTATGAACCCCCCTGTAGATATCCATTCTTCTGGCTGCATAATCAAAGGAGCTCTCCGGACAGAAAGATAGACCAAGCGTGAGCAATTGTTGTTACGCTTTGTTTAAGACCACCTCCGTACGATTTATGACTGTGGGGGCCTCAGTATTGGAGTCACTTATTTCCGTCTCCAGTTCTACCTAGCTTGTCGCTTCTGTTGTCCTTTGCTATTTGGCTCTTCGCTTGGCTGTCCGCCTTCTTTCCCTGCGTTTGATGAACCGGGTTTTTGCTGTTTGTTTGTTTGGTTCCTGGTGCGTAAAGATAGCAGCCTTTGATGACATAAAGACATATATCAATCCATAAGAGTTGCCCCCAGTGGAAGAGCCACAAACAGGTAAGTTGCAGTCCTTGTTTATTTATTTCATGAAGGCTGCACACAAATTAGGCAAAATAAGTCATCAAAATTCAGCTGCCCTGCCAGACGCGTTTCGAGTCTCCCAACTCTTCTTCCATGGCATACTAGAGGGCTCACGTAACACTCAACCGGAACATGCAACTGCTGAAGTTCAATTCTGCGGCCGCGGAAGAAGCCCCGCTGCAAGCGCGGCGTTTCCAAGGTAAGGAAGTTGTGCGATACCAAGACTGTTTTTTAAGGGTGACATTATCAAGTTCATGGTGCAGAAACTCCTTTCCTTTCACAGTCACTTCAAGTCACCGGTAGTGTGCTCATTGCCATCAAAACAGGATGCAGTTGTTCTGTGATTCCCACTATTGTCAATATAGTCTCTGGAACCTTCTGATCTGTGTTTATAATTCTCCTCCACAGGTCTATACACTAACATAAACTACACACATTCAAAATTGTGATCTTGTGCATTTGTTTGAGGGGCCTGCTAGAAGGGTGTTTATGAAGACGTTAGCGTAGCCAAGGTCTTTAAGTACATGGATAGCCAACACCTGCCAAACATACATAGTTGCCCGTTGTTGAGACAAAAGGCTTCTGCATGTTTCTCGAGAGAGTGCTTTCCCTGCCTTAAGCTCTTAAGCTGATCTGCAGGCAAGTCACTTAAAAGTTACGGCCTGGTTTGCAGATCCCTACTTCAGTGATCATTAATCAATCACAGCATTTATATAGCGCACTACTCACCCGGAGGGTCTCAAGGCGCTAGGGGAGGGGGGGGTCCGCTACTGCTCGAACAGCCAGGTCTTGAGCTGCTTCCTGAAGGCGAGGTGGTCCTGGGTCAGGCGGAGGTGGGTCGGGAGGGAGTTCCAAGTCTTGGCGGCCAGGTAGGAGAAGGACCTTCCTCCTGTGGTGGCTCTTCGGATCCGGGGGACGTCTGCGAGGGCGTGGCTGGTCGATCGAAGATGGCGTGTGGGAGCGTAGAAGTTGAGGCGGCTGTTGAGGTATGATGGTCCTTGGTTGTGCAGGGCTTTGTGTGCGTGGGTGAGGAGACGGAAGGTGATTCTCTTGTTGACCGGGAGCCAGTGCAGATCTCTCAGGTGTCCGGAGATGTGGCTGCGACGGGGGATGTCCAGGATGAGTCGTGCTGAGAAGTTCTGGATCTGCTGGAGTCTCTTCTGGAGTTTGGCGGTGGTTCCGGCGTAGAGGGAGTTGCCGTAGTCCAGACGGCTGGTGACGAGGGCCTGGGTGACTGTCTTCCTGGTCTCGGTGGGGATCCACCGGAAGATCTTACGTAGCATGCGCAGGATGTTGAAGCACGACGAGGAGACGGCGTTGGCTTGTCTGGTCATGGAGAGGTAGGAGTCCAGGATGAAGCCTAGGTTGCGTGCGTGGTCTGTTGGTTTGGGTGCGCTGCCCAGGGCGGGGGGCCACCAGGAGTCATCCCAGGCGGAGGGTGAAGATCCCAGGATGAGGACTTCCGTCTTGTCCGAGTTCAGTTTCAGGCGGCTGCCCATCATCCACTTGGCTACGTCTGTCATCCCTTCGTGTAGGTTGGTTCTGGCGGTGGCGGGGTCGTTGGTGAGGGAGAGGATCAGCTGGGTGTCGTCGGCGTAGGAGATGATGTTGAGGTTGTGTTGGCGTGCGATGTCTCCGAGGGGGCTCATGTAGACGTTGAAGAGGGTTGGGCTGAGCGAGGAGCCTTGAGGAACGCCGCAGATGACTTCGGTGGCTTCTGATCTGAACGGGGGGAGTCGGACTCTCTGTGTCCTTCCGGCGAGGAACGAGGTGATCCATTCCAGTGCCTTCTCCTGGATTCCGATGTTGCTGAGGCGCTCTACTAGGGTACGGTGGCAGACAGTGTCGAAGGCCGCAGAGAGGTCTAGGAGGATGAGGGCCGCTGTTTCTCCGTTGTCGAGCAGGGCCCGGATGTCATCGGTAGCTGCGATCAGGGCGGTCTCTGTGCTGTGGTTGGCCCGGAAGCCAGACTGCGAGAGGTCGAGGGATCCGTTCGTCTCGAGAAAGGCAGCCAGCTGCTTGTTGACGGTCTTCTCGATGACTTTGGCAGGAAACGGGAGCAGTGAAATGGGGCGGTAGTTCTTGAGGTCGGTGGTGTCGGCTGATGGCTTCTTTAGTAGAGCGCTGAGTTCGGCGTGCTTCCAGCTCTCCGGGAAGGTGACGGTGTCGAAGGAGGTGTTGATAATGTCCCACCGGTGGGGTGCGATGACAGCGTCGGCCTTGTTGAAGATGTGGTGAGGGCAGGGGTCGGTCGGAGATCCGGAGTGGATGGAGTTCATCGTGCGGATGGTGTCTTTGGTGCTGATCGGGGTCCAGGCGCGGAGGGTGGTGGTGGGGGGCGGTGGTTCAGTCGTGGCGTGCGTCGGTTGCGAGCTGAAGCTGTAGTGTATGTCCGCGATCTTGTTGTGGAAGTAGGAGGCGAGGGAGTTGCAGAGGTCCTGCGAAGGGGTGATGTCGTTGTTTCCGGCGTTGGGGTTGGAGAGCTCT
The DNA here is from genome assembly GCF_964263255.1 of Lissotriton vulgaris. Classification (NCBI taxonomy): domain Eukaryota; kingdom Metazoa; phylum Chordata; class Amphibia; order Caudata; family Salamandridae; genus Lissotriton; species Lissotriton vulgaris. The sequence continues at coordinate 717,497,598 of NC_141689.1, read as the reverse complement.
TTGACGATGTTGAAGAGTTCCTTGCTGTTGTGTACGTTGTTGTCCAGTCGTTCCTTGAATGCAGTTTTCTTGGTGGCGTTGATCAGTTGGTGGTGTTTTCGGGTGGCGAGCTTGAGGGCAGTCATGTTGTTCGGTGTTGGGTCTCTGCGCCAGGCTTTCTCGAGGGCTCTGCAGTTCTTCTTGGAGCTCTTGAGTTCGTCGGTGAACCATGGGGCTTTCTTTCTGCCGGGTCTGCTAGGCGGGGTCTTCAGAGGGGCGAGGTCGTCTGCGCAATTGCTGATCCACTTCGCGAGGTTGGTGGCCGCCTGGCTTGGGTTCGTTGCGCTGGTGGGAGGGTTCATGCTCAGGGAGGTCACGAGCTGGTCGGCTGTGATCTTGTTCCAGCTTCTGCGTGCAACCTGTTGCTGGTGGTGGTGGGTCGTGGTCCTTCCGAAGCTGAAGTGGACGCAGCTGTGGTCCGTCCAGTGGAGTCCGGTGGCGTGGCTGAAGGCGATGTCCTTGCTAGATGAGAAGACGGGGTTGAGTGTGTGTCCGGCGTAGTGGGTGGAGGTGGTCACCAGTTGCTTGAGACCGACGTTGGCTAGGTTGTCCAGCAGGGTGGTGGTGTTGCGGTCGTTGTTGTTCTCCAGGTGGAAGTTGAGGTCCCCAAGGAGGATGTAGTCAGCGGAGGGGAGGGTGTGCGGGCTGATGAAGTCGGCGATGTCTTCGCTGAATTGTGTGCGTGGTCCCGGGGGTCTGTAGATGAGGGTGCCGCGGAGGGTGGTCTTGGGGTTGATGTGGATCTGGAAGTGCAGGTGTTCGGCAGGTGCGAGGGTGTCGTCGGTGTTGGTCGTGATGCGGATGGTGTCCCTGTGGACGATGGCGATGCCTCCTCCTGTCTGGTTGATGCGGTCCCTCCGGATGATCTTGTAGCCGTCCGGGATGGCAATGGCGATGTCAGGCGCTGAGGAGGCGTTCATCCAGGTTTCCGTGAGGAAGACGACGTCTGAGGCTGTGGTGTCGAGCAGGTTCCAGAGCTCGACGGTGTGTCTGTGGACGGAGCAGGTGTTGAGCAGGATGCATTTGAGGTGGTTGCTGCTGGAGTTCGTCTTGGTCGGTGCTGGTGTGGTGCAGGTCCGACTGCAGGTGAACTTGCAGGAGTGGCAGCAGAAGGGTCCGTGGGTGCGTCTCGGGGTGGCTCGACAGCAGCCCGGTGTTCTACCGGCGTTGAGTGCGTAGAGTTCGGTGGCGTTGTAGGTCCGGCGGGTGGGCTGGTGACTGCGGGGGCCAGGGGTCCTGGCACTGGGCGCGGTCCAGGCGCGGACGGGCGCAGACGGGCTTACCTTTGGCGCGCCAAAGGTAAGTGGACAATCATGCATGTCCACTGAATCCTTGTACACAATGTGAGCTGTTCTGCTGGACATTCCAGGTCCCCGTGTCCCTCCCAATTCCTTGGGGAAGCCTGGTGGGCTGGGGATTGGCACTTGCACTTGACTGTGTTAACCCAGCTAGGAGAAACCCTTTCTGATGGAAGATGGTCACGCACCCCTATTCTGGAGGTAATTAAAATTCCTCTCTGGGGAATAGCCAGAGCAGGTACGAGGGACGACAGTAGGTCATCATTTGCATGCTTTGGACATCAGGACAATTTGCAACAAATGGCCCGCATGATTTGGGGGGAGGGGCACACAGGATTCCAAAGTAGCACATCCTCTGATGGGATCAGCCTATCAATCAGGGGTGCTAAAAGTCTGTCCTTAGCGGTCAGCTGTTGTTCAAGACCGGCCTATGATTCTGAAAAGAAGACCCTACACTGGGTCCATCTAAGGGAGCCATATATGGCCCCTGGTATGAAGGCAAGATAAGAGGTTTTCTCACTGCGTCCCTACACACCCCTGGTAGGGGGTTAACTTGAGGACGTTTTCTCTGTTACTGATGGATTATGCTGCGCAGGAGTTTGCCAGTTTGACAAGGAACAAGGGCATCAGTCAGCAGCATGGGTCAGAAAACCAGTTGTTCTTGTGAGGCTTGTGGAGCTGGTGCTTTAAACAAGGAAATTGCAGAGAGCTGCTCAAGATAAGGAAGCTTGCTGCACATTAATGGAGGCAACGGAAGACGGGAAAGCTTGATCGCAGTCCTTGAAGGTGAAATCACTTTGCCCAGAACCCCTTTGTGCAGTGGAAGCCTATGTGGAACTTCCTGTTATAATCTGTAGCTTCATTGGTAAAGGCCCCCACCTTTCTTTTTGTGACAACTGGGACTATCAGGGTGTACTGGCACTCTGACCAGCCACTACCCTCCTACAGCTAGCCAGTGGCTACTGGACTAGTGGGACTCTAGTAAAATGTGCCAAGACATCTGGCACCTGTGATCAGATCCCTGATGCCACTAGAGCACTGTCCTCACTCAGGATGGAATGGCACTTCTGTTTCTTTGGATGGCGGGTTATGGGGCTAATCAAGAACTTCACATCAAATGCTCCCACTACCTCATTTCAATACAAGGATTGGTATCATGGCTATAGCAGACGAAAGCAACCCTGTGTGACATGGTCTTTTATATGCAATGCTAATTTTGTGTCTACATGTTATCTGTGTTTTTATAGTGCTTAGTGTATAGGCGCTATAGCCCTGTTTGGGTTAGAACTCTATCCCAGAAGGTTGTGGAGACATCTGGTTTTCACTGTTTATCCTAGGTTTATGTGTAGTATATTTCTCTTGTGTATATGAAAGTACTTTTCTTTTAGAAAAAGTAAAGCACTGACTGGACATTGAATTTTAGCAGCTCGTAGTAATGGGTCCACCGTATTCTGAATGTCTAACCCCATGTCACCTCCTTGAGTACGTCTTGGGCAGCCATGTCTCGCTATCCTGAGAGAGTCAAATTCTGGAGAGGTGTACTTAGTCATCCAGTTTTGGGTCCACTAGTATTGATGCCTCAGGACACCAGCGGAGAACATTCCAGTCTCCAGTTGATACGACTGGAGTGCAGTAACCCCTGAGTGCCCTGGTGCCCAGGAAACCAGGTCTAACACCCATGCATGTTCTGTGGGCCCACCTCCTTCAGCTTTAACCACACACCCTAAAATTTCCTAAGAACAAGTAATAAAAGAATACAGGAAGAACATTTCTGCATATAAAAATCAAGTGATTGTTGAAATTTGTAAAGAAAAAAATAGAACACTTTGGAACATTTTAAATATCCTAAGTAAAATATTTAACAGACTGATGAGCTAATCATCTTGCTGTTTTAGTTAGAAGTCTACATCTGCAGAAACCTATTTGTAGCATACAGATATGTTTGAATCACAGACATAGAACCTTGGACTTTCCTTATTGTGGAAAATTGATGCTATTAGAACTGCAGAGTTGAATTAGGAACTTCTCAAGTTAATAGGAAGGTACATTGACTGGAGTGAAACCCTAGCACCTGCAGAAAACAGTGCTGAAACTTGTCAGACAAATCAGTGGCAAAGGCATGGGACACAAAGTGAGCACTATCCTTGCCATGTCTGGAAAACATCCAGCATGCTTGCAGGCATTATGAAGTGGATTATGATGCTAAGGGTCTAGGGGGCACATGCATCAAGGTATTTTGCGATTGCAAACAGTGCGATTCACAAAAATCGCCCATTTGCGGTCGCAAAATGGCCTTCCCAAATGCATGAAAGTTATTTGGATCCGCAATTCAGGTAATCACAATTTCTTCAGATTACCTAAATTGCAAATAGGGAATCACAAGTTGCGATTCCCTGAAGCATATGCAAGAAGCCTTTCCTAAATGTAAAATGTGCATTTAGGGAACGCTAATTAGCATCAACTTCAAGTTGATGCTTATGTGTGCATACTTTGAAAAATGCACAAAACTGCAATTTTTAAAGTGCCATGTGGCGCATGTGTGTACTTTACACGTGCACCTGTTTTGTGTTGGGGGCGCCTCTGGGGTGGCTTAGGCCCCCGGACACCCTTGCCTTTGCATTACCTCATTTGCGATTACCAATTAGGTAATCACAATTTAGGCAATGCAAGAGCATTCTAGAGGCCCATAGGAAAGAATGGAGTCGCAAATTGCGATTGCGATTCTTAAAGAATCGCAATTAGAGAATCGCTATTTGCATCCTTTTTTGATGCATTGCATTTTGTGATTACCGAATAGCGACTTCTTAAAAATCGCTATTTGGTAATCTCAAAACTAACTTTGATGCATGTGCCCCAACATGTATATGCAAAGCTAAGGAACAATAAGTATATACACCATGACTCTTGATTCATGCAGAGGATGACTCACTTTTTTGTAAGCTCCATGTAAAACAATGTTGCCTTGTGTCAGTGTAAAACATTCTTTTTACCCAATGATTAAACAAATTAATTTTACCGCCACTTAATGTATCTCTGGTGGGCACCTGCACTCATTTTAGAACATTGTGGCAAATGTTTCACCAACAGATCATGAACCAGAGCAATCGAGAAAGACAGAAAGAGAAAAAGTGAAAGAGAGATCCGAAAACAATGATGAAGGCAGAAAAGTGGATACAAATGAACTAGAATATTAGGAAGTTAAAGCAAGTGTACAGTGGTGAAAGAAAAAGGTAATGGCAAAAATGCCATTCCGCAATCAGACCCTATGAAAACATTTGGGGTCCTGCACTTATGCACCTATGTTTGAACAAATTACACATTGGTCCCAGAAGACTGCCACTTCCACATTAACAGCTGACATCGCCCATGTTTCTATTGTTGGCATAACTATATCTAAATACAACAAACAAAAGGATGGAGAGAGGGTCCGGGGGAATATTTACCGACCTCAACACAGTTATGACCCCCCTGGGAAACTATGAAAAACAGAGAAAATAACTGTGGGTCTAGAATGATAAGAAAGCTATGTGTGTTGAGATGGCTATATGTAAGCTTCTAAGTAATAGCAGACTACTGGACAATCACCATATGTGAGTAAGTGTCCATCAGTTACTCTTCCTATACCGCCCAGTTCATCATGTGGTCTACTTCACAGTAGGTAGTCCAGATAGACCAACTCCAAAGTTGTTATTAGGAGATGGTTGGTAATGATGGAGTAATGTATAGGGTGATAGGTGGATGCTGTTAGTAACTGAAAGCAGTGCAAATGTGATATGTGATTAGTGATAAGGGAATGTGATAATAAAATTGGATAGTGAACGCAATATAACTTTATTCTGGAGTCGTGCACTTCCAACTATAAAAACAAATGGAGTGCAAAAAAGTCAGATGATTTCAACAAATAAATACTGACTGGGTTATCTGGTCGACATGTTTCTGCGGACATTTAAAGGTCCACGTTGGTACCTGCCGCTTCCTCAGGACCCATAAACTTTATTGCTACTGCTCTAGTGAAAGATTAAAAAACATTAGTGAACAAAACTGGTAAATGTCACCTGTTCACTTCTGGATTTCCTCCTAGGAAAGTGGAGGAGTCCCAGATGTCGTATTGCCATAACATACACACATAGACAGACATAAGAACAAAGATAGGATAACATGCCATCATTAGTATGGGTTATCACCGTAATTACTGGAGTGTTGTTCTTATACAGCATTTCAAGATAATTATCAAAATGTCTTTGGCTCACCTTCAATGTAGGGGAAAGTGTTGGTCCTCACCTGGCAAGCAGCTCAGGACAATGGAGCACCATTTGTTTTTATAGTTGGAAGTGCACGACTCCAGAATAAAGTTATATTGCGTTCACTATCCAATTTTATTATCACATTCCCTTATCACTAATCACATATCACATTTGCACTGCTTTCAGTTACTAACAGCATCCACCTATCACCCTATACATTACTCCATCATTACCAACCATCTCCTAATAACAACTTTGGAGTTGGTCTATCTGGACTACCTACTGTGAAGTAGACCACATGATGAACTGGGCGGTATAGGAAGAGTAACTGATGGACACTTACTCACATATGGTGATTGTCCAGTAGTCTGCTATCACTTAGAAGCTTACATATAGCCATCTCAACACACATAGCTTTCTTATCATTCTAGACCCACAGTTATTTTCTCTGTTTTTCATAACTATATCTAAACCATCCACACATTCACCAGCTCAACGGAAGGACAGCTTACCCTGGAATTAGTACCACCAGAATACCCACACATAGACTGGACCATAAATATCTCAGTAAGCGCTATCAGCTCCACATCAAAATACGTGTAAGCTGCCCTTTGTCCAAAGATGAAAAGTAAATGATGATTAAGTTAACTCACAAGAAACTGAAACATGCAATTCTAGTCTCATCTAGCATGTTCAAACAAATATTGGCCTTTGCAAGGATATATTGCTAGTTTGAATGGAAAACCTACCTATGTGTAGAGACTATGGCCGGTAATCAGAATCTACATTAGACCACACTTGCTAGTAAGAACTTTGCACATACTACACATGATACACTGCCAACATGGTGCACTGGATAAAGTCGCCACGTTTAAAGTAACACTAACCTATGGGTTCGCTTATTGATTGTAACCTCATCTTGAAGAAACCAGCTCTATGTAAGCTCACAAGATCTTTCATCTCATACATAGCCCAACTCTAAATTACATCAGCCTTCTGAATTGCATAATTGTGTTATAATGCAGTACATCACAAACTCTTCTGGATCGCTGCAGTAGATGAGGGAAAGAGCAAAGAACAAGACCAGTCATTCCCTGGGCGACAACTTGGCAACAATAACAAAAGCCATATCCAACGCTCTTGAATTTCCAGAGTTATAAAAAACAGCTAGTCTTCCTTTGAACGAAAATAGCTCTTTAATATTTAGTGATTGGAATTGGTAAACAAAGCCTATTTTTTTTAATATTTGGAAATCATATGCTATAGTGATGTGATTGATTTAGATACTGCCTAAAACAGAAGTATTTGTGTAATGGAGGGCAAGCAGAATTATGTGTGACACCTCTAATTTGTAGGTAAAAATGCACATTTGCATCATAAATGAGAGACAAAACGAGCATGTGATTTCTACAAGTTGGCAAATAAGTGTGTGGTACTAACCAAACGTGAAACAATCGGTTCAAGTGTAACATACATACATTGGTCTATACAGTTTCATTAACATACAGCAATAAGTGGAAGCTGAACAGGGGATTTGCCCTGAGTTTTAGGTACATAACTCTTGAGTGGTTTAATTGACTATAACGCTGCTCAATGTATAATAAGAATCCAGGCCACATTTAAGGTGCACATGACAATTTACTTGCAAGTCGCTTCTGCCTCCGCTCATCCTCCAACCACATGCCACAAGACTGAAAGACATAGCATTAGCCTTTGATGTAAAACAGTAGAATAAAGAGATTCTCTTCAAGTGGCTGCATTGAACAATGTAAAAGCAGAGAACCTAGACTCAATCCCAGCTTCCATACTTGACCAAATTGTGTGATCCTAGGCAAATCTCTCACCTGTATTTCATTTAGTGGGCGATAAAGTAGCTCCATGTATAATAAGAATCAAGGCAACATATAAGGTTCATATGTGGCTTCTGTCTAATGCTCACGCTTTAACCACATGCGGCAAGAAAAAAAATACAAAACATTAACCTTTGATGTAAAACAGGAGAAATAAAGCAATGTCCATTTAGTGGCAGAGTTGCATTTATATAGCGCTTATTACGCCTGACGAGGCGTCAAAGCGCTTTTCAGAGAGTAGCACGCTACTCTGGAACCCAAAAAGAATTAGTGGTGAGTTATTATAGGGAAATATGAAATTTATTTGAGCGGTGGACATGTGAGTCTACTATTTGGGTTGAAAAGGATAGTGGAGGGATAGAAGAGGATGGGGCTTGCATTTGTATAGCACTTGGTACCCCCGAACCCTAACAAGATTAATGCTGAACTAGTATAGGGAATTGAGAAATTAATTGAGTTGTGGACATGTGAGTCTGTTAGTTGGATTACAAAGGATAGTGGAGGGATAGAAGAGGAAAGGGTTGAGAAAGTATTTATTTGGAGATCATAGCAGGTTTGGGATGAAAAGGGGGGTAGAGTCAGTTAATAGCATTGTTGTCAGGGCAGGGGTAGGAACAAATGTTTCTAGGTTCAGTCCAAATTCAAGATATCATTTTTATTAAATGCCTGTCATTGGAGTAATATAGTCTGAAATACTATGGTGGAACATTTTGGCATTTTAACGAAATACACTTTTTTAAATTGTGAAGTGACTTTGCATATTCTGTTGCATGAATTACTTGCCAGTTTCATAGCTCACATTGTGCATGGGCTTTCCCAGTTAATTTGTTAGCTCTCCCAATTATAAAGAAGCTAGCATTTGAAAGCAAGGATGAGGGCTGGGTGATTGTAATGATACCCTTGGGCCCAATCTTTGGATTCTGAAACATTTCTTTGGAATTGGACCACATACCAAGCAGATGTCGCATTAGAGGGGCAGCATTTTGTCCAAAGAGAAGACACAGTATTTCAATCCTATATTCTAGCTAGACCACTCAGTTCTGAAGAAAGTGGTAATATGATCATTCCCAAGTCACAAAAAGTAAAAATGGGGAGGAAAAAGCTTTGTCTACACCACCAGCAAACTTTGGAATTCACTTCCCATTTCCCTAAAATAAGAATCTAATCTGCTTCAATTCAGGAAGGCCCTAAAGACCTCGCAATTTTAGTTCACCTCTTCCACAGTTTCTCTGCCTGTACTCTTGTACAGCGCCTAGACACCTTCGGGTATATGTAGCACTATACAAATCCTTAATTTCATTTAATTTCTTTTGCAGGCGGATGGGGCGAAGTTGGAGTGAGCTGATAGTACTTATCAAGAGCTGTAATGAAAACCTGGATAGAGTCAATTCCTCTCTGGCAGCAATCTCCACCTGAAGTCGTTTCTCTTGGATGTGTGGGCTTGCGTATTGAGAAATGGATGTCTACTTCTTGTTATCAAATTTTAAAACTGTCTTTGCCCGACTATGTCACTGGTATCTTAGTTTACTTTTATTTAATTTTTTTCAGTGAGCATCCAACTAATTTAATTGACTAGTTGAACTGTTATTTTTTTGATTTTGTGCATTGTATAGAGTAACAAGGGTCCCTTGTCTGGTTGGGGGGGGGGCTTTAATGTTGGCCGCTGCCGGTTCTGCGGCGAACATATCTGTGGGGTTATGGATTCACTGGGAGACAATATCACTCATTTTTCACATACCCCATAAGGGGAAGCCCTAAAAAATATCATTGTGTCACACAATCTCCCCTTTACATCTGATTTATATGGAGTTGGGGGCGGTCTGTCCACCAAATTTTACTGGGGGGAGTAGGGCCATGTCCCGGGGGGGTTCGGCTATGCTCTGGTCGGGGGACAGTGAGGGGTCCCAGGGGGGAGAGGATAAGGTAGATACAGAGTCTTTTATCAAGGATTTCAAAGAAGGTTTTATTTTTATATAACTGCGTCTTTGCCGACTCGTTATCCTTTCTCTGGAAAACGCTGCTGAGTCAAAAGGGGGTTTTCTCAAGGTATCCAGTTAGCTGCACTGGACGCTCCGGGCTGTCTTCGTCTCTCTTCGTCTCTGCCTCCGGGGTATGTAACAAGAGAAAGAGAGAGACCTTGTCAGACAGCAGTATGAAACCACAGTACGTAGGGCCGGGGGTGAGGGAAACCAGTGACGGTGCGAACCCTGTACCCGCTGTGAGAGGGAGTGCTCGTGCTGGAAGGATTTCAGGAGGGGGAATTATCTACAGGGGACTGTACACTCAATCTGGAGGTTGGACCCGTTGAGCCACCCAACCCGCTACGCGGCCCCGTACCTGTTGTAGCCACGCCCCTCCCATGGGTGCGTGGCGGGGCGAAGCATGATTCCGTTGGCATCCTGGCTTCGTCTCTGGTCCGGGGTTCCAGTCGTCTCGTCTTCTCTCTCCTTCTCGCGAACCTCCTCCGTACTCCTCTCTCGATTCTCCTTTCTCCTGGGGAGCGTCGTCCCTCGTTTCCGGGGCTGGGCTCACATTTGAACTTCTTCCCGGGCAAGTGATGGGCGGGGCGCCGTCGTTCCATGTCAAACAGTTAAAGGGACCGCCGTCCCCAGTCTGGCTTGTCCAATAGGATTCCTGCTCCTCTGAACATACGGGGTCCGGCGGCTGTTGAGAGGTAAAGGTCGTAGGTAACAGGGGAGTGGAGTCCCACCAACTACAATGTTCCCTGTCCGTATGGCACGCCCCGTCACATACCTCCTCCCCGGCATCTCCTGTTCGGGGAGAGGAGGCATTCGGGACAAGAAGTCCGCATTACCGTTCTCTTTGCCCTTGCGATGCTGAACTGTAAAGGAGTAGGGCTGCACGGAAAGGATCCACGGCAACACCCTAGCGTTCTTGCTGCTGTTCTGATGTATCCATTTCAAGGGTGCGTGATCAGTATGGAGGATGAATGGTTTCCCTTCTAAGTAATAGCGCAACTTCTCCACGGCCCACTTAATCGCTAGACCCTCCCTCTCAATGGTGGAATATCTACATTTCCGTGGGAAAAGCTTTCTGCTAATATATAACACGGGTGTTCCTGTCCATCTGTACCTGTTTGGGATAAGACGGCGCCAATACCTACACCTGAGGCATCAGTGGCGAGTGAAAAGGGTTTCTCAAAATCCGGGGACATTAGCACCAGGGCCGGTGTCATGCATTTCTTTAACTGGTGGAAGGGAGTAAGGGCTTCAGGGGAGGGGTTCATTATCTCTCAGTTCTTTTTCTCTTTGCCCAGGAGATCTGTGAAAGGGGCAGCCTTCTCCACGAACCTGTCAATAAATTGGCGGTAGTAGCCGATGAGGCCTAAGAAAGCTCTCAGTTCTCTTTTGTTAGATGGAAAAGGGACGTTTGTTATGGGTTTTACTTTCTCGCTTTGAGGAGCAATGGATACTTCCCCCAAGACGTACCCTAGATACCTGACGCTGGTGAAGGCTGCTCAGGATTTTATTGAGTTAATGTGCAGCCCTGCTTGCCTAAGGGTGGTCAGTATGGTTCCCAGGTGTTGCAGATGTTCCACCCAATCCCTGCTGTAGATGACTATATCGTCCAGGTAGGCCGAGCTGAAAGAGGTATAGGGCTGTAATACTGAATTCATAAGACGCTGGAATGTCGCCGGGGCGCCATGAAGGCCAAAGGGGAGGAAGGTAAATTCATATAGGCCATTGTCGGCGACGAAGGCGGTCTTCTTACGATCCTCCTCACGAAGAGGCACCTGCCAATACCCCTTCGTGAGGTCGATGGTAGTAATGTACTGTGCATCCCCGATTTTTTCGATTAATTCGTCCACTCTCGGAATCGGGTAGGTGTCGAAATTCGATATGGCGTTCAGAGCTCTAAAATCCATACAAAAACGTTTGGACCCGTCCGGTTTGGGTATCATGACTATGGGGGATGACCAATGACTAGTGGAAGGTCGTATCACCCACAATTTGAGCATCTCTTACACCTCTTTCTGGACGGCCTCTCGTTGGGCTGCAGGGATTCGGTATGGTCGTTGCTTCACCGTTTTCCCTGGGGGGGTTTCGATGCAATGTTCTATCAAGTCGGTTCTCCCAGGTAGGTCTGAAAAGACGTCAGTGAAGGAAAGGAGAATCCCCTGCAGCTCTGCCCTCATGGAGGCTGTTAGCTCTGGGTTCACCACTAATTGATCCCAAGTGGAGTGGGTCGATTTGGACGCCGCCTCAACCCAATGGGAGTCATGGGGTATGGGTCCCAGCCACTCCTTCAATAGGTTTATATGATAAGTCTGGGTTTTGCTTGGCGACAGACGTAGTCTATATGTGAATAATAAATCATGTGTCACCATGCGATCATGGTGACATCCCTGAATGTCGGGCACTCCATTAGGTTCTCATGGAAGTGAGACTCCAAGGTAAATCACAGAGAGTTCAAAAAATGAATTTTAATCATTCATCAATAGATTTTTTAAAGTTCATCAATCCGTTTTTCACAGTAAATGCATCCAAAGAAAATCATCTCAATGCTCCAATGCATTTCGGGCTAAGGCAAGCCCTTCATCGGGGAGCCACTGCAATTAAATCAGACATAGCAATCGGTATCAAGTAAAACAAGATTGAACATAACTAAAGTAGAATGCAATACGAGCGGGTGGAATCTTGGTGCCGGTAAAAACTATAAACGTGTGATAACGAGTGCTCCAAAAACATTATGAAGTGTCTACCGGTATATGCGGTTAAAATCCAGGTGAAGGTAAACAAGCGAGGAACCATTAAAGTGACTGGCGGTATACGCAAATCGGAAATCAAAAATCGTGAGCAGCGCGAGAGGCGCAGGGTGAAACCATGTTAAAAGATAAGAGTGAATTTTAGTGAATTTTATCAAGACGCGTGTAGCGTTAGACAGCGTATTCCCAAAGTGAAAAGATGAAAAGATGGTTAGAAACCAGCATTTAAGGGTGGCTATTCAGTTACTCACAGTGAATGAAATGGTCGCGGGCTTCACACGCCGGTTTCAGTAACACAGGAAGTGTGGTGAGATTAGTAAAGAGTAAAATCGAGAAAGGACTAACGATTGTGCAACATAAACGTGGTGGCCATCTTGGAAAGGTTACCAAAAAGGGTTGTGAGTACAGATAAAAGGTGAAAGAACAGAAAAGATCCAAACAATCAAAGAGTTAATTAAGGTAATCGCATGTAAGGGAACAATAACAAAAATGTTTAAACAAAGCATGAGAATTCCAAGCGATCATTAAGACCGGTAGGTTTCATTGTTTGCATACGATAGATCCAGGCCATTTCCCTCTGCAGTAAGTGCTTGTTGTTGTCCATTCCTTCAACTTTGCGCACTTGCTCCAAAATCAAAAACTTCAACTGGGAAACATTATGTCTGTGCTCGTTGAAATGTACAGCCACATTGGACTTAGTGTTCTGGAGTCTGATATTGGATTTATGCTCGTTAATGCGAGTTTTTATCTTTCTTTCGGTCTTTCCTATATAACATTTTCCACAAGGACATTTAATCATGTACACGACATTAGTTGAGTCACATGTAGCGTCTACGATCAGCTTAATGGGGTTACCTCTCATAGGGTGGTTAACTGTGGTTCCTGAAATGATATTGTTGCAGTTCACGCAATTTCTGCATGGTCTTGTTCCTTTAGAAGGTATTTTTTCTTGGTGTTTGCTTGTCAAAAGTTCTTTAAGATTGGCACTGCGGGTATATGCAAAAAGGGGTGGTTCCTTGAACGTAGTACCAAAATCTGGTTCGATACTCATAATGGGCCAGTGTCTTAGAATAATTCTTTTGTATGTGGAACTCAGGTTGGAAAATTTAGAAACAAGTACCATTCTGTTGCTGGTTTTAGGAAGAGCCTTGACGAACAGTGATTCTCTCGGAGTGTCGATGGCTTTCTTCTTAGCGCTTTCAATGAGAGTGGGGGGATATCCCCTGGTTAGAAACCTTTTCCCCATTTCATATAGTCTGATCTTAGTTTGCTCAGGGTTAGAGGTGATCCTTCTAATCCTCAACATTTGTGATGCGGGCAGATGTGTCTTCAATGAGCCTTGGTGATGGCTTGAAAAATGCAAAGCATTATTACGGTCAGTTTTTTTGCGAAACAGATCAGTTTCAAAACCGTTGTTGGTGATGGTAATCCTGACATCCAAAAAGGTGATAGATTTATTCTCAATCTCCCAGGTGAGTTGTATGCGTTCATTTGCTTGATTCAAAACGGTGAGGGCCTGTGATAAGGATTCTTTTGTGTCTTTCCATACGATGAAAACATCGTCAATGTACCTTGCGTACATTTTAGTGTTGTTGGTCCAAATCAGATTGTCATAGATATGGGTCTGCTCAAAGTACTTCATATAGATATTGGGGTAGGTAGGCGCCGCGCAATTACCCATCGAGGTTCCAGACAGCTGTAGAAACCAGTCGTTATCCAGTTGAAAGTAGCTTTGATAAAGGGTAAACATGGTGAGTTCCATGAGAAAGTGTTGCATATCTGGTGCAAGGTTGCTCTCCAGGATGGATTTCTCCATAGCTTCAATGCCCCCGGCATGGGGGATGGAAGTGTACAGGGAGCGGACATCCGCTGTACATAATGTTATCTGTTCGTCTCCTGTGAAGTTCACTTCAGCCAGTTTTTTCAGAAAATCAGCAGTGTCCTGAATGTAACTCTGCATGTTCCTGACGCTGTGTTGTAAATATCGATCAATGAATTTTCCAACTGGTTCGTGTATTGAACCTTTAGTAGAGACTATTGGCCTAAAAGGAGGATCCTCTAGGCTCTTGTGTATCTTTGGTATAAGGTAAATAATGGGACTTTTTGGAAATGGTTTCAGTAAATATTTCTTTGTCCTATCATCTATGGTACCATTTTCGTAAGCTTTTTGTACGATGTTAGTCAGTATCTCCTTGAATTGTGCGGTAGGGTTGCCTGGTAATTTCATGTAAGTTTGTTTGTCTTGGATGTGTTCATTATCACTAGGGCGCCGCCCTTATCAGCCTTGATGCATTTGATTTCTTTGTTTTCAGAGAGTCTTCTCAAAGTATCCTGATCTTTTTGTGTGATTTTTTTTGATTTTTCTTGTTGTAGTTTAATTTCAAGATATCTTGAAATTAAACTACAACAAGAAAAATCAAAAAAACATCACACAAAAAGATCAGGATACTTTGAGAAGACTCTCTGAAAACAAAGAAATCAAATGCATCAAGGCTGATAAGGGCGGCGCCCTAGTGATAATGAACTCATCCTTATATCACCGCAAAATGCAAGAACACATCCAAGACGAACAAACTTACATGAAATTACCAGGCAACCCTACCGCACAATTCAAGGAGATACTGACTAACATCGTACAAAAAGCTTACGAAAATGGTACCATAGATGATAGGACAAAGAAATACTTACTGAAACCATTTCCAAAAAGTCCCATTATTTACCTTATACCAAAGATACACAAGAGCCTAGAGGATCCTCCTTTTAGGCCAATAGTCTCTACTAAAGGTTCATTACACGAAACAGTTGGAAAATTCATTGATCGATATTTACAACACAGCGTCAGGAACATGCAGAGTTACATTCAGGACACTGCTGATTTTCTGAAAAAACTGGCTGAAGTGAACTTCATAGGAGACGAACAGATAACATTATGTACAGCGGATGTCCGCTCCCTGTACACTTCCATCCCCCATGCCGGGGGCATTGAAGCTATGGAGAAATCCATCCTGGAGAGCAACCTTGCACCAGATATGCAACACTTTCTCATGGAACTCACCATGTTTACCCTTTATCAAAGCTACTTTCAACTGGATAACGACTGGTTTCTACAGCTGTCTGGAACCTCGATGGGTAATTGTGCGGCGCCTACCTACGCCAATATCTATATGAAGTACTTTGAGCAGACCCATATCTATGACAACCCGATTTGGACCAACAACACTAAAATGTACGCAAGGTACATTGACGATGTTTTCATCGTATGGAAAGACACAAAAGAATCCTTATCACAGGCCCTCACCGTTTTGAATCAAGCAAATGAACGCATACAACTCACCTGGGAGATTGAGAATAAATCTATCACCTTTTTGGATGTCAGGATTACCATCACCAACAACGGTTTGGAAACTGATCTGTTTCGCAAAAAAACTGACCGTAATAATGCTTTGCATTTTTCAAGCCATCACCAAGGCTCATTGAAGACACATCTGCCCGCATCACAAATGTTGAGGATTAGAAGGATCACCTCTAACCCTGAGCAAACTAAGATCAGACTACATGAAATTGGGAAAAGGTTTCTAACCAGGGGATATCCCCCCACTCTCATTGAAAGCGCTAAGAAGAAAGCCATCGACACTCCGAGAGAATCACTGTTCGTCAAGGCTCTTCCTAAAACCAGCAACAGAATGGTACTTGTTTCTAAATTTTCCAACCTGAGTTCCACATACAAAAGAATTATTCTAAGACACTGGCCCATTATGAGTATCGAACCAGATTTTGGTACTACGTTCAAGGAACCACCCCTTTTTGCATATACCCGCAGTGCCAATCTTAAAGAACTTTTGACAAGCAAACACCAAGAAAAAATACCTTCTAAAGGAACAAGACCATGCAGAAATTGCGTGAACTGCAACAATATCATTTCAGGAACCACAGTTAACCACCCTATGAGAGGTAACCCCATTAAGCTGATCGTAGACGCTACATGTGACTCAACTAATGTCGTGTACATGATTAAATGTCCTTGTGGAAAATGTTATATAGGAAAGACCGAAAGAAAGATAAAAACTCGCATTAACGAGCATAAATCCAATATCAGACTCCAGAACACTAAGTCCAATGTGGCTGTACATTTCAACGAGCACAGACATAATGTTTCCCAGTTGAAGTTTTTGATTTTGGAGCAAGTGCGCAAAGTTGAAGGAATGGACAACAACAAGCACTTACTGCAGAGGGAAATGGCCTGGATCTATCGTATGCAAACAATGAAACCTACCGGTCTTAATGATCGCTTGGAATTCTCATGCTTTGTTTAAACATTTTTGTTATTGTTCCCTTACATGCGATTACCTTAATTAACTCTTTGATTGTTTGGATCTTTTCTGTTCTTTCACCTTTTTTCTGTACTCACAACCCTTTTTGGTAACCTTTCCAAGATGGCCACCACGTTTATGTTGCACAATCGTTAGTCCTTTCTCGATTTTACTCTTTACTAATCTCACCACACTTCCTGTGTTACTGAAACCGGCGTGTGAAGCCCGCGACCATTTCATTCACTGTGAGTAACTGAATAGCCACCCTTAAATGCTGGTTTCTAACAATCTTTTCATCTTTTCACTTTGGGAATACGCTGTCTAACGCTACACGCGTCTTGATAAAATTCACTAAAATTCACTCTTATCTTTTAACATGGTTTCACCCTGCGCCTCTCGCGCTGCTCACGATTTTTGATTTCCGATTTGCATATACCGCCAGTCACTTTAATGGTTCCTCGCTTGTTTACCTTCACCTGGATTTTAACCGCATATACCGGTAGACACTTCATAATGTTTTTGGAGCACTCGTTATCACACGTTTATAGTTTTTACCGGCACCAAGATTCCACCCGCTCGTATTGCATTCTACTTTAGTTATGTTCAATCTTGTTTTACTTGATACCGATTGCTATGTCTGATTTAATTGCAGTGGCTCCCCGATGAAGGGCTTGCCTTAGCCCGAAATGCATTGGAGCATTGAGATGATTTTCTTTGGATGCATTTACTGTGAAAAACGGATTGATGAACTTTAAAAAATCAATTGATGAATGATTAAAATTCATTTTTTGAACTCTCTGTGATTTACCTTGGAGTCTCACTTCCATGAGAACCTAATGGAGTGCCCGACATTCAGGGATGTCACCATGATCGCATGGTGACACATGATTTATTGTGAAATAGACGTGTTTAGGACGGACACGTTACCTGTTGGGAGCACCCAATCTTTAAATAACATTGAAGAACCTTATATTCTTATAACTTTGTGTTAACTAGCTGTGCGCTTCCTATTCTTGAACATTCTGTAGTCTATATGTGGTCTGTCCAATAGTTTCAATGACCTGAAAGGGTCCCTGCCATTCATTCTTGGCTTTACTGCTTAAGGAGGGAAGCAACACCAGGGCCCATTTCCCTACGGCAATGCTTCGCAACTTCTTGCTTTTGTCGTAGTTTCTTTTGTATTTGTGTTGGTGTTGTTCCAGGCTGGAGTGAGCCAGATTCCTTAGTTTGCCCAGCCGGGACCGGAGTTGGGTGGTGTATTCTAGCATGGTCTTCTGCTCCTGTATCTCTTCCGTTTCCCACAAGTCTTTGGTCATCTCGAGGAGGGACCTAGGGAGTCGCCCATACAACAACTCAAATGAGGAACACCCCAGGCTACTTTGTTTCTGTGCTCGTAACACATAGAGGGCCAAAGGTAATAGGCGGTCCCAGTTCGTGCCTTCTGAGGATAACATCTTTTTCAGGGTCGATTTCAGGGATTGGTTATAACGTTCAACGAGGCCATCGGTTTGTGGGTGATATACCAATGTTTTCAGGTGTTTGATCCCCAGGGATTTACACACTTCTAGCATAAGTTTAGATGTAAAGGGGGTGCCCTGATCGGTCAGGACTTCTTTTGGGAACCCGACACGTGCAAACAGTTCAACGAACTTCTCCGCAATTGCTGAGGTGGTGCTGGTTCTCAAGGGGAACGCCTCCACGAACCTGGTGGCGTAATCCACAATTACTAGTGCATATATATTCCCATTGGTAGATCGCGGTAAGGGCCCGATGAGGTCCATGCCCACCCGTTCGAAAGGAACCCCGATGATAGGCATGGGCTGTAGAGGCGCTGCGCTGGGTCGATGGGTGTTCTTCCTTTGACACACATCACACTTGGCGCAATACTCCTGTACGTCGCTGTATATCCCTGGCCAAAAGAAGTGTCGGAGGATGCTCTCGGTGGTCTTTTCTTTTCCGGCATGACCTGCAGTGAGGTGGGTGTGTGCAAAAAATAACACTTGCTCTCTGAAAGAGGATGGTACCAACAACTGGCAAGCGCTGGTCTCTATGGCCTGTCTATATATCAGGTCGTTCTTAATCAGGAATCGGAGGTACGTCGGAGAAGGGTTCCCTTGATTTTGGTGCGCACTATCCCAGGCATTATATAGGGTTCTCTCTTCGGTCTGAGCGAACCGGAAACTTCTATCTATTTCCCAGGGTTCGGGGCTTAGGAATGCTGGAGAGGGTTGCCCTGTCTCGGAAGGTCTCGGGGTAAGGGTCTCCCTAAAAAGCGAAAGGAATTCAGGGTTATCCGTGCCCAGAATCATGTCCTCCGGCAAGGAATCAACTACACCTACCCTAACAGCACGTTTATCCCTATTCGGTATTTCTACAGAGATGGAAGCCACCGGGTATGGCTTCATGTCTCCGTGAACACATCGGATATACACCTGGGCCTCCTGTATATACTGTTCTGGTAGGACAAAGCGCACCTGCACTACTGACTGTTTACACCCTGAATCTAGGAGGGCCCTCACCATAAAACCATTCATCCTCATACTCACGTGAAAGGAACTGTCCAGCTTGGCCGAGTACATCACAGTCTTCGGGAGATATCCCACCTCCATTGGCTCTTCAGGGGGCCGCTTCTGGGGGCACATCCTTGCAATGTGTCCCCACTCCCCACATTCATAACATTGGGGTCCCTTAAACATGGGTGACATCATCCCTATGGCTTTCGTTTTGGCGGCTTTGAAGGGCGATCCCGGTTTCCGGTCTATCTTCGGGTGTGGGAGGGTTTTTGCTGTTTTTTTCTGGTTCCGCGGTGCTCAGTCGGGTTGTGCCCTGGCGTACTGGGCAGCCATCTCGATAGCATGTTCTACTTCCAAGCCCACGTGTTGGCGAAGCCATCTTTGTGTGGCATATGGCAATGCGTCCATGAACTGTTCTAGGTAGATATTGTTGAGGATTTCCTCCTTGGTACACATCTCCGTTTTAGCCATTTGTTGGCGGCCATACGCAAACGAAAGAAGAGGGTCTTTGGGTTCTCGCCTAGCAGGCCTCTTTCTTTTCGAAACTTCACTCGATAGGCTTCCGGATCTAAGCCAAGGTGATCCAATATCACCTCCTTCACCACTGCATAGGGTGTGTTTCCTTGGGTGTTCGCGGCTTGATATGCCGACTGCGCTTCTCCGGTCAGGAGGGGGGCGAGAAAGAAGGGCCATTTGTCCTCGGGCCATCCCAGTGCTCTGGCGGCCCTTTCAAAGTTTAACAGGAACGCATCCGGGTCTTCCCTCCGGGATGTACTTTTGTAAGGCAATGCCGGAGGGGTGAGGAGAGTGTACTCGTGCTTCTCCCGTTATGAGTGGGAGGGGAGGGGGCACATTCCTCAGTCCTTCTATTTGGGCCGTCAGGGAAGATTTGAACAACTCCCTATCCGCTTGGGCTGCTGAAAGCTGACGTTCCACCACCCACTCGAGTTTCTGTTGTACTTTTATAATATGCTCAATGAGGGTGTCCATCTTGTCGCTACAGATGGGGGATGTTGCTGATCCCACTTCTGACACCACGTGTCCCGGGGGGTTCGGCTATGCTCTGGTTGGGGGACACTGAGGGGTCCCAGGGGGGAGAGGATAAGGTAGATACAGAGTCTTTTATCAGGGATTTCAAAAAAGGTTTTATTTTTATATAACTGTGTCTTTGCCGACTCGTTATCCTTTCTCTGGAAAACGCTGCTGAGTCAAAAGGGGGTTTTCTCGAGGTATCCAGTTTGCTGCACTGGACGCTCCGGGCTGTCTTCATATCTCTTCGTCTCTACCTCCGGGGTATGTAACAAGAGAAAGAGAGAGACCTCGTCAGACAGCAGTATGAAACCACAGAACGTAGGGCCGGGGGTGAGGGAAACCAGTGACGGTGCGAACCCTGTACCCGCTGTGAGAGGGAGTGCTCGTGCTGGAAGGATTTCAGAAGGGGGAATTATGTACAGGGGACTGTACACTCAATCTGGAGGTTGGACCCGTTGAGCCACCCAACCCGCTACACTGCCCGTACCTGTTGTAGGCACGCCCCTCCCGTGGGTGTGTGGCGGGGCGAAGCGTGATTCCGTTGGCCTCCTGGCTTCGTCTCTGGTCCGGGGTTCCAGTCGTCTCGTCTTCTCTCCCCTTCTCGCGAACCTCCTCCGTACTCCTCACTTGATTCTCCTTTCTCCTGGGGAGCGTCGTCCATCGTTTCCGGGGCTGGGCTCACATTTGAACTTCTTCCCGGGCAAGTGATGGGCGGGGCGCCGTCGTTCCATGTCGAACAGTTAAAGGGACCGCCGTCCCCAGTCTGGCTTGTCCAGTAGGATTCCTGCTCCTCTGTCCATACGGGGTCCGGTGGCTGTTGAGAGGTAAAGGTCGTAGGTAACAGGGGAGTGGAGTCCCACCAACTACAATGTTCCCTGTCCGTATGGCACGCCCCGTTACAGGGCAGTACCATCGATTTTATACTATTATCTCCTAACCTAGGGCCCTATTAGGATGGCGGACGGACCTGGGTCCGTCCGCCACCCCGGAAGAGGAGGGACCATCAGCAGGGGCAGCGGCGGTCCCTCCGTGCAAATTAGGATGTGACCGCCATCCTGGCGGTCACATCCTGGATGTTTAACATTGCGGCGGGTGCTGCTTGAAGCAGCACCTGCCGCAATGTTAAAAATGCATGCTTCGCATTTGCATGCACAAATGGCATAATAGGAGACCTTGAAGTCATTAAGTGCTGTCTGTCAGAAGAGATAAAGCCTAACAAGGTTTTGGAGGGCTTTACAACAGTTTGCTATAACATGTCCCGCATGCTGATCACTAACAAACCCTTTCAGGATCGATCAGCCCAAAAATGGTTTGATCTCACATGAACTGCTGCTTTAAAAAATTTAAAACAGCTCACCAATAGCGTTCACCCAACACACTAGCTATCAGAGCTGCTAGACTGGAATATAATGCTGTTTTACATAGAAAGAAATAGGATATAAGGCTTGAGCTGATTTGGAACTGGCTTCGCAAACTAGAGATAACAGATTATTTTGTGAAGTTGGAAACTGTCCTTTTTGTCTGAATGTTCAAAATCGAGTTTGGTATGTCATATACCCGCGGATGATTAGGTTTCCCATTTTACCAACATTTTGTGACCCAAAAAACCACACAGGTGTAAATTCATACACCTTAGATCTCCCCCGCTCGTGTCAGTACGAAGCTTCCCAATTAAGTGATATCATCAATGTTTCTGATGTTGGCAGGGCCATTTCAAGATCCCGACCTTGACAGCGCCAGGCCCTGATGGCATCCCCATTGGTTTATTTAGGAGCAAACATACCTTCTGGGCCCCCTAATTGACAAATGTTTTTCAGGTTCAAATCAAAGGATCCCCATTGAAATCATGGAGGGAAGTAATAATTGCGTACAGATTTATGCTAACCAGGTCTTGCAACTCTAGGCGTTCTGCAACAAGTGTACGGAAAGTGTTAACAAATGTATGTCAAACTCATTGCTCCAGGACAACCCAACTTAGCTCCTCAACAAAGAAGCATAAAATGTTCGCTGAATAATCCGAGCACTCAAATAGTATAACATTTTCATCAATGTCCAAACTAGGTTGATGAGTAGTAAGTCCACTTTAATCCATGTATGAGTCAATGGGTAGACAATCCCAGGAGATCTTCACATCAGGTGTCGATTTGCATACAAACAACGAAAATGCTTCCAACAATAATAAAGTTGTATATCCGTCATGGAAAAAACAGCCAACACATGTTTCGTCATTAGGTAAGTAGTACCATAACTTCATCAGGGCTGTACTAATTAGCGACTAGCATCAAATAGATGAGAATAATTAATACGGCTGACCAGCGATGGAAAACTAGAGTCTAAAAGTGCAGTCTAAAGTTGATTCCAAGTCACAGAAAGTAGAATCTATTGGAGAGTACTCCATGGCACATGTGAAAACGGCGAGTCCACTTACCTAACTCATTCATGGATTAAAGTGGATTTACTACTCATCTACCTTGTTTGGACATTGATGAATATTTTATACTATTTGAGTGTTCTGATTATTCAGTGAAGTAATAATTGTGCCCATCTTTAAAAAACGGGACAGAGATTTCCTAGCTTGTAATCGCCCCATTTCATTATTGAATACATCTGTTAAGATCCTGTGCGAGTTATTCTTGAGAAGTTGGAAGATTGAGATAGGGCTAATTCCTTTTTCTCGGTTGTCCAATATGGCTTCCGACCAGACCTGGTCTGGCTTATTTAGAGAAGAATAATGCTGATTACTCTGCTCTACGTTGGATTTTTTTCAGTGCATATTCACTCGTGGTGGATTTAATCCTCAAGGCCTGAGTAATTCTAAGGCATTCGCTCACCAATTAGTGTGAAGAATTTCTACCACTCCATGCTGTAACCGCAGTGTCTTACATTCTCTTGCACTGGGAGCAACCTAGTCCCATTTCCCATTGTTCCAATATCGACCAGACAGTGCTTTACTGAGGTTGCTCCTCCAATGGTCGTGATGAAGACCCCGTTGTAAGGAACTAACCGCCTACCTCTAGTTTCTGGGGTCGGAACGTCGACTTTGCTTACAATCACAGAGCAGACGTGAGTAAGGTATGACATTTTTTTTGCCTTGCTACTGCCCTGTGTGCGACCCTCATAGCAGTGCTGGAATTGGAAGAACTTTTCTCGGGGAATACATACATTTGGGGTCAAGGCGTGGCAATAAATACGGGTTGAAGTCACAGGAGTCATGAAAAGCAGAGTCGAACAATCCACCCATACATTTCGTTTTTTTAAGCTCTTCCACAAAGAAATTGGCAACAAGTAGAACTAGAGGACATTGACACTAAATCTGTTCTGGCTAGAATGGTTCCAAAGGATGCATTTTAAAATATCTTATGGGGTTAAGGCTTCTGCTTTAGAGGTCTTTGTGTTCCCAGTAAATCTCATGGAATAATAAAAATGGTAAAATAACTATGATGATTAATGCATTTGCGGGAGAGATCTGTGTTTTGTCTAGTCACAGTTTTGACTCATACAGTTCTTCAAAGCCTCATCAGGGGTAGTAAGCACTATACAAATGCACTCTCAATTTCAGCAGAGGTTTAATGTGTCTCCTTCAAAGCACATAGTGTAACATTCAGATTACAGATTTTTACTTTACGTAGCTAGTTTAGTGAGTTACTACTTTTAACACAGAGATCCTTCTGTTACTTGCAGTTCTTAAATGGCAGACCTTCTAATATAGCACACTCAGCTATGAAATACGATGTGTGATTTACACACCTGCATGATTTATTGATACTGTATGATGTGTGCATGTGACGTAAAGGAAGCTGACACCATACATCAGGATGACTAGCACAGTAAAAGAATTACATTAACTAATTGGTTATTTAATTGGCTATTTGTGTAAAGACTCACACAGTTCAATTCATAAGACATTCTTAAAGTGCTTGCTCTTTTATCTAGGGAATGAAATAAGTCAAAAGCATGCTCCCAAATCCTAGTTTCTATTAAATGCTTGTGAAGTGATACCAAGCTAGGTGCCTTTGTTTCCCCTTCACTGCTTTGGCACCTAGGTGTGAGGCTGCATACAGCTTCCAGACAGGATTGTACTTGTACAAAAGGAGAGCTGATGGCATTTAGATCAGCCATTTGTCTTGGGCCCAGCTGGAGGGAAAAATAAATAAACAAGCATTGGAAATGCAATAGGTCTCGCATTAGAAAAGTTGGAGCTATTGGTATTGTAAATATAATTCCTTCTTAAGTTCTTTTTATGTTTTTAAAATATTAAAACTATTAATATTGTTTTTTGAAATGCCAATAGTTATAAAATTAGCTAATGTTACACTTATAGCATTAGTAAAGCTACATGTTTAGTTTTCCCCTAACTTACATGTATTGATATTACAAATTTCAATGGCTTTGGTCTTTGCTTTGAGTGTTGCTGTGGTGGTGCTGATTTGTGTTGTTGTGGTGTAGACTGGTGCTGTGGTGTTGCTAGTGTTGCGCTGAGTGTTAATGTGTTGCTGCCTAGTGATAATGTGGTGGTGCAGAGCGGTGCAGTGGTGTTGTTAGTGCGGGCACTGCTGCTCGGGGTATCGGCGAGATTTGTGTAAGTAAATGTAGAGGGAGGGGGAGAGTTGGAAGAGCGAGTGAAATTTGCAGAAACGTGGAGAGGAAAAGAAAGAGCGAAGGGATCTGTAACCTGAGAGATGTGGCATAACAGAACGCTCGGTAGTGCGGGCACTGCTGCTCGGGGTATCACCGAGATTTGTGTAAGTAAATGGAGATGGAGGGAGAGAGTTGGAAGAGAGAGTGAAAGAGGCAGAAACGTGGAGAGTAAAAGAAAGAGCGAAGGAATCTGTAAGCTGTGAGATGTGGCATAACAGAACGCTTGGTAGTTCGGGCACTACTGCTCGGGGTATCTGCGAGATTTGTGTAAGTAAATGGAGAGGGAGGAAGAGAGTTGGAAGAGAGAGTGAAAGAGGCAGAAACGTTGAGAGGAAAAGAAAGAGCGAAGGTATCTGTAAGCTGAGAGATGTGGCATAACAGAACGCTCGGTATTGTGGGCACTGTTGCTCGGGGTATCGGCGAGATTTGTGTAAGTAAATGGAGTGGGAGGGAGAGATTTGTAAGAGAGAGTGAAAGAGGCAGAAACGTGGAGAGGAAAAGAAAGAGCAAAGGAATCTGTAAGTTGAGAGATGTGGCATAACAGAACGCTCGCTAGTGCGGGCACTGCTGCTCGGGGTATCGGCGAGATTTGTGTAAGTAATTGGAGAGGGAGGGAGAGAGTTGGAAGAGAGAGTGAAAGAGGCAGAAACATGGAGAGGAAAAGAAAGAGCGAAGGTATCTGTAAGCTGAGAGATGTGGCATAACAGAACGCTTGGTAGTGCGGGCACTGCTGCTCGGGGTATCTGCGAGATTTGTGTAAGTAAATGGAGCGGGAGGGAGAGAGTTGTAAGAGAGAGTGAAAGAGGCAGAAACGTGTATAGTAAAAGAAAGAGCGAAGGGATCTGTAAGTTGAGAGATGTGGCATAACAGAACGCTCGCTAGTGCGGGCACTGCTGCTTGGGGTATCTGCGAGATTTGTGTAAGTAAATGTAGAGGGAGGGAGAGAGTTGGAAGTGAGAGTTAAAGAGGCAGAAACGTGGAGAGGAAAAGAAAGAGCGAAGGGATCTGTAAGCTGAGAGATGTGGCATAACAGAACGCTTGAGGTACTGAACTGCTCAGATAAACAAACGTGGAAAGATGGGGGAAACGGGGTCCTCAACATGGTGAAATGCTGGGCGGGAAGGGATTCGAAAAGCAGCACCATGGAGAAGGGGAGAGGGTGTGGCGCAACGGCAAGAGCAGCCGCCTTTGGATCTGAGGAACTGCTTTCGAGTTTCGGTGTCAACTCAAAATGCTGTGACTCTGGGCAATTGAATAGTGTAACTGGAAAACGAGAGAATTGGCAGTGCAGTGGTGAGGGGGGAGAAGAAATCCGACACGGCCTGTCGAAATGAAAGCCTTTGATGCAGCAGGGGGTGGAGCGGATCCCAAGTGAAGCTGCTGGCGGCAGATGGCTGGCTTTCATGTGCACGCGCTTTTTTGGGCTTGCGCTTGCGCAATGACCTAAAAAGCGCACATGCACTCCATGGAATCGCCAGTGGTTAAACTCTGGATAAGCCACTATAGAGCTTCGCCAGCTATGCGCAAGCCCATCAGCAGGCGAGCCCTAAAAAGCCCCCTCGCTGCATGAACATTGTTGCTCAGCAGAAAGCAGGCAAAAGTGCAGGCACTAGTGAATGTGTCCTGGTGTCGGGAAATAACACAAGGAAAAGTTCTGCTTACTTTATGTAGCCCAAATTCTTAGCAAGGTGAATGGCGTCCACCCTGTGAAAAAGGTGGGTGGACACTGTCCACCGGCGCCTACCCCCGACTTGTGCCCTGGTTAGAGAGTCTAAAACCAAAGACACGTAATCTAGGAATCCTGTCTGATAGGCATGTCCTATGTAATTAAGAGAGTGGCTTGTTACATGTAGACTAAAATACAGTACTTTACACTGTGTGCCACCTGACCACTATATTCGGTAGCCCTCACTTTTCTGGTATTGCATCAAGACATGTCACAGAAAAAAACAAACACATATACCTAAAAAAAAAGTTAGACCCACTGGCTTTGCCAGTGCTTGTTAGCTGCATTGAATACATTAATAACAACAAGTTTGTTGCCAATAATTAGAACTGAAAAAGATTAGATTCTGAAAATATGAGATGGTGAATTAAACATAACTATTGTCTGTGGAATGGGTAGTGGCCTCCAGCGTGCCTCAGACTAGAGGTGGATAGGCCAACACATTTATAGAGAAAGCCGAACATTTTACAGAGAGAGCCAAGGTAGAGCTGAGCCAAGGGTCAGCTGTGGCTCTAAGAGCCCATGCACGAGCTGAGCCCTGAACATATTTGGCATGTTAATTATGCAACAAACAATATGTCAGCATATTTAATAGTGTCTTAAAAAAAATAAACTTCTTTAATCCGAAAAATCATTTAACCGAGGTGCGTCAAATTATATCTCTGCATTGAAAAGAAATTATTAAAAGAGTGAGTTTTTAAACACAGACTGAGAAACATTATTGTCCCCTTAACCCCCCTTTTTCGACTGTTGATCGCGCGCATGTGCAGAGGATAGACGCCTCTCGCTATTCTGCAGATTCTCTGGCAGCGCCCGCCGAGGGTCAGGGTCAGAGTCAGATCACTGACCACGGACCAACACCGACCCCTGTCAGCTACGGCAGGGCAGCGCTCTAGCTGAAAACGTGAGCGGGAACGGCGGGGACAGCCCAAGAGAGAGGGGCGTTACAGCGCGTTACAGCGAGTTACAGCGCTGCGAGTGCTGCGAGAGTAGCGGGAGCGGCCCGGCGGAGGCGGGAGCTGCAGCTGGGAGTCAGGAGCCGCAGCAAGCTACCCCCGTGGGTCAGCCCGCCCCCCCCGCTCGAACATCTGATAAACTTTCCTGCATCCAGGTGGCCAACGGAGGAGCCGCAACTGCGTTTCTGAAAACAGGAGAACAGGTGCCTGCAATGTGAGAGGCGAGGCTGGAGGGAGGGAAGGAAGGAAAAGACGAAAAGCAAGCAAGCGCGGCAGCCATTAGAGGCCGCCGCAAAGTAAGAGCCGGGGGTGGACCCAGGGTGGCGGGTTGACTAGGTCCTCCCAGCCTGTGGCCCCCCATGCGCTCCGCTTGTTTGCCCACCTTTGACCAATTGCCAGTCGCCAGTTGCCAGTCGCCACCTGCAGTTCGCAGTTTGCTGTCATTTTCCGTCATTTGCCATTCCCTACCACTCTCACTCATCAGCGGCAAAGTCCAACTAAACTAAACAAAACCAGCAGTAAATTAGACAACAACCCAGATATATTGACAGCAAATCGACAACGCTATTCATTCTAACTCGTTATAAACTCATTATAAACTTATACGCGAACAGAGTTAAAAAGCCAGCTGCCAACGGCTAACAGAGACACAAGTAACAAAGAAGGCTAACATCGCTTTATCAACGCAGCCTGCATACTTCCCACCTCACTGTCAATCAAAGGGCCAATCTGTACTGCCCTCTACGCAGCAGTATGAGGTCGGGGAGACTACGAGGCGAGGATGCTGCAGCATTCCTATCACAGGGGAAGACAAAGAAAGCTAAGGGGGGTCCCCCATGTATGACCACCAATGGAGTGGCGGAAGAGATGGGGGAGGAAATCGAAGGGACAGCCATGGGCAGGGGTAAGAGTCCCGTAAAGACAGCCCAGAAAGCTCAAGGCTCTATTGCAACAGCCCCCGCAACAGACTCCGCGGACCTTGCAAAAAAGCCCCAGGGCACGCAACATCAATCTGATATTCTTG
The DNA here is from genome assembly GCF_964263255.1 of Lissotriton vulgaris. NCBI lineage: Eukaryota > Metazoa > Chordata > Amphibia > Caudata > Salamandridae > Lissotriton > Lissotriton vulgaris. The sequence continues at coordinate 717,469,242 of NC_141689.1, read as the reverse complement.
GTCTACTAAGCTCGGACGAAGGAGCCAATAGGAACAAGAACAAGGACAAGGACAGTACAACCAGCAGCCCTGCTGTGAATAATGAAGGAAACAATTTGAGAGATGTAACATCACTCCCGGCACACAGCGAACAGGCTCCGCACATAAAAGCAAGCAAAAGAGCCCTGATAACGGACTTCCTCAAAGTTTGTCAAAAACTTTCCACTGGGGGTGGGAGTGGGAAGGTACCCCCACTACAAGACTCCGGCTCCAAATGCAGCAGCTTACAATATAACGCTCATATGGAGGGCACAAATAAGTAAGACAAACGGTCCGTATCACCACCATACCGGCCAAGGTGCTACAGCGAACCCTGCAAAGCCCAGACCGCAAGGACAAGAAGGAATTCTGGGCGCAAGGGGCCCGGCCCTCTTTGGCTAAACGATTTAAAGATCCAACAAATAGCTAAAGACTTAGAGCAAGTTAAGGGGGAACCACCCATTCAGTCACCACAAATGTCAAACATACTGCCGGCGTGCGCCCTAGTACACTGGGCCCCGGACGCAGCTGATGACTCGGTCTTTCAAGAGCCGAGTTTGCAGAATGTACATCTAACTCAGAACACGTCCACGACCAAAACTGAGGAACCCCCTCTGCAGTTTCAGGTGTATCCTCGCGTTGGAAAACCGTGCCCAACGCCTCAGGCAATCTCTTACAGTCCAATGTCCAGTCACCCAACGTTATGCTTGAAAAAAAAGCAGCGCTCTTTTTCCACCGGACGAGTCACTGAAGACACAGAAGCTATCAAAGATAGTCCGATATTGAAGCTACAGCAACCAAATTTAACAGCACTTGAGACTGAAAAACTCAAACGAAGCCCACGCAAGTCATCAGCTCTACACTATCAAGGTCCAGGGAAGGAAGAGAGCACCGATAAGAGATCAGGGTGCGACCAACCGTGTGAGCATCCCATCCAACCAAACCACTTAGTCTACTCTGCTACATCTCCGATCTCCATTCACAGACACTCTCGGGGGGAATCGCCAGAGAACAGTCAACCGGTTTCCATTTGGCCGCAATTATTAAAGACAATGGAAACCATAGGAGTCGCCATGTCCTACCACGCGGACAAACTGGACACTCAAGTCGACCTGCTCCATCTCCTGGCGTCTCTCGTCCAGGGGATTGAAGCAACCCTTCAAGAATTAAACACCATGATTACAAAGGTTCAATTGAATAAAGATCAGACGTTCTACACTTGTCACTGCTCCAACATAATAGACAAATTGGCCACAGTTCCCAGTCTGATGTCCCAAATACTGGGGGCTGTTAAGGATTCGTCAAAAGACGCCCCCACGGAAACAACCACAACATCAAGTGATTTAACCGGCAATCAGAAGTCAAACAAGGACCAAGGTAGGCTGACGAGGCTGACCATTGCTGGCAGGGGTGAAGAGAGTCTTGAATCGCAGGATCTTCTACACTCCCCCCCAGCAAGGGAATACAGGTCGTCAGCAAGCCCAGACGACAACAACCTGGTAAACCGCACAGAGGCAGACGAGTTAATTCAGAAGCCAATTCCCAACGTCGCGACAGCCGCTAATCACACCAAACAGGCTCCAACGCTTACAAAGAGAGAACGGAAGCGACTAAGGAAAGCCAGAAATGCAAAAGCACACAACCGAAGGGCCCCTCAAACCTCTCCGGGAAACTCCATCAACAATTCCGTGACCAAGGAAGTCGAACAGCACTTCGCGTGTGTCCCACTCCAAACCAAAACAATGTTAGAGCAAGGGACCACGTCGAGGGATCCCTTACCCATCAAGGCACCCTCAATGTCAAAAGGAGCAGCAGGTCACACCATGACAAATCAGAACGCATTAAAAGTGTACAGTATCTTTAAACCGGTGGGACAAAAACCAGATCGCAAGGAACCACTTCAAGAGCCTGGAACCAACATAAACATCAATCAAAGGACGGAATTAAGCGACAAGAATACAACTAGCCAAGCCCCAGACATCAACAGCCAAGTTATCTTTGTCAATGCAGTAAAGATCAAGGGAGTCAACTCACGTGACACACAGGGCGGCGAATCTTATGTTCCAGTCCCCAATGGACAAGACCTCGCCAACAGCATACATATGGTAAACTCACACCCATTAACGCTAGTGGTTGACCAGGCAGGAATGGCCCTTCCATCTAATGATGCGAGCACTCGACCAATAATCCAAAAGCGCCCGACCCCAAGTAATAAAATCGAGTTTATTCCACAATATTGTTCAAGAGGGCTCTATGATATCCTGAATAGAGGGGCCATTTTAAGACTTCTAGAAGAAATTCCAGGCCTACGTCACTTAAAATCAAGCGACCTCGAATCAATAGAGTTCAAACCAAACCCTCTTCAATCAGGCTCAGACTCGACGATAACAACTTGGACCAATCATACCATCACAGATCAAATCCTCTCTCATAGGGAAGTTTTCGCCGCATGGGATATTGAACTAAAAAAAGTGGAGCCTGCACGCTATCCCAGCCCGCTGCAGAAACAAATCCCAAAAATAAGCCTTTTAAAAAATGCCAAAGGGCCAGATTCAAGAAGCAGCACCGAAGCGGAAGTGCAGCGACTTAGACAATTTACAATCACTTTCGCTCACCAAAAGGCAGATACGCCCGAAAGACCTCAACACGCTATTTCGGGCTCAATCCCACAGGAACGCAGCTTGAACTGTTAGTAGATCAACGATGCGGGAAAAGCAGGGTTGCAAGATCTGCTCATGGAACATCAACGGCTTGTACACAAAGATGGAGGAAGACGACTTCATTGAGTTCATAACCCAATTTAAAATACTACTGTTCCAAGAAACATGGCAGACTAAAAACTCGCCTTTAGTAGGCTACAAAGAATTCTTTGTCCCAGCCCAGAAGGAGGGACGTTCCGGAAGGGCCAAAGGGGGCCTATCCATCTTTACATCAACTGATTTCACCTGGTCACCAACTTGCATCGACTTAGACTCAACATGGATGCAATGCATCAAAGTGGAAGTTTCCCCTAACTTGGGCCTCCTGATCGTTAACCTCTACTTGCACCCTAGCGGAAAACACAAAGGAAAAAGGATAAAACAACTAGTCACTACAATTAAGACACTGAAATCAACCTACCCAAGCGAAAACATGATCATAATGGGAGATTTCAATTTGAACCTAACTCGCAGACAGGAGGGAACCCTCCCCGCACATATTGAGCCACGGCAGGGCAATCAATGCAGACAAAGTGCATTGGGAAGGAAATGTGCCTCTGAATTGGAAGCTCTCCATCTGTACACCCTAAATGGGAGAGGCCATCTGGACAGACCAGCCGCCCTAACGAGGGTCTTTAAGAACTCAGGCTCTACCTTAGATTATACTCTGGCTGACCCCGACCTATTCCACCACATAAGTGACTTCCGGATACAGGAACGCGTAGAAAGCGATCATTTTTCACAGACCCTCATCCTGACCATTCAACCCACAAAGTCAGAGAAGGCCGCGTCATTGACCTTGCATACACAAATCTTCAATTTAAAACGGCTAAACTGGAACAAAGGAAATCTCTCTACCTTAATGGCATCATGCCACGAATTGTTCCTACTATCTGAAACATCGAGCGACATAGTCAAAACGTGGGAAAACTTTGTAATGGAGATCAATAGGAAACATCAATTCAACAGCAGAGGAGGCAAACCCATAAGAAAGGGAGTTGGGGAATGGTACACACCGAAACTGCGTCAACTAAAAAGGCAAATAAACGCTTTACTCAGGGCCGAACGCAAAAAAGATCCCCAGCTCTCACAACCCGCGCTGAATACAATCGAATGCCTAAAAAAAGAACTAAAAAGAGAGACCAATTTGGCAAAGCGAATGCACAGGGAAAAACTAGCATGTTCCATACTTCACGCAAGTAAATTGCAGAATTCGAAAGACTTTTGGGCAAAAATAAACTTCATGCTAAATGTCAACCATCGCCAGTTTAACTCAGACATGACGGACCACCTCTGGAGTAGTCACATCGACCAATTATACAACTCCTCGTACAAGTCATTTACGGACAATAACATCGAGCATCTTGTGGAGCTTTCTCGGTCTAGCCCGAGTAAAATGCCAGTTCCAAAAATCACTGGGAATTCACTGATACCAAAGACTACAGGAGACACGGATTTGTTCTCATTAAAGCAAGTCTCAAATACTATAAAATCACTGAGAGCAGATGGAGCGCCCGGTCCAAACGGACTTCCCAACGCCTTATTTAGGAAAGACCCATCGTTTTGGGCCAGTCAACTAACACCTTTGTTTGGTCAGAGCCTAAAGACCGGGAACATCCCCGAATCATGGAGAGGCAGCATTCTGCATCCAATCTACAAATCCGGGCTCCGTTCTGACCCCAACAACTATAGGCTTATAGCCTTAATTGACGTGGAGGCTAAGATCTACGCTTCCAAATTGTTGGTAGAACTGGAATCCTGGGTGAGCAGTACAGGGATCATTCCCCGGACACAAACAGGCTTTCGGCCAGGCCTGGGCACCTTGACCAATCTATCCGCGTTAACCCTCCTTGTTAACAAAGCTATCTATAACTCCACCCCGCTGTATACTTGTTTTCTGGATCTAAAAGCGGCCTTCGATAAAGTGCCTAGATCAAATTTTTGGGCAAAAATGAAAGCCTGGGGCGTGCCGCCAAAGTTGCTGGGAGCTATTATTAAACTCTACACCGATACTTGGGTCCAAGTGAAAAAAGGAGATGGTCGACGCCTGACCAGGAAATTCCACACAACTAACGGCTTAAAGCAAGGCTGCGTTCTGGCCCCAAGCCTCTTCAACATCTATACTGCGGACCTAGAAAGTTTCATAAGCACCATCCCGGGAGATCCACCAAAATTGGCCAACTCGCCTATAACAAGTCTCCAATACGCTGACGACATTGTGCTCCTTTCAAAAACCCCCATCGGTCTACAACGTTCGATCTCTAAACTGTCGCAGTACCTTGCGAACGCAAAACTGACTATAAATCTAAAGAAAACTAACATCATATTCTTCTGTGGCTCTAGAAAAAAAAAAAAGTTTGTCTGGAGGATAAATTCTACCCCTCTAATCCAGGTAAATCATTATAAATACCTGGGAATCTTACTAGACCACCGATTAAAGTTTAAACAGCACCTAGACCAGGGGGAATCCAAAGCAAAGCAGCTTCAATTTGCCTTCAAAACAGTTCAAAAGCAATTAAAAGGTCATTCCACCGGCCACATTCTCAACATCGTAGCTGCCAAATTTTTGCCATCATTGACATACGGTTCCGAACTACTGGCAACCCGGGACGCTACAGCGTTAAATCTCGCCCAATCTAGGCTGTTCAAAACTCTTTTCTCAATCCCGAGACACATTTCGCAAGCCCAACTCCGTTTGGAGTTCGGTCTCACTAACCAGCTCCCAGCAAGACAAGGAGCACTCGTCAATTATTATTGGCGTATGAGGGAGGCAGAATACGATTCCCTGGCCCACCTTTGCTGGTTAGAAGTCGAAAAACAGGCCGGGCAGCCAGACTCAATATACAAGATCTTGAGGCAAGCGTTGGAGGCATTAAAACTAGATGAATCTTGGCGTCTGCCCATGACATATTCTGCCTTCAAACTGATAATCAAGAAAGCAGTCAAACAATCATCACTATTCATGGACAAAGCAGCAGTGGCTGGCAAAAGCCATGCCTGGATCGTTTTGCCATCATATACCCACCTAAAACCCCAGGATTATTTGAGAGAATGCTTCAGGGACCCCTATAAAAGGAAACTAAGCCTTCTAAGGTTGGGTTGCTTCTCGTCCAAAGACCTCACTCCCAAATGGCTACGGCAGTGGGCAACTCCCGATTGACGCCTTTGCGGCAACGGCGTAGAGTCTTTACTGCACCTCATATGTATATGCCCGGCACTCCAAAATCTAAGAAAAAAGGCTTCTTCGATCTCCCTTAAGAGAAGCCCAGGTGAGAACTTGCAGGGCGGCGGTGATAAGATGCCTAAGCGGTTCTTGGATAGAACTATCATGTAAAACCATCACATTTTTGAACCTTGCCGCCATAGAGCTGGAAAAAAGGGCACCATCCAAAGAGGTCCCTGGACAATAGGACAGGCTCTGGCAGACCACAGACTTTTCCTCCCTTTTTTTCCAATGGTTGTTTTTGTGCATCATGAGTTAATAATAACGAGCCTCTTGTTTGAATAACCATTATTCTTTTATACTTTTTTCTTCTCTTTTTAGACCTTTTTTTCTGCCACTTTTGCAGAGCGTGTGATTAATTTTTAACTCGACTCAAAGTTTATTCTGTGTTGTTTTTATGATGTAAATACCGCTTGCATGGTGGTAAGTCCACCCTTTTATGATTTTTTTTAAATCAAATAAAGTATTATTACACTGCCCTTAACCCCCAACCCTAACAACGACGCTCTTAATGAACTAAGAAGTAAGTTAGTTGTCATATGGTTGTTGTGTGGCAAACACAAATGATGAAAGCTGGCAATGTTGTGCACTAATCCTTTATTTAAATTGCCAAGCAGACAGCATACAAGGTCTTTCTCAGCGATCATCCTAGGCTCTGTGGTAGCTGACATAGCCTGGAGCTCTCATGGAGAGAAAACAGAAAATTAAAACAAACAATCTAAAACTTAAAGATACTTGCATATAGCACATCTCCCTCCTTATAACTTAAGAAAAGAAAACACTAAATAAGGCGTAATTAACAGTACAAAGTAGAATAATTGAAAAGTGTAACGTTTAATAAAAAATAGAACATAATCCTCCAGATGCTTAGGTTCACAAGGAAACATCCTCCAAGGAATGAGACACAAATGAAGACACATCATATACGGTGTTGCTAATATTTTCTTCAGCACCTAGTATTCCTTCCCTCATAACACACCTGGCACACCGGCCACACAGGTTTTCTGGACACACCAGGTACTCTGGATACATCACTGTCCAAAGCACCCCTCAAACAAGCACCAAAAGAAGGTTATTTCAGCCTGCCTCAACCCTGATTTGGATCTATCCAAGTCTCTTTTCTGAACAGCCTCATCCTTTGGATAATTCGCAATGCTCCTCTTACTCCACCAGCTCTCATTTTCAACATTGACCAATTGTTTAAAAACGTGAACAATAGATGTTCTAGGTTAAAATTTGGAAGACGTTTTAATAGAGCCGGTAGGTTTCTTGATCCTTACCTTTTAGTGTAGTTCCTATATTCCCAATGGGCTTTGCGCATTGGAATAATATATACTGTAGTTTAGACGTAGGACTGAAGTCGACTAGGTCTCTACCGAATATATTAAACTTAATTGTGAGTGCCAGCTAGCTCAGAGGTCACTAGAAACTTTCTCGAATTCACAAGAAGGGATTAGTTTCTGACAACTGCATAAACATGACAACTTTGTTTCCCAAGAATAAGAAATCAAATCTCTAGAGTCGCGGAAACAATAGATAACTATTTTACTCAGTCAATCATGCATGCTTCGTTTCACCAGAGATACATAGAAATAGAGAGACAGGCGTTTTCAATAAAAGTATTTATTGAACAGTCTTCTTTCTCAAGCATTGGAAATGAACTGCTACAATCGTAATACTGGTTATAAAGTACAATGCATATAATACGAACAGTATTATAAAGTAGTACTGTAAAAGCATGATATGGTTTCTAAGCCATAAAGTGCATAAAATGTATAAAATACATACAGTAATAAATAATGACTAAAAGTACTCAACTGGTGCTTCTAAAATTCGCCTACCCCGGTGTACCTAACCTAAGTCTAGTACTAGGGGAGGAGTAGCCTAAGTTTAGTAGTTCTCTGCCAGGAATCTATTCCAAGAATTCTCTAAGAGGTCTAATCAGCTCCGTACTTTGGTTTTAGAATGAAGGAGGTCTTGTATCTCTCTCTCAGGACTCGATTTCCCAGATACCCGCAAGGGTAAGCCGGAAACACTGGAGCTGGATTTCTCGGCAAGAGAAAAGACAGTGTCTCTCTCAGTGCGTCAGCTGGAGGGTCGGCTTCCTTCAGCACTTGCTGCTGCAGGGCGTCGGGCAAGTAGATAGTCGATCTGCTCCAAACCACTGTGTGTTTGTCTGGGCAAACCTAGGCATATTTATACTTTCAAGGTGCAGAGTTTGACGCATGATTAGACTTAATAACATCACTCAAAGGCTAAATTCTTGGAAAATACCAGGAGTTCTTGGAGAACTTAATATTCAAGCAGGGGGAAGTCCCTAGCTGCTGAAGACGGGGTTTTCCAAGAAATTGTTGTTAATTCTCGGAACTTAGTGGAAGTAGCCATGCCGTATTTAGGCTGATGGCTTAGGCCAATTATGGTAGTGATTTCTATGCCTATATAAGGATATGATAAAGTATACCTATATAAGGGCATGAATCGGGAAAATTACACTAGGGTCCAAGATTCGTTTACAACAACTTCATTACCCCCTTGAAAATCAATATTTGTAATTTTTCTCAAATTGTCATATCTGACTATGCTCTTGCTCTGCACATTTTCAACCCTCAACTTTACTTCATTCATATCAGGCCTAGTACCTTCCCCTTGGTTTTATCTAGGACCCAACTGGGGGACAACATGTTAGATGAGAACCTCCCACCTACCAAGACAAACGGAGACACACCAGTAGTTGAGTGTGGAGGGTTGTAGTAACTCAAAACACTTTCAGCAACAGCTTCCCACACATTCAACCCAAACACCAAAGCTAATTGTATAGTTCTTTTAAGAATCTGGTTTACTCTCTCCATCATGATATTCCCTTGTGGACTGTACAATGCTGTAGTTAAGGGACTAATTCCAAGTATTTTCAGAAAGGAATACAATTGATGTGATTTAAATTGAACACCATTATCTATAACAGAAAATGTCGGAATGGCTTTGAAACGGAATTGCTCACATAAGAACACAATCACATTACTGGTGTTCAGCTCCCTCATGAACTTATAAGAGATCCAGCTAGAATGATTATCCACCACTAAGAGGGCAAACCCCAAATATTTATGAAGAGAATACATGGGCCCTATAAAATCCATATCAATCTTTTCCTACGGTTGTTTAAAGAGTTGCACTAGACACAGTGGTACACTAGGAGTGCGAATAGGCTCATCCACCTGTACACATTTACCACAGCCTCACACAAGTATTTCTACTTCAGTGTCCATTCCAAGTCACCAGTAATCTAGCCTCATCCTTTATTTGTTCTTGTCAACCCCAGATGACACTGGTGGGCAATTCTAATAAATCTTCTTCTTCGTTCTCCTGGTGGGATCAACAAGTTTCTCCTCAACATTAGCACACCTTCCATGCTTAGTTTGTCTTTACTTTGGTAAAACGAGTTTAATTCATATAGGATAGAGCTCTCCCTAAACCACCCTTGAGCAGTCAAGGTCTTGAGCATACATTGGCACACATCACTTACTGCACAGTTCTTCAATTCTTGCAACAAAATTCTGGGGTCCATTAGGATGGCGGACGGATGCATGACCGCTGTACTGGAGGCTGCGGAAAATGCACCTCATCGTCCGCCAGCAGTTAGCCTTCCGTCCGCCATATTAGGAAGGGGAACTGGGCACATTTACCGTCCGCCGTGGAAAAACGTGAACCGCGCGGGAACACACCAGATACCATGGCGGACGGAGCCAATCCAGGCTCACCGCTGTGCGGAATGACGTCCCGACCGACCGCAATATTACGTAGGTGGAAACAAACCAGAACACCGCAGCGGAAACCCCTCCATCTCATAGACGGCGGAAGCACCACCACGGAGGGGGAAAGCAGTGCCACGAGACCCACGCACGGACCCGACCGCCATGGACCCAGCCCTACACGCCTTCCCGGCCCTGTTCGTACTTCACTACCAGCAAGTCATGCACCGTGGTGGACGTCGCCGCAGGTACGCAAGCATGCAATACACACATACCACGCCACAGCATGCATGAACACTGTTACCTGTTCACACCAGCAGCGTCGGATTGGCAATGAGGGCACTAGGGCAATGCCCGAGGGGCCTGTGTCCAGTCCCAGCTGAGGGCTGCTTTTTTGGGCAGCCGTGGTGGACCGATTTGGGCAGTCTCTGCATTTGTAAACGACCGCCAGCAGCCCAGTGGGTGCCTGAGAGGCCTTTCTGTAAGTAAATGGGCGTTCATTGGCACCCTTCCATCAATGGCAGAGGTGTCACTCCCTTACTCTTTCTGGGCCGGCCCAGTAATATATGTATATTGAGCGGTGCAGGGGGCATGATCAAAACTCGCCTCACTTGTTGTCAGGTGCGTCACCAGTGTGAACTGATCCATGGTAGACAGGGCATGTTGTAAATCACAAGAAATCCACAATGCAAGTACACAACAAGCACGGACACTGACAAAATACACAACATGAGTAACTGAATTTATTAAACATCACAACGATAGCACTCTGATGTACCCAGGAGCCAGACCAGTGGCCAGTACACATTGCAGAGCATGTCCATGAGAAGCTGCACAACCAAGGGGCAAGAAGCAGCACAGTTCTAGGCAGGGCAATGAGAGAGTTCAGAGCATGTCCATGAGAAGCTGCACAACCAGGGGGCAAGAAGCAGCACAGTTCCAGGCAGGGCAATGAGAGCGTGCAGAGCATGTCCATGAGAAGCTGCACAACCAAGGGGCAAGAAGCAGCACAGTTACAGGCAGGGCAATGAGAGAGTGCACAGCATGTCCACGAGAAGCTCTACAACCAAGGGGCAAGAAGCAGCACAGTTCCAGACAGGGCAATGAGAGAGTGCAGAGCATGCCCATGAGAAGCTGCACAACCAAGGGGCAAGAAGCAGCACAGTTCCAGGCAGGTCAATGAGAGAGTGCAGAGCATGCCCATGAGAAGCTGCACAACCAAGGGGCAAGAAGCAGCACAGTTCCAGGCAGGTCAATGAGAGAGTGCAGAGCATGTCCATGAGAAGCTGCACAACCAAGGGGCAAGAAGCAGCACAGGTCCAGGCAGGGCAATGAGAGAGTGCAGAGCATGTCCAGGCAGGGCCAGTGGCCAGAACAGAGCAGGTACATCTGAGGCAGCACAAGTCAGTGGCACATTGCATCATAACGGAAACAGGGCCAGTGGCCAGAACAGAGCAGGTACATCTGAGACAGCACAAGTCAGGGGCACGTTGCATCATAACTCAAACAGGGCCAGTGGCCAGAACAGAGCAGGTACATCTGAGGCAGCACAAGTGAGGGGCACATTGCATCATAACTCAAACAGGGCCAGTGGCCAGAACAGAGCAGGTACATCTGAGGCAGCACAAGTCAGTGGCACATTTCATCATAACTCAAACAGGGCCAGTGGCCAGAACAGAGCCGGTACATCTGAGGCAGCGCAAGTGAGGGGCACATTGCACCATAACTCAAACAGGGCCAGTGGCCAGAACAGAGCAGGTACATCTGAGGCAGCACTGGGATATGTGGTGCATAGACACTGCCATGGACAACAACACCGCCAGGATGCCTACAATGGACAGTCCAGCCAGCAATGTAAAAGAGATGTGTGTGAGAAGGACTGAAACTCACACCAGAGAATGAGGTGGATTGTGTACCATCGGAGGTGCAGACACACTGGCAGCACCTGACGTAGGAGACTGAACAACAGACACAGCGCTAGCATTTAATACATGAGAGATAGCTCCATACACAGTGGCAGTACCTGATACAGGAGAGTGAACAACAGATGCCTTTTCCCTTGGAGATGCCTTTTCCTTGGGAGATGCCTTTTCCCTGGGAGATGCCTTTTTGGGAGTGGACATGGATGGGGACGCCTGAGTGCCCTGTGTCTCATCTGAGGGGCAGCTTATGTCGTGCTCTGCTCTGCCTCTAGCTTTCCCATGGGATGGTGTCTGTGGCCTGTTTTGCTTTGCCTGCTGCTTGTGTTGGCTCTGTGTGCCATATCCAGAGTGTGAAGCAGGATCGGAGAGGTCACTCTCCTCTGTTACAGCCTGTGGTGTAGACGCAGGAACAGAAGCTGAACTTTGGGCATGTGACAGCTGAATGGCTGCCGTCACTTTCGAGGACAAGGACTGGACAGTCCTGTGTATACCAGCCACATCCCCATGCATCCCCTCCATGAAAGCTACCACCTGCCCCAACTTCTTGTTGTGGTCTAGGAATGCATTTAGCATGTTAGTCTAACCCACACACAGCTGGCGCAGCAGGTCAACTGCCTCAGCACTGAGGGCATTTTGGCACACAGGGTCAGGTGCAGCGGTGCCTGGACCAAAGGACACTCTGTGTCTCCGACTCTGGCGAGCACAGGCAGTACTTGTTGCAGTTTGCAGGAGTGTGGGCCCTGTATGCTGTGTGCCGGTTGAGGGGGTTGATTTCCCATTCCCTGTCTCACCTAACAATGAAGACTCACTCCGGCTGTCGGATGACGAGGATGTTGGTGTCTCAACACGTGAGTCCTCATGGTCACCACTGACACCCTCAACGATGCTGCTCACATCTGTCTCTGTCGTATCCTGTGTTACATCAGAGCACGATGCATTGTCACCAACTGCCTCTGTTGTCTGTCTGACACTGCCCTCGTCTTATGCTGAAAGAAAGAGAGAGATGTGGGTACATGTAAGTGCCAGAGTCACAAACTTCATAGGCAAGTGGTGGACAGACCTGGAAGTCAAAACAACATGTCGAACCCAGCCTGTGCATCCACAACCTCTTTCACCTATCCCCATTAGCACAAATTGCCTATACTTCTGAAACATGTGCTTCAAACATGCGGACAAATATATAGGTGATGCAATGAGGCCACAGATCTGATTGTCAAGTACAGGGCTAGACACAGGAATGCACCATGTATGTCATGCTGCAGGGAAACCATGCCAACTGCACACAACACAGCGTCCACTCACAAGCAATTGAAGCACACTGCCAACATCACAGAGGCAAGTACTGGCTCTGACATGCAACCTATGTGGGCACACATTAAGAAAATGAGCCCATACTATAGACTCACCCCCAGATTCCTGCTGTTCCTCACTCAAACGTGCAGCCAGATCAGGATGTGTCACTGCTAGGATGTGTGCCATCAGTGGGGTCATGGTACGGTGTGCCAACCTGCCAGCACGTGGAATCACCCCCAGTGTCATCTCCGACACGTTCCTGTTGAGCCTGGAGATGTCGTCCCACCACTTGTGGCAGTGTGTATGTCGCCTGTTGCACACCTCAACGGCACGCACATCGCGTGCTACGGCCCTCCATATGGCCTTACGCTGGTGATGTTTGAGCTACGGATTTGGGAGGTAAGAGGAAGACATGTCAGTGTACATTAGTCAGTCAACACAGGCACACTGTACATGTGAATCACATAAACATAGCAGGGGAACAGCAGATATGGCTGGTAGGTACATATGCCATGAGACTTACAGAAAAGGTATGTGAGCCACACACAAACTAGATGGCTGGTATGGGGTTTGGAACAGCACATGTACCAGCATATACATATCTTTGTGGTGTCCATGGGTGAATCAGATGTCATATCATAGTAGCAAATCAGCCTGTGAGTGAACCTCACAAACCCCAAAATGTCCAGGCAGGGCTGGAGCACACCCACATTGCCCTAAAATGCGCACCACCGACCGACATGGCCCTGGTGGAAAGGGATCTGTGCCATGGCCCCAGCATGGAGGGACATGGACATGCAATTCCCACACCACCCCCACGGATTGTCACATGCATACAACAGACCTGAGTCAGCCCACTAATTACTAGCCTTCATACGGCATGTGCTCTGCGACACTGCGTGCCACACCCATCTCAAAGTGCAGACCGCGAATCATGAGGAACTGGGTACATATCACATCACCATGCACACAGCATGCTCAACTGTGTCCCACACAGCCCACAGCAGGCCCAGACAGCAGATGCACAGAGTAAATGGTGCACACCATGCCCCCTCATTTACATCACACTGCACTTACCAGCACTCCAGGGGCACCGTATAGCCTCCCATACTGGTTGAGCACCCCGTCCACGAGGACATACAGCTCCTCAGTGGTGAAGGGACGGGACCGGATCTGCACAACCCTCGACATCGCGGTGTCCAGGACACTAGCACAGCAGCACCTGATTCTGTAGGGAGCAGGCAGCAGCAGGAAGAGGTGATGGGTGCGGGGAACGGCGGTGGGTACCGCTATCTGCATGGCGGGCCCCTAGACTGAATGGGTATGGGCGGTGACTCACCGCCAGGGAACGGTGGTGGGTACCGCTATCTGCATGGAGGGACATTCCAACTGCCATTTCACAATGTAGATTTAAATGTTGCGGAAAGCCTGCCCCGCCCCCGCGGTATGCGTGAACCTCCATCGCGGTGCCGGAAACTGGATGCACTTAAAAGATGCACCATAGCTGCAGCGCACGCATGACCGCGCCGGTGTGTCCCCGCCATGGCACCCTATTCAACAGCCAATGGGAACCGCCATCGCGGTTGCAAAATGCAAGTTTGAAAATCGCAGAAGGCGTGCACTGGCACCGCGGGGCCAATAACTGCATGGTCAGGCACACATTCCGTATTGACAAGGGGATATGGGTGGCAGAGCAGGCACATGGTACCTGCCAACACATCATGCTGTGGCGAGGGCGCTGTTCAAGGGTGTCCATTGGCCACCATGATCATGCAACAGGGCAGTGCAAGCATTGCAAGTTACCACCCAGACCAGTGCTGAGTGCACATGTCAGGCCAGTGCACATCTGTAACAATGTAGTCATGTGGTGGCTTACATGTGACAAGGGTTGTTGGTTAACATTTATACAGTTCAGTGTTAACATGGACCTGCAGATTGTGTTCCATGTGAGTCTGTGCTTGGTCTGTGCAACAACATGTGATGATGTGATAGATGCACTATGATTTTGTTGCTGTGTGATGTATGCTTGATGGATTGCCCTCTCATGTGTCCATTTCCAGTCTATGCAAGTCTAGTCAGAGGTGCATGACCTCATGGACTGTGTATTTATGTATTGGCATGGTGCAGCACAAAGATTTGTGCATGTGGGGATGCAGATCCACACATGAGGTGTATGTTGCGCAATCAAGGCTGTCTGTGCTACATGTGGAAACGTGCCTTTGTGCATACACATGGCTGTGACGTCATTGTGGGGATGCCAATGTGTGGCAAGTCTACAGGTGTGCCATTGTTGGGTGCCAGGGCCAACCCACATGTAGTCTGTGGTACCATCACTGGTGATGTCAGTCATTGTTGTTGCTGTGTCTGTCATGATCACAAATGTGGTACAGCTGTGTTGTGTTTACAATTGACATGTGCTCCCATCCTAGGAGGGCTCCGAATGTGCACCGTCCATACACTGTGCTGGAGGACATTGTGGACGAAGAGGTGATACACAGATTCCGCTTGGACCGTCACACATTGCAGATCCTGGTTGCCCAACTGGAGCCCCATCTGCAGCCACACAGGGAATATCCCGGTGCAATAACACCAACGCTAAGGTGATGGCGGCACTTCACTTCTTCGCTACTGGCACTTTACAGCACACGATTGGTACAGCAGAGGAGATGTCCCAACCCATGTTTAGTGTGGTACTGCGTGATGTCCTGGCAGCCATGATGCTGTTTAAGGATGAATATATCCATTTTCCAGGGGCAGCGGCATTGCCAGCTGTGAAGGCTGATTTCTACGCTCTGGGTCGGATTCCACATGTGGTGGGTGCCATTGATGGCACACATATTGGTCTGGTTCCACCACAGGCACGTGAACACATTTATCGTAATCGGAAGCATTACCACTCCATCAACGTCCAAGTGGTGTGCCAGGCCAATCAGATCATCTTGCATGTGTGTGCCAGATTTCCAGGCTCTGCACATGACTCCCACATCCTGTGGAGCAGCAATTTGCCCCAACTGATGGCGAATATGCATCCGGAACGTGGCTGGCTTGTTGGTGAGTTGTAAGTGTCAAACACTGTGTTGTATGTGTGCTCTGCTGACCCCCACCACAGTGGTAATGTTGGATGTGCCTGTCCACCTCTCCCATAGGTGACTGCGTATCCAAACCGCCCATGGTTGCTGAGCCCAGTACGGAATCCCACTACCCCAGGTGAACAGCGATATAATGTGGCACATGGCAAGACACATTGGGTGGTGGAACGCACATTCGGGCTGCTGAAGTCAAGGTTCCGATGCCTGGACAAGACCGGAGGGGTCCTGCCTTACTCACCCGCAAAGGTCTGCAAAATTGTGGTCGCCTGCTGCATGCTCCACAACCTGGCCCTGCGCAAGGGTATCCCCCTGATCCTGGACCAACAAGTGGCTCCGCATGCTATCCCGCCCGTGTCCAGTGATGATGATAGTGGAGAGGAGGAAGGTGTGGACTAGAGATGTCAGCTCATTGAGCGCTACTTCCCTTGAAGGTGGGTGTCAACGTACGGTGTTAACATGGTATGCGGGAGGGGTGGTTGGTGATGATGTCTGGATGTTGGTTGTGACTGCTGCCTGTGGTTGGTTCCCTTCTGGATGCAAATGTGTGTGGGACATGGTAGTCATGCACGGCTCAAGAATGGTTATGTTGTGACTGGTGCAAATTGTGGAGTGGATAGATAGCACAGTTGTGAAGTGCGGTGTGGTGTGAAGGCTGTTATGCAGTCTCCTGACATGTGTATGTTGTTATCTTTTTCTCCCTTGGTCGCTTCATTTTCATCATGAGTACAGACAGGCATTGCTCCTTGGACATAGTAACGTCTACATCATTGTACACCCTGTGATTGAAAAATGGAGAACACACAGACATGAGTGTTTCAAGGGTGTTTATTTACAATGGTGGCAGTGTTGGTGGAGTGCATATTTCCAAGATGCGGGGGGGTGGGGATCAGCAAGTTGAAAGTCATGAAGGATGAGAACATCGTGTAGAACCCACATTGTTGTGGGAACCCAGTACAACAGATGTATGCGATGGCCTGGCGGTGTGGGGAGTATAGTCAGCAGAGTGAATCACAGGCTCAGGGTATGGTGAAGTCAGCGCTGGCTCCTCGTCTGGCAGCTGGCTGGTGCTTTGCCACTGGTTTCACCTGGCTGTTTCCTAGGACGTCCCCTCTGTATTTTGGCCAGAGGAGGGCTGCTGTGGGGGCAGCTTGCTCGGGGGACACATCCCTCTCTGTGGCCTCAGGGGATGTTTGTGGAATGACATTCTGCAGGCCACTGGGGGGAGGGGGAGGTGGTATATGGCCTGCAGGCTGCTCCCTCCGAGCCGCTGCTTGCTGCCCCATGATGTCCACCAGTTGTGCCATCCTGTTGTCGATGGACCTCAACAGCGGCTGGTGCTCCAGTGTGTCTTGGCGTGCCTGTGCCTGTGCACCCTCATATACGTCCACGACCCTGTTGATGGCATCCAGGGCCTCGGCACCACAATTGGGTGGGTGTTGCTGGCCAACTGCCCTTGCACCTGCCCTCCTGTCCGGGACCTGTTGCCTCACTTGGGTCCTAGCCCGCATACTCTCCCTGCTCTCCAGGGATGTGGAGGGTGTTTCATTGTCCAATGGGTCTGGGAGAGTGGCACAGGGAAGACTTGTTGTAGTAGTGGTGGTGGTGGTAGTGGCAGTACAGGTCCCGACGGCAGGGGCCACTGTTGTTGTTGTGGTCAAGGTGGTGGTGACAGCAATGTCCTGGGACCCAGAAGGCACTGGCGACTCTGGTGTACCGGCTTCATCATGAAAACCAATACTCTGTGGAGGGTCTAAGGGAAGTTTAGAGACCGGCCTAGGTTACAATCCCCAATAATACTATTCACTACAAGGAAACCTAGGGGTCTTGAATATGAGGAACAAAGGGAACCTCTATTGAGGGGTAACGATAACTGTTAAGTCTATCGAATACCAAGGTGATCTACCTACTAATTTAAGCATTCAAACAATACACACCGAACCAAATAGTGGGTGAAACCAATGAGCAAATATAGGATACCCATCAAAGTCTTGTTGTGATCAATACTATCATCCGGTCATCCTTCGAGGATGGTGTGTCTCTAGATCATTGAGACGTTTCTACCAAACCCACGGTCGGAGTTGGGTTCCGACCCACAAACACTCCAGGACCATGTAAACATTGATATATGACGGGAACCAGTGCAGTGCAAAACCAAAAAAGAAAGTGTTGAAGTGGTGATTTAAAATAGGATAGAGGGCAAAAGGAAAAAAAACTTTAATAGAAATTGGCCTCTTCCTAATTAAAACCAGGAACAGTGCATGAAAAGACAGTTTCAAACAAATAACTGTATAGGGGCCAACATGTTTCAGGCTTAAGGGCAATACCCTAGGCTTTCTTCAGAGCCTCTGTTCTTCAATTTTGTATGCTACTGCATGTGTTATTCAAAGAAAATAGTGATTAAACTATATAAAAAGGATATGTATGACCGGAACTAATTATTCTTTTCTCCGTGTCAATCCACAAATGTCTCTCACCTGAAACAGAACAACACCATATGAAAAACTGTGTGAGTGTTTGATACTAATCACCAATTTTAGGTAAGAGGTAAATTATCACTCACCCGGATAGACCGGAGACCAGACCTCACCTCTCCTGGACCAGGCTCAGGAATTTGGAGGCCCGCTCTAAAGGTGTGAAGAAAGAAGTGGCATGACATAAACCACGGAACTATCATTGCTGCTCCTTATAGTTTACTGTGTAGCCACCAAAAGTTTCCCTCACATCCTTTAGTAACCCATTTAACCTCCCATCAGTAAAAAAAGCTCATCCAATGGGAAAGGACACCAAAGCTGCTATATTTACAAACAAAGGGTTTTTGAAAAATAGGAGAGCAATCTCCAATCTAGGTTTACAGGGCTATAGATGTAAAGAACCCCAGGACAATTCTTTAATTAAGTTCCATGAGAAGAATCAAGGTCCTAAAACAAACAGAACTAGGAAAAATCAGCAGGAAAGGACCTTGCCTACCTGTCCGTCGTTGCCTCTGGCGGATCCTGAGTCAGGGGGAGGCAAGGACTGGACAACTTCCAGTACTTTAAATAGTAACTGCTTAGGGATATTGTCCAATGATGCCTTAGAGCAGGAATGACCATGAGCTGATCCAAGTAAAAAGAAAGCACCAATCGCCAGCTCTCAAAATAATATTCAAATGTGACATCCTAGAAAAGAACCAATAGCCTAACTGTGGGCTAAATGGAACTTCCCAGTTGCTCTGCAAGCGTAATCTCGCGATATTTCGTGAACTACTAAATGACATCACTCATCTTAGAGTTGTAGTTCTATGCCCAGGGAAAGCGTTGATAAAAGGAACGAGGGTAAAGGCTCATCATGTAATTCAGATTCCATCCTCGTGCTGTCTAGAGTGAATTGCTCCTGGGTTTAGAAGCGGCTCGATAAAGTTACACATTCTCGGTGGAGCATCGCTTAGCTGTTGCGAGCATCATCTCGCGAGACTCTAGGAACTACCGGATGACGTCATCACACAGTTTTTCATATGGTGTTGTTCTGTTTCAGGTGTGAGACATTTGTGGATTGACACGGAGAAAAGAATAATTAGTTCCGGTCATACATATCCTTTTTATATAGTTTAATCACTATTTTCTTTGAAAAACACATGCAGTAGCATAAAAAAGTGAAGAACAGAGGCCCTGAAGAAAGCCTAGGGTATTGCCCTTAAGGCTGAAACATGTTGGCCCCCTATACAGGTATTTGTTTGAAACTGTCTTTTCATGCACTGTTCCTGGTTTTAATTAGGAAGAGGCCAATCTCTATTAAAGTTTTCTTCCTTTTGCCCTCTATCCTATTTTAAATCACCACTTCAACACTTTCTTTTTTGGGTTTGCACTGCACTGGTTCCCATCATATATCAATGTCTACATGGTCCTGGAGTGATTGTGGGTCGGAACCCAACTCCGACCGTGGGTTTGGTAGAAACGTCTCAATGATCTAGAGACACACCATCCCGAAGGATGACCAGATGATAGTATTGATCACAACAAGACTTTGATGGGTATCCTATATTTGTTCATTGGTTTTAACCACAATCACTATTTGGTTCTGTGTGTATTCTTGGAATGCTTAAATTAGTAGGTAGATCACCTTGGTATTCAATAGACTTAACAGTTATCGTTACCCCTCAATAGAGGTTCCCTTTGTTCCTCATATTCAAGACCCCTAGGTTTTCATGTAGTGAATAGTACCGGCTTCATCCACAGCATCCGAGGTGTCAAGGTCATCTGCACCGGAGAGTCCATGGTCTGAGGGGGGTGCCTGGTCTTGCCGGTTGCTGACATTTCCTGCCAGTTCACAATCACCTGTTGTACAAAGGATAGAGAGTCATTGATGTGTACTGCACAGGTTGGTTGCTGTGACAATTGGGATGTCATGTCATGCAGCACAAGATTGACGGACTCATCACATTGTTGTGGTACACAGTACTGGGCATCATAAGGGGTTAGGGTGACATACGCCACTTGCGTAGGTGTCACACTGTGGTGGCCCCTCAACCAGGTACACCCCTCCCTTTGAAGATGGCTACCTACCTGTTAGTTTGGTGAGAGGGGTTGCATTGCTAGCACAGGGTGGCGGGACTCCATCTTGCTGAGCTGTGTGTGAAGGGGGCCTGTTGGGAGTTGTAGTGCTGGTCCCTCAACCAGGTACACCCCTCCCTGTGAAGATGGCTACCTACCTTTTAGTTTGGTGAGAGGGGTTGCATTGCTAGCACATGGTGGGGGGACTCCATCTTGCTGAGCTGTGGGTGAAGGGGGCCTGTTGGGAGCTATAGTGCTGGTCCCTCAGCCAGGTACACCCCTCCCTGTAAAGATGGCTTCCTACCTGTTAGTTTGGTGAGAGGGGTTGCATTGCTAGCACATGGTGGGGGGACTCCATCTTGCTGAGCTGTGGGTGAAGGGGGCCTGTTGGGAGCTATAGTGCTGGTCCCTCAGCCAGGTACACCCCTCCCTGTAAAGATGGCTTCCTACCTGTTAGTTTGGTGAGAGGGGTTGCATTGCTAGCACATGGTGGAGGGACTCCATCTTGCTGAGCTGTGGGTGAAGGGGGCCTGTTGGGAGTTGTAGTGCTGGTCCCTCAACCAGGTACACCCCTCCCTGTGAAGATGGCTACCTACCTGTTAGTTTGGTGAGGGGTTACATTGCTAGCACATGGTGGAGGGACTTCATCTTGCTCAGCTGTGGGTCAAATGGGCCTGTTGGGAGTTGTAGTGCTGGCTGCTTAGCCACATGTGACCCAGGAAATGGTGGTTGCTCAGTGTGTGGGTGGTCATGGTGGATGCATTTTGGCCCTGACATTCACACGTTTGGATGAATGTGTGCTCCACATGCATGGTGTGGGGCCTAGGCAGAGTATCTTAGCAGGTGTGCAAGGCAGTACTTGGCATTGTGGTTGTGGTCATTAGGTTCTACTTACCAGCCTCCATTCCCTCAGCTATTCCTTCCAGGCTCTCCGGGTGCAGTATTCCAAGCACATTCTCCTCCCATTCACTGTATGGTATTGGCTGGATGGGACTGCCGGTGCCAGAACGCTCGGCCCGCTTGCGGTTCTTGACTCTGATTGACTTCACCTTTGCCTTGAGGTCGTGCCACCGCCTCTGGATGTCTCTTTTGGTGCGTGGCACGGTCCCTGATGCGTTTACTCTGGTGACTATCCTTTCCCACATTCTGGTTTTGTTGGCCAGTGTGGTCTGTTGTACAAGGGCTCCAAACAGGTTGGGTTCTACACATATAATCTGATCCACCATGACTTTCAGCTCACTCTCTGTGAATTTAGGCTGTTTCTTGTGGGCCATGGTGTGTGCTGTGCAGGGAGTTGGGGTACAGGTGTGTGGTTTGTTGGGATGGTGTGGTGGTGGATGGTGAGGTGTGTGTGTTGATGTGCAGGTTACTGTGTGGCTATTGATGTATGTGGTGCTGTGCTCTGCTGTGTGCCTCTTCCTCTCAGTTCTGCTGTGATGCAAAGGATTGTGGAGATGGGAGGGGCTCCTTTAATTTTCTTCTTTGTGGCTGTGTCCCAATGGTATCTTGCAGTCAGGTATGTTGTGGGTGTGGACCCTTGCCTGTCAGGTGTTCCACCATGGGGGTGAGTTTTTGATGTGGGTTATTGGGGGAGGGGTATGTTCATGGTAGGTTTGGGTCCTGATTTGCTGGATTGCATGGTAACTTGCAGCCGCCATTTTTTTTGCGGTCTTACCGTCGCGGGGGATTTGCTTTGGCCCTTCCGCTGATACACATTTGTCGATGTTATTTTCCGCAACGGTCGTGGGAGGTGATTCTTTACGTTGCCCTGGCGGTGTTATCCTAATCGTGTGGCCGGCCACTCCGCTGCACTGTCGGCGGTTGGGCCTGTTACCGCGGCCACTCAGTCCGCGGCGGTCGGTTTTTTCTATGGTTCTGTCCGCGGTTGGCGGTCTTTGGTGACATCCCTCCACCGCGGACGGGTTTTCTATGGTTCTGTCGGCGGTCTTTGGTGGCATCCGTCCACGGCGGTCGGGTTTTGCTGGAGGGGAATCCTAATTGCACCGCCAGTTTCCCCACGGTGCTGTCGGATGGTCATTTCCCGCAAGACTGGCGGTCAGGAAGCTTTCCGTCCGCCATCCTAATCGCCCCCTATATTTTCTGTAACAAACACACCATCAGTCATGCCAATCACCTATTCTGCATTTTCCTAATGCTTTCACTCTTTAATGATACTGAGGGCCATCTTGATAAAAAAATATCTGCTCTACAATTCTTTCCCCCAGCAATATGTCTGACCCTAAAATTGTATTAATACATTTTGGCCATTAGTCAAACACATCTAGGACTGGCAAACTAGTGGTTTGTGATCAGAGACCCACCAAAAATTCTCTACCCCACAACAAAAGTTGAAAAACGTCTGGTATCCCATACACATGCTAATGCCTCCTTCTCAATAGTACTGTAATTCTGCTCTGCAGACGGTAAGCGTCTGGAGGCAAACAATATAGTGTTCTCTTTGCCTTCAAACATTTAACTCAACACAGACCTTAATCCTAAGGCACTGGCATCTACTTTAATTACAGATGGGGCATTTGTTTTGAAAGGATGAACAGCTGGTGCCTTTATTATCACAGTTTTAAGATTAGCAAAAGCCACATCTTGCTCATCATCTCATCCAAATTAAGCACCAGCACTTTCCTTAGAGGTTCTGTTTACAGTACAAAGTTCTCTATAGATGTTATGTTATGTTATGTTATTTTATTTTTATATAGCGCAAATTACCACTGGTCTCTAAGCGCTTAAGAGAAGAAGCAGGGCACTGCAAGACTGCAGGGCAGCGGGCTAAACAGATGTCAGTGTTGCTCTGAACAGATGTATTTTTAGCATCTTTCTAAAGGGGAGCAAGGCTGGTTCCCTACGTAAGGACTCTGGTAGGTCATTCCAGATCCGTGGCAGGAGAATAGAAAACGCTCTGCCCCCTTTGGTCTTAAGGTTGTAACTAGAAGAGGTTAATCTGCAGGTCTCTGAGGAATGCAAAGCCCGTCCCGGCATGTACTTTTGTACTCTGTCTTTTATGTATTTTGGCGCATCTCCTTGTATGGCCTTGTGGGCTATGCACAGGCTCTTAAAGTGGACCCGCTGCTCTATAGGCAGCCAATGCAATTTATCCAGCAGGGGGGTAGCTCTTGTGCGCCTAAGGAGGCTAAAAATTTGCCTAGCTGTGTCATTTTGAACAACCTGCAGCCTCCGTAGTAGCTTCTGTGGGATGCCTAAATAAAGAGCATTCCCATAGTCAAGCCGGGAGATGACCGTAGCTGATACAATTGATTGTAGGACGGAGGTGGAGAGGAGAGGGACAAGTTTCCGTAGTTGCCTGAGTAGGCTCATGCATGTACCCACTACTGTCGATACCTGGCTAGACAGCGACAGCTCAGAGTCGATCTTCAGACCTAGGCTCTTTACTACTGGTACTGGTGTTGGTGCCCCACCTAACTCCGAGGGCCAGAACAGTTCGCACCAAGGGCTGTTTTGAACTGGGACAATATGCACCTCGGTTTTGTCCGGATTAAATATTAGCGAGTTAGCTGCCATCCAGTTTACAGTGTAACTGAGAAGATTTCTCACAGATTCTTGAGCCTGGCTGGTATGGTCAAGGTGGAACAGGAGTTGGGTGTCATTCGCATAGATAAAGACCTGGCAACCCCTGCCTGTGAGCGCCTCCACCAAGGGATGCAGATAGATGTTAAAGAGGAGTGGAGACAACGCAGAACCCTGGGGGACTCCACAGGTCAGGGAGCCCAAGGTCGACACCTGGTCCCCCATTCGGACTCTCTGGGTACGGTTGGTCAGGAAGGATCTTAGCCACTGGAGAGCTTGTCCTTTTATGCCCAGATTCGACAGTCGGCACAGCAAGATGTCATAGCTGACCGTGTCGAATGCCGTTGACAGATCTAATAAAATCAGGGCACTCGGGTATTTGTTATCGGCCCTGCATCTAAGCTCATCCAGAACGACACCATCACCAGCTCAGGGCTATGATGTGTCCTGAAACCCGCTTGTCTAGAGTGTAGGAGATGGTGATCATCTAGATATTTTGAAAGGGATTTCAGGACATGTTGTTCCAATATTTTAGCAATGAAAGGGAGCTGTGAGATGGGTCTGTAGTTTTTTACGGCTGACGCATCCGCCCCTGGTTTTTTCAACAGGGGAGGAACCCTTGCCTCTTTCAGCATTTCTGGTAAGTAGCCCAGATCTAAGGACTCATTGAGTAGTTCCAGGGCCTGCTTTTCCACTCCCAGCAGGGCCATTTGAAAAATGCCCGGCGGGCAGGGATCCATTGTCGAACCAGATTTGGTCTGTTTGGCCACGGTGGTTAAGGTGACCTGGTTGAGTTTTGGAAAGCTGGTCAACTGACTACTCCGGCAGGGGAGGTGTGATGGAGCATACTGGTCTAGGAGACTATGGTCTACGGGATTTGCAGTGATTTCTGAGACAATATCCCGAACCTTTTGAATGAAAAATTCCTGAAACCTATCACAGGTCGGCAAGTCTCCTGTGACGTTTTTGTCCCCTAATTGGCTCAGTTCTTTCAGTATTGCAAAGATCTCTTTATGTTTATTTCCTGCCAAACTAATCCTAGTTTTGTAGAATGTTGCCTTTTTCTCTAGGATAGCTGATTTATATGTGTCAAGGATGGTTTTATAATGTATTAGATCTAAAGGTTCATACCTAAGTCTCCACCTCCTCTTGGCTTGATGGAGGGTTTGTTTTTTCTCCCTTAAGGACACGTCGTACCAAGGGGCTCCTTTCCCTTTATCTCTGACCCTTACTTTCCGTTCAGGTGCTAAGACCGCTACTCCCCCTCCCCTACAGATACCAGGCCTATTTTGCCAGATCGCATCACAGGGCTGCCACCATGTCTGGCGTAGAAGTGTCTCCCAGCCACGTCTCAGTAAGAGCCAGGATATCGATATTACCTTCTTGTAGAAGGGAGAACACTTTAAGGTGATCTTTCTGCAAGGAGCGCGTGTTGAGAAGCGCTATCTTCAGACCCTTCCCTAGGAGGGCTTTGGGCTGCCTCGGTGACCCCCGGGTCCCTTCCCCGTCCCTCTCCCAGTGACTATTCAGCAGCAGGGATTCTGCTTGGAGTACTGAACGTACATTGTCCTCAAGCCCATAGTTATCAGCTTTGAGTGCCCATAGAGTCTCAGGAGTATACTTCAATGCTTGAGCAGGGATTGTGGCCCCTGGTCCAGGCCAGTCGCGGACGGGCGCAGACTGGCTTTCCTTTGTCATGCCATCGACGCGCCACCCGGTGCGTCCGCTGAGCGCGCCCGCTGCGCGTCGGTTCCATCTGCTCTTTTTATGGCGCCAGAACTAGAGCACTGACAAAGATGGCGGTGTGGGCTGTGCCACCGGAAGTTAGGCAGACCGCACCCGTCACTCTGCACTCCCTCCACACAAACAGCACCTCAAGCTGCGGTGGACCGGGGAGAAGTGACCGGGATGCGGCGAAAGGTAGGCAAGTATAGTATGACCCACAATTTAAAAGTGCCCCCGAAGTGTGTTTCTGCTCAGGCAGCTACCTATGACTACACCAAGTTAACACAAATTAACACAGTAAAATGCAAGTAATTTTAAAATATATTGAGTTGTTAAAATTCAGTTTTGAGGCTCCGCGTTAGCTACTTCTCTCTAGATCATGAGTTAAATGTACATAACCTCAAAAAGGACCTTTACTGATCTTTATTTGTGGGAGGGGAGTACTTGTCTATTGCCTGCAATAAATTCTCCTGGGGTTCAATCCCTTGACAGGAAATCTTGTGCTCTAGCTATTCGACCTCCTTCACCATAAATCTTAATTTCTCTTTCGTAACCATATGCCATTGCTGCTTAAAATACCTAGTACCTTATTCAAAGTATGGACATGTTCATGTACAAAATAAGAAAATATTATCCTGGTAGGCTAAAACTTGTTTCTCATTTCCCAAGTGTTGATACATCAACCTCTGAAAAAATGACGCCACCAAAGCAAGGCCAATAGGCATGTGCAGAAACCTTTACACTCCAAACTCAGAGGTGAAGGTAGTTGGAGAACGTGAGTGCACACTAAGTTCCACATCATGCTAGGTGGCTTACAGATCAAGTTTTAAAAAGAGCTATGCTCCTCCTTGTACAGCAACATCTCCTGGATCTTGGGGAGTTGGAAACAGTCCAACAGTATGTGCTTGTTTAGGGACATGAGATCAACTCACATGCTCAACTGACCAGATTTCTGAAATCAAATGTTCAGTACCTGGTCTTAACACCATCTCAAATGCTGCCTGGTCCTTCCCAACCCACAATGTTGTAACCTCTTACAGCAACGTACACTTTTGAATGAATTACTCTGTATGTACAATTTTTAGTACGCATCATGTCAATCTCATGCCCACCAAATGCCAGCGTTTGAATGTCTGGTGGCAGCTACTTAACATGACTCCATTATCTATACTACTATTATAAAGAGAGAACACAAACCTTTTGGCAAGGTAAACTCAGGAACCAAAGCGCCATTCCACACACCCAATACATTGTTGTAATCCTCAGGGTTCGCACATGGACATAGGCTATAGAAAAAAACAAAAAACGTAAGTTTAAAAATATAACTTAAAAAAAAAAGTAGTGCCCTGAAAGTAGCGCCGGCCCCGACGCTGCGCTGGCCGCGACGTAACGCAGGCCGCAACCTACGTGATGACGAGAAGGAGCGGCCGTGAAGTGTGGAGCGCGGGAAGGAGCGGCAGCTCAGGTGCGTCATGATGAGGAGGAGCGGCGGTGAAGTGAGGAGCACGGGGAGGAGCGGCGGCTCAGGTAAGGCTCTGGGACACGGGAAATGTCAGGGCGGGAGGGAGCCGGTGCGGGAGGTTGGCCCTGAACAAATGCGGTTGAGGTAAGGCTCAGGCTCTAGGGGCAGCATTTCAGGCTTGCGTGCACTCCCGCCCCGCCCCGCCCCCGCCCGCCACGTCATTGTCCGGGACACAGACAATGTCGTGGCGTGCGGGGGCCGGGGCGGGAGTGCACGCAAGCCTGAAATGCTGCCCCCAGCCCCCTTCTGCCCAAGGCAACGCTGGGGCGGGCTGCTAGTTGTCTATAAAGTTTGTCAGAAATGATCATGAAGGGTGAGTCCACTGTGACATCCAGGTTCACCTCACCAATATGACCAATAGTAATCAGGAATTCCTATTCCATTTGATTTACCATGAGCGGCTGTCATTTTGGTGGAGAGCACCATTCTCTATGTTTCCAGTTCCTCCTGACTTTTAATAATGTTAGAGTCAGATTGTTTGCTAGCATATTCTACTTTCTGTGTGTTCTTGCAAATCTTGCAAAATGCCCAAATTTCCTGCACTAGATGCACGTTTTTCATATAGCAGGGCAGTTGTTAGCATGTTCCATACATGACTTTTAGACCCAAACTCAAACACACTCCATTTGGACTGTTGGAATTCTTTTCACACTTCTTGGTATCACCAGTAGAGGGAGAAAGTTGCTTGTGTTTGGAAGAAATGGGGCTTACACTTTCAGACAACAAATTCTGTTTGAATATTCCCTGTTTTTTTAAGCCACTATTGATCTTTCAATACACATGGCAATATCAAGAGTTTTTTTTATCATTGAGAGATTTCTTAAGCAAAGAAGTATTTCTATAGGCTTGCTGTCATAACAATTGACCACCAGCTCTCAGATATTTATCTGGCAGGCTTCAAACTTGCATGTGAAGGCTAATATTCTTAATTTTCCAAGAAAGCCCTCTATGGATTCATGCTACGACTGACGATTTGTCTTTTAACAATGATGCTTACATCAACTTTAAAATGATTTTCCAACCTGTTACCAGCTTCAACAAAAACATTCCAAGCAATCAAAGTAGTAGGTACTAGAGGTGGCACATGGCCAATAATTCTCTGACCTCTCCCCAGACAGTTAAAGATCATTGCTTGGTTCCTAATGTGATCAAAATAAATTCTATCAATCGCTATCAAAATAACTCTGAAATGTTCTATGCCACTATTTCTATTTCGTTCTGGGGACCCCTGGTTCAGGTCAGAAAATGGATAAATGTGCAATCTACATTTTGAACTGATGATGGTAATTTGAGAAAATTGGTAGAACTCAGAGTTGTATTAAGTCATAAATCTGTGTTAAGGGTCAAAGAAGAAACAGCAACTGGTAGCTTGGTGAAACACTAAGGGGAGGAAGAGGGCCTGAAAAGAGACTGAAAGGCATGGTGATGAATTCATACCACCGATGTTGCTATTGGAACTCTAAAAATCTCTGATGAATGATGATAATGGGAACCGCCAAATTTGCGACTTTGAGACACAGCGTACTAGCCACTTTCCTTCCTGTAGAAGATCACGTAATAAATGTATGCCCTCCATCTGTGGTGATACACAACCCAAGAGTTGAACTCCTTTAGGTTCAGAACCAGACGAAAACCCTGATCCTTTTTGGGTACCAAAAAGATTTTACTGACAAATCCCATGGGGTGCAAGGATGTCTGCACCACCGTCCCTTTGGTTATGAGGGACTGCACCTCGTCGTCTATTAAAGATTTTTCTGTTTGGGGAAAAATGGAGAGAGATGGAATACTCCCCTGATTTGGGGTGGAGTAAAACTCCAGTTGAAAAGCCTGGACCATCTGCAACTCCCAGGGGTCCCGTGAAATTGTCGAACAATTGTGAATCCGTTCACCCACCATAACCTCTGATTGAGAAAGTAAGGTAATCGGTGTTAGAGGAATCTGTGGTGTTGTCTCTGCCTCGGTAGCCCCCACGATAGACACTATCTCGCCCGCCTCGTATGGGGTAGAAGTTAGAGTAGCTTTGTGGGATGCCCCAGCCTCTGGGTGTGTATTCACATGTGGCCTTTTGAAAGCCACGTCCTGACACACGTTCACTATTGCGTCTGACCCTGACAAAAAGCCCTCTCTTGAAGACCTTCTTTAAAGAAGTTTGAAGATTGAACTAATGTTGAAAGGGTTGAAACATACTTTCCTGAGACTTTGACAAACTTGTCACTGAATAACAATCTGTTAGCTAACTTCACCGTGGAGGCCAAATCCACTAGTTGAGGATTGATGCGCAACCAAGTTTCTGACAAAAAGTCTAACCAATACGTGCACATAGAATAAAGAAATTGACTTAGATCATGGTCTTATTACATGACACTTGAGTAGTACTTGTATCAATCTTTAACACCCTTCACTTTTGTTTCCGGAAAACTGTGGTGTCGGACAAACCTACCCATTCTCTACCTATACTCACATATTTCTCTTCAAGCTTGATTCTTTCAAAACGGTTTCCTGGAATTACTTCCCAGTTGTGATACATACTTTTTATTGTACCTTTTTCCTTTCTGTGTCACTATGGCTGCGGTTGACATTCCGCAACATAGTCGCATTGTGGTGCGTAATCACTTGCAGAATTATATTGTCACCGTGGATGTCATGGCCGTGATTATGGTAGTGAGTGCCGAGGTAGCTTACTCTTTCGAAATTTTTTACTCGTGGGTGACCTTCCCAGCACTAAACGGGAATACTACTGTGTTTGACACGTACACTCCCACTGCCGTGCATCTGGAACATGCTCCATATAGGACACAGGAAGTTCCGATTAACGCTTGGCAGCAACAAATTTGGTTTAATGGCATCCTACCCCACACTTTGACAGCACCAAGGTTAGGTCCTTTGTCCAAATGTGCATTTAAGATAAAACATGAGATATCTCTTCCTTGCAGCTACTTACTGGCGGCATAGGACGTCTTGCCCCCTGAAATGTATTGAAGACGTTCTTTCTGGTGACTCTATTGCTGTGTAATAAGACTGGTAAGCTCAAGGGCTATGTCCTATGGTAGAACAAAGATGATTAATTGAGAGTATAGCTTGAGGTTTGAGACTTTCTTTTCAACTCTACTGTATGATAATTCAGAATTACTAAATTACAAGTAGTGTGGCTCCTAATACTTAGCCCCAGTTATATATCTAGGATTCTTGGGTACATGTATTAGGTCTGGTCCCTTTCCCTAAGAAACATAGGTCTTACATAATTTTAGATTCTTTCTTGTTGTGGTCATGTTGTTGAGCTCCTGTCGTTGTGCAACAAAATTAATTTGTCTAAACGTTTTGGTGGTGACAATATGGTTACATATTTTTTGTAAATATATATACACATCTTTTTCAGATCCCTTGGTATCTGCACAGTTATGATGAGAATGGTCCTGATGAAGGCTGTTTAAGCTGCCGAAACGCGCGTAGACCTGCGACGGGAGCCTAAAGTTACATCTTGGCCCGACCTTTTTTAGCGTTGTCATCTTGCTAAAATATTAATTCAGTTCCTTTCACCATCCTAGTCTGGAGTTTGAGTGTGGTATGATTGTTAGCACGTGAGTGTGTTGAGAGATATGGGTGTTACCAAGGGTTATTAATAAATAATTTTGTATGTTGTACATATTCTTTTGTTGCAGATATTTAGGATTTAACTGTACTTGTCCTGAAAAATTGTTTGATATGAATTGAAAAATGTTTGTCTTGTGATTTCTGATTGATAACAGAACTCATATAAACTAAAAGATAAAAAAAGAAAAATAAATTTTATACGTTTTGAATAATTTCAGTATTTTTTCTATTTTTTGTCACCTGGTTAGATATTTATAAACTTAGTTGTGTAAGTGAATTAGCAGGCCACCGCAGGAACAACTTTCACATTAGAATTGTTGCTTATTCCCCTCTGTTCCTGGGCCACAACGTACTCTATTGAGGGGGTCCCTTCGTACATGTTGCTAGGTCCTTTGTCCATTCCAGGCGAAACTTGGCCTGTTTTGGCTGGATTTACGCCTCATCCTCAGCATGGGGCGTGTACCGTTGCTGAATTAAGACGACTACATGTAGTCGCAATTACCGTAATTAGGTCGTTAGTGCAATACATTACCCGCAATCTCCTGGGCGGGGCTCCAGGTGGTTCAGCGCTTCCTGCGGGACAGGGCGGAATGAAGCTTAGTCCTGTGATGGTCAACGCTGTGATGGGCAAGCACCCCCAGAATAAGGATGATTTTCCTTTCTGGCTTGCCGAGAAGTTTGAACAGCTGGAAGCGGTATTTCCTAATACGGCTCCTGGTGAAAAACACAGGATTCTGACAATTAGCATGCCTAAAGACTTGATCCCAGAAGCTGGAGACTGTGAGACATGGGGTAAGATCTTTGCGGCAGTGTATATGAGGTGCTTTGGCACACTATCAATGACTGTCCTTCCGACGGTCGTTAAGCGTGTTCAAGATGAGCACGGACCTGAGGCAGTGATTGAATTGGGTATGCGCATTTGCGGCAGTTTTGACGTAGTTTCCGATCTCGTACTTGCGAATGTCAAGGAAGATGCTGTGAGCTTTCAGGTGTCTAATGCTTTGCAGGCTGTGCCCGATGCCGACAAACCCAACAGTTACCAAGAATTATTGTGGCGGCTTATAGGACCGTGGGCCGCAATAGTTTGGGAGTCAAGCCATTTTCCACTAAAGAGAAAAAGCAACCCCAAGGGCTGAAGTCAGAGACTGACGAACAGCCCAAGGCTAAAAAGCAAAATTGGATAAAAAAACAAAAACAAGGTAAACAACAACGGCAGAAACAGGAGTCTCGTCCTGCTTCTCCAGTGCCTGCGCCTACAGAACGTATTTATGACTTGCGCAGTCGCGCGATGATAAAATCACCTGATCGTTCTCAGGTTTCTGAACAACGCTCTCCTCGTTCTTTTCAGGACTCATCAGCCCCATCGACCGATGGTGGAGGAGGCGGCAGAGGTCGGGGTGGCCAGCAGGGACGCGACCAGCCCTGCCCGAAAGACAGTAAAGGCAAGCAGGACGATTCAACACCGAAGAGACCCCAGTTTCAGAAAAAGAAAGTTGCTGCTTTAACAGCGAGATATGCCACAGATAGTGAGAACGCAGCTTCGGAATCAGACATGGACTCTGACCTTGCTGGA
The DNA here is from genome assembly GCF_964263255.1 of Lissotriton vulgaris. Taxonomy (NCBI): domain Eukaryota; kingdom Metazoa; phylum Chordata; class Amphibia; order Caudata; family Salamandridae; genus Lissotriton; species Lissotriton vulgaris. The sequence continues at coordinate 717,436,772 of NC_141689.1, read as the reverse complement.
CAGTGCGGCGGAGATTACCATAGTGCGAGAGGCCCTGCGTCTGCTACTGAAGGTGACAGCGACTGACCAATATGTTGTTGTGGAGACAGCTGATACTAGAGTAGCTCCCCCTGATAGACTTTATAACATTGTACTTTTCATTGAAGGTGACATACAGCGTAATATCAAAGGGGTATTTGGGTAAAATCTTACGACTACCTATGACATTTTGTTAGCGAAGGCTGACTGGCCCCCACCTTTTGTGCTCGCAGCTCCGAGAGGGGAGGAGGCAATCCTCCCTAGTTTCGCGCACACGGTCTCGAAAGAGCATGCGATGAATCTTGCAGAAGAGTGGGCTAAGGCTCTTGCGCTGGCTCTGTACCGTACAGAGTGTGGTTGGGATAAAGTTTCCCCACACCACGAAATTCCTTTACGGTCTATGCCACAGCCACAACCTCAATATCCCATCCGATGAGAAGCTAAGGCTTCCGTCGCGGAAATCCTTGAACAATTAGAATATCAAGGTGTGATTGAAACTTGTGTGTCACCGATGAATAACCCTCTTTTACTGTGAGCAAGCCTGACGGCTCGTACCGTTTGGTATTGGATTACCGGCATTTAAACTTGCATTGCTGTACCTGTGCAGTACAGAATACACACAGCTCTGCTCTTGTGGATGGTCTTGTGCGTAAGCATTTTAAAACCACGCTTGACATATCCAACGTTTTTTTTGCCCACAATTTGGACGGATTGAGTTCCCAATGGACCAGTTTTACCTGTTGTGGCAAACAACGGCAGTATAAAAGTTTACCTATGGGCTATAAGAATAGTCCAGGCGTGTTTGCTGCCCGTATAGTCTCTCTCTTAGAGAGGATAGACACGGATGCATGTTCGTATGTGGATGACATTTATCTCACAGACGACGAGCTTTGAGCGCATCTGTGTCGCGTTGACCGCATAATTTGTAACTTTGCGGACTTTGGTTACAAATTCAACTTTGCAAAGTCTCACATTGCAGAGTACACAGTGTTGTTTCTGGGCTATGAGCTCAACAATGAAGGTCGAGGATTGGCTCCTCACTTCTTGGAGAAATGCGCACAACTGCGCGCTCCGACAACTCTGAAAAAATTACAGTCCTTGCTGGGATTTTAGAATTTCGGGCGTACATATATTCCCGAATATGCCCAGCGTATCAAGCCTTTGTATGCTTTGATACAACCTACGTTTACCAAATCTTGTTGGCTGCCAGAACATTCAGCTATTTTGCAATCTTTGCAGGCTGATCTACTAGAATCTAAATTCTTAATGACTCGTGATAACCACACCAACCTGGTGATAAGAATCCTCCCTGGGGCGGTGGGTTTCACGTACCTTACTTTTAACGAAGGAGACACAGTACCTATTGCTTACAAGTCACACTTGTACACTTCGGCGGAAATGTGGTTTTCCTCTGTGGAAAAAGTTTTGACAGCAGTGCAAATGGCGATTCTCAAGGAACTTGCACTGTAGCAGGGAAAACACATTTTGGTTGTAACCCCGTTTCCTGCATTAGAGGCAGTAACGAGAGCCAGTGTACCCAATTCTAAAGCTTTGCAGCCTCAGTGGATACAATGGGCAGAGTCATTGACGTCTCCGGATGTCACGTTTATTTTTGATGCCTCCTTGCAGTCGCAGGATTTTTTGCAGTATGAATGTGTTCATCCTGCCCCTTTGGCTATGCGGCCTTTGGAGGACTTCCATTGCATCATATACACTGATGGTTCAGCGCAGGTTGCGCATGGGTCTAAACACTCATACGTTTCCGCTTGCGCTATTGTGGTAGGTGCCATGGTGAATGATGAGTTCAAGTCCAGAGTCATGCACACGCAGACTCTAGGGGACTGCACGGCACAACGGGCAGAGCTTCGTGCTCTGATGCTTGCATTGGAGTACGCTGATCCTGGTTTCACAACTCTTATTGTGAGTGATTCTTACTACTGTGTCCAGTCTTACAATGAAAACTTGTTCTTTTGGATTCAGAATGATTTTCGTGATTCCAAGGGTAGCACAATAAAACATAAAATGATCTGGGTCCGAGTGGCTGAGCTTAAAAAGCACTTGCCCTTCATGTTTGTGATTCATACTCTCGGTCATCAGCGCGTAGTAGTCCACGCTGTTGGCAATTCGCTTGCCGATGAGGCAGCAAAATCAGCAGTATCGACATATTTGGTTGCAGAAGTTACACGTTCCAAAAGTAAGATAGATGCTGACATCTTGGCAGCTGTTGCTGCGACTGAGAAGGAAGGTAAATATCCAAAAGGATTCCCTTCGAAGTATTCATACCACTCAAGTCCTGATAAAGTTCCTTATGTGAAAATACCTGACGTTGGTGAGAGGTTGCTTCCCAACGCTGACCGCAGGCCTACACTGATTACCGCAGCCCATGAAGGTGTTGCGTCTGCACATGCGGGCGCTTCGACTACAGTAGCTCAGTTACAACAATGTTTCTGGTGGCGGGGGCTGTACAAACAGATGCGTGATTATGTCCTTCAATGTGACATTTGCCAGCAGATTAAGCCTTCGACTGCTGCCCGTCCGCCCAGACTCAGTTGTACATATCTAATTAACCCCTTGGGTGTGTTTATTTAGATCACTGCAGCCCTTTTTCTTCTGATACTGCGTATAAGTACATCTTAGTAGCAGTTGATTCATGCACACGCTTTGTGTGGGTCTGGCCACACCGCATCGCTGATTCACGGACTGTCATAAGAGACTTGTGTGTCTTTGCAGGGATTTTTGCCTGTGGTACCTTCCATTCGGATCAGGGTCCGGCTTTCGCCTCTAAGGGGTATAAGGATGCCATGACTTTGTTGGGGGTCCTAGTCAAGTTTTCGTCTCCATACAGACCTGAGGGTAACAGTGTTGTGGAACGGATGAACTGACATTTAAAGCAGTCTTTGACGGATCGAGTTATAGGCACTGGCAGGAACTGGCTGGCCCACCTCAATGGCATGCAGCGTGCTCTTAATAATCTCCCTAGAAGGTCTCTGGGTGGGCGGACCCCATGCGAGATGCTATTTGGTATCAAGATGTATGTCCCGGACCTTGACGGTCTAGACTCGGTGGCTCAAGCTGCCTCCTTTGACGTAGATGAACATTGCAATGTTTTACAGGATCTACAAAAGACAAGAGACAGTCTTTGAAAGGAACATTTGCCCTCCACTTCGGATGATGCGTTGCAGATCCCGGTAGTTGGCTAGCTACCCCAAGTTGGAGAACTGGTTCATGAGAAGATCGAAAACAGGAAAGAATTTGGTCCCTCTTATCGAGCTCCGGTTCCAGTGCTTGGTGTGAAGGGCACAAGAACAGTCATTTTACCACCATGACCAGGTCGTAAGAGAACAGGTATATCTCCATTGACAATGTCAAGATACACAGAGTGTCCGATTCTTCTTAGTATGAAACCGGCAGTCTCATGTCCTTCGATTTTGAGAAATTCTGTTTTTGCCCCAGTTTTCAATCCTATGCCTGATGTTTCTCTCGAGATGCCTGCTATTTCCAGTCCTTTATTGAGTATACTGCCTGGTACTCAACATGATGAAACTGATTAACTTACCCAACTGACTTATCAATGCCTGATTTGCAAACCCGCTTGGCTACAGAATCCAGATTTTCATTTGACACTGATTCCCACACATCAAAAAAGCCTTCAAAGATTTCTATTCTGGCAAGACTGTTTAAAAAACATTTTTTGATTCCCCCTTGGACTTATATTTGGATGGTACTTTTTTCAATTTACGTTTTTATGTCAATTGGTTTTGTGTTTTATTTTTTCCGTCTCGTTAATGGACACTATGTGGAGGAGAGAACATGCATTCGACATATCAATGGAACATTAGCTCCCCATTCCTCATCACACAGATTGAAGAGAGACTTGGCTTTAGTTAATATCACTGCTTGGCCTGTCTTAGATGGGATTGTATGGGATGCTGTTCGATTTCAAATCCATAGGCCCACAAAAGTTATAAATGTCCCGATTGTGCTTAGAGTGTCTATGGGGGATGTAGTTAAACAAAATATACGTTCTGATGATTGGGATGTTCAGGCTGTAGAATCATTGTTTTCTGATTTGAAATATTATGCTGCCTTTGATGCTGAAGATTTGTACTTGGAGTCTGCTAATTACAGTGATTTGTATGGTTATCAACATTTTGGCAATCACTACCTGCATAAAGCTAATACCAGGAGACTCACTGTAAATTACACCCAGTGGGAACACTGTCCAGCTCCTATATAAGGCAGTTCTGCTACCTTTTTGAAAAGGTTCACTTACTTTACAGATTTTAATCAGTCTAATCCCAATGCATTTTATTCAAAAATGACTGAAAAGTCCACATCCAAAGTTAGACTTACCGAAACTAAATTATTGTACTCAAAGTCCTTTCTAGACCAGTTAGCTATTGGGGGCTACGAGTTGTGGAAGGAAACAATTGTGATTAAATCAGTTTGAGGTTCTAAAAGCTGGCAAGTGCAAGGCACTGAGACTTTGCTCCGTGCATGCCTCATCCCGAACCATATGTTGTTTTTGAATTCTACAATTTCACAGACAACATGCTTTGGATTGGCTACTCCTAAAAGATTAAATGCTCCTTCTTTTCCTGATTTAGAGGAATATTCCGGTTGGAGTAATACTACTAAATTATCCATGAGAGAGTTAGAAACTCTGTTATTGAATTCCTCCTTTAACATATCCAGTTTGGATAACGAAGGCTGGTTGCTCTGGCACAGAAGTGCTGACTCATGCCAGCATCGTTTTCTGGGTTTAGCACAGGGTAGATCCCCGTTTTGAAAGTGGCCATTTTGTGACTACCTATTCTGTAGGCAAATTATGTCAGAATTGGCTTAGACATTCTACCTTGCCGTCAGTTAAACTGCATTTATCTAAACTGACTGACGATGTTGATCTAAATGATTTCATAAAAGGCCCGGCTAAAGGTAGATCTAAAAGATGGATATATGCAGTTTATAACGTATTCTGGAAAGCTTCCCAGGTTGAGGCGGCTACCCGCCTTAGAGCTATTGATCAAGCTAATTTAGAAAAAGTGCTAGCAGTTGTAGATAACAGCATTAACACAGTCTCTTCCCGCATTTACACATTAGATAATATTGTGTCATCTGTTGTAGATATTGTGCAAGATGAAGTGTCTGCTTTGTACCACGGTCAGAATCAGTTGCGTTCCATTATGAAGTTTGCATGGACATTGCAGACTCTTAAAGCAGGAAAGGTGCCTTGGTATTACATAAATACGTCATCATTGTTTTCCCCTTTTAATTTGACTGACAAGCAGCGCTTGATGTCGATGAAAGATGCTTTTTTTTCCATGTTACACATTGAAAGGTTGGAGCCTTTACCGTTTTCTGTGGCAGAAGCTAATACTGCTTTTTGAAAGCTCGCTTGAACACCGGGTTATGTGTGTATTTCTAGAGCTCTATCTCATGTTGTTATTATATAGATTGAAATACCAAAATTGTGGATTTATAAAACTTCTTTTTAATTACTTTTTTCACGCAAATGTTTTTTTGCTTTTTATCACTTTTTTTTAAATTCACCATATATACAACTTTTTACAATAATTTATACAAGTTTCTAAACAGCAGTATATTCCTAATTACCAGAATTGATAATCCCAGTACTAAAACATAAATCAACAATGATGGCTCAACGGTGCAGCACGTTATAAAGATAGGTACATCATATACCTATCTTTATAACGTGCTGCACCGTTGAGCCATCAGACCCGCTGTGACTTATACCGCACTACAGATTTTATTCTTATCCAAGATCCCTTCGCCTGATACCCTGTTTGTAGATACATACACTGTGTATACATCCCCAGTAGATACCTCAGTATCATACCAGCAATTGAAAATACAGAACTCCTGATGAAGGCAACTCGCCGAAACGCGTTGGATTCAGTTTTGTATTTGACAATAATAATCAATTGTTGATTTATGTTTTAGTACTGGGATTATCAATTCTGGTAATTAGGAATATACTGCTGTTTAGAAACTTGTATAAATTATTGTAAAAAGTTGTATATATGGTGAATTTAAAAAAAAGTGATAAAAAGCAAAAAAACATTTGCGTGAAAAAAGTAATTAAAAAGAAGTTTTATAAATCCACAATTTTGGTATTTCAATCTATATAATAACAACATGAGATAGAGCTCTAGAAATACACACATAACCCGGTGTTCAAGCGAGCTTTCAAAAAGTGTCATATCCCTACTAGGGTTCATCCTTTTAGGTAGGGGCCTCCTTCTTCCAAAATAAAGAAGCTAATACTGCAACATGGCTTAATCACGGTTTGATAACTCTCCCGTTCCCTTTGTTCGAGTTTAAAAACTGTATGAAGTACTTTTCCATTGGTAGATACGAGCCTCTTGGAAGTTCTTATCTCAATGAAGCTTGGTCGCTTCCTTTTACATATAGATGCCTTAGGGAGGGAAAGGACGTTTATTTGAATGGTGAAGAATGCACTGAAACACCGGATCATTCCTTAATGCATAGACATATCCAATTACATGGCTCTTGTAATCAAAACTAGCCTAATTTAGGCTGTATTTTGAAAGGTACCCCCGTGCCTGCAATCGTTCCCACATTCACGTTACTGGCAAATGGGAGTTATTTACTTTTAAACAATGAGGATTGTTGTGGGTTAATAAAAGGGATTGCTTATGTCACTACCGTCAGTGAGCGTGTGGTTTGTTGCAAGAATGTAATGTATACACCCCCGCATAGGAAACTTGATGTTTCCATCTGGCCTAAGATGCTGACCTTGAAAGCAGAGTTCAATATGATGAGTCGCATAAGAGATCTATTGTCCCAAAAAGAAGTTGCCCTCACATCTGCTCGTGAAACATTTGTCTTTCACGTGGCTAACACCCGCACAGAGGTGCATGCCTTATTAAATACTGATTTGCCCTTGCACTTCGGTGAACTAATTCACACAATCTTCAATGCGTCCTCCACTTCGGGGCTGGCCCACTTTTTTAAAGTTGTAAGCAGTAACCACCACCACATCCACCACCATGTCCACCACCACCACCACGTCCACCACCACCATGATGTCCACCACCACCACATCCACCACCATGTCCACCACCACCAACACGTCCACCACCACGTCCACCACCACCACAATGTCCACCACCACGTCCACCACCACCACCATGTCCACCACCACAACCACGTCCACCCACACCACCACATCCATCACCACCACCACATGAGGACACACATTCATTTTAGGCACAGGGAGATTAAGTGATTTGCCCAGAATCACAGGAGGTTTTGGCGTCGTTACCGAGACTCGAACCCAGATCCCCAGGTCCGAGGTCGAGCGCCCTAGCCGTTTGCTTTGTTCTGATGGAGGGATTATGGCCTTTGCAGAGATGCATGGAATACTGGGTCGTCGAAATGTGTTCGCAGTGGCGCAAGATTTCTCGGCTCGCAGTTTCCTCGAAAACCCACCTAGTTGTCCTCTGATGGTCCAAGAGGCTCCGGTAATTGGGGAGCATGTATGTTCTTTCTCTTTGTTAAATTGGATGGCCGAATTATTTTCGGATGATAACAGTGACTTCCTGTTGGAGGCTGTTGCTGCATATTTTGCATATTCATTATTAGGATGAACTGTGTTTTGCAGTATCTCTTCCTTGACCGACACTTTTCGTTGGATTATTGAATTTATTTTTCGCACAATTTTTTGAGCCCCAACATATTGACTTTATCAATGTCCAAAGGCTAGAATTGTTTTCTCCTCAAAATTATGTGTATTTTATCTCTGCTCTTGAGGTACCAAATTGGAGACTTGTGTTCGAACTATCGATCTTGAACTCTGCATTCCTAAATGTGCCTCTTTTTATTATTTGTCCTATCCGTGCTCGAATCAAAAGGAGGGTGTCATGTGGTCTGGTTTTACCTTTGCACTATGTTATGTTAGCATGAGCGTGTTAGAAGTTTAAACAGCATTTTTACTTTTCTGCAGCCTCTGCACATGACACATTTTGTTATTGCTTTTCGCCTAGTTGAATATTTTGCTTCACACGAGAATAACATGTTTGCTTATAATATTAGCCTTGCTTGGTAAGCTATGTCTGTACAGTGAGTGCAGAGGCCTTCAAGGTTATTTCAACACAGCGCTTGTTGTTTGGTTTGATCAGCGCACTGAGTAGACATAATATATATGCAGCTGTGGCCAACTTTGGGTTTTAGGCGCGATTAATAGTGCACTACACAGGGCATGAGTTAGACACTTAATGAATATCCGCATGCAGAGAGTTGGTGCAGGAGATGATGTGATCCATTTCTGCTAAACCCAAAGGTATGGGCCCGCCCTTCTAAACCCAAAGAGACCTTCTGTAGATAAAATATAATATACTAGCTGGGGAGAGTAAACTGAGGTTCTATTTAGACCTTTTTCCTTTAGCATTTTAATATGCTTTCTCCCTTTGTATTTTATGGGATAGTAACCATGCTGCTAACCTTGTTCCTTATAATATGTTTGCTTGTATTAGCTAAGATACTGCGCTTGAGAACACTGCATTAGAAATAAATATTTCAAACTTGCAGGTGTAATCATTTACTCCTCGTTCTGGATTGATATGTTAGTATAACGAAAGAGTGTTCATGTGTTCCACATTATCTGAGGTGTTCTAAGTCCATGCTCTGGGTTGTCTAAATTATCGGGGGTCGGTAAGAACCAATGAGACACTGATTGCTAGTCTGGTAGGGGATTTTGGATACTAAGGTGAGTTTTGGCACACCCTAATTCACTGAGGTTCTAAGTCTCTATGCACAGTTCTGTGTAGGAGCAGAATCCCTGCTACAGCGGCGCCATCTGTTTTTAATTATCTTGATTGCGCGTTCAAAGCAGATGGCGCCGCTGCTCGCTCCCGCAAGGGAAATGCCAAACGTGCACGAGTGGCAAAAAAACCCAATGCAAAACATGCATGTGTTTAAGCAAAGTAAACGCTGTGCTTGTCTGGTCCCTGTTACCATTCAGAGACTGCATCTTTCTGCTTTACTATGTGCCCCCTTTGATATCCTCCTCTCCTTCCGCATTCTGACAGCACCCTCCTACCCAATAGTCGTCCACCACCACCACCACGTCCACCACGTCCACCACCACTTTCACCATGTCCACGTCAACCACGCCCACCACCACTACGTCCACCACCACATCCACCACCACGTCCACCACCACCACCACGTCCACCACCACCACGTCCACCAACACCACGTCCACCACCACGTCCACCACCACATCCACCACCACCATGTCCACCACCACCACGTCCACCACCACGTCCACCACCACCACCACGTCCACTACCACCATGACCACCACCATTTCCACCACCACAACCACATCCACCACCACGTACACCACCACCACGTACACCACGTCCACCACCACGTCCACCCCCACCACCACCATGTCCACCACCAAGTCTACCACAACCACCACTTCCACCACCACCATGTCCACCACCACGTCCCCCATCACCCCATCCACCACCACCTCCCCCACATCCACCACCACCATGTCCACCACCACGTCCACCACCACCATGATGTCCACCACCACCACATCCACCACCATGTCCACCACCACCAACACACCCACCACCACATCCACCACCACCACAATGTCCACCATCACGTCCACCACCACCACCATGTCCACCACCACAACCACGTCCACCCACACCACCACATCCATCATCGCCACCACATCCACCACTATGTCCACCACCACCATGTCCACCACATCCACCACCACTACGTCCACCACCACCACATCCACCACATCCACCACCACGTCCACCACCACCACATCCACCACCACCACCACCACGTACACCACGTCCACCACCACCACATCCACCACCACCATGTCCACTACCACCACCACATCCACCACCACCACCACGTACACCACGTCCACCACCACCACATCCACCACTACCATGTCCACCACCACCATGTCCACCACCATCATCCACCACCACGTCCACCACCACCACATCCACCACCACGTCCACCACCAACACCAGGTCCACCACCACCTTGTCCACCACCACCATGTCCACCAACACATCCACCACCATCATCCACCACCACCATGTCCACCACCACGTCCACCACCACCATCACCACCACATCCACTGCCACCACTCTACCACCACCACCACCACATCCACCACCACCACCACCATGTCCTCCACCACCAACACCACGTCTACCACCACCATGTCCACCACCACCACCACATCCACCACCACTATCACATCCACCACCACATCCACCACCATCACCACCTCCACCACCACGTCCACCACCATGTCCACCACCACCTCCACCATGTCCACCATGTCCTCCTCCAACACCACATCCACCACCACGTCCACGTCCACCACCACTACATCCACCACCACATCCACCAATACCACCACCACCACCACCAGGTCCACCATCACCACCACCACCCCAGACAGGTAAAATGTCACTGGAGGGCAGGGGTAATAGGAGTGTCAACCCAGGCTGTACATGGGACATTTAAGGATGAGTTGGGTGCGAGAAGACGAGAATAGGGGCTAGAAGTATTACACTAGACCCAAGATACATTTTGAAAGGCGCAATGTCGCAGGGGCTCCTGTAAAAGCACTTGCAGCATCTCTACCTCACAGTGGCATAGCCAATAGGTCTCGTCTTTGGGACCTTATAAGTGTTTAGCCATGCAACACTTGATGTTGTTGCACCAAGGATATTGTGCTAGATAACTAAACACTTATAAGGTCCCAAAGGCGAGATCTAGTGGCTATGCCAATGCTTGTTCTTATTGTAATGTTTTGATAGGCTGCTGTGTTTTTTTTAGTAAAGAAAGAGAAGCATGATCTAAAGCCTCCATTAAGACATAAAATTGAAGAACACATTTAATTATAAAAGGTTGTATCTGTATAACTGCGCAACTAACGAAAGGTGGTGGCACACTGATTGCTCTCAGATCTAGAATACAAGCAGTTAACAATATACCAAAATACCGCCCAGTGAAAAGACTAGAATCAATGAACTGCCCAAACCAAAAATAGGAATCACTGACTAATAGGATGTGCCAGAGAACACTTGACCAGATAAGCTTAATCCAAAGCCTCCATTCTTGACATAGAATTGCAGAACACGTTTAATTATAAAAGGTTGTATCTGTATAACTGCCCAACTAACGAAAGGTGGTGGGACACTGATGGCTCTCAGATCTAGAATACAAGCAGTTAACATGTACCAAAACACCGTCCAGTAGAAAGACTAGAATCAATGAGCTACCCAATCCAAAAATAGGAATCACTGACTAATAGGAAGTGGCAGAAAACACTTAACCAGAGAAGCATAATCCAAACCCTCCATTCCTGACATAGAATTGCAGAACATGTTTAATTATAAATAGTTGTATCTGTATAACTGCAACTAACGAAAGGTGGCGGCACACTGATTGCTCTTAGATCTAGAATACAAGCAGTCAACATGTACCAAAACCCCGCCAAGTAGAAAGACTAGATTCAATGAGCTGCCCAATCCCAAAATAGGAATCACTGACCAATAGGAAGTGGCAGAGAATACTTAACCATACAGGAAGCAGCTATAAAGCACCAATAGAATGAGGGTGAAAACAAAGTTGAAGGGTGAAAGATGGTAAATGTACCAAACGTGTTCAGTTCTCTATCTCTCTCTCTCTCTCTCGATCTCGAAATTTGTGAGAAGTCCATGAAGTAAACAGGCATATAAGAGACCTAATTGGTGAGTTGAACCTCGCTTGGTAGAAAACAACATGATCAACTCTGAGCACAGAAAAAGAGCACAGTGCCACGCAGTGGTTTCTTTGAAGTTGGGGCTCTCGAAGGAGGCTTGTGCAGGCTCACTCGGAAGCATTGTATCATACATGGCAACATTTTAGAAGCAAAAACTGCAAGGTTAAAAAAAAAGAAACGGGAGGATGTATTTCCCCCCATTGACTTCTAAGGAAGCCAAGGCATTTTGAGGCAGGAGTCAGCCAAAATAAAGCTATTTTTGGCTTCAAAAACCAGGAGTCTCCCACCTGAATCGGGTCTATTGGCATGTATGGAGGTAGATCCATGTTCGTGTGTAATACAAATGTGCAATAGATGAGTAAGCATTTAAGAGAAAACATTATTTCTTTATATGAGGTGAAGAGGAAACCAGTACTTGGCATAAAGGATAGTGCTCCAATAAGATGCTCGCCGTTGATCAAGGAGGCTCAAAGAAGAAGAGGAGTTGGGTTATAAAAAAGTGGAAATGAGGAACCAAATCTCCATGTCACCAACATCTGTTGTGTTTAGGTAGAATGAGGTAAGGGAGAACCCCAACCTGCCACGCCCAGAGCAATTAGATGGGCGCCCAGCTGCCTGAAATACTTAGGGGTTTACATTCATTACTGTCCAGCTGATGTACTGGAGGGTAATATCTCCCGTAGCGTTAGAGCGTTGAAAGGTAGTATGTCCTTCTGGGCTACCTTGCCGGGATGAATTGCGCTGCTTAAGATGGTGGCGCTTCCCAGACTACTTTATTATTTTAGGACGCTCCCGATTTGGATCCCTTCCGCGGTGTTCCGGAACTTGAGGTCGTTGATTGTAGCTTTCATTTGGGGGTCGGGCCGCCGCAGAGTGGCGCTTACGACTTTGATGAGGCCTAAGGCGGAGGGGGGGCTGGCTGTCCCTGACTTCGAAGTATACTACTTGGCAGCCCAGCTGCAGGTCTACACTCAGGAGGTAGCACGGGAGTTCCGGGGTCCAGAGGAGGAGCGGGGACTGGGAATACCCAGGCACGTACTCTCTTACATCGCAATGCAGCAGAGGCTAGCCCTAAGGGACCTCACACAGGAGGAACGCACTATTAGATCATGCTGGAATCGCGTGCAGCGAAAGGCGGGAACGAACCACCCCAACGCCCCCGAAATACCGCTGGGAATGCTTACAGCGTTGCTGCATGGTGGGGATTGGTTGCAATTACAAACTTGGGAGGACGCAGGTATACAAGTAATAGGTGACCTATACGAGGACGGGGCGTTACTGTCCTTCCAGGCAATCTCGGACCGCTTCGACATACCCAGGGGCCATTTTCTGTTGCAAGCGGCGATCACGAGAGCAATACAAGCACACTGGCAGAGTGGCCTTGAGGAACCGCAGTCGTCAATGGCATGCCAATATGTCATGATGGCTGCAGGGACGATTAAAGCAGTGACGTGCTTATACTTCAGGATGATTAACGAGAGTCTGCCCCCACTAGAGGCACTCAAGACCAAATGGGAGGCAGACATAGGGAGGGAAATTCCAGAGACCACATGGGCCCAACTAATGCGCCGCGCTTGGAAGAGCACGCGCAACGCGCGGTTCCAATTGGTCCATTTTTACATCCTACACCGAGCGTATCTGACCCCAACAAAGATACAAAAATACTTTGCTTCAGATACTGCGGCCTGCCCTAGATGCCGGACGAACGGAGCTGACTTAGGCCATATGCTCTGGACTTGCCCTGCTCTGACCTCTTACTGGAATATGATAGGAGATACCCTTAATGGGGTAACAGACCGAACTCTGCAATATGACATGGCGGTGGGGATCCTTCATTGGTTCCCGTATACCCCTAAAACGAAAATCACCAGCAAATTTATAGATATGGGATTACTCTTAGCGAAACGGGAAATTACGCGACACTGGAAGGCACGAGTTGGTCCAACGGGCACTAAATGGCGCAATGAGTTCCTTAAATGGGCTGAGGGAGAGAGCATCTTGAGATACCAACTAGCGCGGCGGCAACAGAATGAGAGGGCACTGGAATCTGCGAAAGCATGGGAGGCTTTGGTGCAGGCTTTACGTGACCACGACACGCAAAGTGACACAGACAATGAAGACAACGAGCAGCCTATAACCCTGTAGCACGACAGGTACAATACATATTGCCCCGACTGCTGAGAGAGAGACTCCTGCTTCATACTATCTGACATGCCAATAATGCACTGATGGTGAGGGGGGGTAGGGGGGGTTGGAGGAGGAAGGAGGGAGGACTCTCAAGCTGGAAAAAAAAAGGAAAATACTTTGTTTTGCGGATCCGCAATTGATGTTCTACTGCTAGAACTCTGAGATAGTTCTGTTGGGATGGTTGGGGCACAAGTTCTTCTAGAAAAGCAGGCACAAACCATTTTCTTTTATAGCTGGTCATGACGAGCAGAGCACAGAACCCACGTGTAAAGTTGGATTGACATTTGCCGCCCGACCTCCGGGTTGTGGGCTGAATGGCTGTGTAACTGTGGTACCATACTCTCGTTGATACCAACATTGATTGCACTGTTATTAACCGATGTATAACTGTGAATGACTATCTGTAATAAAAATATATTTAAAAAAAAAAAATGAGCAGGTGTGTATGCCTAGCCCTTCATATTGTAGGTTGATTAATTGACAAGACAGGTCTACAACTTACTGTGGAATTTAAGAAGAGAGGAGGAGGCTCTGATGTGGAGTGGGAGGTTGTTCCATGCTTTAGGAGCGATGTAAGAGAACCCCCATCCTCCTGATCTGGTTCTGTATATGTGTGCAAAGTGTGCGAGGAGGAGTCCTGTGGAGTGGATGTATCCGGGTAGTTGGTGGACGGCGATGCAACTGTTCAGGTAGGTGGGGCCTGCGTTGTGTGGTACCTTAAATGTGTGTTTGGGGAGTTTGAATTGAGCATGTTTGTGTATTCAGAGCCAGTGTAGTTCCCTGAGGTGTGATGTGAGTGCCTTGTGGGAGCTTGACAATGAATATGACTGCTGGGTTGTGGATGGTTTGTAGTCTTCTAGTGAATTGCTTGGTAATCCTTGTGTCGAGGGTGTTCTCATAGTCCAACTTGCTTGTGACTAGAGCATGAGTGACAGGTTTTCTACTGTTGATTAGCATCCATTTGAAGCTCTTCCTCAGCATCTCCAGGGTGTGGAAGCAGAATGTAGTGATGGCGTTGACTTCTGCTGTCATATCAAGTTCACTGTTGATGATTATTCTGATGTTTCTGGCGTGGGTTCTGGGTGTGGGTCCGAGTTCAGCCGGCCACCATTTGGAGTTCAATGTTAAGTTGTTTTTGCCAAAGATCACAGAGAGAGAAGAACAGGCTACTGTGTGTGGGAAAACAGTGATGTCACTTCATGTGCAGATGAATGATAGGAAATCTAGTGATTTCACTCCTATGCACATGGGCAATGGGGAATGAAGACCTTTTGATTAGCCTCTTCTTTTACAGATGGGCGTTTGAAGATGTACAGGCCAGCCACTTGGCACTGAGTAGTAAAAACATATATATACTGTTTAATATTCCTCAGTATTATTTGCTTTCCTGTGCAAACTAAACTGAACCAACTGTATGTTTAATTCATGATCATCTGTTGTGTCCTTCTGGTATTTGTACTGCAAATCCAGCCCGCTAGGTATGTCAGATGCCTAGGGATCTTCCGTTCTGAAAAAATACGTGTTCTTGCTGTTGTTAGCACAGGGTCAACAGAATACCATCACGCATCGGCAAATTTAGGAGGGTGTTAGCTGTATATATATATATTTTAGGACATGTTGATGAAATCTAGGTTCCATTTTATGTTAAAATATCCACCAAGGAAACACAAATCCCTTTCCACAATGGAAGAACACATTTCCAGTAGAACAACACGTGAAGGCGAATAGTTAATTCTATCAATCGTTCTATGTGCCTTTTCAGTAGCTTCAACTAAGCTTCTTCCTTGTCTTGAACTAACTGTAAAATCAGAGCTACCTACCCAAAAGGTTCCACTGAGGCTTTTCAAGTCTGTGCACACTATCAAATCTCCATTGACTTTACACGTCAATAATATTGGAGTCATATAATATGAAGTCTAGTTTCTATCGATTTGTGAAGTGTGTGATCCTCCATTTTCAACATTTTGCTCAATATCATTAGAAATTATAATTGAACCATTTCTTATATTATGCTAAATTGGAACACACGGTGCAGGAGGTCTGGAGTACTTTTCCGGCGGCACCTGCTCCCTCCCAGGTGATTGGGGATTGTTGAGATGGGGTGAGGGCAGACATCTTATTACGCTCTTCTACGAGGCTCTTTGTGGGAAGACACAGTGCAGCCTCCTTAGAAGGCCAGACGAGCTTGAGTGACTGTCATCGGGCAACCCATTGCGGATGCGTATTGGGCATGGGCCTATGAATTGGTGATGATGGTGTCCTGTAGTAATCAGTTCAAGCTGCTCCTCTTTCATTATTTGCAACTGCACGTATGTCACTTCTAGTGCAGGCTAGAGTAAACTACCATATTGTAAATATTTAGTAGATTTGTCAATGCTAAGGAACTATGATTTTCTTAAACTCAGACATTATCTTCAACATTTATTTTATGTCGCTATACAAATTTGCAAGAGGACATAATATCAGTTAATGTAAAATTTAGATTTTTCCTTTCATTTTGCATAACTAATGTATACCACTTTATTCTACGTAGTTGAACTGCACGTATGACCAGAGTACATTGTCAAAATCATACATTACAACAGCAATCATTCTGTTCATTGTCAAACCCCACCTGGAAATTCTAAATAAAGTCCCCCTCCTCCTTATTACAAGAATGCACACTAGAGTGCTCTAAGCAGTTCATGGTAAGCCACTGAAGAAAGAGATGAGAGTAACATTCACTCATCCAATAAATAACTACAAAATACATTCAGAAGGTGTCAAACAAAAGGTCCTAATAAAACAGATATTTATTACACTAGGGGCAGAACAAATTGATTTGTATTAGGCATGTCACAATTCATACTGATCCTGTGATGCTTAAGTGATCAGAATTGATTTGGGAAAAAGATGAATAACTATGGTCTCATAGCCCCTCCCCAAACTAAACAGCCGATTTCCTATGATATAACTTAAAATCTTGGTAATTTATATTTTTCAGGTCACAAGGCACAGTGCAGAACAAAAAACAGCAAACATGGAAGAAATGGCACACAGGACAATGGTAATATCAATGTGTTATACACAAGACTACATTTCACAGACCCAGTTGCAGCCCCAGCCACTATAGAAGAAGCATACTCAGACACTCTTGCAGGTCAGTAATGCCAACACAGTATTTAGGGGTGATTAATACTGAGCTCCCTTGTCTGGAAACAGCAGTTGTAATAACTCCTTCCAATTTTCTTTGGTTCACACCCGACTTGATTGGTTCTTTCACCTTTTTCCTTTTTTCTCTTTTCGGTTCCCTGCGGTCCTCCTGATTCCTCACCTGCTGTGATTTGTTACTTAAGGCAAGAACAACGATGAATACCCCCTAAGATATTCATTCCAGTACCTACACATACACCCAAGAAAAACACCAGTTCGAAAGAGGAACCCATGCATCTCAGAAATATTCATCAGACACTAACCAGAGAAGGAAGGCATTGCAGAAGAAAAGAAGGCCTATGTATTCATTGTGAAAAGCAGGGACAGTTGTAAAGGAATGGCCCAGCCTGGTGGTATACTCCAAAGTGAACCCTAGTCAAGTCCTTGTCCTATTTTGAGATTCGCCTCCAACATGTAGGAAAGTAGTAGAGAACATGTTCAACTCCGAGTACATTGGCCTCTTACTACTTTAGCTCTCATTGATTGTGTGGCTATAGGTCAATGATTTCATGAAAAGCAAGGTTTGCCTAAACAAACTAAGGAGGTTCCAGAACCTATAGTAAGGACTGATTGGAAACCCTTGATTTCAGCAGAAGTATGTTGGAAAACTCCCTATTTAGTAATGGCCTTACATAACGGAGACTTTGAAACTACTAATTTTTGGCTCATTGGGACTCCTGCTTTGGTATTGTAATGGGCACTCCTTGGCCGAGAAAACACAATCTCTCTATTGGGATGTATGACGTTACAACACGATCAAAATGATTGCGGTACATCACAACGCAACTTTTACAACGCAAGTCGTTACCACGACTTGCGCTGTAGGGTGCTGGACTTAGGAATAGTATGATTTACTATTCCAACTCCAGCCTACGTACAGTAGGGAAGGTGTTGGAATAGTAAATCACACTATTCCTTAGACTAGAGCGCCCTCCAGTGCAAGTCGTGGTAACGACTTGCATTGTAAAAGCTGCGTTGTGAATGTATTGCAGTGTTTTGACCGCGTACAAAAGGTTGTTTCCCCTCTATTGACTGGTAGAAACAAGCCGTCACCTTTTCATTGCAAAGTTGCCACCAGCACTGTTTTCTGGGGAAAAGATTAGAAAAGTTCTTCCTTTTACCTGCTCTGCAGTACAAGACAAAATGGAGCAAAGAAAGATATCAGAGTCACATAAGGATTTCCATGACGTCTTCAGTAAAATAGGAGCTGTCCCTTTAACTATTGTTGTTTTATTGTGTGTGTGTATACCTATCTTTCTCTACATATATTATATATATATAGATGTATATCTATATATCTATATCTATCTGTCTATCTATAGATAGATAGATAGAAAGATAGATAGCTAGATAGAGTAAAACAACAACTGCCACCTCATTGCTATATACCTTCCATGTACTTATGCATCTTTATATGTGTTACTTTACTTCTAATTCAGTAAGATTCTCTAAGAGTCAATAACAGAAAACCAACAGAAGGGGCCAATTTGCCATTCCACTTCACCAGCTCTGGCCCCAATTTCTTTCGTCCCAAGGCAGGGGCTGAATTCTGCCCCTGCATAAACTTCAGAGAATATATTGCCATACAATTAAAAAAAGGTACCCCTTACCATTAACAATTGTGCTCTTGGATCAGATCAAGTCAGTGAAAATCTTTTTGAAGTTTGACCTTTTGAGGTGGTGGGGTATAATTTAGCTTATATTTGACAAGAAGATGAATACAAGACTATATTTAACACTGAATATGGCCACTTTGAATAGTTAGTGATGCAATTTGCCAGCTTTCCAATATCATGAATGACAACTTCAGAGATCTGTTGGACATTTACATAATTATGTACCTTCACTATATTTCGATATTTTCTGAAACTTTGGAAGAACATCACAGAATAGTCAAAGAGGTGCTAAGATGCTTAAGTGAGTACTCACTCTTTGCCAAACTAGAAAAATATCTATTTGTAGTGCCAAAACTTGTCTTTAAATTACTCAAGAAAGAATACATATGGATGAGAAAAAAGTAAAGGCTACACATGATGGCCTGTGCCTAGACTTGGCGAACAAGTCCAAATATTTTTTAGGATTTGCCAATATTTACAGGTAGTTTGTAGGAAAGTCACCTTTTCCGATTGGTCACACTGAATATGGACTTGAGAAGCTGTGCCTAAGGAATCCAGTCCAGATCTAACAACCTACAAGCATGTCTCTGTCTTTCTCTCACACACACACCCCTCACTCCCTTTTACTCTTTGTCTGAGTCTTACATCAAATCTAAGTCAAGTTAGTTAGTCTGGTTAGATAAAAATAATTATAACTGCTGAATTATCAACATACTGTAATTTCCCTTTAACCTTTGTTGTTTTATTGTGTGTGTATAAATCTATCTCTCTCTCTGTATATATATATATATATATATATATATATATATATATATATATATATATATATATATATATATATATATATATATATATATATATTATATATATAGAGATGTCTATCTATATATCTATATATATCTATCTATATATATATATGTATATAGATAGATAGATAGATAGATAGATAGATAGATAGATAGATAGATAGATAGATAGATAGATAGATAGATAGATAGATAGATAGATAGACATATATAGAGATATAGATATAAGGAGAGAGAGAGAGAGAGAGAGAGACAGATTAAAACAACAAAGTTCACAGTGACTCGATAGCTAGGGATGGTAATATTATCTTAGCTTACATTATAGAAAAGTCAGAAATTCACTGAAAAAAACTAAGGTTAAAGTGATGTTAGGTGAAGTGGCATTCAGGACTTCCGCGCCTACGCCCCACAAAAAACACCCCATAACATTTAAACAAAAACAATTAAATTCACCAGTAATCGTTTACTAAGCTAACAACTAGAACCTGTACCCCCTCCTTTCCCAGCCTTGTCATCAATATTGTCATTTGAGGTGTTTTCATTGATGTCATCAATAATGTCATTGAACATATCATGAGTGATACAATCTGTGAGATAATAAGCAGAGCATGATTGGGGCAGAAGTTATAGTTAGCCTTTTAAAGTCTATGGATGCATTTATTTTTGATTTAGGGAAGGTAAATATCCTGCAGATAATTAAACACTGGCAAGTATGGAAAATAATCCACAGTATAGACCTCTTTTCTTTGAAATAAAAATTTTGAAACCACTGGCAAACATTCAATAAGAAGACTTAACCAAGTAATATATATACTGTGTAGTTATAGTTAGGTCAGAGATTCCATAAGAAAAGTGTTGTTTGTTTTGTTAATAACTTTGGTGCCATTTGACGAATCTTCACAAAACTTTGCAAAAAAGAAAAGTTTATTTACCGCAGCTCCTTTCTAGAAGGTTTAAACCGGGCCAAGAAAAGGGAAAAAATAGGGTACCCAAACATTGTTTTCCTATGTTAATTCCCATTGAATATTTTGAGAAGTGATACAGAAAAAATAGTTGGAATGAAATTAAACAAAGCTTGGCAAAAATGTAGAACTTTAATCAGAAAGTGTGCTTCTTGTTTGGTGTAAATCTGTTCAGTCATGTTCAACTAATCCTTTATTTTAAGTGCAAAGCAGATAGCACACAACCCTCTCGATTGATTACCATAGTCCAACTTGCTGGTGACTAAGGTATGAGTGGCCATTTTTCTAGTGTTTCTTGGGAGCCACTTGAAGATCTTCCTCAGCATCTTCAGTGTGTGGAAGAAGGATGTTGACACATTGTGACCTATTAGTAGGCACTGTGTTAAGCTCTTACTGCCTTCTGCTTCAACCACAATGCTTTCAATCATGCGCCATCATAAACCCGACACACACATTCTGAATTTACTCAGACATTTTGAGTCAACTCAGTTTAAAGTATGCACTATTCAAGAGTCATGTTTTACATGAAAACAACTACAGATACACTAAACCTGAAAAAGTAAATATGCCTGAGGCATGTAAGATGAAGTAAAACATAAAATGTAAACAAGGATTGCATCTAAGGTTTTTTATAGCCATTCTTGAAAAAATATTATCAGGGTTGTTTCCTGTAAAGGTAAGGACATGAATATAGAACTGGATAGGGTACCTCTATAAAGTTGTTTTTTTTGTCAAAGGTGTTTTTATTGGTATTTAAAGACAAAAGAAAATAGGCGACAGTCCCACACATCTTCCCACGCAGGGGGCAATAAGGAATCAAAGCAAAAAACCCTCCCATCATCCCAGCGCGGTGCCGTGAGTCCAGGTCCCTAAAGGCCGTAGCACTCGGGAAGCAACATTAGTTCGGCCAGGACCTCACACTAGAAAGTTAAACAGAGTTTGTATTGCAAAGAGGGATGAGAAGCGCTGTTAATATCTGAGGTGATGGTTCTAATTAGTGCTGGGTCCGTAGTGACCAGCCCCACTCAGTGCCTTTTACGAACAAAATTAGGTAATAATTATAACAGATTCTTCTTCTTTCTATTACCTTATTTATAACTGCTTCTCCTTTCTATTACTCTAGTGATGAACTGCATAATTAGAGCAAGGCCACCCTTTCCTCCCACATAGGACCTAATAGCTATGTTTAAAAGGATAGGCCTTTGGCAAGAACACTATGATATACTTCCAAGATCCCTATTCACACCAAATATGGTAGGAAAGAGAGATATGTGGCAAATGATAAAACAAATAAATTAACTTTTAAGAAAACGCCTTTTAATGTCATTTGAGGTTTGACATATTGCTCAGAAATTCATTTAATTGATTAACACAATCTAGACCTACTGTTTTAAATAAAGACTTGGCTCACACCCTATCATAATCCTACACTTAATGAAAATATTCTGCTGAGTAAGAAAGTGATACATGTAAATTAAGAATTCAAGTAGAGATGTGGCATAGCCATTATTGTTTGGGAAGCACTTAATATTATAAAACATGATTAATTATCTTTTCCCAAGGTGGAAAACTTAGCATGCTCTCTGGCCCATACCAATACAAAAACAACATTTTTACTTATTTACCACCCACCTCAACTTCTTTACTTGGTTCCTGATCCATTGCTGAAGACACTAGGCTCAATGAGCAATAACAATATTTATCTTATGTTCTTAGGGGATCTCAACCTTTGGTTCCTCCTCTGCATGTGAATGCAGACGTGGAGCACAACATGTGCCCCCCTGTGTGCATACACACCAGTTCCTGCACAGCATGGTCTTTTCAGTCCACACCGTGTAGGAACTGTTTTCGGTATTCTCATTGCGGTGCCCATTTTTAGGGCACTGCCATGGGAACGTCAAAAAAAGCCTACTTGACAGGAGGAAACTCCTAATCTGGCATGAAGTCTGACCACGGCTTTGGCTGTGAAAACACACCTTAATTTTACATGGAAAAACCTAGGGCCCGATTCAAAGAACTTACTTACGATAAAATCCTAAATTTACAACTTTTGGTATTCACAGAAGGCATTTAGTAGTCTTAAATTAGGATTTTGTCTTAAATTAGGATTTTGTCTTAAATAAGGATTTTGTCTTAAATTAGGATTTGGTCCTAAATTAGGATTTTGTCCTAAATTAGGATTTTGTCCTAAATTAAGATTTTGACTTAAGTTAGGATTTTGTCCTAAATTAGGATTTTATCTTAAATTAGGATTTTGTCTTAAATTAGGATTGTGTCCAAAGTTAGGATTTTGTCCTAAATTAGGGTTTTGTCTTAAGTTAGGATTTTGTCCTAAATTAAGATTTTGTCTTAAATTAGGATTTTGTCTTAAATTAAGCTTAAGACAAACTTAAGTTAAACTTAAATTTAACTCAAGAATCCTTACTTTAGATAAAATCCTAACTTAAGACAGAAGCCCACTGTGTTGAAAAACAGCCATACGGACACGGATCTATGGTAGACAGTGATTGAGAAGGTAAAGGGAGAGGGTGATATCACGAGACACCTATTGGAATGCGAACAAACGTGGGTGTACAGGCGAAAACCCCCTTCACAGGATTGAATGACTCCATCCCTTGGAATCAACTTAACAGGAATGGATAATCTAAAAGCGGATCAATACATGTGACACACGGGGTATTTAAATTCCACATGGGCAAGCATCCCCTTGTCCTGCAGATTCTACCTCGATGGGTCAGGAAACCAGTAGGTGCTAATCGTGGTAGAGCACTTATTTTGTATACTAAGCCCCAATGCTTAATGAGAATGCATAAGACACAAGATATGACCGTTACTAATTATATAGGTCTCCCCACCTTTAGAATAACGTCTAAGTTACAACACACACTGTGATACTAACACTCACACTATGGACTGTGGCCGTGTAAATATGAGGGTACACATCAATAAGATCTTAGTTCTTCAAGCATACCATCAATAGGGGGATGCCTTAAGGAATGCTGGTAAAGTTGAACTCTTCAAACCTTCTGAGAACGCGGTGGAGCACTTATGATGTATACTTTGCACCAATGCCTAATGAGAAAGCATAAGGTACGAGATATGACAGTTACTAATTATATAGGTCTCCCCACCTTTAGAATAACATCTAAGTTACAACACACATAGTGATAATAACACTCACACTATGAACTGTGGCCGCGTAAATATGAGGGTACACATCAATAAGATCTTAGTTCTTCAAGCATACCATTAAAGAGGGGGATCCCTTAAGGATGGCTGGTAAAGTTGAACTCTTCAAACCTTCTCAGAATGTGCGGTCATTCCCGGGGCGTGTTCCAAGAAGTTGGAAAAGTATTAATTGAACTGGTATTCCGTCAGTATTAATTAAACTGGTATTCCGCCAGTATAAGCCTAGTCATGCTTCTGAAACCACAATGGGCTGCACCAATGATATGGATCACATAGAAGAAAGTTTTACAGTGGCTGAACTGACTGTTTACATGTCAGAACTACATTACCCATACTATCCAGGCTGAACCTGATACTACCCCGGCTGAGCTTGATGACGTCATCATGTAGTTCCGGAAAAGGGTGCACTCACGCAGACACAGGGAAACGGTTGTCTTTAAAATCAGAGCTGCCCATCGTAGCGGTTCTCCAAGCAGCTGGGACCCAAAATTAGTAGATTGATCAGCGGGGCAGGACCCTTGATGGTGTGAGTAACCCCATTGAAGTGGCTTCATGCAGGTATGATTCGACATGTTACCGCTAAGTCAACGGGACGTCGTGACTCTAACTCATGTGTGTTTCCTTTTTCCTCTGGTTGTCTTTCCTTTCGTTCCCCCGTGGTTCCCGCTATTTTTCATGTACTGCGGTGTCGTTTATTTGACATAGCACATATGTTTGAAACAAACATTCCTTGTGGGACCTATTTACTACATCTACTCTAGGGTTTGACTACAGGGCTGCCCCACTAATTGAGGTCCAGCGTGAAGTGAAGCCTCTCCCAAGTTGGGTTAAGAAATGAACATTGGAGTGTGATGATAGAGTGAGTGTTACAGCGATTTTTAATGGCAGGAGAGCGTGTGAGAGGCTGATAAGAGAGTTTTAACTAATTATATACACGCACTAGTGTAATGCAAGATGGTAGGATCTGACAAATTGCCGCCACCTCATGGGTATAAAACAGATATGTGCGTTCAGCAGAGATACATTTGTGAATAGAAACTCGCACTAAAGTCAGGAGTGTAAGTCACAATTGTGCCACCATTGGAATAATTTTTCACTGGGGTTGTGGCACTAATTCACTACGCACAATCCTAAAGACAATGAGTTTATGATACTATGGTGGTTATGTTTCTTTTTTATGTCGTTCTACAGATGGAGTGACGACATATCATGTGCATTTAGATAAGGAGCAGCTATCCGCCCTTACAATAGCAAGTGTAGGGAATTCCCACACCTCTAAACCTTCCAGGGGGTGTAAGTGTGTGCCCTGAGGAAAGTCCAGCACCATTTATGGGGCAGCTGTGGACTGAAACATGTTGGCAGCAGGGTCTTAGGACCATAATATCCCACATTACCCTATTCCAGAAACTTTTTAATATCCCTGTCAGATCCAAGACTAAAGGGAAACCGGGATCTGACAGAGGAGTTTTAATCTTTATCCCCCTCTGGCCCAAAAAATATTCGAAGCGCTGCCTGAGATTTGGTCGAGCCCACCCTGACTTCTAGGCGTCAGGGTGTTCCGATGATGAAGCATGACACCACTAGGGTGTGTGAGGGAATATAAAACAAAAGGAGTTGCCTCCTTCCTCACCCTCGGGTGAAGATCTATCCTAGCTTTACATAGAAACATTCCACCAGCAGTTGACTCAGATTTAGTGGTTGCGGACATCCGAATTCCCTGGATCCATAATCAGGGGAGTAGTTTCTGTGTAGTAGCATTTCATCATATCCCAGAGTATAAATATCTCTGTGAAATATCCGGGCATCTGAGTAACCAAAGACATTGACTTGGTACTGTAGGAAAACTATGGATGGCCTTGTCAAAAGTGGAGGAAAAGATAAATTGCTGGAACTACCTCCCGTTTACGCTTACCATGACCATTATGAAAATGGTTAGCCCTCTTCAGCAAGTTTCTGTATATGTTCACAAATGTACTCATTATCCATACACTTTCTAGTATTCTCAGATAATTAATTATTAAGCTTGCATAGCCAGAGAACCAGCCAAGATTAAAATTGGAAAGCCTCACATTCCATAAGAATGGGGTGGTTTATAGCACCAGACTTTAAATGGTAGAATATATATGTTCACTATTGATAACACCCAACGCCAGTGACACAAACATATTGGGATGGGGTGACTCAGACAATGGTAGCTGTGTTTGCCCAGGTACCAATGGAAGGAAAATGGCTCTTGTTGATGATCTCGGGGGAGACAATATGTCCTAAGTATAGGAAAATGTGGTTGGCACTGGCAGCAGGGGTGGCAAAAAGAAACATAGCGAGGGCCTGGGGCTCCGTCACATCGCCCTTACTCTCTCACTGGAAGATGGATTTGTGCCTGCGAGTAGAAAAAATTATTTACCAAAGTGGAGGCTGCCCTAAAAAGTGGGAAAAGATCTGGGGAGCATGACAAGCCTACAAGGGATTTTGATATTAATAGGGAGGGTGTGGGTTGGGCTTGGGTCTTGTACAAGGACCGCACAAGGGTTCTTATAGTGTGATTACTCCACTGCTCTACAAGGTTGGTCTCTGCCTTTTGTACTGTTGATATTGTTATTCGTCATGTCCAAATGTGCATTCTACTGTGCTCAGCATGTTTGAAATTAAAAGAATTTAAAAAAAGACGTCCTTCATACATCTATCAGCCTGTCCATACTCAGTAATAGCTTTCCGGAGGGCAACATTTTCCCATAACAGTGAAATAAGCCGCACCAAAATGTACCCCTCTTTACGTCTTTCTTTAAAACAACCTCTGAGAAATGCATAGGTCTACATTCAAGATATTCTCTGAACCACCACTAAAACTCAAAACCCTAACAGGGTTATTGAGATTTCCCTCATCCAGACACCTGGTGTCTTAACTATATAATGTCATGCAGAAAGAGGCACCACTCATCAAACCAACTGCTATAGAGAGGTGGAGCACTGACTTAAACCAACAGCTAATAGAGGAAATGCAGTCTTCCTTTGCCAAAACTGGTGCCCACTCCTCAAATCGCAAACGTTGGCTAATGCATTTGAATGCTAATGTACCAGACCCCTGATATTCTGAACAAATGTGGACATAGAGAAGATTCCAAATGTAACAGATATCAGTCACTCAGTGCAGGGTTTACTCACTTTGCTTGAGCTTGTCTGCAAATTGCTTCATAGTGACATTAATTATTCACTGTCATCTAAGACACAACCATCCCAATAATGCCCATGTTCACCCTGCTATGGTACATGAAGAATGCATCCCTCGAAAAGTCACATCATTAGCACAGTTACTCGCAAAAAGACAGAAAGCAGTTCACTGGGGACGAGACCCCAACCCAAAAATCAATGACTGACTGAAAGACATGATACGCTGCAAGAACACATGTAGCCCAAGAGCTGTCTGGGAAACAGAATACCTGAGTTACGACTCCTAAAGCCAGGGGTATTTGACTTCCCTGAAATTGATGATTTGAGAGGTTATGTTATGTGTATTTGCAAAGTGTACTATCACCCATGAGGGGATCCTGTGATGAGCAGGTGTGTATGCCTAGTCCTGACTATTGTAGGTTGGTTAATTGAAAAGTCAGGTCTTCAGCATCTTGTGGAATTCAAGAAGAGAGAAGGATGATCTGATGTGGAGAGGTACACCGTTCCAAGCTTAAGATAGATGTAAGAGACTTCCTATCCTCCTGATCTGGTTCTGTACATGTGTGGGATGTGTGCGAGTAGGAATCCTGTAGAGCAGATGTATCTTGGTGGCTGGTGGAAGGAGATGCAACTGTTCAGGTAGTTGAGGTTTGAACAGTGTGGTGCTTTGAATGTCTGTATGAGGAGTTTGAATTGAGCCAGTGTGTGTATCGTGAGCCAGTGTAGTTCCCTGAGGTGTGATGTGATTTCCTTGTGGGGAACTTGATGATGAGTTAGGCTGCTGAGTTCTGGTTTGTAGTCTTCTAGTGAGTTACTTGGTGATCCCAGTGTAGAGGGTGTTCCCATAGTCCAACTTGCTTGTCACTAAGGCATGATTGACAGTTTTTCTAGTGTTTCTTTGGAGCCATTTGAAGATCTTCCTCAGCGTCTTCAGGGTGTGGAAGCAGGATGTAGTGACAGCATTGCCTTCAGCTGTCACGTCCAGTTCGCTGTTGATGATTATTCTGATATTCCTGGAGTGGGTTCCGGGTTTGGGTCCAAGTTAGGCCAGCCACCAGTTGGAGTTCCATGGTAAGGTGTTATTGCCAAAGATCACTACTTCTGTTTTGTTGATGTTGAGCTTGAGACAGTTGACTTTCATCCAGTTAGCGATTTCGGTCATGGAGGCAGTAAACTTGTTTCTTGTGTTGGAAGTCTTGTCCAAGAGAGAGAGTATGAGTTGTGTATCGTCTGCATAGCAGGGGATGTTGATGTTGTGTGTGCGGATGACGTTGGCCAGAGGGATCATGTATGCCTGGAAGAGGGTGGGGCTGAGCCATGAGCCTTGAGGTACTCCTCGGACAAATTTGTGGGCTCCAGAGGAGTAAGGTGCCAGGCTGAGAGCTTATGTTCTAATCGTTAAGAAGGAGCAGACTAAGAGGAGAACAGGCCCTTGTGCCAATCTCATGCAGGGGCTTGATCAGTAGGGGATGTGAGACTGCATGAAATGCTTCAGAGGGGTCCAGAAGAATGAGGGCTTCCTTGTCTCCTCTGACAAGGATCATGCGGAGGTCATCTGTGGCGGTGATGGTGCTGTTTCGGGTAGTTGCTGAGATGGTCTGTGAGGTGCCGGTAGATTAGCTTCTCTAAGACCATTGCCATTTTTGGGAGGAGGGAGCTGAGTCTGTAGTTGGAAAGCGAAATGGTTCAGGAGATGGTTCCTTAAGCAGGAACAAGACAGTGGCATGTCTCCAGATGTCTGGGAATGTGTTTGAATTGATGGAGGCATTGAGGATGGGGCTTAGTGCTTTTCTGATTGGTAGGAGTCCTTTATGAAGGTGTAGTGGGGGGAAGGGTCAGATGGAGCTCCTGAGCAGATGGTGATCATGGTAGCAGTGATTTTGACAGTGGTGATATGAGGCCAGGAGGTCAGGGTTTGTAAATCAGCTGTGATGGAAAGTTGAATTGCAACAGTGACAGGATCCAATTGATTGTCAAAGTTGCTCTTATATGGAGGTGATTTTGTTAAAGAAGAATTCGGATAAGTTGTTGCCAAGGTCATGTGAGGGGTTGATGTTGCTAGAGGCGGCAGGAAGTAAAGTGGAATCTTTGATGATGGCTAAGATTTTGTTGCTGCTGTTAGCGCTGACATTCATGCAATCTGCAAGAGCTGTGCATTTGGTGGTCTGTATATGCTGATGTTAACATCTTTGGGCTTATTATCTATGCTGCGATGTCTCAACTTGTTCACCATTTGCTCTCCAGTTGTTGTCAGTGGCGGTGTGTTAGCCTCAGTTCCGCTGTGTACCAGCTGGCCTGTGGGCCGTTGGGTTGCACTTGAGGGTGTCTGCACCATGCAGTGATCCAACTGCTGAGATTTATTATGGCTTTCAGCAAGTCACTGGTATGCATGGGCTTGTACTTAAAGAGAATGTAAGACCATTATCTTTAAAGATGCTTTTCCAGCTGCACTGGAGTTTCTGGTGGTGGTAGGACTGTGATGGTGCGGGATGGATATGCTAAAACTGATTAGGGGGTGGTCTGTCTAGATCAGAGTTGCTGACTTTTCGACTGTGATATTGCTGTTTGAGGAGAAAATCTGTCCCACTAGATGTCCAGCAGTGTGGATGGGTTCGGTAACGTGCTGGTTAAAGCCAAGGTTTCTGAGATTTTATAGAAGGGCCGTAGAGTTTGGTTTAGTGTGGCCTCCTGGGTGAAAGTAAACTTCTCTGAGGAAGATGAAGGTGTTAGCATTGATGATTAGGTGTGGGAAAAATTCAATGATGTCACTGGCAAAACTGGTGCAGATTCCTGGTAGTCTGTGTACAAGGGTGAAGCCCAGAGAGAAGTTTGCTCAAATGCGTATCCTGAGGGTGAGGTGTTCCATGTAGCTGGTGAAGAGTATGCATGCAAGTGTGGTGTGGTGTTTGGGTGATGTCTAGTCTGTCTGAGCATTAGTGGGTGGTTGGTACAGGAGCGGTGGGTGTAGGGTGTTGGAGAGTGCATTATAACTTGCAGGAGGCACATGTGATTGTTCCTTCCGTAATATGTTGTGTGTGTGGAAGCAGTGCAGTGAGTGGTGGCCGGGGTTAAGAGTATGGAGAAGAACAGTAGGGTATTAGTGGGTAAGTGGGGAACCAGGATTTCTGGCATGGTCCCGGTGTAAACAGGTAGAGAGGGGCTTGCCTTTGGTGCACCCTTAGCTCACCAGTGGTGCACCCACTGGGCCCGTCCGTGCTGCAGCCACAATTAAATAGATCCTTGAAGGAAAGAAGAGTGCAGGATACTGTGTCCCAGAAAACGGTGATGTCACTTCCTGAGCTGATGGATGATAGAAAACCCAGTGATGTCACTTTCTGTGCAGATGGATGCTGAGAAATCCAAAGATGTCACTTCCCGTGCACACAGGCAATGGGAAATGATGTCTTCTTGCTTGGCTTTTTCTTTTAAAGACGACCATTTCACGATTTCCATTCCAGCCACGTAACACTGTGTAGTAAAAACATGCATAAACGGTTTAGGATTCCTCAGAATTATTTGCCATCCTGTGCAAACTACACTGAACCAACTGGATATTTATACTGCAACCTGTTAAAGTTGAATCCAGCCCACTAGGTATGTCAGATGCCAATGGGATTTACATTTTGGCAAAATGAGTTTGGCTGCTGTTGTTAGCATAGGGTCATCAGTATCATGTCACGCATTAGCTAATTCTGGAGGGTGTCAGCTGCATATATATTTGCGGTGATTATGACTAAATCTAGGTTACATTTAGTGTTAAGATATCCACCAAGGAAGAACAAGTCCCCTTCCAAAATAGAAGAACACATTTGCAGTAGAACAACATGTGAATGAGAATAGTTATTTCTATCAATCATTCCATATGCCTTTTTTAGTAGCTTCAACTAAGCTGCTTCTTCTTCTTAAACTATTTGCAGAATCAGGCTACCTACCCAAATGGTTCCACTGAGACTCCTCAAATCTATGCATAATATCAATTCTCCATTGCTGTTACATGTCAACAATATTGGAGTGAAATAATATGAAGTAGTTTGTATTCATTTGTGAAATTTGTGATCCTGCATATTCAACATTTTACGCAACATCATTTGAAATAAAAATTCAACAAAACTTCACTCATATGTACATGGATACGGGGATAGAATACCATTGAAGAGGTGTGGCGCCGCGGCTAGGGCGACTGACTCCAGAATCTGGGGATCCCAGTTTAACCCCGGCACCGGCGGCAGATTAGCCCAGCACCATGTGACTCTGAGCATTAGCTTGCTGAATCTTCCCGGCGGCCCCCAGCGCCTAGAGACCCTTACAGGTGATTGTGTGCTTTACAAATGTGGATTATTATTGTAACACAGAGTGGTGCTTAAAATGTTTTAAGAGCTTAAACACAGGTGTACATACTTTAAT
Source organism: Lissotriton vulgaris (assembly GCF_964263255.1). NCBI lineage: Eukaryota > Metazoa > Chordata > Amphibia > Caudata > Salamandridae > Lissotriton > Lissotriton vulgaris. The sequence continues at coordinate 717,405,423 of NC_141689.1, read as the reverse complement.
ATATATTTTCTAGATCTCCTGCATAGATATTTTGGACCTGCTCAATTCAAAATCATGATAGGCTGTCAATAATAGATTATATACCTTTGAGATTTGGTTAGTAGTGGCGGACCTCTGGTCCAGGCCAGCACTTTCACCAGCAGCTCAGTAGCATCCCCGTTCCTGGGACTCCACAGCCTTCCCTCCTCAGAGTTTGCGCCTGCCTCCGGCACCTTAGTCAGCCCCTTCGCCGTTGCCTCCACCGGCCGCCACGCCGCCATTCCTCTACTTCTGCATCCCACCACCCTGACTTTACCCGCTGCGCCCTGGTAACCTTGTCTTGTGACATTTGTTCTTTGTGTCTTTTTTGTGATTACTGAGCTTTTTTTTTCACTTCTGTGCCCTTCGGTTGTTTCTACTGATGTTTTTCCTGCCGTTAAAGCCCCGCGGTCCCGCCCCTCGGCGCAGCCCCGCTCTCTCCTGCCTCCCCTACTCTGGTCCCGCCCCCTCTCTCAAACATATTGGTGACCCCTGCGGGGGAGCGCGTGTGAACCGAGACCTCTGGTCCAGGCAAGCACTCTCCCCAGCAGCTCAGTCGCATCCCCGATCCTGGGACTCCACGGCATTCCCTCCTCAGAGTTCGTGCCTGCCACCGGCACCTTAGTCAGCCCCTTCGCCGGTGCCTCCACCGGCCGCCGTGCCGCCGTTCCTCTACTTCTACATCCCACCCCCCTGGCTTTAAGTGTTCTCCCGTGGTAACCTTGTCTTGTGACATTTGTTCTTGTGTCTTTTTTTGTGATTACTGTGCTTTTTTCCACTTCTGTGCCCTTCGGTTGTTTCTGCTGTTGTTTTTCCCGCCGCTAAAGCCCTGCGGCCCCTCCCCTCATCACAGCCCCGCTCCCGCCTCCCCTTCTCTGGTCCCACCCCCTCCCCTACATAATGGCGATCGCGCCTCTGGCGCGCTGAAGGTGAGCCAAAGGCAAGCCCATCTGCGCCTTTCCGTGCCTGGACTGCGCCCAGCGCCAGACCCCCTGGCCCTCGCGACCAGCACAAGACCCATCGCCGCTATGACGCAAACACCTTCCACGCTCTCAGCGCCGGACAGACTTCTACCTGCTTCCAGGCCACCCGAAGCTCACCCACGGACCCTTCATCTGTTGATACTGCAGCTACACCAGCCAGCGCACACCAGAAATGATGATGGCGAGAGGTGCCATGTAGATGTTAAAGAGGGTCGGGCTGAGGGATGATCCTTAGGGTACGCCGCAGGTGATTGTGGTGGCTTCTGACCTGAAGGGGGGAGATGGACTCTCTGCGTTCTGCCAGTGAGGAAGGAGGTGATCCAGTCCAGGGCTTTGCCTCGGATCTCTTCGTCATGGAGGTGTGTGCGCAGGGTGTGGAGGCAGACGGTGTCGAAGGCGGCTGAGAGGTCCAGGAGGATGAGGGCCGCTGTTTCGCTGTTGTCCAGTATGGTCCTGATGTCGTCAGTGGCAGAGATGAGAGCGGTTTCAGTGCTGTGATTGCTGCGGAAGCCCGATTGGGAGGAGCCCAGGATGTTGTTCTCCTCCAGGAAGTTGATCAGTTGTCTGTTGGTGGTCTTCTCAATTACTTTCGCCGGGAACGGGAGCAGGGAGATGGGTCAGAAGTTCTCGAGGTCCTTTGGGTTTCTTGAGAACACTGGAGTCCTATCTGTCTCTAACCCAGCTGTCTAAGAAAGCTGGGTTAGAGAGGTTTAAAATGCGCATGTCTGGCTGGCCGTCCAGCCAAAAAGGCAGCTACACTTTAAACCTAAGTGCCATGACTATCACTACTTTCTGCTGCTGCCGGACTGGCAGCAGCTAAAATCAGAAAGCTCCATCTTCCTGACGCTCAGCTTGGGATGGGATTTTGAAAAATAAAATGGTAATATATCAACTTTTATGATCAGTTTATTTACCCATCTCTAGGGGGAATAATTTTGTGGGGCAACGCTCCTCCGCCTTAACGGAGGAGCCGCCCCTGTTGGTTAGCTTTATATAGATTTTGATTTATGCTCCAAACACAGTAAAAGGTTCATAATGTATGCAAGAGTAAATGACCAAATTGTAAATATTTGATAGATTTGTCTCATACTAGATAAACTTTCTAAAACTCAATCAGCTTGATCATTAACTTTTATTTTATGTCTTTATACAAATTTGTGAGATGGCATAATATCAGATTGATCTAAAATGTTGAGTTTCTTAAAACTTTGCCTAACTGATGTATAACACTTTATTCTAGGTGTCGAACTGCATGTATGACCACAGTACCATATCAAAATCATTCATTACAACAGTCAATCATTCTGTTCATTGTTAAACCCCACATGCATATTCTAAATAAAGTCAGCCCCCTCCCTATTACCAGAATACACACAAGATTGCTGTAAGCAAAAGTCAATGGTAAGGCATCTGCAGAAAGAGATGAGATAAGAGCATAGTCGCTCATCCATTAAATAACTACAAACTACATTCATAAGGTGTCGAACAAAAAAGTAATAACAAAGAGATATGTAGTACGCAATGGGCAAAACAAATTGATTATTATAAGGCAAGTCACCATTCATACTGATCCTGTAATGCTTGAGTGGTCAGATTATTTAATGGATTTGAGAAAAAAGATGAATAACTATGGTTTTACAAACCCCCAAACTGAACAGCTGATTTCCTAATCTACAACCAGAAATCTTGGTAATTTATGTTTTTCAGGTTACGGTGCGGGACAAAAAACTGCAAACATGACAGAGATGGCACACAGAAAATTACAATGTGTTATACAGAAGACTACATTTCCCATACCCAGTTGCAGCCTCAGCCACTACAGAAGTAGCATAATCAAACACATTTGCAGGTAAATAATGGCAACAGGGTATTTAGAGTTAACTCACACTGGGGGCGTAGCTTGCACCCAAAAGGAATAGCGGCGGTCCCGTGACTCTCCTGCGGCGGTGGAGACTTGGGCGGAGCAAACCCGACAATTTTTCACACGCACCCGTTCAAAAATGTAAGCAGTGTTGTGCGAATGCTTGCGGAGCCGGGGGATCCCTTCCTCATGTTTATACTTGGCCTGAGCACATGTTTATGGCACACTCAACTAGCGGCGCGGCTCTGACGAGCTTACGTCTGCCATCTTGTGGAGTTTTCTGCCGCTGACGGAGTCAGACTCCAACGCGGCTTCCCGAAGCCAGAACCTGCTCCCTGCTGACAACGAGCTTGATGGCCTCTACGCTATTGTTATTTCAGGTACAATAGTGCTGCCTTTAGACCTACTGGCTACTTTCTTCTTTCAAAACTGTATTTCAGCCTGGCTTGCCTGGAACATATAACCGCCATTTTGTCTTTCTCTGGAATGGAGCTCCTCCTTGCCGAATTTGCCTTCTATCTTCTTCTTGCACTAGATAGTCACCATTTATTAATAGTCTTTGGATGTGTTTTTTACACTGCTCCTCCTCCTCCTCTCAGGATTTTGACTGACATTTTTTCTCATACCGCATTTTATTACCAATGCAGTGACAATTAGCTTAACGTTTATCTCTTTAATGTCATTTAAACCATATTTCTTATTCGCCCATGCTGAATGTATTGTTATACCTATCATCTTTAACTGAATGCATGTTCTCATAATATATTTCTGAGTACCCTCATTGTTACTGGTGCATTAATGGTGTTGCGCTTGCGTTGACACAAATTTTTCGTTGTTTGAGCCCACTGTTTTATATGCTTGTACTACGGAGCTCTTTTTTTTGCTTACTGTAACTTGACATGTAATTTATGCTATTTTATTTTCGTGAGGTGCTTTCTTTAGGTTTATGGGCAGGATATCTAAATCTATATCTTTAACTACATCCGCCCCTCGGCGATTTATGATTCATACTAGTTCACGCTATAACTGCTTATCCATGGAGGATTCAGCTACTTCTTCACCTAAAGATGCATCGGTATCCCACAATGCCCTGGGGTCTAATGTCACCAAAGCATCAACAAAAAGACTGAAAAAATATCCTCCCTCTCCACCTAAACAATCTAATTCTGTTACAATGGACCTGCTACTAGAAGAGATCAGAGCCTTGCGTCCATTTATGGAAGAGACCAATTCTACGCTTCAGATGCTTTCTGATAAGTAGTCAAATATGGATCAACAAGTTACTACGGTAGAGCAGAATTTTGACTCCTTATCTTCCTCTACCTCCAAAGTGGACTCTCTTTGCTCACAGGTTTCCATGCTTCACAAACAAATTGAGAATTTGGAAAACAGAAATAGGAGGAATAATCTTCATATTTATGGTCTTCCTGAAGGAACAGAAAGTTCGGATCCGCCCACCTTCTTCAAATCCTTTCTTCCAAAGATTCTTAAGTTACCTGAAAGCACTACTTTGAACATTCAGAGAGCTCATAGATTGGGACTACCTTTGCGCCTATCATCCTCTTTGTCAGCACAAAAACCGAGAGGAGTAATCTTATATTTTCTTGCATGCACTGACCTACTTAAGATTTTATCAGCAGCCAGAGCAATTAGTCTTATAACCTGGTCAGGAAGTCCTTTATTCTTCTCTCAGGATTACACCAAACCGGCTGCTGATCGACGCAAGGAGTTTCTAGCACTGCGGCGCAGCAACGCTCAATATGCGCAAGATATGGTCTTTTCCACCCTTGTTTGTTTAAAGTAACCATCAATAATAAAACCACTACCTATGAGGAACCAATAAAACTGAAGAGTTTTCTATATTCTCATCACGCTGACACAATGGAGACTAATTCCTCATTCAGCCCTAACTAGACTGTTTATAAACTCTGTTGTGGTTACAATACTTTTATGTTCTTTACATTGATTTTTGATCCATTTGCTATTTGTTAATATGTAAACAGCAGTTCGCTGATATTGTCATTGTTTTCATTGTAGTTACTCTTTCTTTTTCTCCTAACAGGTTGTTTCTGCGTGCTTTACCTTCCCTGTGTTTGAAGTCTGCTAGTTCTACCCTTCTTCCTGCACTCCCTTGTGGGTCCTGGACACGTCATTGTTCCTTGTGGCCTTCCATCCCTCCACCTCTTGTATGTTTTGGACTGTTTGTAAGTTCCTTTTTTTCTTCTCAATCAATCTTTATCTTCTTCATGACCCATTTTTTTTATTCTTCTTTTTCTTTCTCTGCATATTTTATCTTCTTTCTTGTTCTTCTCTTTTTGTCTTCAACTTTGCATTTTTCTTTTTTCTCTCGGAGACTGTTACTTCTTTCTGCTTCTTTTTCTTCTTGCTTCCATGTCCTATTACAATTATTTTATTTTTTGTACAGTTGGTTTGACGTTAATCATAGTCTAATTATCTTAAGATGTTCTTCTAGTTGGAATTTTTCATATCTTCACAGTTTTAATCTATGCCTTTAAAGATCATTTCTTGGAATGTCAGAGGTTTACACTCATCTATTAAATGTCAGAGAGTTTTGACACATCTGGCTAAACTAGGGGCAGTTGTTGCATGCCTACAAGAATCTCACTTACCTTCTGAGGAGTCTGCGAAACTCAAAAGAGCATGGGTGGGTGGCGTTCTCTTTTCCCCGGGTGATGGTAAACGCAATGGTGTTCTTATTCTTTTTCGTAAGTCCCTCTCCATTAAGATCCTGTCACATAGCACGGACCAAACAGGTAGATGGATATTTGTCAAATTTGTGGATGATAATGTTCTGGTTTCTTTACTGAATGTCTATGCACCCACAATTGGTGACCCCTCTTTCTGGAATTCTCTGACCCAACAAATTAATGTTATGATGATAATTTTATCCTTGCAGGCGACTATAATGAGATTTTAGATCAATTTCTGGACCGAAATTCCTCAGTTCCCTTTACACCTCATAGATCTCACAAAACATTTATACGCACCATTAAACAACATAAACTTATAGTTGCTTGGAGACTTTGCAACCCTACTTTAAGAGAATATTCCTTTTATTCACCGGCACACCATACTCAGCCACGCTTAGATTATATCTATGTATCTCATAACATTTCTCAGTCATTACTGAAGGCAGATATTTGCTCTATTCTGATATCTGATCATGCCCCTGTCGCAATACACCTTGATGTTCTACACAAGCTCAAATTGTCTCGCAAATGGCATTTTAACAACGCCCTCCTTTTGGACCCAGTATTTAAATCCTCCTTTACCTCCTTTTTTCACGAATAATTCACTATCAATGAAACAGACGGCATGTCCTTTCAGGTTATTTGGGATGGGGATTTTATTATTCGCTTTGTTTCCAACAAACGTAAAAAAGCGAAGCAAACTACCAATGCCTTATTAGCCAAAATTAAGAAATTAGAACATTCCTATTATTCTTCCAAGTGTAAGAATTGTTTGGCGGAACTCCTAAAAATCAAATTTCAATTCAATCATGATACCACCAATAATGCTTCAAATTACCTTCTTAAGTCCAGCGCTAAATGTTATGGTGGTCTGAAAAAAGCTGGAAAATTGTTAGCTAATTATTTAAAGGTTAAACAAAACAAGCTTAACATAGAGTCTATGTTTAGTAGTGACAACTCATTGAAATTTAAAGATGACAAAATATTGAATGAATTCCTTCACTTTTATAAAACATTGTATACATCTGAATCTCTCTCTTCTGAGCATTCTATTTCTCAATTTCTCTCCAAAATCCATTACCCCTCTGGTACACTCCCGGACCTCTCTTTTAGAATCCGATATTACACAGAAAGAACTCCATGCTGCCTTAAAACTTATTAAAATGGATAAGGCCCCTGGTCCAGATGGCCTCACTGTAGAATTTTTCACTCATTTTGCTTCTCTATTGAGTCCCAAATTGCATTCCCCTATACTTACTTTTTACAGTCTGGGGCTTCTACTGGATCTTCTTCTGATGCTCTAATCTGCCTTATTCCTAAGGATGGCAAGGATCCTCAATATTTTAAAAATAAACGACCCATTTCCCTAGTTAACATAGACTATAAAAAATGTTCAAAAGCTTTAGCATCACGATTGGAATCTCACATGCCCGATCTATTAGGGTCTTAACAATCTGGCTTCGTTAAAGGGAGACTCATTTCGGATAACACACGTTTATTCTTTGATATCCTCTCCAGGGCCTCGCATGTCTCTCATTCTTTGGCGGCCATCGCTTTAGATGCAGAACAAGCATTCGATAGAGTTGAGTGGCCTTACCTATTTCGTACGCTTCAGTGGTTTGGTTTTGGTCCAAAAATTAGGGCTCTAATTTCTATTTTATACTCCAATCCAAGAGCAGCTGTAACAGTGAATGGTGGAATTTCTTCTTATTTTAACCTCGCTAAGGGAGTCAGACAAGGATGCCCCCTCTCCCCGTTTCTTTTTAATATTGCCTTAGAACCTTTTTTACTCCGAATTCGTCAAAATGACAATATTCACGGCTTTACTTTTAAAGAAACCAGTATTAAAATGGCAGCCTATGCTGATGATGTGCTTTTATTTCTATCGCAACCTCAAACCTCTCGTCTTGCCTTTTTACAAGAGGTGGAATCCTTCGCGTCTGTTTCTGGATATAAATTGAATAAAGACAAATGTGAAATTTTACCTTTGACAAAATATACTTTTAGTGCTGATTATGCTATTTCAGGCTTTTCTTGGGGCCCCCAATATATCAAATATTTAGGTTTACATTTTACCTCATCCCTAGAAGGGACGGTATCACGTTGCATGGACAATTGTGTACAAAGAATATCTTCTTTAACAGCAAAATGGCATCCCTTATATCTGTCCTGGTGAGGTCGCTTGGATACCATAAAAATGATGTTTTCGCCCATAGTCCTATATACAATTTCTAATATTTCTTTGTCAATTCCTCTTAAATATTTTAAAAAGATTAACTCCATCTTATCTTCTTTTTTATGGGGGAACAAGAAATCTCGTATGTCCATTCACAAACTGATTCGTCCAAAATCGGAGGGAGGGACGAACTTTCCTGACTTCTCTCTTTATCATAAATCCTTTATCTTGACCCAATCGTCATGCTGGCTCTCTGAACCTTCAGTTCCTTTTCCTCTTTGGACTACGTTAGAACGTTCCTTCATTTCTCCTTTGTCCTTTCAGGAATATCTATCCTTTACACGCAAACCTCAGTCTGTTTTCACCCCCATTCTTAAACATACTTCCGAAATTCTCCCAACAGTTCCTTTGACATCCTTCCTTGACTCTCCCATATGGCACAATTTACACATTTTAATCAATAATAAACCTTTTTTCTGGAAATCCAGGAGACCACGAGGGCTCATTTGGGTGAATCAATTGTATAATCAGGATTTGTGTTTACCCTTTTCACAAGCACGCAATATTTTTGGCGTCCCTTCATCCTTTTGCTCTAAATACTCTCTCTTAACACAACCTATCCAATCTGCTCACTTACAACACAGGTCATCTTCTCTTAACAGCTCTCCTGAGTCTGTTCGCTCTGATAAATTACATTCCCTATTACTTTGCAAGTCTAAAGCCTCCACTATAGATAATTTTTTACATACTTTACCTACACCAAGAGATAAAACTAAGACAGAACTGCTATGGGAAAAGGAACTTGACACTTCTTGGACTGCAGACTTCTAGGATAAAATTTGGTTTAAACTGAGAAAATCTTCTAGGGCACGCAAACACAACACACAAACTCTTTTTTATATATAACATGCTTCTACTCTCTACTCTTACTCTCAATTCATATCACTCAGAAGTTTCACATAATTGCTGGTCTTGTTCCCTGCCACATGCTGACTTATTCAATCTGCATTTTACATGCAAGTTTGTTTGAGTTTTTTGGGAAAGGGTGTGGACACAACTCAATTTGATTTTTCACTCTAGTCATCTTTTCTCTATTATACACATCTTTTTAGGCAGCTTATCCTCTATTTGGGACCGTTCTGACACTAATGTAAAAATAATTGACCTTTTACTGGCAGTAGCCTTCTAGCAAATAACGAAGAATTGGAAGGACTTTACCAAGCTCTCATACCAAGCATGGTGGTATGCTGTCTGCTACAATCATAGGCTAGACACGAGCTGCCCAGTGGTGGCGAGTGGGAAAACATGGCGGCCGCCGGTTAGGGCAGTTCGCGTCTCTTCTGTGGAGCTCCAGTTAGCCCTGTGAAACGCGGTGAAATCGGCATGTAATCGTCGCGATTGGTATTTCCCCCTGAAAAGACTGGCTTTGATCATACTTCGCCGAAGCTAACGCTTTTTATTTTTTCGGTGCTTAGCATATTACCCCGGTTGCTGGCGTTTGGCGTCTGACGCCCGAGGCACCTCTGAGACAGGAGCCGAGGCAGGAGCTGCTCGGAGCAGAGCAGCGGAGCTCCGTGAGAGGCAGAGGCAAAGGCGGTCTCTATCTCTACCCGCCTACATCTGCTCTGTTACCGGGCTGCCGGGGTTACCTGCCGGTTTGTAAACGCGGTGTTGTTCCGTCGCTCCTTCTCGGTGCTTGCACAATACGCATGTTGTCAGTGTTCGGCGGCATCCGACGCCCGAGGCACTTCTGAGGCACTCCCGAGACGGGAGCCAAAGCAGGCATCGCTCTGAGCGAAGCGGAGCAAGCGGAGCAAGCAGCACTATAGTACTACGAGACAGGCACAGGAGGTACAGGAGGTTGCTACCTTCAATCGTTTGGCTTCTTGACTTTTTTCACGGAGGAAAAAAACAGAACAGAGTAGAAAGCGGCAGTACTGGCCTTAGCTTTACCCCAATCAAAAACGTCCAGTTTGCTGGTGTGTGGATGTGTGGTGTCAAGATCCCGCCTTTTGCTACACTTTCCCGGTGGGCAGAGGCAGCCGTGGAGCTGCGAAGGAGCCGCAGAGCGGCTGCTAGAGGTGATCTCAGCAGCCTTTTTACATCATTAAAGTGCCCTAATACAATTAAAGGAGCTCAATCAGACACCCTCAACGTGGGCAAAACCCAGAGGATTCGTCGCCTTAAACCTAAAACAAAGACAAAGACAAGGACAGGGACAGAACCAGAGGAGGAAGGAGCAGAAAAATTATTCGTCCATGCACTACCATCGAGTAAGGAGTTCGGGAAGGGATGTGTGGACATTAAAGGGGGTAAGGTTGGTGAAGGGGATCAGTCTTTAGATAGAGGGGTTGTTAAAGATAACACCCTCGCTGACACCTTTTCTAAATTGGGTCTCAGTCCTGGTAATGCTAAGGAGGGAGCTAAGGAGGGAACTAAGGACGTTGCAGAAGAATCAGAATCCGGCTCTAAAGAGAGTATTCGGTGCCCTTCTATATTTGTGTTTTCCGGCGTTCACACCGCAAAATCCACCACTACAGTAACTGCGGCCATAACCCCCCGGTTGGCTGGGCAAAAAGGTCCCAAAGACTCAAAAATTGGCACTAAATTAAGATCTAAAAATACTAAAGGTAGTGCAGCGAGGCTTACCCCCTCACTTAGATCTTATTTTAAGGTGTTGCCTCAAGTTCTAGAAATCCCTAGTGGACCACTAGAGGACAATAATAAGATGGGCGATACAGATGACACCCAAGGTTCCGTCCCGGTGGAGGCGGTGGAAGTGGAGGGGGAAGTAGACTCAGGTGCTGCCCATAATACCCCGGAAGAAGCTGGGCTTCTAGACGCTCAGGATAAGGATAAGGCAGGTGAGACCTCTGAGATGAAGGAGAAGATTTCACTGGAGGATCTACTTCATGAAATTAAAACTGGGTTCGCTGAATCAAAACGTAACCAGCAGGAGATAAAAGCAGCGTTTGATGCCTTGGACAAGAGAGTAGATCTTCTCTCTGAGAGGACAGATACTCTTGAAAGCACAGTAATTGAACTAAAAGCCAAATTAGACTCTGCCAATGAAAAGATTTATTACTTAAGGCGAGATGGGAATGCAACAAAAGAGAGAGTGGAATCTTTGGAGAACTACTCAAGGAGAAGCAACATTAGAATTCTAAAAGTTCCAGAGGGAAAAGAGGGGAGCGAAATGAGAAAATGTGTAGCTTCCCTGCTTAAAGAGTCCTTAAATCTGGAGGAATCCGTGGAAGAGCTAGAAAAAGATATTCAGCGAGCTCACAGAGATCCCTTCCGCTTAAAACAGGGGAGGTCTAAACCTAGGAAAATTCTAGTTAATTTTCTGACCTATTCGGTAAAAGAGAAGATTTTGAATTTAGCTCTAAAGTCCACTGCTTTAAAAGCTCCAGACTTCTCTTATGTTGTTAGATCTGACTTATCTAAATCTACTCTTGATAGACAATGGGAGTTAGGCCAGAAAATGGAGAAGTTTAGGGCTCTGGGACCAACTGTCCAAATGAGGTTCCCCGCTTTTTTGAGGGCCATGTATTATAACAAAATGCATAACATCCATTCTCCATTGGAGGCAGACGAACTTTTGACATCTATTAATGATCATCAACAGTGTAACATCTAGCGATAGTTCTTAGGTTAAAACAGACATGGCACACTTAAGCATGAGCGGATTTTGCGGATTGGCAATCCGCGAATTTTGCGGATTTGCGGATTCGCAATCCGCAAAATCCGCGAATTCCCGCGAATTTGCGGATTTTTTTTTTTTTTTGTGTTCGCCCGTGTTTCTGCCAGTTCGCGAGGGTTTTTACAATTTCGCAATTTGCGAACTTACCTGTCGGGTCGCAAGTTTTGCGAACTTGTTGTTTCTACGTGTCCAGCCTGTTTGGGACACTCTTCTTCATCACTGCCACTCTCTGTCACCACTGCCACTCTCTGACTACTCATGCCACCCTCTGGCCCACCCATGCCACCCTCTGTTTCATCACTACACCCTCTGGTTGTCCAGTGTACATTATTTTCGGCAAAGCAAAGCACACCTTCCCTGCCTCAAGTGACCTGAATTAATTTGGGGCTGATTAATGTGTCACAGAATATTTTTTTAGCTGGCACCTGCTTCCTTAGTGCGCCCTGATTAGTGATCTTTTGCACTTGCTAAGTGCTTTCATTGTTGCAAAATTAGTTACAACACCTGCCCTGCCCCAACTGACAATAATGAATTAGGGGCTGATTAATGGATTTTAACTTCCAGCCTGGCTCCTGCTTGTCTCCCTTAGCTGTAATTCAGGACCTTTGTGGCATATTGTAACTATTCTGAGGTTCAGAGCAGGGTCACATAATAGTTTCAACTGGCAACTGAACTCTGGAGGGGCCCCTCAGGAAGCACTACAGGAAATGGCTACTAATGATGTGCCTGAACTTTTGAACCTGGTAAGTAGTTACTTTCAGTTTTGCCAAGATCGTATTTCTGCAATGTTGCACTTATTCGCGGGGCGCGAACTCACGCGAACAGTGCGAGCAGTGCGAGCAAAATCCGCTGCTCGCGGATTTGCGGATTTTGCGGGAAATTCGCAAATCTCGCGGATTGCGGATTTCCCGAAAATCCGCAAAATCCGCGAGCGGAACGGATTTTCCGCCCACGCCTAGGCACACTGAGTCACTGAGTTAAAATATAATGACAAGAAAAGAGGTGAAGGATACAGGGGATATAAGGACGGAGAATAGGGGAAGGAAAAAAAAATGAAGGGAAAAAAAAAAGGAAAAAAGAAGAGAGAAACTTAAAAAAAAGGGAAAAATAAGGAAAAGGGGAAAAAAATTATATGCACATAAAAAAGGGTATTTTCATCGAAGGTGTCTATAAAGGAAAAAGATATATGTATATTTGAAGTTAAAATATATATATAACACCTAAATAGGGAAAACGTATCAGAACAATAATCCCGTTATATGGGAAGGTGTGCGACAAACACCTAAACTTAAATATCTCTAGTATTTTTATTTTATATAATTATGACGGCTTTCCCCTAGAAAGAATTAAGGCATGCCGGGCTATATTCAATCATGTAACTGACCTGGGCATATGGAACTCCATAGAGAGGCAAATCTGGCAGCAATAGCCAGATTAATTAAGGGGGGGTTTTCCAGGGTGGGGTGGGAGGGGGGAAGGGGTAAAACCATAAAATATCCTCACTGTTCAGGCACAGTTTCAAACACACTATTTCCATCAATTATACTTTTATTCATATTCCACTCAATTCTCACTGGGAGACGCAATCCTTCATTGAGCTGGAGTAGGGGGAGGGGTTCGGACACTGGCTGATGGGATTAAAATTTCTGTCCTGGAATGTCAATGGCCTGCGTGTTAAGAGTAGGAGATATAGAATATTGCAATATCTGAAGGACTCTCCGGCGCAGGTCATAGTCATCCAGGAAACACATCTTCTCCAACACGAAGTGAAGGAAATGTTGAGTAAAATCAGATGGGTAGACTGTTATATTTGCACTAACCATAATGCAAATATTCGAGGTATATTAATCATCTTCAAAAAGCAAATTAAAGCCCAGATTCTTGCATATGAGGAGGACTTAAGTGGGAGATGGCTATACGCTAGAGTCAGTCTAGATAATAGTACATACAACTTGGTTGGTTATTACGGTCCCAATCAGGATGACCCCTCATATTTGATCAAAATCCAGAACCAGTTATTATCAACACAAGGTCCGATAATTTGGATGGGAGATTTTAACCTGGTACTTAACCCAAATCTGGATAAATCCCCTAATTCAAGGGCATTAACCTTTAAAAAATCCAGGCAGGTATTGGGGGATGTTATGTCGACACTCGGATTGGCAGATCCATGGAGGGAGAGAGCTGGTAACGTACTTGGTGTATCATACCACAACTACAAATATAATCATAAATCAAGGATTGATTACGCCCTTTTTAGTTATTCATTAAGAGACCACCTTAAGGACTTAACGTATTTGCCTTTACACTTATCGGACCATTCTGCTATATTCTTTTGTTTGCAATCGGTCCAGCAACCCTCTCAGGCCTTGTGGTCATTTGATCGCACTATTCTTTTAGAAGAAGAAGAAACAGACCTTCTCATTCATGAAACAAAACTTTTCATGGACACAAATATTAATTCCACCCAGCTAAACACAGTATGGGAGGCCTATAAAGCTTATTTGAGTGGCTATATAACTAATAGGGCCTCTTATCGAGGGAAAATCTACAGAGCTAAGATCAACAGTATTGAAAGGGACATTGCATTATTGGATCAACATATTGGCTCCGGAATCGGAACTAACATGGAACAAGAACAGCGAAAAGGATTAAAAGAGAAGCTAGAAAATATTCTTCAGGAAAGGGTCGCCCTAAAATGGGAAGTAAGTAAACTATCCAATTTTGAATATGGTGAGTCCGCAGGTAAGGTCCTCGCTTGGAAAATTAAATCGGACCAGGCAAAAAAAACATATTAAACATATTATGGTAGATGGCGATGCAAGTGAAAGATCATCTGTTAAAGATATTGGGGAAGCATTTTTGGAGTTTTTTCAAAAAATATATAAGGAAGAAATCTTGGAGGACCCCATCCCAAATTTCAGATGGTTGGGGAAGATTACTCTTCCCACTCTTAGCTCTGAACAAAGAGATCGTCTTGATAGGCCTATTTCAGAGGAAGAAGTGAGGGAAAGCATCAAAAAGGTGAAGAGGGGCAAGGCAACTGGCCTGGATGGCCTTCCTGGGGAATTATTACGGGTCGTAGCTCCGGAAATAGTTTCGGTGCTGACAAGACTTTTTAACGACATTCTAATAAATGGTGTGGCTCCTCCCAAATCTTGGGGAGAGGCGATTATTGTCCTGATTCCGAAACCCAGGAAAGACCCAGCTAAATGTGGCTCATATAGGCCAATTTCACTTCTAAACAGCGACTATAAGATCTTTGCGGCCGTGCTGGCAAACAGACTTGGACGTGAGGTTGGGTCAATTATTCACACTGACCAAAAGGGTTTTATAAAGGGTAGACAACTCTCGGACCTTACATACGATTTGATCGGGGCAGTGCATATTGCCTCTACGTTTTCCCTTCCTTTGGCCATTATGACCCTTGACGCTACCAAAGCGTTCGACCGAGTAAATTGGGCGTACTTAGCCGAAACTATGAAGAAATTCGCATTTGGTCCAAATTTTCGAAGATCAATTGGACTCCTATATCAAAACCCCAGTGCAAGTATCATGGTGAATGGTGTGTGCACTCAGCCCTTTCGGATCACTAGGGGGACAAGACAGGGGTACCCCCTGTCCCCCTTACTATTTAATATATACATTGAGCCACTTGCACAATCTTTTAGGGATGACTTAAGAATTTCTTCATTTAAATTCGGTGGGTGGGAAAGGAAAGTCGGGCTATATGCCGATGATATTGTAATATACACCAGCGATCCAGCAAATGCTTTCCCCATAGTGGTCGAAAAAGCCAAAGAATTTGGAGGTATTTCTGGCTACGACATTAACGCCGATAAGACCGAGTTGATGACATGGAATATTGCCAATCCGGGTCTAGGGGTGACGCCTTCAACTCACTCAATACGTTATCTTGGAGTCAAAATTTTTTTTTTTTTTTAAACTTTATTTTTGGTGGCGAAGAAAATAAAGAGGCACAAATTATACAAAGGACAAAGCAGTTAACACATATGGACCCGGAAGGTCAGATCCAAAAAGAAGGTACACAGCCAGGTGCGGCCCACATCCCGGGGGCAGGGCGGCACCTCGTTAAACCTGCAAAGCAATGAAGGAATTTGCTCTTGTGCTCTCAGAATCCCCCGGGCAATATCAATACCTTCGCCAATTTTCTTACATGGTGCCATACCAATCCAAACAAAAACATAACATAACAAGAACAAGAACCCCATGAATGGCATTTGTGGCATTGATGCAATCACATAAGGAGAGGTAGGCAAGGGCCTACTACAGAGCGATCCTCATAGTAGAATGTGGTCGATGGTAATCACAATGATCAACAATTGTACGCAACAAGGAATATCGGCATGACTCAGGGGACTGCTACACCACCTCAAGACACTGCACCCCGGATCCCTCCCCACCATCATCAGACTCTGAGGAAGCAGAGGAGAACAGCTCCGCGCTGGTAGCGTCCGAGTCATCCTCCTCCATCCCCTCGATACACATGGCCCTCCAAGCGAGTAAGTCATCCTGGAGTTTCCCATCCCTGCGTGTGCTCTGCATATGTGTCTCCTCCGCTAGGGCCCATTCCCTAGCGTCCCGTAACCAACTAGAGATTTCAGGCGCCCTCTGTCCCATCCAAGTAATGGCCACCCGCCTTCTCGCCAGAACCAACAGGAGTTGCAGTAATTTGTAGGACAGACCCCTCTTCCTGGGTTTGGGCACTAGCGCCAGCAGACAGTGAAGCGGTTCCAGTTGGATCGCAAGGTGCGTAATCCGGGTAATGTGTGCCACCACCTCCACCCAAAAGTCCTGTACTAGGGGGCATTCCCAGGCCAGGTGAAGGAATCCCGCCCGTTCAGCCCTACACCTCGGGCAATTATGGCTCCTGTCCGAGGAGATACGGTGGAGGGAGGCAGGTGTCATATATGTGCGATGGAGGAAATTAAAATGTATCAATTTGAAACGCGCATTACAAGAGACTTTACGAGTCAACATTCCTATGCGCTTCCTCTGGGCTGGATCCAATTCTATCCCCAGGTCCGTCTCCCAAGCCCTCCAAGCAGGCATCAATGGGGGAGTCGAGTCCCTGCGCATTGCCGAGTAAAGAAGGGAAATCAGTCTCCTACCTCTGCCACAGGACAAGATGATGTCCAGGGTATTAGTGAGCTCGGGCGCCTCTGGGAATTGGGGCCATGTCGTCCTGGCTACATCCCGGAGACATCCATAATGCAGGTACTGGCCCTCACGCAGTCCAAATGAGTCCGCTGCTCTCTCAAACGACACAAACGAGTCGTCCGGATAGAGATCCGCAAGTGTCTCGCAACCGCCCATGCGCCACTCTCGAAAAGACATGTTCGCCTCCATCTTGAGTATTGGGGCCAGGATCCAAAGGGAGAGCTCCCTATGGAATGGCGCACGTCGCAAAACGCGTTCCACGAAGTGCTGCCAAATGCGGGCCGTATGCCTGACGACATAGGGCAGTGCGTCGTCGGCGCCCCGACCCTGCATTAGAGCTTCCTGTAGCACCCTGTCCGAAGCCACTCCCGCCAACAATGCTAACTCCCAGTTCTCAGTGTCAGCGAACCATCTGGCCGCCGGGAGAAGTTGTGCAGCATAGTAATATAAGTCAAATCTCGGGGCCTCAAGGCCTCCCGCATCCCAACACTGCGTCACCGTACGCAACGCAACTCTGCTGCGACCGCCCGCCCAGAGAAGAGATGTAAGGAGCGAATTCAGTGTGCGGAACACCCGGGGGGGCAACGGGCATAGGGTATTCTGCAGCACATATAGAACTCTAGGGAGCATCACCATTTTGGCAACTGCCAGACGGCCCATAAGGGAGAGAGGGAGCGTATTCCAGAATACAACGGACTTGCGGAGGGCCACAAGAATCCTGTCCATGTTATGGGTTAAGAGAGCCTCATCAGAAGCGGCCACCTGAATACCCAGGTACCGGAACGCCAGACGTTCACACCGGAGGCCCGCACAGTGAGAATCCGGCATTGGGATGAGATCGTCAGGAGTCAGTGGGAACACCAGGGACTTATTAACATTTATGCGCAGCCCCGAGGCCGCACCAAAGCGGTCCAAGAGGCGCAACAGAACGGGGAGGGCCTCCAGCGGAGAGGTCAGGTAGAAAAGTGCGTCATCGGCGTAAAGGGAGATGACATTAGTAGTGTCTCCCACCACAATACCCAATTCATGTAACTCCTTACGGGCTGATATGGCCAGGGGCTCAATTGCGAGGGCAAAGAGAAGGGGGGACAGTGGGCAGCCCTGTCGGGTACTCCTCCCCAACGTCCATTCATCAGAGCGGGCCGAACCCAGACGCACCCTGGCCCGGGGCGTTCTATATAAGATCCGTATCCACTCTCGAAAGCCGGGACCAAATCCCATCTTGAGAAGTACATGCATCAGGTAACCCCAATGCACTGTGTCAAAGGCTTGAGCCAGGTCAACGGAGACCAGCACATGGGGAGTGTCTCGCCCCCGGACCTCGTGCAATACGTGGTTCAGGCGGCGTAGGTTCATTGCCGTATTGCGACCAGGGACAAAGCCACATTGGTCTGGATGGACGAGCTGAGCTACGTGTGGGGCAAGGCGATTGGCCAACAGTTTGGTCAGGATTTTCGCGTCTGAGTTAATCAAAGTGATAGGACGATACGAAGCGGGGTCTGTGCTGTCACCGCCCGGTTTCAGGATCATACAAACTTCACCCTGATTCAAGGTGGGTGGGAGGTCACCCGTGCGTAAGGCTTCATTGTAAACCTGTAAAAGGAGGGGGGCCAGGGTGTGCCCGAACGTATGATAATATTTACAACAAGGGGTGGTGAGGGACAGAATCTCTGAATTAAGCAGAAAGCTCTCACCCAGTCAAGAGATCAGGGCTAGACCCAACACCGTTTTTTAGCTCACTGCACCATCCCAGTTTCAGAACCTGGCTGTATGCAAATTAGTCTGTTCCTGTCCCAGTGCATGATGGGAACAGGGCAAACCAAACTACAAAAGCCAATTCTTACACTGGGAAGGAAACAAGCTCCCGGGGACCGGTTTCTGGCATTACAGCCGTCTTCGGCCCGGTTTGCTTGAATCCTGATGGTGCAATGAGCAAGGGTCTCACATCTGAGAATACCCTTCCACGCTTAGGGTGGACAAAAATATTTACAACAAGGGGTGGTGAGGGACAGAATCTCTGAATTAAGCAGAAAGCTCTCACCCAGTCAAGAGATCAGGGCTAGACCCAACACCGTTTTTTAGCTCACTGCACCATCCCAGTTTCAGAACCTGGCTGTATGCAAATTAGTCTGTTCCTGTCCCAGTGCATGATGGGAACAGGGCAAACCAAACTACAAAAGCCAATTCTTACACTGGGAAGGAAACAAGCTCCCGGGGACCGGTTTCTGGCATTACAGCCGTCTTCGGCCCGGTTTGCTTGAATCCTGATGGTGCAATGAGCAAGGGTCTCACATCTGAGAATACCCTTCCACGCTTAGGGTGGACAAAAATATTTACAACAAGGGGTGGTGAGGGACAGAATCTCTGAATTAAGCAGAAAGCTCTCACCCAGTCAAGAGATCAGGGCTAGACCCAACACCGTTTTTTAGCTCACTGCACCATCCCAGTTTCAGAACCTGGCTGTATGCAAATTAGTCTGTTCCTGTCCCAGTGCATGATGGGAACAGGGCAAACCAAACTACAAAAGCCAATTCTTACACTGGGAAGGAAACAAGCTCCCGGGGACCGGTTTCTGGCATTACAGCCGTCTTCGGCCCGGTTTGCTTGAATCCTGATGGTGCAATGAGCAAGGGTCTCACATCTGAGAATACCCTTCCACGCTTAGGGTGGACAAAAATATTTACAACAAGGGGTGGTGAGGGACAGAATCTCTGAATTAAGCAGAAAGCTCTCACCCAGTCAAGAGATCAGGGCTAGACCCAACACCGTTTTTTAGCTCACTGCACCATCCCAGTTTCAGAACCTGGCTGTATGCAAATTAGTCTGTTCCTGTCCCAGTGCATGATGGGAACAGGGCAAACCAAACTACAAAAGCCAATTCTTACACTGGGAAGGAAACAAGCTCCCGGGGACCGGTTTCTGGCATTACAGCCGTCTTCGGCCCGGTTTGCTTGAATCCTGATGGTGCAATGAGCAAGGGGCGTTCTATATAAGATCCGTATCCACTCTCGAAAGCCGGGACCAAATCCCATCTTGAGAAGTACATGCATCAGGTAACCCCAATGCACTGTGTCAAAGGCTTTAGCCAGGTCAACGGAGACCAGCACATGGGGAGTGTCTCGCCCCCGGACCTCGTGCAATACGTGGTTCAGGCGGCGTAGGTTCATTGCCGTATTGCGACCAGGGACAAAGCCACATTGGTCTGGATGGACGAGCTGAGCTACGTGTGGGGCAAGGCGATTGGCCAACAGTTTGGTCAGGATTTTCGCGTCTGAGTTAATCAAAGTGATAGGACGATACGAAGCGGGGTCTGTGCTGTCACCGCCCGGTTTCAGGATCATACAAACTTCACCCTGATTCAAGGTGGGTGGGAGGTCACCCGTGCGTAAGGCTTCATTGTAAACCTGTAAAAGGAGGGGGGCCAGGGTGTGCCCGAACGTATGATAAAACTCTGCAGGGAATCCATCCCCGCCAGGGGTTTTGGCTCGTGGGAGGGCGGCAATCGCCGCAGATATTTCACCGAGCGTCAGTTTGACATCAAGGTCTTTTGCCGCTGCCTCTGGGAGGGTCGGCAAGCCAATGTTTTCGAGGTATGGGTGGTAGACCTCCTCAGTTATAGACCGGTCAGACTCATACACAGCCCTCAGGTGGTCCCGCAGAACCGTGAGTACAGCATTTTCCGAGTGGACCATATCGCCATTGGGCCCCCGCAGGGCTACTATACGCTCAGCCGTGAACTCCCGGCGAAGTATCCAGGCCAACAAGCGGCCAGATTTATCCCCCTCTCGATGCAGTCTCTGTCTATATTGGCCCAGCGTAAAGCGATCAAGCCTCGTGAGAATGTCATGGATCGACCCAAGGGCCAGGCCCTCCACGCGCCGATCCGAGTCATCCGGGTCAGGGCGGGCCTGGACCCGCAAGAGCTCAGCCTCCGCAGTCTGTAAGTCTGATAGTAGTTGTTTCCTGACCCCGTACGTCAGGCCCATACACGCACCGCGGACGACCGCTTTTAGTGCCTCCCATTTAGTGGAGCAAGACAAGTCACTCCCCGCCCAGTTAAGTTCCAGATAATCGGAGAGGGACGTCGCCACATGATCCCGGGCCACCGGATCTTGGAGCAGATCAGTTGGAAGTCTCCACGAGCGGGGACGTTCCGTCCGGTCAGGCCATTGCGCCACGCATGTGACCGGAGCATGATCCAATAGGTATCGGGCCTGGTGTGTGACCGTCAACGTGAGAGAGGAGGGGAGATTGGCCGCCAACACTCTGTCTAGCCTACTGTGAGTGCCATGGGTCGGGGAATAACAAGTATAAAGCTTCTGTGTGGGGTGACACGCGCGCCAGACATCTATCGCCCCTATATTATGCATCACGTCCCGCAAACACGCCGTCATACGGGGCTTAGTTCCCGCCCGGGGTGGGTTACGGTCCAGTTCATGATGTAGCACACAGTTAAAGTCCCCGCACCAAAGTAGGGGCGCGTATAGGCTAGGAGCCACTAGATCCTGCATCCGGGAGAAAAATGCTGGGTCATCAATGTTCGGCGCGTACGTATTAAAGACCAGAAGGACCTTATCGTCCAATCTGAGTTTCGCCAATATGTACCTGCCTTCCACATCCGCATCAATATATTGGACAGCGCATGGAACCCCAGGGGCCACCCAGATTAGGACTCCCCTAGCGTATGTAGAGTAGGAGGAATGAAATAGCTGGCCTCTCCATTTCTTGGCCAGTCGCTGTGCACCATCATCATCCAAGTGGGTCTCCTGCAAACAAGCAACTGAAATCCCATGGCGTTTTAGGAAGGTGAGGACCCTGTGTCTCTTAGTGCACGTACCCAGGCCACGCACATTCCACGTCAAGAATTTAAACCCCATGACCACCACTCATGCCCAGCCGGGCAACAGTTAACACACAGCCTAGGCTGTCGCCAGTAGGCCCTTGCCACAAAAAAGTTCAAAAATGCATCGCACAAAGCAAGCGCCCCGCTAAGCAGAAGCAACATGCACCAAATGCCAGTGTCATCAGTGTCACACCCCAAACCCCGCCCCCCAACAACTCCAACAGACGAAAAATTGACTGGAACCCCCGAAACCCCACCACCCACGAGCAATAGGATAGCAACAACCAGTAACGCCACCCCGCCCTTCCCCCGCCAGTGCCAGGACGTGCACAGCCACCCCATTCAACACTCTCCACTCACACACACACACACAACAGAACAACCAAACCCACCCCCCCCCCCAGCCCCCCGAAAGACCCAACGAATCCGGCATACGAACCCGGACACCTCTCCCCCCCTAAGTCAGCAATGCGGGAGGAGCAGCCCACACTCACAAGCCCCCTCCCTCGGTGCACATGCCACCCAGTCGGCAAGTGCAAGGCATCGGTCAGTGAACAATCACTCACAACATCCACTCAGAACGAGCAGAGATCTAAGGAGCTGCCGGGCTACAAGGAACTATACAATAACAGCAATCGCACGGCAGAGTCAGTGTAGGCAGGGCAAGGATCATTCCAAGTCTAGGGTCTGCAAGGGAGTTTCCGGGACCACCGGGGCCGCAGAGTCCATGGTCACCGGCGTCTTCTGCAGGGTATCCGGGACCAAAATGCCATCAGGTGCAGCCGCACCGTGTAAACGTGACTCAGTCCTTTCAGGCGAGGCTTCCATCAGTATGGCCCCATCCGGACCCACCGTGGGCCGAGTCTCAGGAGGCCCACGGGATCCAGAACGGCGATTCCTCCTGCCACGCCGTCGTCTCTGCGGTCTGGTCCCCCACACTTCACGCGATCCCCCTCTCTCACCCGGGGGCAGATCATCTCCTCTGATCTCGAGCCACTCCCATACCTCTGCTGGCGTCTCAAAGAAGTGTGCCCGGCCCTGGGAGAGCACCTTGAGCTTAGCGGGGTATAAAAGCATGTACTGTAGCTGCATGTCGCGCAACTTCTGTTTGACCCCCAAGTAGGATTTCCTTTGCTCCTGTACCTGCTGGGTATAGTCGGGGTAAATTGAGATGCGACTGTTCTCGATCGTGTGGGGCCCCGATTCTCTCGCCGCCTTGAGGATGCAGTCCCGGTCCTTATAGTTTAGGATTTTTGCGATGAGGGCTCTAGGGGCCTCCCCAGGACGCGGAGGGGGCACCAGGGCTCTGTGGGCCCGCTCCACAATAAAGACACTGGACAAACCGTTCGGACAGAGATACTCACGGATCCAGGTCTCCAGGAATCGTTCAGGGTTCCCTGCCTCCAGCCGCTCCGGGACCCCCAGGACCCGTATGTTACTTCGGCGCGCCCTACCTTCCGCATCCTCGGCGCGTCTCTCCAATGCTCGGGTAGTAGAGGCAAGTTGAGAGAGTGACTTCTGTAGGGACGCTACCTCCCCCTGCAGCTGAGTGATGTTGCCCTCCGCGTCCGAGACTTTATCCGCCACCTTGCGAAGGTCAGTCCTCAAAAGGTTCACATCCACGGACACCGTCTCAATCTGGCGCTCTAGGGCAGTGTGCGAACCCTGTATAGCCTTAAGAAGTTCCGCTCTGGACGGCTCCGGTGACTCCTCAACCCCATCTCCAGCGCCCGTTTGGCGCGTAATCCTCTGCGGTGGCAGACGAGGGGTAGTGTACTGAGTGATCGTGTTGGGTTGGGTAGCCTTAGGGCCACGACCAGTCCGGCCCGTCATAGCTGCTGCACCAGGGATCAATGTCCTCAGTGGGGCCCTCCCTGAAGTCACCCAAGCAGGGTAGAGTGCGCGCCACCACAGCGCCGAGGGGAGAATGGGCAAGCAGTGCACGGGTCCACAAGACTAAGATCACAGTAGGTAACGCAGGTCACAGTTCAGAAGCCACCAGAGCGCAGTGTCACGGGTTCACCTCTACCAAAGAGCAGGGCAGAGCGGGGCACAGGTAGATTCCTCTTCCGGCCACCTCCGATCCCAAGGAGGCCGCCCAAGACCAACTCCAAAATGGCGGACAGCCGGGGGAGGGGCGCCGTTCGTCAACAGGTCCAGCCGCACCTCTCCGTGAGCTCCCCCGGTGTCCCACAAGTGTCAGGGATCCCGATCTGCCCCTGGGCACAGGACACTAGCCAGCGGAAGGGGGCACAAGAGTGGCAGATCCAGCGTGGTCGGACCCCTGGCAGAATCACAGCAGACCAGGGCCCCCACACGCACCTCCGCGCCACAAGGGGGGGCCAGGGCAGATTGGTTCCACAGCCCCCACCTCCAGATGAAGGCGCTCCGTCCTCCGATCGTGCAGCGCTAGTAATCAGAGAGGGGGGGGGCCCCTCCGCACTTCAGCCCAGCGAGGCCGCGTGAGATGGCCGACACCTCCGTCCCACTCCCCTCCTCACCGCATTACAGTAGGGCCTCGGTCCTCCGGCACCGCCGTCTCCCGGTCCCGGGTCAAGGATCCCACAGCAGTTAGCCGGCGGGCACCAGGTTGCAGGCTCAGGCTGGGGTCGCTGCTCACTCCCTTCGCCGACCGGTCCAGCAAGTAGGCCAAAGCCGCGGTGCCGCGTGAAAGAGCACGCCGGCGCCGCCTTCAGGAGCAGCCAGGCCGCAGGTCGCGGCGGATCGCCGGCCATGGGTCCAGTCCCCCAGGCACAGGGGATCGACGGGTCTCTCACCGCCTCTCCGACGCACTTTCCCGGGAACGAGAGGGTCCGGGCAGGAGAAATACCAGGATTTAATCGGTCTTCGGGACGGAGCTGGTGGAGCTCACGTCCTGTCGGCCATGCTGCTTGGCCTTGGAGTCAAAATTACACAAGATATTGACGCATTAGCAAAATCAAACCTAGACCTGGTCGCCAAAGAGTGTAGGGCCCTTTTAAGATCCTGGGTAGGTCTTAGACTATCAATTTATGGGAGGGTCAACATTGTAAAGATGTCCATCCTTCCGAAATTGACCTTTATCTTTAATACAATTCCCATTGCATTTGACTCTAAACAACTTCTTAAGTGCCAACAAGAAATAAACTCTTTCATATGGGGTTACAAAGCCACGAGGTTGGCTTGGAAAAACTTGAGGAGGAGGGGGGAAAAAGGAGGACTGGCCCTCCCAGATCTACAGTATTATTCCTGGGCGTTTCAGCTTTCCCATTCAAGAATGCTTCTGAAGACACCAGACCTCACCTCAATTGGGAAGCTATTTAAAGCTATGTTGGTAGGGGCAAACCTCCCACTGGATGGGTTTCTTTTCAAGTTCGGAGAACAAAAGTTTTTCAAGAAGGTGAGGTTGAAGACTCTATTAACGCAATTGAAGACATGGGTACAAATTAAGCGTAGAGTGGGGTTGGCGTATTATTCTAATCATGTACCAATTTGGGACTCTCCCGGGCTTCCACCATGCTTGCAGGATTCTCTGGCCACCCCCCTAATAACAGCTGGGCTTTCTAGAAGGGGTGACTTACTTGGTGGAGGCATCCCGATACCGTGGGAAGCCCTTAGGGAAAAAGTAGGGTTGACATTGTCAAGATTTAAATACATACAAATTAGCAGTTGGGCCAGAGAATTAATTAGGAAAGTCCCTAACATCGGGAGAATTGGTCCTCTAGAACAACAGCTAGTCGAAAAACAGATAGGAGGCAAAGAGGTGGCTTGTTGGTATTGGTCTATACATGAGGAGATAGATGGGGATTTTCACCTGCCAAAACAGCTATGGGGGAGAGAAATTGCGGCAATAGAAGAGGACAGTTGGACAGAATCTTTCACCCTTTTATATAAATTGGTAAAACCCGCTTGGCTTTGACGAAACCATCTGTTCACCCTACATCGGGCATATCTCACTCCCTTACGTCTATCCAAATTTCAAGAGGGGAAATGTTGTAACAAATGCCAACTGCCCTCAGCATCTGACATTCATATGTTCTGGGATTGCCCCCATTTAGCTACTTTCTGGACAGAGATTAAAGTTACCTTGGACTCAATTATCAAAACCGACATCTCCTTATCTTTACCACTTGTCATTCTTGGTGTAGATCAGAACATAACTGGGACAGCACGATCCTTTCTGTTTTACGCCATTCTGTTGGCAAGACGGCAGATATGCATGCACTGGGTGGACACCACCCCTCCCACCCACTCAGCATGGTTAAATTCATTATATGAAACCTCAAAGGTAGATCTGAGAAGATCATGCAGAGCCCAGAATCTCACATTTTGGAAACTTTTGACAGAGTTGAAGTGAGGTTCTTTTGGGGTTTTTTTTGTTGTTTCCCCCCCCCCCCCAATATCCGATGATTAAGCCCACCCACTCAATAGTTCAGTATTGTGGTCTGCCCAGATTTCGACATATATATACTGAATATTTTGGCACGAAGTTGCTTTGAGACATCGTCATAAGATGTATGGTTGTTCCTATCAACTCATAAAATTCTCTGCCAAGTTGTGAAGCGGCTCAATTTTCAGGGCCTTGCTCCAGAAGGCAGTGAGATGGTTGGTCGGTTCCTTCCGCATCTAAGGGACGTGTGTCGGGCAGATGAGGATAAAAAAAAAAAAATAAATAAATAAAATCATAGGCTAGACACCACATTTGTGTACCCCTCAAACTTGCAATCCAAATGTTTAAACTTGTGGGAACCAGTTGTATTATTCATTGATGCTAGTGCTAAACACTCTGTCACCCTTACCCCCGGGCAGCAAGAAGCCACTAAACCTCCATGACTTCCTTTATGTTAATCTATAGTTCTGTTTGTAAATTCCTTATCTGCAGTATAACATAGGATATGATTATTTAGACTGTATTTATAATCTCTGATTGTTGTGTTTTATAACCTAGACTTTCTTCCAAACCAACTGATACATTGTATATAATTTTATTGAGTTCATTGTTTTTATATTATGCACATCATTGTATTCCTCTATCCTAATAAACTTTTTTCTGAACTAGAGTTAACTCACACTGAGCTCCCATGTCTGGAAACGGTGGTTGTTATGGCTCCTTGCTATACGCATTGGTTCACACCCGATTTGATTGCGTCTTTCACTTTTTTTTGTTTTTCCCCAATTCGGTTCCCTGCGGTCCTCCAGATTCCTCACCTGCTATGATTTGTTACTTAAGGCAAGAACGACAATGGATGCCCGCAAGATGTTCATTCCAGTACCTGCACAGACATCCAAGGAAAACACCAGTTCCGAGGAGGAAGCGGTACAACTCGGAAATATCCATAAGACACTACCCACAGAAGGAAGGCTTGACAGAAGAAAATAAGGCCTATGCATTTATTATCAACAGCAGCATCATTTTGTAAAGGAATGGCCAAGCCTGGTGATAAATTCCAGAGTGAACCCTAGTCATATCCTATTTCGAGGTTCGCCTCCAACACAAAGAAATGTGACAGAGAACATTTTCAACTCTGAGTACAGTGGAGCAGTTACTACTTTACCTCTCTTCGATTGTGTGGCTATAGATCAAAGATCTCATGAAAAACAAGATTTTTCCTAACAAAGTAAGGAGGTTTCAGAACCTATCATAGGTATTGATTGGAAACCCTTGATTTCAGCAGAATATGTTGGGAAACTCCCTACTTAGTAATGGCCTTACATAATGGAGACTTTGAAACTACTCATTTTGGGCTCATTAAGACTCCTGCTTTCATACTGTAATAGGCACTCTTTGGCTGAGAAAACACAATCTCTCTATTGACTGGCAGAAACAAACCATCACATTTTCACCACAAAGTTGACACCAGTACTTTTTTTCTGAGGGCAAGATTAGAAAAGTCCTTCCTTTTGCCTGCTCTCCAGTTCAAGAAAAATTGAGCAAAAATATATATCAGAGGTATAAGTCTTCAGTAAAAAGATGATCAAATTCCACCTTATTGCTCATATGACTGTCCCACAGTTTGACTCCCAGAGCAAGTATTGCATATAGGCAAATATTTCCATTAATGGGCAGGGGCGGCTCCTCCGCATAGGTGGAGAAGCGTTGCTCCATTGCACTGGGAGCAGTGAAAAAAGGAACAAATAAAATGATAACTTTGAGATTATCAACCAACCTGTGCCCTCTCCTTCCCTGGTCTGCTGTGCTGCCATTGCTCGCTTGATGCCACCCCTTGTTGTGCTTGTGGTGTGCCACTGCCTCTTTCTCCTTGGTTACTTGTGCTACCACTTCCCTTTGCTGCCAGTGCTCTCCATGGCAGGCCCCGCCCTCCTCCTCCCTCACTGTCCATTTGCTGTGCCCCAGCCTCTTTCACTCCCATATCTATAATGGTGTTATTGCCCCTGTGCTTCCTTCCACTCCCTGGCTGCCCCCTCACTGTAAGTGTGGTGTGCGCCCTCCCTCGCTAGTACATTGTGGTGGCACTGTTCCTGTGCTACTACTGTCCTCTGTGGCTGCCCCTGCCCTGCATCCACTCCCCCTCATTGTGTGCAGGCCCCCATCCCACTGGTCATCGGTGCTGCGAATATGCTTTTGTTGCCACTGCTCTCTGCTGCTGCCTCTGGCTGTGCCCCTCTCCCACCCTTAGGTGGAGAAGCGTCGCTCCATTGCACTGAGAGCAGTGAAAAAAGGAACAAATAAAATTATAACTTTGCGATTATCATTTTAGTTTTTGTAGCTGCTGAGCTGGGTTAGGGCAGGGCAGGCTGGTGTCACAGGGGGAGGAGTGTTGGCACACTCTAAGTGCGCAAGACTGTATGGCTGGCCATCTTGGGCCATCCGAACAGTCATGGCACTTTGCATTTTCCCCACCAGGCTGCCTTGAATGTTACCTACCAGGATGTAATGCACAAACTGGTGGGGAACATGCACAATTTTGGGAAGGGATACGGAAAAAATATTGGAACGAATTCATACCAATCTTGGCAAAAATTTAGAGCTTTACTCCGGATGGGCCAGATTCACAGAACTAACTTAAGACAAAATCCTAAACTTACTACTTTTGGTATTCACAGAAGTTAGGATTTTGTCTTAAGTTTGTCTTAAGACAGACTTAAGACAGACTTAAGACAAAATCCTAACTTAAGTCTGTCTTAAGTCTGTCTTAAGACAAACTTAAGACAAAATCCTAACTTCTGTGAATACCAAAAGTAGTAAGTTTAGGATTTTGTCTTAAGTTAGTTCTGTGAATCGGGCCCAAAGTGTGCGTGTTGTTATTCAGTGTAAAATCATTCAGTCTTTTTCAATGAATATGTGTTCAAAGAGACGCTTAGGGTGTTCATGAAGGGATTAAAACTATAGCGATGTCTGGGCAGTTAGTCTTGCGGTTGTAACGCAGAAGTTCCACAGGAGTCCAGCGGAATGCCTGCAGGAGTCCTGCATTACTTTAATTTTAAAAGCAAGGGTCTCTGAATGGGAGAGAGAGCTTTTTTTCCCATCTGCCTTTTCGATACAGCAGGAATGTACCGGTCCCATTATACCGAGAAATCTGATCGGATGGCTGAAACTTGGAGAAAAATGTAGCGCCTGCCGTTAGAGGGCACAGGACTTGGTCTCCATGTCATGAATTTCTTTAAAAAACATAAGGCGGTAGGGTAGGGATACCCTGTGCCCTTAGCATTTGTGTGAGGGGTCCAGAGGGAAAAAAGTTACAAACTTTGCGTCTCTTGAACCACTGTGCTGCCACGGGTCTAGTGCCTCATTCGTATGTTGTACTGCGGTACTGTTGTGGTACCGCCCTTCAAACTTCACAACCATAGTACTGCAGGCATACTCCAGTACATTAAAAAATATATATTTAACATGTGGGCAGGGGGTCACCGAGGGGATAAGTTGCCTGCATGGGGTTGAGTGCAAGGCCTGGCCTGAGACCAGGCCCTGCAGCCTACCCAATGCTGTGCATTGCCACATGCCATGCGCTGGGGGTTTGCCACCTACAGGGGGTTGGGTGCCAGGCCTGACCAAAAGCCAGGCCCTACAGCCTACCCCTTACTGCATAAGGTGAAAAGCCAAGGGTTTGCTGTCCATGGGGGTTGACAGCAAGACCGGTCTGCAGGCCAGGCCATGCCGAAAACTCCACTCTGTGTACAGCTAGAGCCATGGGAAGCAGGGACTTGGCCCCTCGCAGGGGGTTAGGCACAGGGACTTGCACAGTCAAGGCCCTTCTGCCAACTCCCACTGCACAAGGCCAAACGCATGCACACCAGGGGTATGGCCACTCACTGGGGTTGAGCACAGGTCCTAGCTGCAGACTAGTGCCAGGCTAGATACGGGCAAGTGAAATGCTTTGCAGGGGGTTGGCTGCCCCTGTGGGGTTGGTGAAGCTCATCTGCTGGATCTCCCTTCTTGTCCGCCACTACCCTAACCCCTCAATGTTCGTGTGGTGTGTTCCTATCTCCTCCCTTCATGGTTTGCTGTGCTACCACTGCCCCTGTACTGTCACTCCCCTCTGTGGCTTTCCATGACCATACCATCTCACTGTCTGTGTGGTGTGCCTGTGCCCTCTCCTTCCCTGGTCTGCTGTGCTGCCGTTGGTCGCTTGATGTCACCCCCTTGTTGTGCTTGTGGTGTGCCACTTCTTCTTTCTCCTTGGTTACTTGTGCTACCACTTCCCTTTGCTGCCAGTGCTCTCCATGGCAGGCCCTGCCCTCCTCCTCCCTCACTGTCCATTTGCTGTGCCCCAGCCTCTTTCACTCCCATATCTATAATGGTGTTATTGGATGTGGAAGGGGAACGCCACTCACATCAACCGGGCGGCGCCCGAGTGGGGATACCATGACCACTAACCCTCCTGCGTCTCTGACGACCAGGAATCCTTCTCTCTTTTTCCCCCTACAGGAACTCGACCAGGTGACTGGACAAAGACCCTACCCGGAGGCGGAGTATCCAGAGCACCAAGAACCCGGAAGTGCCGAACCGGAAGCAGCCTGCCGGGAACCCGGAAGTCCCGCCCCCTACCACGGGCCGAGAAGTAGAAAAGCCGGCGACGAAGAGAGGAGAGCGTTCGAGATAGCCGACTCGTGGCAGGAGACAGCGTGTAGCGAACCAGTGAAGGAGAGTAGACGGGGCGAGAGGATCGAAGACGAAGAGTTGGAGGACGTCTGGACCGAGGAGTGATGGAGTCCTCTGGAGGTGGCTGGAGAGCGGCCGTAACTCGCTGGAGAGTTACGGCGGGGCATGTGAGTACCTTGTTACCGTCTCCCTGTCCCCTTGTAAATAATTGTAAATACTTGTATAGCAGTAGAACGCACTGATCGATCACCCTTGCACTGTATATAGCTTAGTAGAGTCACTGCACCTATACCTTGTACCATAGTCCTTACACCCCGGCCACTCACGAGAGCACGCCTCTTCTACCCCTTCCCACATCTCTTCCCTTCCGTCTAACCCTTCCCGTCCATACCCCACCTCACGGTCAACTCTGCCCCCTCACGACCCTGGTGCTGGTATTGGTACTTCAGAAGTTCGAGCTGGAAAGGACTGAACCCCTGCCTCTCTGTTTCCCTCCGAGGTTACTCCGACGCCTCCCCGGAAGACCTGAAGACGTCCGGAAGATCCATCGGCCGACGGACACCTGGGAACAGACTACGGCTTCACACCTTGCACTCTGTACTTAAAACCGTTTGTCACTCAGAGCAATAAAAACAGCTACCATAGCCAAGTATATACGGCCTCCACGCCTGTTATTCCGGTCCGCACCAACCCCCAGTCCACACTTGGTGTCAGAAGTGGGATCTGGAAGCATGGAGGCCGCCGTGAAGCAACTTGCAGAAAGCCAGGAACTCCTCGGAAAGATGATGGAGCGCTTTCTCAAAACGGCCGAGGACGATCGAGGCCAACTGCATAATGTCCTGAAAGACCAGGGCTCCGCACAAGACCGAGCCCTTGGAAAACTAGTCGACGTCATGGGTCAATCGAGGCCAGCGACTGCATTACCCTCTGTGGTTTTACAAAAATACGTTCCGGGAGAAGACCCGGACTTCTTTTTTACGAACTTCGAGCGCCTGGCTCAGGCGGCTGCATGGCCGGTTGATCGCTAGAGCCACTACCTGGGGCCTCTGCTGACGGGAGAACTACAGGCGGCATTTCAACAGGCCAATATTCAAGGGCAGACCCCGTATCAGGACATCAAAACCTGTATCCTTGAGAGGCTCGGAATTGACGACGAGACCTACAGAGTACGGCTGCGACAGGCCCGTGAAGGACCTCAAGAAACTCCCCGGGCATTGTCATTCCGCATCCAAGACCTAACCAACCGCTGGTTGAAGCCTGCCACGGCCACCAAAGATGAGATCCTGTCCAAGATCTACTTGGAACAATTCCTAGCCTCCCTACACCCCGCCACACAGAAATGGGTCCGTCAACACTCCCGGCTCACTCTAGACACTGCTGTCGAGATCGCAAGTGCCTTCAGTCGTGCTCAAGACTTCCAGAAAAAGGACTAACACCCTACACGGATAACCCATGGCAGTCATCCTCGAACCCCGAGGCCGGTGGTTCCCCGGAAACCTGAACCTGTCCCCTTGTTTCCGTTTCCAGCGACCCCAAGACCAAGTCTTCCCGGTCCGCAGTGCTACCACTGTGGATGATACGGACATATAGCCCGGTTCTGTCCCCAGAAGGAGGAACCTATGGAGGTCGGACTGGCTAGGAACTATGTGTGTCTCACCACGGATGCCAGTCCTCCTCCTTTCCGGTGTCCGGTGAAGATTGATTGACATCCTATGATGGCCCTAGCCGACACCGGTTGCCGACAAAGCGTATTAAGGCCACAGGAAATGCCCAGACCTATGGGGCCTATGACTGGCACAGTAGATATCCAATGTGTACACGGTGATACCAAGAGATATCCCACCACACGTGTACAGGTACAACACACCTCAGGGGTAAGAAGCCCCCTTATTGTCGGCCTGGTACCCAACCTGCCGGAACAGGTTATCCTGGGTAGCGATTATAATGGGCTGCCCCGTTTGTTACATGACGCTACAAACTCCTTGGAAAGATGGTGGTCCGAGGCTCCCTTTTCCCGAAACCCTCCTCCCGTGGAACCAACAAAGTCCAGAAGACAAGAGGGCAAAAGAAGAAAGAAAAAAGGACACACACCACAGCCTATCCTGTTCAGGTGGACCAACATCCATGGGAGACTGATCGGGAGTTCCGTGCGGCCCAACAAGAGGACCCAGTACTACAAGACGCCTGGGGGCGGGCCCTGTAAAAAGAGGATCCCTTGCACGTATGTCCTTATTTCTTTAAACGGAACGGTCTGTTGTATAGGAAAGGCGGACCCCAACAAGATCCTCAGTTACTCGTTCCCGGTCCCTTTCGCGAGAAAGTACTGTTCCTGGCCCATAGCCATTTGTTAGGGGGTCATTTCGGGGACGACAAAACAGGACAAACTATACTGGACAAGTTCTACTGGCCTGGGGTACACAAACAAGTGAGCCAATACTGCAAAGAGTGTCCTATATGTCAGAAGAACAGTCGATACCGACCCCCAAGGGCACCCCTTCAATCGCTCCCTCTTATTGATGTCCCTTTCAGTAGGGTTGGGATGGACCTGATAGGCCCCATGTTACCCTCAAAGAGTGGATGTCGGTATGCTCTCGTTCTGGTGAATTATGCCACCCGGTTTCCTGAGGCCGTTCAATTAAAACACCCAACCACGCAGAACATAGCGAGAGCCCTTGTAACCATCCTCACCGGGTGGGTTTTCCCCGGGAGATATTGACGGACCAGGGCACCCCGATTGTTTCTTCTCTTATGCGCCAGGTGTGTTCCCAACTGGGCATTAAACAAATTAGGACCTCTGCCTACCACCCCCAGACCGACGGACTTGTGGAGCGGTATAACGCTACCCTGAAGACCACCCTCAAGAAGTTGTAGGGTCTGGAAAGCCGTCGCTGGGAGGAAATGCTTCCTTTGGCTCTGTTCGCTATTCGTTGTAAGGTCCAGAGCAGTACCGGGTATTCTCCCTATGAACTCCTCTATGGAAGGGCCCCTAGAACACTCCTGGATATGGCCCGCGAGGCTTGGGAGGCCGAGCCTGATCGTACCCGACCTCTGCCTGAATATGTTGCCAACCTCAAGACTCACCTGTGTCAAATCAGGGAAATAGTGAGGCAAAATCTGTTGACCGCCCAGGCTACGTAAAAACGCCAATACGACCGAGGAGCCAAGCCCAGAACCTTCGTTCCCGGAGACCTGGTACTGCTTCTCCTACCCTCTTCAGACCACAAACTTTTAGGACAGTGGCAAGGGCCGTATCCAGTAACGAGACAGGTGACCCCTGTCACATATGAAATCGAATTGGACCACACACGCAACCAGAGACAAATATACCACGTCAATCTTCTAAAGAAGTGGGAGGGCCCCCAACCAGTATTATCCAGCGTGACAGCCCTAGAGACCCCACTCTTTGAAGATTGTGTGGACCCAGAACTACCCACGAACAAACGACAAGACCTCAGGACTGTCTTGTCACCCTTGCAGACGGTATTTTCCACTCTACCTGGGCACACCACGGTCATCGAACATGCAATACATACAGATCCCGGAAAGATCGTGAGACAACGCCCCTATCGGATCCCAGAAGCACGCCGGAAAGTCATTCAAGAGGAAACCAAACAAATGTTGCAAATGGGCATCATCGAGCCATCGATCAGTTGCTGGAACTCGCCCATCGTTCTTGTCCCCAAACCTGATGGCTCCACGAGATTTTGTATCGACTTTCGCGAAGTCAATAAAGTCTCGAGTTTTGACACTTATCCGTTGCCAAGAGTTGACGAGATGATAGAACGCATCGGACGAGCCTGCTACATTAGCACGCTGGATCTCTGCAAGGGATACTGGCAGATCCCCCTGAAGAGCGAAGATAAAAAGAAAACAGCGTTTTCCACACCCGACTGCCTGTTCCAATTTAGAGCCATGCCCTTCGGGCTCCACGGGGCCCCAGCGACTTTTCAACGGGCCATGAACATAGTCCTGCAACCTCATGCCCAATACGCAGGAGCGTACCTTGACGATATAGTCATTTATAGCAATGACTGACCAGAGCACCTGTCCCACCTGAAACGAGTGATCACCTCTCTGGGAGAATACGGGTTCACTATTAACCCCGCTAAAACCACTCTAGCTGCGCAGTCTGTAAAATACTTAGGTTACCTCCTTGGGGAGGGTGTCATCCGACCTCAAGACAACAAAATAAAGGCCATCCAGTCGATTCCATTCCCCCAAACCAAAAAGGACCTCCGTGCCTTCCTTGGGCTCTTAGGATATTATCGGAGGTTCATTCCCAATTTTTCTCAAATTGCGGTACCCTTGACAGATCTCCTAAAGAAAAACACTCGAACAGAGACCATGTTGCAACATCCCTCTCCGCAGATGTGGAAGGCCTTTCAAGACCTCAAGCAATCACTAGTGTCAGAGCCAGTTCTGATCAGCCCCGATTATACGCAGCCCTTTATCCTGCAAACAGACGCCTCAGAACAGGGATTTGGAGCAGTCCTCTCCCAAAAAGACCAGGCAGGAGTTGAGAGGCCCATCCTATATCTCAGCAGGAAACTCTTCCCTCGTGAAATGAATTACGCGCTAGTCGAGAAGGAAGCACTAGCCATTAAATGGGCCGTAGAGAGCCTGCGTTATTATCTAGAGGGGCGGGAGTTTCTTCTGTACACGGATCACGCTCCCCTAGAATGGATGGCACGCAATAGAGGTCATAATGATAGGGTGCTTCGGTGGTTTCTCTCCCTGCAGCCCTACAGATTCCAAACCTTACATAGGAAAGGGGTTGAGCAGGGCAACGCAGACTATCTGTCTAGATATCCCCCACCGGCCTCCCCCACAAGAAAGACAGCTAGGGAAAGTTGATTTGGAAGGGGAACGCCACTCACCTCAACCGGGCGGCGCCCGAGTGGGGATACCATGACCACTAACCCTCCTGCGTCTCTGACGACCAGGAATCCTTCTCTCTTTTTCCCCCTACAGGAACTCGACCAGGTGACTGGACAAAGACCCTACCCGGAGGCCGAGTATCCAGAGCACCAAGAACCCGGAAGTGCCGAACCGGAAGCAGCCTGCCGGGAACCCGGAAGTCCCGCCCCCTACCACGGGCCGAGAAGTAGAAAAGCCGGCGACGAAGAGAGGAGAGCGTTCGAGATAGCCGACTCGTGGCAGGAGACAGCGTGTAGCGAACCAGTGAAGGAGAGTAGACGGGGCGAGAGGATCGAAGACGAAGAGTTGGAGGACGTCTGGACAGAGGAGTGGTGGAGTCCTCTGGAGGTGGCTGGAGAGCGGCCGTAACTCGCTGGAGAGTTACGGCGGGGCACGTGAGTACCTTGTTACCGTCTCCGTGTCCCCTTGTAAATAATTGTAAATACTTGTATAGCAGTAGAACGCACTGATCGATCACCCTTGCACTGTATATAGCTTAGTAGAGTCACTGCACCTATAACTTGTACCATAGTCCTTACACCCCGGCCACCCACGAGAGCACGCCTCTTCTACCCCTTCCCACATCTCTTCCCTTCCGTCTAACCCTTCCCGTCCATACCCCACCTCACGGTCAACTCTGCCCCCTCACGACCCTGGTGCTGGTATTGGTACTCCAGAAGTCCGAGCTGGAAAGGACTAAACCCCTGCCTCTCTGTTTCCCTCCGAGGTTACTCCGACGCCTCCCCGGAAGACCTGAAGACGTCCGGAAGATCCATCGGCCGACGGACACCTGGGAACAGACTACGGCTTCACACCTTGCACTCTGTACTTAAAACCGTTTGTCACTCAGAGCAATAAAAACAGCTACCATAGCCAAGTATATACGGCCTCCACGCCTGTTATTCCGGTCCGCACCAACCCCCAGTCCACATTGTCCCTGTGCTTCCTTCCACTCCCTGGCTGCCCCCTCACTTTTAGTGTGGTGTGCCTCCCTCCCTCTCTAGTACATTGTGGTGGCACTGTTCCTGTGCTACTGATAGAGCGCGCAGTTCACCCGGGTCACCAATTTCTTACACGCACTGGGCCCCGGCGTGCATTTAGTTTCAATCAGTGATTCTCGTGAACCGGGTGAGATCCTGGCACGCTCCTATGAGTAATCAATGGTTCAGAATTACCTCTGCTTACCATGCACCTGACTTACCACAGGCACAAACTTTCGATGGACCTAGAGCTAAAAGGGAAAATAGTAGACAGGACCTTAAAACATTTCTTTACGTCCATATATTTTATCCACTTTCTGTAAAATGACCACAGACACCTGATGAAGTTTTGACACTTTATATGCAAATTCAAAAGGAAGATGCCAAGACAATAAGCGATATGCAGAACACTATGTCAAACATTAATATCAACATCAAAAGGTAACTTTGCACAAAGAAAATCACGACCATTAAGATATATGGGAAAACTAGAGGTAGGGTTTTAAACAGAACTAATCACTGCAACGTTATACTAGGGCACGAGGTATAAGGTTGGGACCTAAACATGTACTTAATCCTTAAACTATTCTTTCTAAGTTCACTGCAATCAACTAAAGGAAAGGGAAAAACGGGAACATACTATTATTTATGATAACATCAATGAGCTACTAAAGGAAGGGGGGGGGGGAGAGAAGGAACAAACTAAATCAGCAACGGCAATAGAGAAATATCACAGGTAATAGTGCTTTAATAGATCATACGAAAGAGAGAAGAGAGAGAGAAAACAGGCTACAGAAAATACGCAAACCCACAAGCAATATTTACCTAATTCAGATTTGAAGTCTAACCCTGGCCACGGGTCAGATGGGAAGACGGCGACAAGGACCCTCGAAAAAGGAACACCAGAATGCGAACAGGTACAACCCACGGACAGATCAGGACAGGATACCCCTCAGGTTCGGGTCAAAGGACTGGGCCTCCCAGGGAACGACCAACACCCACAGCTTCGGACAGCAACGCCTGCGTTACCCCTTTCTGCAAGTAATCCGCCAGAAACCCCGATTGGATTTTCGATTCTCCCAGCAAAGTGCTTCGCCAGCACTTAGGAATTTCCACCCCTTAGGAGCTTGTGGAAAATATGGACAAAGTGCTCCGCAGCACTTTCAGATTGGACACCTATTGAGATCGTAGGGTCAGTGACAGGTCTGCTACTCGGACAAGTCGGACAATTTTCATAAGCTAAACTAGAGTAATTATACAGTTCTGGGGACCCTCAGACCACCCACTAATGTTGCAAGTGACAGTTTCCCATATTTTGATTGGTCAGGAGAGGTGGTGCGATCATTACCACCTCCTAAATTCAGCTTTCCCAGGATTAATATTCAGGTTTGCATACCCGCCCCCCGGGTTCACGTTCCCATCCATAGAGTACAACAGAAAATATGAGCGCATAAGATGGTGGCAACAAAGTTTGTAAAATTCAAGGTGATTGTCCATATTGTGTGCTGGGTTCCCAGGCGCACTTTGCTTCAGGAGCCAGCTGGCTTGGTTCAGCTTCTGCGCAGTCGGGTTTCTCCCAGGTCACATGGCAAACCCCAGAGGCGCTTCAAATATGGTGTATCTTAGGAACTCCCAGCCCAAAAAAGACGCGGTACATGAAAAGTAAGCGAAAACAAATTAATATCACATCCAGAATAATCACACTGTATACCATGAAAAATCTTATCCCACCCTTACTTTATAATGACTATAGCATTAAGGTTTTAGTGCGAAAAGATAGATAGGCTGAAGCAGCAGCAATAGCAGAGAGCGTGGTGAGAGTCAAGCGGCCATATTAGCAACAATGCGCATGTGCACAGAACTCCCTCCAGAATGCGAGTGCGTCACATCACATGGGTATGACCGACGCATGCGCAGACTGAATTTCAGCGAAGCAGCCATTTTCCTTAGCGCAAGCTTCGTTAATATGGAAAAGACATACAGGCAAGCATCCGGGGACACCCGCGTGTTTGGAAAAGCGTGTAATAAACGACACTAATGAATTTTAGTAATGTTATACATTTGGCGAGGTTCTTGCACGGGGCAAGGCGCTTCACGTGCAAATCCTTGCTCCATCAATCCCCTCTTTGATGATATTTACTATCATCACTACATAATGGAAACAGATGCCAACTTTTTCTCATTCATCCACATCACTCATTTCAATTTCAATAAATTTATTGTTCAGTTTTCTTTCAGCTTCTCTATGAGAGTGGTGATTTTTCGCCTTTTTATAGATGGTATTCTTCACCTCTTCTAATTCCAGTTCATCAATATTTCTTTTCACCCCTCTCTGATTTACTGTGTATTTCCTTTTGCACTTCTGACATTTGCAGCAGATAAAAATAATCAATATAATTACACCTATCACAATTATTGGCATCACTATTTTCCACAACAGGTTTCTACCTAGGTTAGCAAACCAACTACCTATAGAGGAGAGACCTCCAGTCAGTCTTGTCCAGGCACTGTCAACCTCCAATGGTTTGAGTTCCTTTTCCAAATTAGTTATGTTCTTCACATATTGCTTTAATTCGATACTTTTGTCAGGAATGTAAGTGCAACAATGTTGCGCTTTCAGCATTCTACAGACTCCGCCCTCTTTTGCTAATAGGGTGTCAAGGGCAAGACGGTTTTGTAAAACCATTGATCTGATCGCAACCATTTCAGTATTGACCAGCAGGAATCCAGCAGCAGTGTCCGTTGATAACCGGTCCACTACTGTAGACAATTTGCAGATTCTATGGGTGTTCAGAACTACCCCCATTCCAGGTATCAGTGCACTGAAAATATCACCTATAACTTCACCTACACTTTCGCGCTTACTACGCACTAAGCCATTAGTTTCTTCATCGCTTCCAGCTGCATTATTCACATGGTATATTTTCGGGAAAACAATGCCAAAGTAGCAGCTTCCATACCAGTGATCCGGCAATTTGAAATACGCCTTGTTCCCACATATATAATATATTCCGGGAAACACAGGTTCTGACCCATTTTTGAAACCCCAACCTCCAATTACCTTGTAATTATGTTCACACTCGCTGGAACCGATGAATTCATTGTTATAGTACTCTGTCTTTTCCCTATGGATACAAAGTTTCCCTTTTCGTTCAAAATCCAGCAACAAGGCAGGATTAGCTTCGCCTTGCGAGGTGTTATCCATGTGTTCAGCCCACCTAGGGACTCTATCTTTCTCATCATTTGCTTTCTTTTGAAACTTTTCTCTCCTTCTGTCTGCCATCTTTATGAACATCTTTTCCTGCTCTTGCAGAGAACAGGTCAGATTAGATTCTCTTGCTTCATTTAGATCTATATTACCTATAGTCAGAAAATATTCTCCCATATAACGGGTCACGTCACTTGTAGTATGTACACGGTTCAAGTGTTTTCTAACAGGAAGTTCAGAAAAAACTACGTCATCATCTGAATAATAATATTGCAAGGTGCTTCTATAGAACAAGCTAGCTAAAATACTACAGGAAATTCCATAGGTTAACGGTAGGTGATGATATGTCACACCTTCAGCTACTGAGGTAGGTAGCTTCATGCAGACATAGCAGTCCTCTATTTCCATAGCTTCTACGTAATGCACTAACAAGTTAGCAAAGACATTTAGATGTGTCCTGTTTCTCATTTTGTGAAAATGTAGTCCATCCTCATCTGATGCTTCTAATTTAGGTCGTGTGTGTGTCAAGCCTACTAGTTTGTCGCGTCTTTCTAAGCTTCGTGGTGTTTCTGCAGTCGGGTCAGCCCCTACATCTACTGCCTCAGGTTCAGTAGGGGAAAGGTTAGGATTCTTACTTATCATAAACGGTAAGAAGATTGTTAGTCCTATCCATATTACTATTAGCACAGCTACGCTACATAAGCATACTTTACAGCAAGTTTTTAGACACCCACATCTGGATCTCCCAGAGACACTCGGATCAGACATTTTAGCTTACAGGTGGCTTTCGCTACCCCTCTTCGTTTCCTTGTATCAGAGGTTCACTTCTGGGCTCTCTCAAGGAGGGTCTTCGTCAGAGCTCCGATCAGCAATGGACTCGTCTTCACTGTTGCCACTGTGGTGTGGTTCGTCTATTTCTTCCAACACATAGTAAGTCCACTCAGGGCTTCGATACTGTTTGCTCTGTTTCTTTATTCTGTCGCTCTTTCTCAGCGATTTTCCTTGGGCTGTCCTTCTTTCACTTTGAGCCCTTTTTCGGTCTTTGTCGTCGTCTGCGGCTGTCTTTAGTCTGAGCCTCAGTCTTTTTACGTATCGAGGTGCACTTCTGCCTCCTTTCCTCCCAGTAGTTGAGGAAACTTGCCCTTCTTCGTGCACTCTTTTTACTTTTTGTTGTGGCACTTCTGTTTCCCTACCTGACTGGCTAGTTCCAGGTCTTTCATCTATCTCTTCTGCCTGGTCCCTAGTCTGACCCTGCTCAGATTCAAACCGCACCTTCTTTTTCTGTTTAGTTGGTTTTATTTCAGATGTCTGAGCACATTGATCTATTTCTATCTGTTCCTGTTCATGCGCTTCGATCTCTTCGTTCTCTTCTGCATGAACGTCAGCTCTAATTACTATTTGTCCCTTTCCGGACTCCGGAGTTCCAGGAGGAGTCTCGATGCCTTGATCTGACCCTACTTGGCCTACTTCCTGATCAGGTGTGATGTGATTCTCGTGGACCTGATCTGCTTCGTCTATTTCTAGCTCACCTGGACTATCCCACTCACTGTCTAAGTAGGAATACTTCCTGGTTCGTATTGGATCATGAACCGGGTCGTCGGCGGGATACCATTCAACGTCTCGACTGGTGCTCGGCAGTTCGATGTCAGCTAGTTCTGGACTTTCCTCTTCGGAAGCCTCCTCAGCTGAGCTGCCTTCAGCTACAGTCGCGTCTTCTCCAGCTACCCGCTTCGTGTGGCTAGCGTGGATCCACTTCGGTACACCAGCACACTTTACAGCAGTGGTAGTGACGAGGATCACTTGTCGTGGCTTTCCCCACCTGGGTTTCAGGCAACTGCTCCGGGTGTGTTTCTTTAACGCCACCCAATCTCCTGGTCGCAAGTTGTGTGCTGGAGTCTTTGGCCACTCGTCTTCTGTCTCTCCAATCTGCTGAGAGAGAGAACGCACTTGGTCACCCAGCTGCTTGCAGTATTCTAGCACCATATCATCAGAAATGCTTAGCAGTTTGTGTCCGGGTACCCATGCCTGCCGCATCACTCTTCCCATCAACACTTCATGGGGACTCAGGCCAGTCTTTCGGTTCGGGATACTTCTCAAACTCATCAGCACAAGGGGTAAAGCCTCTATCCAGTTCATTTTTGTGGAATCACACATTTTTCCCAACCTGGACTTCAGGGTGCCGTTTATTTGTTCCACTACTCCAGAAGCCTCTGGATGGTAGGCACAATGTATTCTTTTCTTCATTTTGAATGCTTTACAGAGTTCTTCTAGCACATCGTTGGCAAAATGCCCACCTTGGTCCGTTTCGATAGTCTCTGGGATTCCATACCTAGGTATCAATTCCCTAAGCAATAGCTTAGCTGTAGTTAAGGCATCAATTTTCTTTGCTGGGTAAGCCTCCACCCACCTGGAGAACAGACAAACTATGACTAGGATATATCTATATCCCTTGCAATTTGGCATGGTTACAAAGTCTGCCTGCATTCTTACAAAGGGACCTACTGCCTTCCCAATGGTACTCTGTTTTACTACAGTCTTCTTTCCTGCATTAAATTGCTGACACACTAGGCACCTCTGGCAAAACCTTTCCGCCTGGTTCCTGAACCTTGAGTTACAGAACACCTGTTCAAACACCCGACACATAGCGTCTCTTCCCATATGTGTTGGTTCATGTATCATTCTGACCATGGGGTCCACCAAGCTATCAGGCAGTACAGGCACCCCAGCCGAATTTACCACCACACCATCCTCTCTCAACTTGCATTCATTTGCTGCCCACCTGCCTTTCTCTTGCCTGTCTGTAGCCTGTTGCAACTCCTTTAGTTCTTCCCACGTTGACACATTCTCAAACAACATAAGTTGGCAGCTGTTTCCACTCCACAATGCAATTTGGAGAG
This sequence comes from Lissotriton vulgaris, assembly GCF_964263255.1. NCBI lineage: Eukaryota > Metazoa > Chordata > Amphibia > Caudata > Salamandridae > Lissotriton > Lissotriton vulgaris. Next base: position 717,362,905 of record NC_141689.1, on the reverse strand, counting down.
ACATGTGATGTCGGGCACAAAACTGTGCCATTTGGTCAGCGTATCTATTACCGGCGGTCACATCATCATTTCCTGATCTGTGAGCCGCACACTTGACCACAGCCAATTCTTTGGGCAATTGGATAGCTTCCAGTAAGTTATGCACCACTTTTCCATTTCTGATAGGGGTGCCGGAGGAAGTCATGAATTCTCTTTGCAACCACAACTGGCCGAAGTCATGAACAACCCCGTAACAATACTGGCTGTCGGTGTATACAGTTATTCTTTTGTTCTTCCCCCTCTTACAGGCTCTAGTTAACGCGATGAGCTCTGCCACTTGTGCAGATTTCACCGCGCTTAGGTATGATGCCTCTATGGTCTTTGTCAATGTAACCACAGCATAGGCAGCACTCAGGCCCCCATTCTCATGTCTTAAACATGAGCCATCCACGAACATTGTCGCATCCCCATCAAGCAATGCTATTTCACGAATGTCTGGACGGGGCTTTGTACTGAACTCAGTCAGATCAACGCAATTATGGTCCCCTTCTTCTTCTGATTCTACATCCAGGGGGACAGGTAACAGTGTCGCTGGGTTTAGGACATTGCACCGGGAGATGGTGACGTTTTCAGCACCAATCAGGATTCTTTCATACTTAGTCAGCCGACTAGGTGTGAGGTACTGGGTCTTGGTTCTAGTTAGCAGGATTACAACAGAATGAGGAACATATACAGTGACGTGATGTCCCATGACAATGTTCTCACTCTGTTCCAGGCTGACACAAGTAGCAGCAACCGCCTTCAGACACCCCGGTAATCCAGCAGCCACCGGATCTAGGGTGGCCGAAAAATAGGCCACTGGGCGTCTAACTAATCCGTGCTCCTGAGTCAGAACTGAAAGAGCACAATTTTCTCTGGTGTCACAGAACAGTTCAAAAGATTTAGAGTAGTCCGGCATACCTAATGCAGGAGCGGTACATAGGCAATTCCTCAATGTTACCCACGCATTCATGCTTTCACTGTCCCAGCTGACGGGGTCTTCTACTCCTTTCTTGGTCATGTTTATCAGGGGCCTGGCCAGTGCAGCAAATCCTACAATCCATTGTCTACAGTAACCCACAACTCCTAGAAACATTCTCACTTCTTTCTGAGTTTTGGGCAGTTCCATTGCTCTAATTATTTTGATTCTTTCAGTAGTTACTTTCCTGATTCCTTTTTCTATCTGGTGCCCCAGATACTTCACTGAGTTTTTACAAAACTGCAATTTGTCAGGCGACACTTTATGTCCTCCCTTTCCTAGGTGATTCAGCAAGGCAATGGTGTCAGTGACACAGTCAGTTTGGGTTTTAGATGCCACTAACAGGTCATCTATGTACTGCACCAGAACAGACTCTCTTGGTAGTACTAGGGATTCAAGGCACTTTTTCAGTATCTGGTTGAAAATCGAGGGACTCTCGGTGTACCCCTGAGGGACACGATTCCAGACATAGATATGGCTGTCGAATTCAAAACTGAAAAGGAATTTGCTTTCTGGATGCAATGGGATGGAAAAGAATGCGTGGCACAGATCAATGACAGTGAACCATTCTGCATTCCAGGGAATCTGGTAGAGAATGACTGCAGGGTTGGGTACAATAGGACAGCAAGGTACGACAATTTGGTTTACCTTGCGCAGATCTTGCACTACCCTGTACTTCCCACTAGGCTTTTTGATCCCAATGATAGGCGAGTTACAGGGGCTGCTCATCACTTCTTCTATGATTTCGGCTTCGAGCAGCCGGGTAATTTCAGTCGCCACTCCTGCTTTCACTTCTGCACTCATCTTATACTGTCTGGTTTTGGGGTATATAGCATTCGTTTTTATTGCTATTTTAACTGGGTCCACATTTGCCATCAGGCCTACATCTTTTCCTGTGAAATCCCACACTTCTGGTACTACTCTTAATTGGAGCTCTTCAGGTAAATCTTCAATTGTCAAAGTCTTTATATCAGCATCTTGTCTAACTAACATCAGTTTGTATAGGCCATCTTCATCGGGGGTCTGAATTTCGACACCATTTGGTGTGCAGTAGATGGTACAACGCATCTTGCACAACAAATCACGTCCTAGCAGGTTTACAGGACTGGAATCACAGACCACAAATCTGTGCATTTCCTTGAAATTCCCTATAGAAATTTCCATGGGTTCAGTTACTGGAGTACTTATTATTTGATTTGAGACTCCCACTACTTGGATTGCTTCTCCCGAGAGGGGTAGGTTAGGAACATCCACTGTTCTCACAGTAGATCTGGTAGCACCAGTGTCCAACAGAAAGGTGACATCTTTTCCTTCAACCTTTCCTTCAATGTATGGTCCAGTCTGGTCTACCGGTAAGGAGGCGCCAAGCACACACTCCTCATCCTCCCCTCTCAGGCCCCGTCAATCTTGATCCTCACAAAGGAATGTATCATTTAGCAAATACTGTGGAATGACTGCGTTTCTTTCACTCTCGACTTCCCATGCTTCCGCCCTTTCATTCTGCTGACCCTGATTCTTAAAATTCTGTCTAGGAGCGCGAGGCACTGGGGGTAGCTTTACCTGTTGCTGGTTCTTTCTCGTCCCCTCTTTCGGCACCTGTGGATTTAAACCATTTACAGGGGCATTACCGGCCTGCAGGTGTGGACACTCGTCTCTCCAATGCCCTATCTGGCCGCACCCATGGCACGGGAATTTCTTCATGGCTTCTTCTCTACTCATTTTAGTGCGGGGCTTCCCTCCTCCCCCAGCAGTGGCATTCTGAGCATTATTATCAGAAGTTAATCTACTTAACTGCTTTTCTTGCTGTTCGGCTAATTTCACCTGTGCCCACATAACTTTCTCTTTGAGGGCCTTCCTTTTGTTTTCGATTTCATCTTCACAATATTTTGCATATTTCAGGACAGCATCTATTGGTTCTCCCTGCCAACTGATTTTATTGTCCCTAATCCATTGGGAAATTTCAGGCCTTAATCCTAGCACAAACCTGTAACTGAAATGTGTCATGTCTTTCAGGTCCACATTGTCGATACCGCTGTATGTTTTAAACACTTGCAGTAACCTTTCATAGTAGGAGTGAACAGTTTCATCACGTTCTTGGGTGGTTCTATCTATTCGGGTCCAGTCTGTTTCCTTTGCGGGAACCTTTTTCTTGAGATATTGTATGACTTGGTCATACTTCCTCATTACTTCAGGTGCAGGCGCACCTGTTTTCTCATCTCTGGGAAATTCCTCACTGGGCCAATCAATTTCAATTTTACAGTCGGTCCATAGATCTACAGGGACCACAATGTCGAAAAACCCATCCAAGTCTTTCAGCAGACATTTCAGAACTTTTATGAAGCGCTCTACCTGCCTGTACCAATCAACAGGCTTCTCCCGTAATTTCGGGAAGTCATTTGTAAATGACACAATATCCTGTCGGGACCAAGGGACATGGACATATTTTCCTCCCGGGACCTCCCTCATGGGGCACAATTTTTCGGCTGGTGTTACTTCCTTTAATAAGAGTTCCGAAGTCACTGACCCAGCCCTGCTGCTTTCCTTTTTCTTTGCCCACCGGGTTCTCCACTTCCCCACCTCGCCCCACTTCTGCAGGAGTTTCAACAATTCCTTTACTTGGATCTGTTTTCCCATTACATTCAGGCTTTCTAAATCTTTGTCTGAAAAATCCACTCTGTAAGGTTTCTGAAGGATTTTGGAGCGACTAACATCTATTCCCATTTCTTCTGCTGTATCCATTATCTTTTCATAGAGCGACCTAGCGTTCCGGGTCAGATATTTACTGATAAACAGCAACTCTTCTTCGTTATACGAGCTTAGGCGCTCAACTCCTACGTTTCCAGCCATCATTTCTTCTATTTCTATTCTCAATTTATATATTTCCAATGCTTTAGGTTGGGGAGTGGCCTCTTTCTCTAGCTCCTTTGTCCATCTATCTAGTTCTTCAGGGGAAACTAAAGTAGCACTCCTAATTCCCGTTGCACCTTCAATTCCCACCTCCTTTGGTCTAGGTTGACTTCTAGTCCCTATTATACTGGCCCTTGATTCCCTTATGGGCAGATCCATCAAACTCCCCGATTCACACTCACTCTCTTGATCTTCATCTATGAATATCTCCTTTTTCGAAGTCAAAATGCTAGAAGTAGGCAGCATCGAGGGGAAAACAGGAGGCTGGGGACCGGTCATGTCACTTTTATACAGAGGAATAGCTGGACCAATGGTTACTGGAATAGTCAAGGAATCAGGATGGGGCTGCATTTGGGTAATGGTTCGAATTAATTCATCTCGCTGTTTAGTCAGGACCTCTCTCTCTTTTTCTCCCAATACCTTTCCAGTAGATTTGTCATGCAATACCTGGGGTACTAGGGACGGATAAATATTCGGAGCGGTCGGAGTGACCAGTCGCGGAGGATCTTCTCCGAACGGCTGATAATTCGGAACTGTAGGTTTGGGTCTGCAAAACCCGTCCCTTTCACTGGTTTTACTGTCTGTCCCGGTTCCATCTGTATCACTATCCCTCCTACATCTGGGATACTTTGCAAAGGGATTTCGAGAGGGCACAGGTTCTGAGTCTGCATCATAGGGAGGTGGATTTTTCATTAGTAAATCTTCCAAGTGGTCATCATCCAAGTCCCCCATAGGAGCTAGGTGATGGGTCTTTTCTTTGCATTTTCCTTTCCTTTCCTCAACCACCCCCATCATCGGGAACAGCCCTTCAGTAATCATAGACTGCCTCCACTGTTTCATTTTCTGCTCTTTAGTTGGCGTTGGAAGCTTAGGATACCATTTACTCACTCCCTTATCCATCCTGGGTTTATCTCGCTCTGCAGCCTCAATCTCCCATTCCTCCAGAGCTTCGTACTGGGTCAACCTAGGTCTAGGGTGCAATTCATTCATGCGGGTCCTTAGGTTAAACAGGATCCGACCATTAAAAGTACCTTCAACAGGGAATGCTAGAACTCCGTCATCTACTGTATAATTTGCCCAATTTTCTAACCAAACACAAGTGTGATACCCTTTATCAAACATCATGAAAGAAGCAGGGGTATTTGGTGGGGGAATGAGCACACCCTCCCTCGTTCTAATGGGCTTGTCGGCTTTGAAAAAATTCTTTATTTTGTCAGAAAAAGACAATTTCCTCTTTATTCCGTACATCATGTGTGGTCTACCTCGCATAAGCTGATCCTTATAAAATCCTAGGTACTTTGGATTCGGTATAAAATCTGGATACCACATATAATCTTCGGGACTCTCTTCGAACTCGGCTTGATTAATTTTGTTTACCTTTGTGCTTCCAATGCTAGTGCGACTTCTATTTCTCACTACCCAATCAGGTCAGAGAATACAAAACTCTTAGCCAATGGGTGCGCTGCCTTTTCGCGAGACAGAGTCTCACTCTGCGGCACTCACCCCTCCTTCACAAATTCAGCTTCACTACACGCCCGCTGTCTTGACCAATACCAGCGCGGCACGGAGTGACATCAGAGCAGCTCTCCGACTGACTCCCTCCTTTACAAGGTAACGGAAACTTTTAACTTTTCCTAAAGTGCGATTGAAAAACTTAGTTACCAACACACAACGTCTGCCACTATGTCTGAGTGTTCTAAAAAGATAGAAAGACTTCCTCTCACTGCAAGTAAACCACTTCTGTCTACTTCTCATTCACTCCGGGTAGACTTCTTTGCCTATCCTCACACTCGAGTAATATAGAACCCGTTATTCTTCCGACTCATCCACTGTCGTCAGGGATATGTACTGAGCCGGGATTTCACCAGTGAACTATTTTACTTACCAGACAAGCCTCGGAGACCCTACTACTCCTTCCGTATGCGACCCTTACTAGGTGATATCGCAATGAAAGTTTTATACCGGACTCGTAGCTATCAATTATTCAGATATAACAAAGATCCTAATTAGTGCTTCCAGTTATTCATTTAACCCTGCACTAATGTTTCAGACCCTAGTGACTTCAACAGCTAACCGGATTCTGCTCACCGTTAGCTAAAATACTTCCCCGGGGATTCGGACTACACTAAACATTCACAAACAATTCTGGGTTAATTCAACATTTATAGCAGCAATGTAAAAATCATATACATTTATTATATATAAAATTTTAAAACATTTCAAAAAATTTCAAACAATATAGTAAAAGTCAGCAGCACATTAATTTTCACGGTTTGTTCCCTGTCTACCTAATCTAACTAGTCCAAACCATCCTCTGGCTGCCAGAAAATTACTGATAGAGCGCGCAGTTCACCCGGGTCACCAATTTCTTACACGCACTGGGCCCCGGCGTGCATTTAGTTTCAATCAGTGATTCTCGTGAACCGGGTGAGATCCTGGCACGCTCCTATGAGTAATCAATGGTTCAGAATTACCTCTGCTTACCATGCACCTGACTTACCACAGGCACAAACTTTCGATGGACCTAGAGCTAAAAGGGAAAATAGTAGACAGGACCTTAAAACATTTCTTTACGTCCATATATTTTATCCACTTTCTGTAAAATGACCACAGACACCTGATGAAGTTTTGACACTTTATATGCAAATTCAAAAGGAAGATGCCAAGACAATAAGCGATATGCAGAACACTATGTCAAACATTAATATCAACATCAAAAGGTAACTTTGCACAAAGAAAATCACGACCATTAAGATATATGGGAAAACTAGAGGTAGGGTTTTAAACAGAACTAATCACTGCAACGTTATACTAGGGCACGAGGTATAAGGTTGGGACCTAAACATGTACTTAATCCTTAAACTATTCTTTCTAAGTTCACTGCAATCAACTAAAGGAAAGGGAAAAACGGGAACATACTATTATTTATGATAACATCAATGAGCTCCTAAAGGAAGGGGGGGGGAGAGAAGGAACAAACTAAATCAGCAACGGCAATAGAGAAATATCACAGGTAATAGTGCTTTAATAGATCATACGAAAGAGAGAAGAGAGAGAGAAAACAGGCTACAGAAAATACGCAAACCCACAAGCAATATTTACCTAATTCAGATTTGAAGTCTAACCCTGGCCACGGGTCAGATGGGAAGACGGGGACAAGGACCCTCGAAAAAGGAACACCAGAATGCGAACAGGTACAACCCACGGACATATCAGGACAGGATACCCCTCAGGTTCGGGTCAAAGGACTGGGCCTCCCAGGGAACGACCAACACCCACAGCTTCGGACAGCAACGCCTGCGTTACCCCTTTCTGCAAGTAATCCGCCAGAAACCCCGATTGGATTTTCGATTCTCCCAGCAAAGTGCTTCGCCAGCACTTAGGAATTTCCACCCCTTAGGAGCTTGTGGAAAATATGGACAAAGTGCTCCGCAGCACTTTCAGATTGGACACCTATTGAGATCGTAGGGTCAGTGACAGGTCTGCTACTCGGACAAGTCGGACAATTTTCATAAGCTAAACTAGAGTAATTATACAGTTCTGGGGACCCTCAGACCACCCACTAATGTTGCAAGTGACAGTTTCCCATATTTTGATTGGTCAGGAGAGGTGGTGCGATCATTACCACCTCCTAAATTCAGCTTTCCCAGGATTAATATTCAGGTTTGCATACCCGCCCCCCGGGTTCACGTTCCCATCCATAGAGTACAACAGAAAATATGAGCGCATAAGATGGTGGCAACAAAGTTTGTAAAATTCAAGGTGATTGTCCATATTGTGTGCTGGGTTCCCAGGCGCACTTTGCTTCAGGAGCCAGCTGGCTTGGTTCAGCTTCTGCGCAGTCGGGTTTCTCCCAGGTCACATGGCAAACCCCAGAGGCGCTTCAAATATGGTGTATCTTAGGAACTCCCAGCCCAAAAAAGACGCGGTACATGAAAAGTAAGCGAAAACAAATTAATATCACATCCAGAATAATCACACTGTATACCATGAAAAATCTTATCCCACCCTTACTTTATAATGACTATAGCATTAAGGTTTTAGTGCGAAAAGATAGATAGGCTGAAGCAGCAGCAATAGCAGAGAGCGTGGTGAGAGTCAAGCGGCCATATTAGCAACAATGCGCATGTGCACAGAACTCCCTCCAGAATGCGAGTGCGTCACATCACATGGGTATGACCGACGCATGCGCAGACTGAATTTCAGCGAAGCAGCCATTTTCCTTAGCGCAAGCTTCGTTAATATGGAAAAGACATACAGGCAAGCATCCGGGGACACCCGCGTGTTTGGAAAAGCGTGTAATAAACGACACTAATGAATTTTAGTAATGTTATACATTTGGCGAGGTTCTTGCACGGGGCAAGGCGCTTCACGTGCAAATCCTTGCTCCATCACTACTACTGTCCTCTGTGGCTGCCCCTGCCCTGCATTCACTCCCCCTCATTGTGTGCAGGCCCCCATCCCACTGGTCATCTGTGCTGCGAATATCCTTTTGTTGCCACTGCTCTCTGTTGCTGCCTCTGGCTGAGCCCCTCTCCCACCCTCCTCACTCACTCACTGTCCAAATGCATGCCCTTGTCATCTCCCTCCCTGGGCCGTTGTGCTGCTTCTTTTCCTGTGATGCCACTGATCTCTGTTGTTGCCAATGCTCCTTTCCCTTTCACCCATTCCCTCTGAGGGTTTGAGGTGCTAATTATTTTGTTGTATAAAATTGGTACCACAGCACTTCTTCAGTACCAGGAAGGGAGCTACACTAGGAAAATGGACGAAATAGTTATTTAACCAAAACTGTGGGACTAATGCTAAGGCAAGTCAAGACTAAGGAAAGGTTAAGGTTAAATTTCTGGTGGCCTGGCATGTGTAAAGGGTTGTAGAATGTAGTCTGAGCGATAAGATACTCAGGACTCATAACATTCCAATGGTGGCGAGGGAAATACCAAAACATCCATGGGATGCAATTTCAATTGATGTAATAGGACATCTGCATGGTGACCAAAGTACAGCGTTTTTTATTGTTTTGCTTAATTTATATTCCTGATTGGTGGAAGTTAAGTGTATTTCTGATATTACTATCCCTAACATTCTAAATTTTCTGAATGACATTTTTAAAAGAGAAAGTTTTCCCAACTCAATCTTATCCGATAATGGGCCTCAGTTTTGCTGAAAGGAATTTGAGAGTTTTTTGGAGAAAAAAATGGAGTGAACCACAAAAAATGTGAGATATATTATCCAGCCGCTAATGGTGCAATTGAAAGGGTTAATGAGATTCTTATAGAGAGTATTCAGTTAGCTAAAGCTAATGCAGGGGTCTCCAACAAGCGGCTTCCCAGTACCCGGGAAGTAGCTCAACGAGAAGCAGCTCAGCATAGTACTTAATTTCGTGGATCTACCCTAGCCATATTGAATAAGGTCACTGTGCAAACAAAAGACAATGTTTTCTTTGAGTGAGTAACCCTAAATAGAATGATACAAACCATGCTATTATGAGAAACTGATATGCTGTTTGAAAACAAAATGATTAAAAATCCAAAACGTATTTAAAATTGTTCTTTAAATTATAGTTCATGTGAAGGTATAGTTCATCCTGAGTTGTGGAGGTTTATAGCTTGCTGAATTTCCTGTGTGCCAATGGACATCTACGGTTGTGATTGTTAAGTCATTGGTCATGTGGAGACATTTTATTATGATACAATGTTACTTTTCCTGACACTGCTGTCATGTGTCAAGTTGGTTGTGTTCTATGACAGTACTGAATTTTAAGTATTGTCTAACCAAGATCCAGACTATAGGCTACCGCAATATCATGAAGGTAAGCATTCAAGGTAAGTATACTTTTATGTATGTTCTTAACTCCACATCTATTTATTTTGAAAAAAATTGATCTAACATTATGACATACATCTTGGTGGCCACTACTAGTAATCCTGCAGAATGTGCACATTATTGTAATTGGCTCTGATGTGCTCCCTACTGCAACAACTGTCATCAGTAGCTCAGCACTATTTTCATCATTCAGAAGGAGCTCTTCTTATACAAAATGTCGGAGATACCTGAGTTAATGTTTTAGAATGTAAATAAATTCTACAGGAAAGAATCATGGCATACAGGATAACTCCGCATTCATAAACAGAAAATATTCAGTTGGAGTTATTTAAAGGTAGAGCTCCTAATACAGTACTGTGTCCAAGATGGAAGTTATGAAATAAGGGTGTAAAAGATTTAAGTGTTGGTGAATGGAGAGATGGTGAAATTATGAAACATCAACAGAGAAGGCAGAGGTATGATGAACAAAAGAATGTAAAGGAAATGATGGTTAAGTTTGGTGATTGAGTAAAAATAATAGCACCAGTAGGATGTACACCTTGGTCAAAATACACAAAAGTATGCAAAGTCATCAAACTGCTTTAAAAAGCAGTGAAAATAGATGATGAGAGAGTGTGGAATTTAAATTGTGTAGTTGTGGTACAATTTGTGGGAGAGAAGAATATATATAAGAAACAAAGGGAAAAATAGAAAACACATGGAAAGCTTTATGATGGGAGGGGAGAAGGTAGTGTTGTTCAAAAAGAACAAAATACCCAAAGGAAAAGTATGAGGGTAAAGAAACACCCTGTCTATCTGAATGACTGGTAAAGTAAACATCGGTGCATTTGTTTGATTCTGGAAAACTCATGTTATTGTTATCTATTTTGTCTTTTTTCAGGTGTGTATTGATTTGATTAGAGATTAAAATATGTTAACATATTGCATGTGCTTATGTTGCCAATATGTGCTTATGAATTGAGTAAGTATTTAAATATGTTGGCTTCTTGCATGTGTGTGATTCCAATTATGGTTTCATCTGTTTATGTTTGACAACTTTTTGTGAAGGGGTAAAAAGTGTGATGTATGCACTTGGCCTATTTCAGCTTGTGACATCTGTAAACTGCTCTGGTGCCATGAGCTGCCCACGAGCTCATGGGTTCTAGCGGAACACTGAAGATAGAGAGAAGGAGTAGGGACATTTGGTGTGCGGCGAAGAGCCGGCTTGGGGGGGGGGTTAATAATGCATTCTCTCAACATACTAACTTTGAGTCCTGAGTGATGTATTGGGGTTTCACACACCACTCCAAATTAGCTTCCCTACTAATTCTGCTATGTATATTTATTATCTTCAACACAGTGGACCTCTACTGCTTGCTCAACACTCTGCCATCTCTCATCATTTCTGGCACAGCTGTTTCACAGTTCTTCCGTCACATAGCCTGTTTCTTGGGCTAATTCTTCTCCCCACTCCCTTCCTCTTCTCTTTGGGGTGCCTCAGGCATCAGTCCTTCACCGCCTTTACTTTTCCATCTATACATTTCCTCCACTCTGCGAATATAGCTTCTTTAACCTTTTCTTGCTCTCTTTATGTCATCTGGCATCTCCTTTTCTTCTATCAATGCTTTCCTTTCTGGCCTCTTTCCCATACATTACACCGCCGCCTAAAAATGATTGTCTTTCCAGCAGTCTCCACTCGCTCCCCCTCCTCCCCCGCTTTGTCAGTCTTTTTTCTGTTTCGCATCTCGCTCTCAGTCTTTTTGCTCAAAATGTCGCCCTTGCCTTGGATCATAATCTCTTCTTCTTCTTGATATTTTTTTCCCTTTCTCCCTCTTGTCACTCTCAACTTTACTTAACTAGATTTCTTAATATTCCAGATGTCAAAAACTCTCATTTACACTGTTGTCCATTCATAGTCTGCACTTTCTTATCTCAATTCTCTCGTGCATCTCTTTATTTTATCACTCCCTCTAACATTTGCCTCCCAATGTTGATTGGTCCCCTTCTCTTCCCTGTGCCCTTCTCGATTAAAATATTCTGCTCTTATTGCCCCTAAATTGAGGAACTTCCTGCACACTCCTCTCTCCTTACACCTTTTTAGCCCCTCTTTGTTAGTCAGTTAGTAAGAAAACTTTATTTGGTTAGTTACAACCATAAAAGTGTACCTTATACATAAAATTACTATTAAAATATAGCCTGGGTCATATTAAAAACATGGTATAATAGATATCATAAAATACACATTTCCTTCATGCAAGATACAAATGTCCACCTACGAATAATTCGGTCGGGCAGTTCTTTCATCTCCCTCCCTCTTTGAAATCTTACCTACTCCCTGAAGTATTACCACCCAACATATTTTATTTTACCCTCCAGCATAGCTGAAGCACCCTTCTGCGCACCAACATCATGCTTGTTTTAATGTCCGCAGCTGATCATTCTTTAATTATTCCTTGTACAGGGTTTAGGCATAAGCACTGCATAAATAACATTAACATGTTACAGCTTTCATTATTAGCAGATAGTGAGATTTTGGTGTGGATTCCATTGGTTGTTGTTGGGAAGGATGACTGTACCCAAAATGGTTATGCTCCCCAGATTACTCTACATATTTCAGTCTATTCCAATGCTGTTGCCCAGGAAATTTGTTAAAACTCTTGGTGTTCTGGAGCGAAGAAGGGTGATTGGATAAACACTTTAGGATGATACATCCTACGACCAAGTGTAGGAGAGGCTAGATGACTTTCTAATGAAAGGTGCTTGGACTATTTGATGCTTCATAAAGAGTTGTGGAACGTTTAGTTCTCTCTTTTTAGAAGGTCACACAGAACTGTGAGTACTGGATAATGGAACCAAGAAAGGCCGCCAGATGATGAGCGAGATATACAAAGACATTAAGGTTCCATGAATTTAGTGAAACGTGGCGTCAGGATACACTACAATTCCTATGGTTTGCTTCCACTGCAGCTGTCATTTGTAAACACTGCCATGAAGTCCCTGAACATTTCTGCACAAACTAGGCTTGTCATAGAGATAGATGTAAAAGCGAGTAAATAGAAAATCACATCTTTATCTTATGCTTCACTACCTACAAGTGTCTTTTAGCATTTAAAGTGTTAGATGGGGGTTATCGTACACAAATAAAGGACTCTGCTTGCAGCGTACTATGCAGAGCCTTACATTTAACCTCTGCCTTTGAACGCACAGCAAATGTGATATGATAAGAACAAAATTTAAATGCCTGGTTATAAAAAGCGAGGACTCATGGACGAATAAAAGGAGCGATGGTGAACAAGCTTTGCTCCACCAGAGGGATGAAGACAAGCTGAACAGCCTTAAACAAATAAAGCTAGCATAAAGAATGCTGGAAAATGTGGGTTACAAACCACATTGCCAATGGTAAGCAATGGGTGGAATACATTCCCAGGTAAGCTAGCTCTCAGAATGCCCACAAGAACTATTTTCGCAACCTAAGCGGTTTGGCAGGCTTCGAACTAAAAAGGAGCTGGCAAACGAAGGGCTGGTTTGACGGGTAGTTTATGGGCCATTGTTTTGGCTGTTGGTGGGCCTGTTTTATAGTCTGCTGGGACGGTTTTTACGGATTATCTCCCTGATATTAAAACAAAAGAAAGAAAGCTCAAATCCATCCAGTCTTCCATGCCTTTCAAAACACTTATACAGTTTGTCTTTGCAAGTTCGAAACTGCCCCGATTTACAAACATGGGCCACTTTTTTAGCTTTCTAATTGACTAATAGAGCCACGTATATTTTGGTGCCCGGGTCTATATTTTGTCACAGTTTGACCATATTTCTTATATTAATGTGCATGCACATTTGTATATTTTTAACTGAGTATTAATAAATATTTTTTCTTATCCAAAAATATAAGTACTCACGGGCAACTCCTAATTGGTAATGCCTACTGCGAGTGCAGCAAACAAACACAAATAAATGAAATTGCATGTCAATGCCATTTTATTTTGCTACAGCCTCGCGCTGTTCAGTGCGAAGATGGGGCCCGGGGATCAATCCTGCGATTGCATGATGACTGCTGCCCCTGCCAGTGCTCATGTCACATTGGCAGGCTGTCTACAGCTGTCCAAGGGATGTGAAACATCCTGGGGTTTGCTAGCACAGGCTCGCAGCCTCAAAATGAGTGCTGGGTTAGTTTGTCCAACCAATCCTGGAGCTGCTCTCATGCTGAAAAGCGCATGAGAGCAGCTCCAGGATTGGTTGGATTTGTGGTCCACGAGCAGGGAGGAAGTCTTTCCCTTTCCTGCTTGTGGACACAAGGATCGCTGGTGAGTTGTGTGCCCTCACGCCCTACCATATTTTGTTACCGCTAGCAGCCACTGTGCATACTAAACTATGGTATGATTGCAGAAAGATTTCTTTGAGTGGGTTTGGGTGATTTTAGTTGGAGACATGAAGTAAGGGATTTTACAGTTATTGCTTTAAGTCAAAATCCTTTCAACACAATGCGTTTTATTTTAAGCATTTTGAAAAAGAAGGCCCAGGTAAATTTTCGGAAGTGGGGCAGCAAATTTCTTATGTCTTGTCTGAAAACTTGGGTAATCAACTAATATTAACAAGTCCTATGGGGGTTCTGGATCCCACAATAAAAATATATTAAACTGTATTGCAACATTTATATAGTGCTTACTACCCCAATGTTGGGTGCTGAAGCACTTGCCTAAATAGCTAGCATGCTACACCGCATAGTGTGTGTGGTTGGAATGATGTTGTGTTTGTTTGATCCTATGTGGGGAGTGTTTACATGTTGTGTGTCATGACCACTGAGGTGTGGTTATCTTGTTATAGAACGCTGCGCATTGCAGTGTTTTGGATGATGAAGTGTGAGAGGTAGATTTGCAGTTTTATGGTTTTGAATATGCTGGAATTTTTAACAGTTCTGGAGGACCCTATATGTTATTTCATTTAACATAGTCTGCTTAGCTGGTTTCTTCACTGTGACAAGTTTCAGAAGCCTATAGCTATATTTATATTTTATATACGTTTGAAGACTTTAAAGAAGTAGAATAGAACAAGGGAACGGTTGGAGGGGTAGGACTCACACAGCAATGTAGCCTTTTCTTTTCCCAAAATCCTGTTGAGGATGCAGAGCAGTGCAGAGCACTTTTTTTTAAAGTATTTTATAATGACTTGCTGTGGAGGCAAGGTTTTCAGAGAAAACTAAGGCTAATATGGCCACATTGACGTATCACGCGTTAGACACACTATTATCCAATGGTTTAGGACTTAACTTGATAAATTGGGCCATTTCAGTTAGCTGGATGTTAAAAACCACAACATAATGCCTTTAATACACAAGCCTTTGGATATAGGCAGTAAACATGAGACATGATAGTCTTGAATGGAATTATGGTCAGTGTTACAGCGGGTGAAAAGTCCAGCCAAGAATATACGCAATGGGCACATGAACACAAATGGAACACAGGGATTTTCTCTGGTTTTAAGAAAGATTTGAGGAGAACACAATTATTGACAGTTGTTATGAACTAACAGAAGTATTATTATCCCTGATGAAGTCCCATGTGGGGAGGAAACGCATTGGCTGGGCTGCTAATGTATGTTTTTATAGGAAGAAAGCCATAATGATCATCTATTTTTAATCAACAGCATCTAAGTTACCTTGTTGGGCATTTCATAGTGGATAACACAGCTCAACAATAAGGACATTTGAGAAAATGGCTTATACAAAATATGATTGACTAAAGTGAGAATTGGACTGGATTCTCGAGTGCTTTCCCTTTGTGAGATTATTCTTGTGTGAATTAGGGGATCGTAGAGCAGTTCGACCCTGGAGTCTAAGCACCAGTCAGATTGAACTTCCTTGATTTATACTTTTACGGTGGAGAGGAACCATTTCTGCCAAGTACACATGGTTGTTAGGTTTTAAAGGGAATTCTAGCAGAACTTGCAAACCAATTAGGAGAAATTTGCCTGCAGCAGCTCATATCTGTAAGAGCAAACTACTCTTCAGGGAGTTACAACAAAGTAGGAGACCAACATTCGCACCACCTCTTTGAGAACACCAATTGGCAACTTCATATATAGACCTTTCAGTCAATACAGTACCTATGATGTTACTTCTCAATAAACACATGTTTAACTCAACTAAATAGATATCGCCAAATATTTTACAACTGGATTCGACACCCAGTGCCACTTGCCATTAATGCCTGCCTTTACGGTTGATTCCACACATAATTAATTAAATGAACCCCATTCTGGATCTTGCAAATTAAGGTCCTCCTATACAAGAGCCCTGCGCAGGCAGAGCGTCACTTTTTTTGTTGATCCTAAGGTACAGGTATCTCAATCATATCGATGAGGCGAGGCAAAGCCACTGTGCTTGGCTCTGCATGGCCTCATGGATACGGAGTAAGGCAAGGGAGCGCAAAGCACTGCCTTGCCTTACTCTAAGTCAAGGAGGCTTTCCATGGGTGTTGCTGTGGGTATTCCCACTCAACACCCATGGAATCTGACACCGCCCCAGATTCACAAAATCACATTACCCTGGGGCAGCGCCAAAAACATATGCTTCTTCAGAGCAGGCGTAATGAGTAATGTTTACATTTGTCCTCCTTTTTTCCTCTTTCCACATGTGCTGCATTCTGCAGCACATATAGAACGAGGAAAATGCCTCTCATGAGTTTTTTTTACAGGAATGTGACCCTTCCTGCACAAAAACTATCATGCCAACAACACAGACACACTTGCACCATGTTGCAAGGGTACATGTGCTGGTGCTTGGCTGCAAATTCTGCGCCGACACTGACTGAAAGGACAGAAATGCATCGTATCTTGTAAATATAGTGCCTTCCTGCCCTTTTGAATTGGCTTAGGGCAGCGCAGAAAAATGATATGTGGCGCTGCCCTAAGCCAATTCTTTGTAAATGAGACCCTTCGTTTTTGGATCTACTGGATTCACCATCAAAATCTCAGCCCTCCCCATTTTCTACTTAAAAAAAATGTTTTATTTGATTTACCTTAGGACAAATCGATGAGAAAAAAGGCCTCATACAGGACATTGGGCGTATAGCCCCAAAGCAACAAAGAGAACCTTGGAAAATAGTGATTGCTAAAGAACTACCCCTCCCCCCTGCCACAGTCCTCCCCATTTTCAATCACCTTTTAATCAATCTGACACTGCCAATCTCATAACCTTGCAACATCAAGAATTCTGGAATTAATGCATATGTATAGTCTAAACCGAGGTCGTGCTGTCTCTACTGAGATGCAGGGAAGGCACGGATGATCAGAGAACAGCAGCAGATAAAGAGATAAAGTGAAAACTTCCCAGCGAAGTTACGCTTTTATTGGCAGTGCGTAGGCACTTTCAAAGACATCAGTGTCCTACCACATTATTAAACAAACAATATTGACTTTAATGAACATTCAATGGATGTTCAAATTCCCTGTCCCTGTTGATGGACCTCATTATTGGTGGGTGAGGAAAACACTAAAGGGTTAAGAGCTCCCTGGGATATTGACACCATATACTAGGGTACTCTTATGCTGGTCTCGATGAAACTGCTGTAAGTTGTACTTTGGGAGTGCAATATGTCAACTTTGTCATATTATCTGTGCATACATGTCAAATTTCATTTTCTAACTTGTGCCAGTACACAGCACAGTAAATGAAGCCATGTAGCTACAATATCCTTGTTAGCTACTCCTGCTGTGGAGATTTTACTATACTGGACATCATCAACAAGTGACCCCACTGACATTGCAACCCCTGAGGGAAAGATTGAGAGAAAGGAATATCTATTTAGGAGATGGCCCACCACCATTATCTAAGATATGCTCGAGACGGGTGGATGAGGATAGATGACATACTCATTGCTTGTCACATTTCGAACTTTGAACAACAACAGAACCAGCAAAGCTCACAATAATGAGAAGTATGGGACACTGATAAATATTTACAGCAACTCCAGTTGGTGCTCCCATGAGATCTTGCCTTCAATTTTTTAAAGTATGAGTCCCAAATTGTGGATCGTTGCAGGCCTTTTCTATACAGTGGAAGTTTCCACTTCCTAGGTTGTGAATCTATAAATGAATTAGCTATCTCTCAATATAAAAATGGTTTTCTTTTGTGAGTGACTCGACATTCGTTTTGAAAGTTTTAGTACCAACTTCGCAACTTGCTTATTTTGTGTATGTACACTTGGGAGAAGGTGCCCTGGTTATGCCCCTTGCACTCCTTACATGCACTTCTTATATATTAATCTGAGATTCACAACCTTGGGACAATATGATCAGTTCCAGGGGTTTCATCTGCAATTCCTAGACTCAAAAGTACTTCAAACGTGTTTAACTATGCCTGGAAGGCTTAGTCCTTCGGGTATATGCAATCACACCTTCACCCCATTTCGTCAGATGGCTTAAACACTGCTAATTTTCCAAGTTCTCTAATAACATAGTGTGACATAAACATGTCACAGACAAGGATAGTACTCCACCTGGAGGACCAACCAATACAACAAACGGACAACATTAAGTGAGACGTGAACGGCATCAAAGATGTGAGCATGCACAAAGACGTAAAGGAGAGTAACAGTGGGGGATTCAAATCAGGACAGTGTGGATGTAATGAAAGTACTGATAGATCAGATGTAAGAGGTGGTGTTTTCCACCTGAACGGCTCGCCACTACTACCTGCAGCCCAAAAGTGGTCGCCTTGGTCCGAGGTATGGACCTTGACTTCAAGCAAATAATCAGAGGGTGGTGAGGAAGGGGTTCGTGAGACTGGGTACTACAACTGAAACAAATTTCACCACAGTGATTTACTTTTTTAACATTCTACCATTATTTAAAGGGGGAACATGAGAACCCTTATCCCATATGCAAAAGAATGTAGCTCTTTTCTTATTAGAAGGCGGGCAGAAAAGAAAAGGCACATGGGGATCAGACCATAGACCAGATGGCAGCTTCGGCTGGTGAAATGTCTTCCGTCATATACACATAAAAAGAAATATATTAAGAATTCTAGTAAACATTATCCTTCCTTTACTAAAGATAAATAGTCCTGCCCTTCAATCCCTGACCACACATGGTGAAAGTGCTATTAATAATTGCATTTCAGGCATCTCACTTATGCATAGTATCATTAACAATAAAATAGTAGGTGAACACCATTTTATCTGCAGACTAATAGGGTTATCAGATTTGCACATCTTCCTTTTCCTATGTATTCTTCAATATGGGATGAGAATTTAGTGTTGTAGCTTTTGCAGTGCTGTCTTGTCACTAAAGGCCTTACCTATAAAGCCTACAAAAATCTTATGCCTTTTGTACTTTAACCCCTCCCATCCTGGTGACGAACCCCAGCCGTCATGCCCCGCGGTGGGCGTGTGCTGATGGCGGCTGGGGTTCGTCATGGCCCCGCCCTGTTCTTATGTTTACCGCACAGCGGTAAAATCGCGGCCGCAGCGCAGGGGTTAAAAAGGTTTAGGTGTCAGGGCTTTGGGCTTATACTCCTGGCAATTTACCTCTTATAGAGTTTCTTTTCAATCTCTAAAAGAACTAGTACACTTTTTTTTTAAAGTGTAATGCTCATAGACACGCTACATCTTGATTATGGGTGTTACAAAGGGCTGGGGTAGACACTACGTCTTCTGGTACTCACTCCTTCAGGGTGGGCAAGGAATCTAAATCTTTCTGGCCTGGGGGTGACTTAAAGACATTTTGAGAGGTGCTGATTGATCTAGAGATTCTATCTTCTGTGCCTTGCAATTGCACTTTGAATTCTCATGCGTGTTTGTCTTTTGTAAATCGACTTTGAAAAAGGACAGTAGGAGCTTTCAGTTTTGACAGAAAATTGAGATTTTTCCTTATGTTAGTGAAGGAAAGTTCAGATTTAATCAAAGATAGGGAGTTGGGTTTTATCCTACCTTTTTATTTTTATTTCAATTACTCTAAATATTGTAGAGCCTTGGCCAACCCAAGTCATATTATAGGATTTGTACATAATTTTGTTGAGCTAGAATGATTCATTCTGTTCATGAGGTGTTTTATTTTTTTAATCATTTTTGCTTCAGCTACACAATCGTTCTGGTGGTTGTCCAGCAACCTCTTCTTATACTATTTACAATTTGTTTCTTCTTCCTGATGTTTTAATTTCTGATAGATAGTCAAAGCAGGATGTGCATCAAGAAACAGGATGGGTTAAGACTAGCAAGGATATCTATACTGCTCTGATTACACCACTCGTACACAGCCATTGGTAATTCATTGCCTGGAGATAGCTGGACCTTGTAGATTCTTTGTCATGGCTCTGTTGTCACATTTCGTTTTTTTCATTCTGGATGCTATTTTATTAAAGCAAGAAAGTGAAGCATAATTCTGGATATCATGTCTTTAATAAGATCGGTATTTTCCTTTTCTAACCCTAGAAAATAGCACATTAATAACTTTTTTCTATTGCAATGTGATGGTTCATGTGTAACCTACAGAACACACACACACACTCTCTCTCTCGCTCTATTTTTGTAAACAGAATTTTATTGGTATTTTTGATAAAACAAAACATTTTGAAAATGATATCATCAGGATATACATGTAGAAACACATCATCACATACGCATTACTGATTATCTAAGAAATTAATCCTACTTGTATTAACCAATAACTCCCCCCCCCCCCGCCCCCCTTCCCATCCCCTTAAAGTCCCACACCTATTAAATCAGGTTACAGAGAAATTCATAGCTGTCACTGCACAGACGTGGTACTATTCATTGGTACTGCAATCACAGGCACTCTCTTGAATGCCAGTCTCAAACCCTCACTATGAATAGTGTAGTCATTTGAAGAGAGCGAAAACAGGTTTTTGACCCTGATTTGTGATTACAAGACGTGCTAATTTTGCATATTCCTGAGATTTTCCACTGTGCAAATTTTGTGAGGGAAAAACCTACTCCGTTTCGCACGAGAAAAAAAGTCGTAAGAGGGTATATATATCTGCTGTAATGTGATGCACAACTCTAGTCTGTGCGTCAGTATGTCACAAAGTTTCAATGCACTGATCGGTTGTACTTGTTTCAAACCTAAAGAAAGAGAAAAAAGGCAACGTTATTTTTTTTAAATCGTGTAAAGAAATTAAAAATGTTTCTTCGGACTCCAGGTTGAAATGAGAGTCGGGATAAAGCACAGAGCTCGGAGGATCCCGGCGCATCTTTGCAATGCATGCACCTTGGCAGTGCTTAAGCTCCCACACTAGAATGTTCTCTGGAAGGAGACCGTCTCGTGTTGCACATGAAAGCAAGCAGCTGGATGTTAAATTATTTATGTTTGGACCTCATTCCAGTTTCTGTTCTTTCCAAAATGGTTGTAAGCTTCTTTTGGACTCCTTCACACATATGGGCTTAGGAGGCCCGTCTCCTCAATACATGGCTGTGTTTTATGGCTTCAATTAAATAGTCCACTGTGGAGAAGGTCGATTGTGCGCACATAAACATCGATCCAAAGCCTGCATTCCCCAGTCGTGAAACGCTTCCCAACATTCACTCGGGCGGTCGATACATTTTATTTTTAATACCTGGCACAGAAATATTTCTGCTTATTGCATGTTTAAATATATCTTTATTAATCAGTTTACAGGCACTCGGCAGCTGCGACTTCATGTCTCGATTTTTAAAAAGTTGTATAACGTTTCTGTTGTGTGTATCGTAGTGAAAACCGGCTTTAAGTGTTGTAGTTCTTTTCATAGCAGGTACGCTTCCCACGTGGCTGAGGTGTGCTGTCTCAGCTTGTCTGTGTTCCCTAAAATTGTCACTAAAAATATCAGTCACTGGTTATCGTATATGATGACGGCTATACTGGTGTTATTTTGCAGATTTATATAGTGTGAACTCGACCCGAAGGTATTGAGCACTTGTTACATTACACAAGGACACATTCGTATTTTTGGTAGGCCCAGGGAGACGAAGTGATTTGCCCAGAATCACAAGATGTTGAGTCGACCCGAGGATCAGAACCTTGGTTTCCCAGCTCCAATGTCGGCAGTCTAGCCGTGAGCCAGGCGCGCAACGCCCATTGGACTCACCGGGCTTCAGCCCGGTGAACCCCCCCTGCCCCCCCCCTCGTGTGTGGCAGCCCGGGATGAGACAGATCCCGGGCACACACAGAGCCGCACCCGAACGTTTCACAGGTCTTTAAAAGACCATTTGAATGTTAATTAAGCCTTGCAGTTGTTTCACCCCTTCTAAGAGCCCCTGCAGCGCCACTCTGCCGACTAATTAAAGGTTTAGCCCCCCCCCCCCCCCCCCCCCCCGAAATTTGTTCTTAGCCCCCCCCCCCAAATTTGGCTCTAGTGTCGCCTCTGCCGTGAGCCACATCCTCTCTCCAAGGTTGTTGTGTCTATAGTATGGCGGGTGGCAGGATATGTGAAGTTAGGTGCTTTTGTATATGATGGTGCTATGTAGGTGTGTTGTTTGGGTGTATGCTGGTCCATGTATGAATGTGGTTGAGTGAATTGTGTGATTGTTACTGTGTGGTGCATGATGGTAATATAATATTTTAGATGTTGTCTCTGTAAGCTGCTAATGCAGGTGACATATTATCCTATTAGAAATATTATAAATCAAAGTGTTAATGTTCATGAGTGTTTTTTTCTAGGTAAGTCAATCAATACATCAAAGGGATTTGTAGAGTGCTGCTTATCACCCGCGAGGGTATCCAGGCACTGGTGATTTATGCTGCTGGGTGGAATAAATGTCAGTCAAGTCAAGTCAAGTCAAACAAATTTGTATAGCGCACTACATACCCAGAGGGTTTCAAGGCGCTTATGAAGGGGAGGGGGATTATTTGTCAAATATCCACGTTTTAAGCTGCTTTCTGAACTCTAGGTGGTTCTGGGTGAGGCGAAGGTAAGTGGGGAGTGAGTTCCATGTTTTAGCAGCCAGGTATGAAAAGGATCTGCCTCCCATGGTGGTCTTGTTGATGCGAGGTATAGTGGCGAGGGCTTGGCTGGAAGAACGTAGTTGGCGGGAGGGGGTGTAGAAGGACAGTCGAGAGTTGAGGCAATCTGGTCCGATGTCGTAGAGTGATTTGTGTGCGTGGGTAAGCAGTCGGAAGGTGATTCTCTTATAGACGGGTAGCCAGTGGAGGTCTTTAAGGTGACCAGAGATGTGTTCGTTGCGTGGGATGTCTAATATGAGTCTGGCTGAGGCGTTTTGGATTCGTTGGAGTTTCTTCTGGAGTTTAGCGGTGGTACCTGCGTAGAGGGTGTTTCCGTAGTCCAGTCGGCTCGTGACCAGAGCATGGGTGACTGTTTTCCTTGTTTCGGAGGGGATCCAGCGAAATGTTTTTCTGAGCATGCGAAGAATGTTGAAGCAGGAAGAGGATACGGCGCTGACTTGTCTGTTCATTGAGAGTGAAGAATCCAGGATGATACCTAGGTTCCGTGCGTGGTCTGTTGGGATGGGTGCTTTTCCGAGGGCTTCCGGCCACCAGGAGTCGTCCCAAGCAGAGGGGGATGTGCCTAAGATGAGGACTTCTGTTTTGACTGAGTTCAGTTTCAGACGGCTTTGTTTCATCCATTCGGCGACTTCTTTCATTCCTTCGTGTAGGTTAGTTTTGGCGGTGCTGGGGTCATTGGTGAGAGAAAGGATCAATTGAGTGTCGTCCGCGTAAGAGATGATGTTGAGGTTGTGTTGGTGTGCGATGGCCGCGAGGGGGCTCATGTAAACGTTGAAGAGGGTGGGACTGAGTGAGGATCCTTGAGGTACGCCGCAGATGACTTCAGAGGCTTCGGACTTGAATGGAGGAAGGCGGACTCTCTGGGTTCTTCCGGTGAGGAACGAGGTGATCCATTCAAGTGCTTTTCCTTGGATGTTATTGAGGCGCTGAAGAAGGGTGTTGTGGCAGACTGTATCGAATGCAGCAGATAGGTCGAGGAGGATGAGGGCGACTGTGTCTCCATTGTCCAGTAGAGTTCGAATGTCGTCGGTTGCTGCGATGAGGGCGGTCTCAGTGCTGTGTTTTGCTCGGAAGCCAGATTGTGAGGGGTCGAGGGATTTGTTGGCTTCGAGGAAGGCGGCGAGCTGGTTGTTGACGGCTTTCTCGATGACTTTGGCCGGGAATGGAAGAAGCGAGATGGGGCGGTAATTTTTAAGTTCGGTGGGGTCCGCTGTTGGTTTCTTCAGAAGCGCGGTGAGTTCGGCGTGTTTCCAGTCTTCTGGGAAGGTGGCGGAGTTGAAGGAGCAGTTGATGACGTCTCGGAGGTGCGGTGCAATGACGGAGTCTGCTTTGTTGAAGATGTGGTGAGGGCATGGGTCTGTAGGGGATCCTGAGTGGATGGAATTCATCAGGCGGATGGTGTCCTGAGTGGAGATTGGGTTCCAGGCGTTAAGGGTGTTCACGGGGGGAAGATGATCAGCAGATGGTGGGGTGGGTTGGTTTCCGGGTTGGTTGTCAAAGCTGTTGTGGATGTCTGCAATCTTGTTGTGGAAAAAAGAGGCTAGGGAGTCGCAGAGGGTTTGAGAGGGGGTGATGTCGTTGGAATTGGCCGAGGGATTGGAAAATTCCTTGACAATGTTGAACAGTTCCTTGCTGTTGTGGGCGTTGTTGTCAAGTCGATCCTTGAATGCTGTTTTCTTGGCTTTTCGGATCAGTTGGTGGTGAGTGCGGGTGGCGCTTTTGAAGGCGTCCTTAGTGCAGGTGGTTGGGTCTTTTTTCCAGGCCTTTTCAAGGGAGCGGCAGAGTTTCTTGGACTTCTTGAGATCATCGTCGAACCATGAGGCTTTCTTGCTGCCCGGTTTACTTTGACGTTTTTTCAGTGGAGCTAAGGTGTCGGCGGTGTTGGATAACCATAGGGTGAGGTTGGCGGCGGCTTCGTTAGCGTTAGAGGAGAGGGCTGGGGTGTTTTGAAGGAGCGATGCGGAGATTTGGTCCGTGGTGATTTTGTTCCAGTTTCTTTGCAGGGTAGGTTGGAGGTGGATGTTGGGTTTAGGTTTGTTGTAGGTGAAGTGAACGCAGCTGTGGTCAGTCCAGAGGAGCTCCGTAGTGTGGCTGAAGGAGACATGATTGCTGGAGGTGAAGATGGGGTCGAGAGTGTGACCTGCGATGTGGGTGGGGGAAGTGACTAGTTGTTTAAGTCCGAGGTTGGCGAGGTTGTCCAAGAGGGTGGTGGTGTTGCGGTCGTGGCACTTTTCAAGGTGAAAGTTGAGGTCTCCCAAAAGGATGTATTCTTTGGAGGGGAGCGCGTGCGGGGTTATGAAGTCTGTGATGTCTTCACTGAATTTTGCGCGGGGTCCTGGTGGTCTGTAGAGGAGGGTGCCTCTAAGTGTGGTCTTGGGGTCGATGTGGATCTGGAAGTGGAGGTGTTCGGAGTTGGCGAGGTTGGCGTCAGAGCTGGTTGAGATGCGGATTGATTTCTTATGGACGATCGCGATTCCTCCTCCTGTGTGGCTGGTGCGGTCTTTGCGAGTGATCTTATAGTCTTCAGGGATGGCAATGGTGATGTCGGGTGCGGAGGAAGCATTCATCCATGTTTCTGTCAGGAAGGCGATGTCGGGAGAAATGGTGTCTAGTAGGTTCCAAAGGTCAATGGCATGTCTGTGGACGGATCGGGTGTTGAGAAGGATGCATTGAAGGTGATTGGGGTCGGGGATCTGTGTTGTGGGCGTAGCGGAGATGTTGACAGTGCCGCTGAATTTGCAGGTGACGCAGGAGAAAGGTCCATGGGTTTGTCCAGGGGCGGCTTGGACGCAGTTGGGAGCGCGGCCGGGGTTCAGGGCTAGGAGGGAGGCGGCATCGTAGGTGATGCGGGAGGGCTGGGCGGTGCGAGGGGCAGGGGGTCTGGCGCTGGGCGCGGTCCAGGCGCGGACGGGCGTAGACGGGCTTACCTTTGGCGCACCTTCGGCGTGGGTTGGGCGCGGACGCTGCGCGTGGACGCTGCACGCGGGAGCTACTGTCATATATGGATAGTGGAGGGGGAGGGGCGAGGGCGTCTCAGCTGGGAGGCGGGGCGGGCCACGAAGGACAACAACAACTATCAAAATGGCAGCGGAGGAGTCAGCGGAGCGGAGCGCTAGGGGCGGAATGCACTAAAACAGCAATAATGTAAGCACAGACACAAACGCGCTTTCACAATGTTAAATATGCAAGGCGGCAAGCGGGGCAGACTGCAGGCAGTAATGAGGGCACACAAAAGCTGAATAACGATACCACAGTGCACCAGGGAGGCAAGGGAGCGACCACTCGGCTGGAAGGCGAAGCGAGTCACAGCGCGTTCTGGACACGGAGCGCTCTATCTAGGCAGTGGGAGGGCGTCTCAGCTGGGAGGCGGGGCGGGCCACGAAGGACAACAACAACTATCAAAATGGCAGCGGAGGAGTCAGCGGAGCGGAGCGCTAGGGGCGGAATGCACTAAAACAGCAATAATGTAAGCACAGACACAAACGCGCTTTCACAATGTTAAATATGCAAGGCGGCAAGCGGGGCAGACTGCAGGCAGTAATGAGGGCACACAAAAGCTGAATAACGATACCACAGTGCACCAGGGAGGCAAGGGAGCGACCACTCGGCTGGAAGGCGAAGCGAGTCACAGCGCGTTCTGGACACGGAGCGCTCTATCTAGGCAGTGGGAGGGTGTCTCAGCTGGGAGGCGGGGCGGGCCACGAAGGACAACAACAACTATCAAAATGGCAGCGGAGGAGTCAGCGGAGCGGAGCGCTTGGGGCGGAATGCACTAAAACAGCAATAATGTAAGCACAGACACAAACGCGCTTTCACAATGTTAAATATGCAAGGCGGCAAGCGGGGCAGACTGCAGGCAGTAATGAGGGCACACAAAAGCTGAATAACGATACCACAGTGCACCAGGGAGGCAAGGGAGCGACCACTCGGCTGGAAGGCGAAGCGAGTCACAGCGCGTTCTGGACACGGAGCGCTCTATCTAGGCAGTGGGAGGGTGTCTCAGCTGGGAGGCGGGGCGGGCCACGAAGGACAACAACAACTATCAAAATGGCAGCGGAGGAGTCAGCGGAGCGGAGCGCTTGGGGCGGAATGCACTAAAACAGCAATAATGTAAGCACAGACACAAACGCGCTTTCACAATGTTAAATATGCAAGGCGGCAAGCGGGGCAGACTGCAGGCAGTAATGAGGGCACACAAAAGCTGAATAACGATGCCACAGTGCACCAGGGAGGCAAGGGAGCGACCACTCGGCTGGAAGGCGAAGCGAGTCAAAAAAGCCAGGTCCTTTCTGAATTCCTGCAGGCATGGGGAGGTCAGGAGGTAGAGTGGTAGACCGTTCAAGATCTTAGTAGCGAGGTAGGAGAAAGATCGTCCTCCGCTCGTGCTTCGGCAGATGCAGGGTTTTGGGCGAGGGTGAGGGAGGCAGAGTGCTGATGTCTGGAGGGCTGGTGGAAGTTCAAATGGTGATTGATGTTGGCCAGTCCTTGAATGTGCAGTGCCTTCTAGGCGTGGGTGAGCTTCTTAAATTGGCACCTCTTGTGAATAGGGAGCTAGTGGAGTCTTCTTTAGGTGTGGGGTGATGTGGGTCCATCCAGGAAGGTCAAGGATGAGTCTGGTTGCTGAGTTCTGTATGGTCTGTAGTCTCTTTAGTAGGTGTGAGGTGATTCCTACGTAGAGTGTGTTACTGTAGTCCAGACGGCTGGTGACGAGAGAAGTGACGAGAGAGTGCAGCTAGAGATGGCTGGGAGACCCTTGAAGATTTCCTGGAGCATGCAGAGCATGGAGAAGCAGGCTGAGGATATTGCATTGATCTGGTTTCTCATGGTGAGTTAGCTGTCTAGTATGATGCTGAGGTACCTGGCATGTTCCATGGGCGTGGGTCTCAGTTCTGCAGGCCACCAGCAGTTGTTTCAGGGGGGATGTGTCGCTTCCGAAGATGACCACCTTCGGTTTGTTGGTGTTGAGTTTGAGGCTGTGAACAACGCTGGTCATGCATATATGAAAGTTGGCTTTAGTAGTGGAGGGGTCAGCAGAAAGAGAGAGAATAAGCCAGGTATTGTCTGCATATAATATGATGTTCAGTGCATGGGTCCTGATGATGTTGGCCAGCGGGGTGATGCAGACGTTTAAAAGGGTGGGGTTGAAAGAGGACCCATGGGGAACTTCACAGATGGTGTTCTTGGGTTCTGAGGTGTAGGGTGGCAGGCAGACACCCTGGGTTCTTCGGGTGAGGAAGGATGTGATTAATTTGAGGGTGTCCACTTGAATCGCAATCTAATGGAGCCTCTTTAGGGGGGTGTAGCGGGACATGGTGTGGAAGGCTGCTGAGAGGTTGAGGAGAATTAAGGCAGTGATTTCTCCCCCATCTAGGAGAGACCTGATGCCGTCGGTGGCTGAAATTAGGGCCGTTTCAGTGATGTGGTTCACGTGGAACCTTGATTGGGGTGGGTCCAAGAGGTTGACGTTCTCTAGGTAGGTTGTGAGCATGTGGTAAATAGCTTTTTCCAGGACTTTGGCAGAGAAAAGTAGCTGAGAGTTGAGCCGGTAGTTCTTGAGCTCTTTCAGGTCTGTGTATGATTGTTTTGAGGGGTGGTTTGACTTCTGCTTGTTTCCATTCCTCTGCAAAAGTGGCAGAGGTAATGGAAGCATTGAAGATGGTGGTGAACTCCTTGCTGATGGTGTTGTTCCCCAGGTTGAACATGTGGTGGGGACATGGGGCCCTGGGTGGCCCTGAGTGGATGGAGCTCAGGATAGCTCAGGGGGTCTGCGTGGAGAGTTGGTCCCATGCTGTGACCCTGAAGTTAAGATGAGAGTCAGTGATGTGGAGTAGACTGATGAAGTTGGTGTAGGGGGCTAAGGGGGCCAAATTGTTCGCATATGGTGGCATTCTTGTTGTGGAAGAAGTCTGCTAGAGTGTGCAGAGATCTTGGGAGATGGTGATGATGTTTTTGGTTGCAGAGGGTTGGAAAACTCCTTGACGATGTTTAAGAGTTCTTTGCTCTGGTTTGAGCTGGCTTTGAGGTGGGTTACCAAGGTGTTCTTCTTGGTGTCTGTCAGGTGCTGGTGGTAGCTTTTAAGTGCTAGCTTGTAGGTGGCATGGTCATTTGATGTTTTGTTCAGTGTCAGATGCTTTCCAGCTTGCTTGCATTTACGTTTGGTGGTTTTCAGTTCCGTAGTGTACCAGCTGCTGTATTTTCTGAGACTGCCTGGTTTGGTGGGTTTGATGGGGGCGACCTTGTTGGTGCAGTTGCTGATCCAAGCATTGACATTTTTGACGGCCTCTTCAAGGTTGGAGGGGGTGTCCGGAAGGGAGGATCAGAGGGTGTTAGTCCATTGTTCTTTTTAAGTATCTCTCCAGCTCCTGTAGGTGGTGCTGGGCAGGTTTGTGGAGGATGAAGAGGCTGCTGTGATGGTGAAGTGGACGATTGAATGGTCCGACCAGGGGAATTCGGTGATGTGGTTGTACCTGACTCTATTGCTGGCTGTAAAGATTGGTTTTGTCTGTGTGTATGGTGTTGTGATTGGGGTTAGTTACTAGTTGGGAGAGGCCGAGTTTGTTCATGGACTCGAGGATGTTGATGTGTTGGCGTCATTGAGGCGAAAGTTGAGGTCTCCGAGGAAGATGAAATTCTCTGAGTTGATGACCAGTGGGGCTATGATGCAGGAATGGCCTCACAGAAGGTGAGGCCTGGTCCTGGCGACCTGTAGGTGTGAATGCCTCCGATGATTGCCATGCCATCTGTGTTGCGTTGTAAGTTGAGGTGTT
This sequence comes from Lissotriton vulgaris, assembly GCF_964263255.1. NCBI lineage: Eukaryota > Metazoa > Chordata > Amphibia > Caudata > Salamandridae > Lissotriton > Lissotriton vulgaris. Next base: position 717,333,484 of record NC_141689.1, on the reverse strand, counting down.
CCATGTGTGGATGATGGCTATTCCACCACTGTGTTTGTCGGTGCAGTCCCGTTGGATTGTCTTGTATCCATCGGGTGTGGCGGTGGTGAAGTTGAGTGAGGTCCGGGTTTCAGGGATTTACAGCTCAACACTGATGTAACTGTGGGATGGTGGCTTGCTAGGCTTCCTGGTGCTGGGCTGGCTCCAGGCGCGGACAAGCGCAGATGGCCCTTTGGCGCACTGGCTGCACAGCCACAATGAGGCCTCTATTAAGTAGGTCCTGGGAAGGGCGATGGGTTGGGTTAGTGATGACGGGAAGCTGCCAGGGCCGGACTGGGAACCAAAACCGGCCCTGGCAAAGTGCTGTGCCTGCCCACCTGCGGGGTTGGGGGGATGGCAGAGCTGTTTGCCACGGCCGGTTTCTACCAATTTTACAGGACCGATATTGCAGCTATGCTGCAAAAACGAACCTGTAATAAAAACGGCCCCCAGGGGCCCAAAACCGGCCCCCACCCTGGCGGCCCACCCGGGAAACGCCCTGTGCCCACTACGGCCAGTCCGGCCTGGAAGCAACAGGCGAGAAAAGCGAGCGGGTAAGGGAGAGCTGGTGTTATGGGAGAAACAGAAGTTTAGGTGGAAAAATGGAGACAAAACGAGGGTTAAGAGGATAAAAACTGCGGGAGAAAGCAAGAATTAAGTGGAGAAGGCAACTTATTTTTTATTTTTGATGTTCGCAAATATTATCAACAACACCGATATAGAAAGGGTCCTAGGGCATATTTATAGACCTCGCACGAACATAACCCCCAAAATAACACTAATACAACAACGAATGTCCATGGGTCTCATGTATGAAATCTTCAAACTGGGTGTGGCTACAAAACCAACAGGTACTAATGTGTCACATTAGTACCTGTTGGTTTTGAAGCCACACACAGTTTGAAGATTTCATACATGAGACCCATGGACATTCGTTGTTGTATTAGTGTTCCCAAATATTAGGCAATCAATCTGTGTGAATTTTTAAATAGTAGATGATGTATGTCAATACCGCTTCAAACATTTAAATGAGGTCATACAACACATGATTATAATATTCAGCAGAAAAAAAGCATATTTGCTAAATAACTCACATGTTCAGTAATTTGATATCTGTAGGTCGTGACAAGTCTTTTAGACCAACACGTGGTTTACGTTTTTTGCCAGTTGGTATTTTACGTTTTTGAGAGGCATATGTTTTAATTCATTTTCACTTCTTACTCAAACTGTAAAGAAGGCTTACCACAGTTATCCTGGATCATAGGAAATTCTTCGGTTTTCTTTGCAGAGCAGTTTGGCGGTCAAGCATAACATAGAAATTAATATGGGCTGCGCAGGAGTTAAGGTAAAGTGGTTTGACTTTTGAAACAGTGGTTTCAGTATTTCAGAATGTCCAGGCTGTAATACCCTAATGTAATTACTTCCCATGTTGGAGCTAGTAATCTTGGGCATGTTTCCAGATCGCACCTTTGTTCTGTAATGAAGGAAAACCAATTCCTATCTACATGCAGAGAGTGCATCCTAATACACACACTTTACATTTTCACTCATTTTTCACTATAGATTTTAACCAAAAGATGGAACGTGCTCTATCTATGCGATGACTGTACATTTTGGAGATTACCTATTGGACAATATTTACAAAGGCAGTATAAAATACCCCAATCCAGATCGTCTTTGCAGAGATGGTATCCACCTTACTGAAGTTGATAATGCTGTCTTTTTGTAATTTGCTAAGCATTGCCAGACATGCTACTTAATCAACTTCAATTACATTTGTCCACCAAACACTAAGGCTCTTCCCCAGGCTACATTTTCCTTTTCATTCTTATTTTGTAACTTTAAGTAAAGATTAAAAAACAAAATGCACAATGCTCACAAACATTATGTTGAAGTTTCAAACATTGGAAACATAAGAAAACCTAACAATGAAAAAGCAAGGTTTCATCTGCTTTACTATTTACTTTAGCATTGTGTATTGGCAATATCACCTTGATGTTCACGAATAATGAAACATTGTTCCTCAATGTTTTGAGCCGCACAGAATATGTACCTATCACAGTAATAACAAGAAGGAGAACAAGAGTGCCAATACCTTCTGCCCCTTCTTTCTACTGAAATTGTAGCTGAATCACAAATCTCTGAAGATTGTGCTACTGATGGTGTTTGTGAGGTGCATTCACAGGTTATAAAAATTGAGCACTCTTGTTCTCGTGCAGCGCATGCTGCTGTTCGGGTGACTCAACTGCTTCCCGTTGGTCAGTATGATATGCACTGAGACCTGGAAAAGCTGCAGGTATATTTTACAATGAATGTTGTCATAGTGGAATGTTTGAAGATGCCTTATCATTGTGATTGTGCCTAAACTGTGCTGATGATGAAGTTTAGCACGTTTAAGGACATCACCACTTTGTGGCCACTACCCTTTCCTCATGCATATGGTCTATGCTATTCAAAGGTTCAAGGTACTGCCATACTCTGTACCAAGGTGATCTAAGGCGACCAACCACCATTAGTCGCATGGTACTTCGTTGCTCTCTGGATCTGGTAGCACAGGTCATAATTCTCCATTGTTAGCCATTTTGGTTGCCTGTCCCGTGCACCTTCACCAGAATTAGCCACCATCTAAGCTCAGACTCAAATCAACATGAAATTTAGCTTTCCAATTCTAACAAGAGGTTGCAAATGATGCCTAACTAATTTGTAATGAGAGTGGAACCAAAAGTAACTTAACATATTGCTTCAGCTTTAAACAAATGTCAATGACTGGACGCAAAGAAGGTCTCTTTAGTTTCTGTCTCAATTTCTGAGGCAAAGAGCTATTCATCCCAGTACCCACGATGGCACCACGTATGTAATACACATGTGAAAATTGTCACATGTCCCTTTAAGAGGGTCCCCGATAGGAGAAAAAATATACAAGGGTAAAAAGCTCCTTGAAATCCGGATCCCCGACCGACCCGTGCCCCCACCACGTCTTCAACAAGGCCGACGCTGTCATCGCACCCCACCTGCGGGACATCATCAATACCTCCTTCGACACCGCCACCTTCCCTGAGAGCTGGAAGCACGCCGAACTCAGCGCTCTACTAAAGAAACCAACAGCGGACCCCACCAAACTCAAGAATTACCGCCCCATCTCGCTCCTCCCGTTCCCAGCCAAAGTCATCGAGAAGACCGTCAACAAGCAGCTGGCCGCCTTCCTCGAGACGAATGGATCCCTCGACCCCTCACAGTCTGGCTTCCGAGCCAACCACAGCAACGAGACCGCCCTCATCGCTGCCACCGATGACATCCGAGCCCTGCTGGACAACGGTGAAACAGCGGCCCTCATCCTCCTAGACCTCTCCGCGGCGTTCGACACTGTCTGCCACCACACCCTAGTGCAGCGCCTCAGCAACATCGGAATCCAGGAGAAGGCACTGGAGTGGATCATCTCCTTCCTCGCTGGAAGAACACAGAGAGTCCGCCTACCACCATTCAGATCTGCAGCCACGGAAGTCATCTGCGGCGTTCCTCAGGGTTCCTCGCTCAGCCCCACCCTCTTCAACGTCTACATGAGCCCCCTTGCGGCCATCGCACGCCAACACAACCTCAACATCATCTCCTACGCCGACGACACCCAGCTGATCCTCTCCCTGACCAACGACCCCGCCGCCGCCAGAACCAACCTCCACGAAGGGATGAAAGACATAGCCGAGTGGATGACGACCAGCCGCCTGAAACTGAACTCAGACAAGACGGAAGTCCTCATCCTGGGCTCCTCGCCCTCCGCCTGGGACGACTCCTGGTGGCCCCCCGCCCTGGGCACCGCACCCAAACCGACAGACCACGCACGCAACCTGGGCTTCATCCTGGACTCCTCCCTCTCCATGACCAGACAAGTCAACGCCGTCTCCGCGTCCTGTTTTAACATCCTGCGCATGCTACGGAAGATCTTCCGGTGGATCCCCACCGAGACCAGGAAGACAGTCACCCAGGCCCTCGTCACCAGCCGACTGGACTACGGCAACGCCCTCTACGCCGGAACCACCGCCAAGCTCCAGAAGAGACTCCAGCGGATCCAGAACGCCTCAGCCAGACTCATCCTCGACATCCCCCGGAGCAGCCACATCTCCGGACATCTGAGAGACCTGCACTGGCTCCCCGTCAACAAAAGAATCACCTTCCGTCTCCTCACCCACGCACACAAAGCCCTACACGACCAAGGCCCGAGCTACCTCAACAACCGCCTCAACTTCTACGCTCCCAAACGCCACCTCCGATCGACCAACCACGCCCTCGCCGCCGTCCCCCGCATCCGTAGAGCGACAACAGGAGGAAGGTCCTTCTCCTACCTGGCCGCCAAGACCTGGAACACCCTCCCGACCGACCTTCGCCTGACCCAAGACCACCTCTCCTTCAGGAAGAAACTCAAGACCTGGCTGTTCGAGCAGTAGCGGCACCCCACCCCCTCCCCCCCAAGCGCCTCGAGACCCTCCGGGTAAGTAGCGTGCTCTATAAATACCTGATTGATTGATTGATTGAAAATCTTGATGGTTCTTAATTAAAGTTGAGCGGCACGACTTAGGTTGAGAAGCAAGGACCAAAACCCTATGAATCAGAGTATAAAAAGAGCCCAGCAAAAGTCTTCCTGAAGGACAAATCCATGAAAAATCCTGGTAGAAAAAAGGATAAGATCAGGGACAAAAGAATAACAATGGGCAATAAACACAACAAACAATATTGAATAAATGTGTTGTGAGACATCGGTTTTAAACTCAGGCCTGTTTAAATATGCATAGGACAACAAATGACATCATAGAAGGGTTTGGGACCACCATCTTGCATAGGAGCAGATAGATATAAGGTAAGATGCAGCCACTATTCAAGGAAACCGGCAATTCCGAGTAATAACTTGTGAAAAAGGAAGAAGTTGACGTTGGACGTTCCTCTAGGACTGGGCGAGATTTAAATGAAGCCAGCATAATTTGCTTAATTTTGCATAACACCTGTTACTTGAAATTACAGAAATTATGCCATTGCACCACTTTAAATAGTTACTTGTAATTTGCAGTAAAGAGTTACTGTGGAGGCACGCAAACAACAGAGTGCAGGTGGCTGTTGTTGCCGGTTGCCATTGCCACAAATTTATGCAAGGACGCATTTTGTGCAAAAATAAAGTGCACAATTATGAATTTGCTTTTTGCGTAATTATGAGTAAATTCGTTTCGTTTTGTCAAAGTTTTGCATAATTATGAATAGCAAATATGGCACATTGTACATTCCTCGTGCTACTGCACTTTACCCATGTGTCTCCTGCACTTATAACTATGCATGACCCACAAAGCAGCCATAACCACAAATATACTGCTGCTGGCAACTCGGAGCAAAGAGAAACCTCCAACCAAGCCACATTGCCTCCTTAACAATTATGTCATTTGAGATGTCATCAGTAATGTATTCAATGATGTCATTTAACTTCATGAGTAATGTAATATTTGAGGTCACAAGAAATGCATGTTGGGGCGCAAGTTATAGTTTGTTCACTAAACTATAACTGGTGAAGTTAAGCGTTTTTTCAGTTTTTATAAGTTAATTCCTATCTCAATTAACACCTAACTATAATGTCACTTTGACCTTTGACTTTTCCCAGTGAATTTCAGTTTCTTTTTTTTAACTTAAGTTTATATGATTAACCATACATAACTATAATGTCACTCTAATCTGCTTTTTTCAGTAAATTTCTGAAGTTTTTATTATCATATTCTAATTTGAACATAGGCAAAACCCACTCAGGAGAACTGCCGCTAATTCTCAGCACTGCACGCATCCAAAGGATTTGCACACAAAGGGGCTGTTTGCAGGCCAGGCTCTGTGCCCAACTCCGTTGCACATGCCAGCCTCCATCCAGGCCCTGCACCCCAACCCCGGCAGGCATCCAATCCCCCTTCCACAGTACACGGCCTCTGGCGTCTTGTCAGGCCAATGTCCCGCCCGACCCCTAAGGCGAGCGTCACCGAACCGCAGACCCACTCCCCCACACAGCCAAACGTCCACCATGCAGGACACAGCGGCACTGGTTCGGTGTAAATCCGTTCAACAGTTTAGAAGCATCTAAAAAAGTTGCTGAGTGGGCATTAAAGAGTTAATACTTTTGCATACTTGTGCCATTTAAAATCGTGATTCAGAAAATTGTGAATCCTGTCGGTCACATTTGATTTTTTTCTAAAATATGATTTGTTGATGAAGGAGGTTCGTAAATTTACTGCCTTTTTGTGCTTTTTTAGCAAAAAAAATAAATTGTCATTTTCACTTTGTGACAAAAATGTTCCACAGCCAAAGGGGAGCAGCATGAGAGGTGGCTGACCCAAATAGGCTGGCGGTGGCCACTCAGGGGTGTGGAAAAATGGCCCCAAAAAGAAAGAAAACATGTTTTTTGCAATATCACGATTTTAATGCAAGTGGAGAGTGAAAATATTCATTACCGGGGAACCCTTGAGTGGTCCATGATGTCCTCCCTTCCCTAAACAATGGAAATAAATAGCATATTGCATGTACTGTTTATGCCATGCAGTTATATCATGTACAGTAGTCATGTCATGTACAGTAGTCATGAACAAAGATACTGCAACATAATGAGTCACTGTACTAACACACAGTCATAGTAAGTCACACTAATTAGGCCTTATGTGTTATTTTCTTCTGTAAAGTGATGTGATTCCAGATAAGTGTCTGTGAGTCATTAACCAGTGTTTTCGCTCAAGCCAGGTACACTGTGACATTTCACTGTGGTAATAACACGTTTGCACTGTAGAGAGTTGTGAACCTCAGTTTATTAGCAGATTTGTTTCAAATAATTTGTTATTGGGACACATTTATTTTCGCCAACATGGCATAATAAGTATATCTATGTGTTCAATGAACAGAGACCCAAAACCCACTGAAATTCACCAGTATGCAGCACACAACATAAATCATTCCCTCCTTGTTTTGGTTTTGGTAAACAACCCTATCTTACCTGCAGCATCGCCAAAGTGGAGTACTGAGCAGGCTGTACAACATGATGTTGTGAACGTATCTAGGACCCTAATTAAATATTCCCGATTTATGCCCTTATGTGGTTATAACAAATCATATCCTTATAAAGGCATAAGAATCATATCCATATTTAGTCATAGCCAATGCAGTCCAAATACAGCAAGGTTACTTCCCTAGACTCCTAGAAAGTACAACGCGTTCTTTAACCACATGGCTGCTGCGGGGATTTTTGCCCTGTGCTGCAGATTTATTATTACCATTATTCATGACGAGCTCAGCTCGTCATCAGCACACGACACCCGTGGGTGATGACGAGCTGAGCTCGTCATCAGCAGCGAAAACGGTTAAACAAACCAAACCTCCAGCAGCCCGGGAATTCCCCCTGCTTTTGTTTTGATTTGCCCTAGATCTCCTGAGAGTCCTGAAAGAACTGCCAGTTCTTAGTGACAGTTCTTAGTGACGTCTTATGTCCAACCTTACGCCAAACACGGCACCTTCCAGGTATAAATATACCAGCCTTTGCCTTAAGCAACACACGGTGGTTTGGAGCATTGCAGCTATCTACTTACCCAAAGCCCAGCTGATGGGAGTGCCGAAGAAAGCCGACCCTCCCATTTGACGCACTGAGAGAGACGCTGTCTTTTCTCCTGCCGAGAAAATCCAGCTCCAGTGTTTCCAGTCACCCTTGCGGGTTGCTGGGAGATCGAGTCCTGAGAACGAGATACAAGACCTCCTTCATTCTAAAACCAAGGTACGGAGCTGATTAGATCCTTAGAGAATTCTTGATTCAGATTCTTGGCAAAACTAACTTAACTTAAACTGCAGCTCACTTACTCCTTCCCACGTACTAGGCTTAGGTTAGGTACACCGGGGTAGGCCTAGTTTAGAAGCCCCAGATGAGTACGTTTAGTCAACTTTTATCTTTGTATGTATTGTATATATTTTATTCGTTTTAAGTATCATATGACTCAGAAACCATTCCAATGCTTTTACAGTATTATTTCATAATACTCCTTTTACTGTACGCACTTTACTTTATGATAAGTATTGCAATTGTTGCAATTCATTTCTCTTGCATGAGAAAGAAGACTGCTCAATAAATAACAAATTTTATTGAAAACGCCCGTCTCTCTCTATTTCTCTGCACTCTGGTGAAACTAAGCATGCACGATTGACTGAGTGAATTAGCTATCTATTGTTTTCACACGACTCTGGAGATATACTCCTTATTCTGGAGGGAGCAAAGTTGTCATGTTTATGCGGTTGTCAGAAACTAATCCCTTCTTGTCTAATCAGGAAAGTTAACTCCTTCCTGTTCATTCGAGAAAGTTTCCAGTGACCTCTGAGCTAGCTGGCATACCTAATTAATTCTAACATATTCAGTAGAGACCTAGTCGACCTCAGTCCTACGTCTAAATTACCGTTTATGTTATTCCAATGCGCCGAGCCTATTGGGAATATAGGAACCACACTACAATGAGGTACATTATGAGTAGTTATCTTTGAAAGATTAAATAAAAGTTGAGGGTCCTTTTAAAATAGAGAAAAAATATGTATGCTGTGGCTTCTCTAAAGACAGTTTCTTTCAAACTCATCGAATACAAACATCTGGTTAGCTTGGTTGAGGGAACAAATGAAACTAAAGCTATTATACTGAGGAGAGGAGCAGGGGCGGCTCTAGGCTCATGGTGGCCCTGGGCAGGGAGCGTAGGTAGGGGGCCCCAGAGAGGGGGTCCTGGTGGGGCAGAGCGCGGAGGCCACAAAGAGGAGGGGTCAGGGTGTTTAGAAGTGGAACAGAGCCGGAGTCCGCCAAATCCCTGCCAGGGGCCACCACGCAAATATATATCCATCCTCAGAGGATTATTATATTAAGGATATATATTGGCGTGGTGGCCCCTGGGTTTTGGTGGCCCTGTGCAGGTGCACAGCTTGCAAATGCCTAAGGCCGCCCCTGGTAAGCGGAACGGCGTGTAACAGTGTTTGCAGGGGCGGCTCCAGGCTCATGGCGGCCCTGGCCAGGGAGCGTAGGTAGGGGGCCCCGGAAGAGGGGGTCCGGGCGAGGCGGAGCGCGGAGACCAGTGAAGAGGGGGGGGGGGGATCAGGGTGTTTGGAAGTGGAACAGAGCCGGAGGCCACCAAATCCCTGCCAGGGGCCGCCACGCAAATATGTATCCATCCTCAGAGGATTATTATATTAAGGATATATATTGGCGTGGCGGCCCCTGGGGTTTGGTGGCCCTGTGCAGGTGCACAGCTTGCACATGCCTAAGGCCGCCCCTGAGAGGAGATTCTTTAAGATGTTATGTTATGTTAATGAATTTGTTAAGCGCACGAATATTGGATCATTTACAACTTATTGAGTTGTTTTTCAGGTAGGCCAATATAGAGATACAATTTTGCAGCACGGAATTGGCTTTAGTTAAGTGCTATGATAGACACTCCGAGACCAATTCACAAACTGCATTTTAAATTACATTTAGTAGTACTAGAATAATACTACTCACGTACTATAAAATGCTATTCATATACCTATGACTGTAAATCTCCATCTCAACCTCTCTTTTCTTTCCTATGGCATTGTCCTCACACATGTAAGTTTACTTTTTTGAGGGGGGCGATTCCAGTCGGAAGGGCTCCGAAGCATGTTCGGAGCCCTTCCGCCCGAATCGGAACGGGTCGGCCAGATTCCTTTCTGACCGAGCCATTTCGATGGGCTCGGTTGGAATGAAATCCAACTCGGATTTCCGGATGGCTTACGACGGGCTCGGAGAGCCCGTCTGCCATCAGGAAATCCTTCAGTACACCCCCGGTTGCCTCTTTACGACCGAGGAAGTACGATGGCAGTTTTTCCTGCCTTTTCATACCAGTGTGTCCGGCACGAAGTGGCAGTCGGAAACTGTCTCTGGAGGCCCCCAGTAGGGCCCCCATGGGTGTGAGGCTGCCGAATGGCGGCCTGTGGGCGCCTATGGTGCCTCTCCGTTGATCCCTGCACCCGGTGGCAGGCACCTTGCATGCCTGCATTTCACAATGGAGGCATTCATTCCGCTGGGAATGCATGCTCCCATGTGAAGTATACGAGTGCATCGTACTTGCAGTGCCGTAACTGACCACAGCAGGTCGGTAGATTACGGCTCCTGACCGATGTCGGACAGACTCAGGTCCGTCCGACATCGGAATAGGCCCCTTAGTAGTAAATGTCAGCAGGACAGAGGGAGTGATTAAAATATGGGGCATACAAAAGAATGGCAGGTACACGGTTTAGAATCATTATTCAGAGCCTGCATGATCCCAGAACAAATAATGTTCCTGAATGACACCATTCAACAAACAACCTGTCTTAGCGTAACCAAGATAAAAGATTTAAACAACCCGTCTATACCAAAGCCTATGCCTGATAGAAACAACACTACAGATGAGGGGTTAGACGTGTCCCATATTTTAAAACAAAACAGAACAATTCCTGATTGGAACAAATGGTTGATCTGGCCCACAGACACAAATAACTGTCAAGATAGATTCCTGAACAAAATACAGGGGTTCAAACAGAACAGGCCAGACCCAAGATATTCCCAGAGACAACATCCAGGGATAGTTACAACATATAGTGTAGAAAAACTATGCCTCGAATGGCTACAGAGATCCATACTTCCCGAAATTAAGCAACACTTAACTTTACTTAAAGAAGGTGCTGACTTGCGAGATTTCATAATGGGAACTCGCAAACAGCGTCAAAAACGCTTCATATACCCCTTTATATACGCAGCTTACAATGAAGCTTGGAAAGTAACACAAATTGAAACTGCAGAAAAAATACAAGAAATTGATCGTATTCATTTGGAAAAATCATTTTCTGTAGTGGACAATGGGTTAACAACTCTGTCCTCCAGAATTTATTCACTGGACAGCATTGTATCATCTGCTAGTGATATAATAGAACAAGATATGCTAATGTTACAACATGGTCAATCCCAATTACGTTCTATTGTACAGCTAGGCTGGACGTTACAAAACCTCCATTCAGGCTACGTGCCATGGCGTCTAATCAACACAACGTCATTATTTTCTATCTTTAACCTTACTGACAGACAAATCTCCTTGGCACAAAAAGGAGCAGACTATACGGTGCTGAGCATTGAAAAACTAGAAAGATTACCATTGACAATGTCAGAAAGACCTGTCATTGAATGGATAATACATGGCACCATTACAATCCCAATAACAACTTTTCAGTTTCAATACTGCCAAAAGTATATACCAGCAAGCCTGTATGAAAGGTTGGGTAAAGGATACATCAAGTCGACCTGGAAATTGCCTTATACACATAGATGTTATAGTGAAGGGAAAAAAGAGGTATTGCTTAGTGGTAACAATTGTAAAAAATCACTAAGCGGTACACTTCTGTGTCAAGGTATTAACTTGCATGGAGCCTGCGAAGGTTCATCAAACAGCCTTTCATGTCATCTGCACGGCAGCCCTGCTACACAGATAGAGCCCTTTTTCAGACAACTTTCCAACGGTAGCTACGTTATAATAAGTGACCACAGCTGTTGTGGCATGATGCCAGGAAAAGCCTATCTTGTGAGCGTTACTTCCAGGGTCATTTGTTGTATGCAAGTATTGTATCCAAACAGCAATCCAGACATGGAGGCAGCAATATGGCCTTCTGTGAATATCTCTTCTATTCAAATTGATACTTTAAGCAGAATTAAGTCTATTCTTTTACAAACAACTGTGCCTTTAACCTCGTCCAAAGAGATGTGTGACCTGCAAGTTGCAAGGACAGCGGCAGAGATACATACCCTATTATCAACAAATTGCCCCATGCATTTCGTAGAAATGCTAAGCCAAATTGTAAACATGTCAGATACCAGTGGCATTGCACATGTATTTAAGACAATTTTTTCAGGACTGTTAGCACCCTTTGAAACAGTTCTGGGCATCTTCCCGAATTTTGTGCATTCTCTATTCGGTGGCCTGCCTCTTATTTTGGGACTCGTAGCAGGAAGTTTATTTTTGTTCCTTCTGCTCTGATATGGCAAGCCAAGTCACAGACAAAACTCAAGCTACGATGGAAGAAACGATCCTAGCAATACGATACCGTATCACTAAGGTCCTCGGATTGGCCCGGCTAAGAGATCTGAATACTACCTGGTTTCTTTCATTCAGACCAATCTGGAAGGTTGCATCTTACCTGTGCTTCGATGTCTGCAATGCGGAGATGAATGCGTGTTGGACGTCTGTCTTACACTACCATCAGCAGTACCAATGGATATCGATGCTTTGCTTGGTCCGGTAACGACTCATGCAACGTGTTGTCCCCAGCAGCTACCTATTCTGATGACGGCATTCGTGGAGACTTCACCATTACGATTAGGTGATGTTGAAGTACGAGATGAAAGCGGCACCACACAGGTAGAACCTTCCGTGACCATTGATCTAAACACCGATTATGGCAATGCATCGAATATATGCACTATTTCCACTTTTTCGGAGTTGGCCCAACTTTCACCTACTGTGGTAGACATGTTTTTTGCTGGCCTATCTGAGGTAATGTTCTCTCCTAACAACGAGAATAATATTTGAAATAGCGAGCACATAGCGTTCCCTGAACTTTGAATTCGGCCTTTAGTTTTGATAAACAGCACTGCTAAAAACATTTGGAACTATTTTTTCCCATGAAAGCGAAATTATTTTTTCCCAATTTACAAAATATTTACCTTTCATTTTGGCACATGGTACTCTGCTTAAAGTAGAACTATTCTTAGAGAACAGAACTTCTATTTTTAGAGACTCTAGAGACAATATTTTGAACCAGCCTCTAGCACATGTACAATCTTGTATAAATATGTGATGAAATGGTCTCGACCTTTTCTTCTGTATTAAGAGCCATTTCATGAATGTAATTTTCGTGATTCATTCAGTCAACATTCTAAATGAACAAAATTTTATCTGAATGATACCAATGCTTGAAAGCGTACAGTATAATACTCATTTTCGTGTATCTATACCATTTCAAATGCATTTTATGTATTTTGGGGTGGGCTGGAAAACACATGCATACTTATATGTTTATATATTGCTTAGTATTTAGTAATGATGGACATTATACGTGGAGTGGGTGTTGTGAACGTATCTAGGACTCTAATTAAATATTCCCGATTTATGCCCTTATGTGGTTATAACAAATCATATTTATCAAAAGGAAGAATGGACACTTGTAGCTTCATAACCATTGGTTATAGTTGAAGCACCCTCATAAGCGCTTTGATATTAAATGCGGTGTATATCTGTTGTCCGCCCATTATCAGCGTTATGGCATAGTCAGCGGGTGTTCACTATTGTGCTGTATGCCAGCCTCATCCCGAGGCAACCTCTGGTCTGGGTAGCAGTGTCAAGAAATTGAAAGACTCTCCCAGATGGAAGGTGCAAAAAAAGTGAAAAGAGGGGTTTCTTTTTATAAAAAACAGTAGCTCTCCACACAAAATTTTTAATATAAAAGGAGAGGTATTGTTGTTTGAAATAAGTTTCGATATAGTGGTCAATCGAGTTACTGGATCACCTCATATCTATTATAAAACGGTCGACATGTTTCTGCTCCTTGGGCCAAGCCGGGTCTGTAGAGCATTCGTCAGGACATACAAAACATATAAGTACTCACACCATTTGTGTAGTTCTCAAAGTGTCAGAATTCTTAGCACTTGGATGAAATTAATTGAATTCCTAAGGAGGAAGACAAATAAACAAACATCCATATTTGAAGAAAAATACCACCAAACTTTGCTCCCATTTTGTAGAAGCAGGCCATGATTGGGAAGAACTCAGATGGACGGTGCTCAAGATGCTAACAGACAAAACCAGGAATGCCGAAAAAATCCTGTTTGAGAAGGAGCAAAGATGGGTAAACCGCCTCCAGACACATCTCACAGGTTTGAATGACAATGTACCATGGCATCAATTCACTTAGTACAGAGAATCTTCTCCTCATGCCAGATCCTTACATAAAAGGACAACGTGGAGACTCTTTCACCTGATACACCTTTTTGAATATACCATGTATCTCTACTGGACCTAATATGGTAAGCGTGGTTTTCTGAGATAGACCCTGGCTTTCCACATATGTCCGTGACTACACTGTATCTAAACGGCAATATGGTCACACATTCTTTGGGTCACTTATCCCTTTAATATACGATCTACAACTTTTTGTTTATAGACCCTTTATTTGAAAAATCCGCTTACCGATTGTTGTTCCTTTAATATAAAATATGACTCCAGGGTGTTGAGCAAAGCCTTTTAAAAAATCAGCGAGGATCTTTAATCCCCATTTTTTATAACACCGATGGACATATAGCAGCCTTGAACTGCCTTTCGACAAAATACGACCTTCTGTAGTCCTACCTCAATTACACTGTATTTAACGACAGGAAAAGGCAGGGCCTGTCATACTTCCGGGGGGCAGAGTTAGCACTAGACAGAGAATATCCTTAAACACGCTGGTAAGAATGGCGGCTTAACCCAACGTTTTGTAAACTTTACGAATGTTTGTTCTAAAAGAAACTGAATTTTCTCACCCGTAGCCAATTTCCAAAACCAGTTTTCCGTTTTTACTCAACTCGGGCATAAATGGTACCCAGGCACCCCGAGGACGATTAATATCCAAAGAAATAAGGTAACAACACTATTTCCCCTTTGAGCGTTTTCCGCATTAGTAACACCTTATTTGCCTTTTCTATTACGCCCTAGTTTTAACGCGCATGAAGTGAGATGTAAATCATTCATTTTTTAACAAACAAAATAACGTCCGATATACATGACACGCTACACCACATATGAATGTTACGTAAAAGCATACGGCCATCCTGCTGCAAAAATAAGTATAATAGTGCCACGCATTTTTTAAATCTCCATTGCGTAATACCCAATAATAGGATTAAGGTCAAGCCCCATTTGACAAAGACTTGTAGAGTCATACCCTTCTTAATTTTCACACTCCGTGCTGCTTTCTCATGCCTCCTAACTAGATACTATATTGGCATGTTTCTCCTAACTAAACTTTAATCTTTGACCTGATTAGCCTCCACAACTCCCCGCATATTCATGTCTTGTGAACAAAAAATAGAATTGTTATTTGTTTGTTCATCCCTCTAGAATTAGAGTATTTTGACAGTGCTATATGACATAATCTTGACATGCATAATATGGATGTTTATTTATTTGTCTTCCTCCGTAGGAATTCAATTTATTTCAACCAAGTGTTAAGAATTCTGACACTTTGTGAACTACACAAATGGTGTGAGTACTTATATGTTTTGTATGTCCTGACGAATGCTCTACAGACCCGGCTGGGCCCAAGGAGCAGAAACATGTCGACCATTTTATAATAGATATGAGGTGATCCAGTAACTCGATTGACCACTATATCGAAACTTATAAACAACAATACCTCTCCTTTTATATTAAAAATTTCGTGTGGAGAGCTACTGTTTTTTATAAAAAGAAACCCCTCTTTTCACTTTTTTTGCACCTTCCATCTGGGAGAGTCTTTCAATTTCTTGACACTGCTACCCAGACCAGAGGTTGCCTCGGAATGAGGCTGGCATATAGCACAATATTGAACACCCGATGACTATGCCATAACGCTGATAATGGGCGGACAACAGATATACATCGCATTTAATATCAAAGCGTTTATGAGGGTGCTTCAACTATAACCAATGGTTATGAAGCTACAAGTGTCCATTCTTCCTTTTGATAAATCTGATTATCACTTTGGGGATTTGAATGGACCCCTTTTCCCTCCTCCCTACTGATTGATTAACCTATAACAAATCATATCCTTATAAAGGCGTAAGAATCATATCCATATTTAGTCATAGCCAATGCAGTCCAAATACGGCAAGGCTACTTCCCTAGACTCCTAGAAAGTACAACGCGTTCTTTAAACAAACCAAACCTCCAGCAGCCCGGCAATTTCCCCTGCTTTTGTTTTGATTTGCCCTAGAACTTCTGAGAGTCCTGAAAGAACTGCCAGTTCTTAGTGACAGTTCTTAGTGACGTCTTATGTCCAACCCTACGTCAAACACGGCACCTTCCAGGTATAAATATACCAGCCTTTGCCTTAAGCAACACACGGTGGTTTGGAGCATTGCTGCTATCTACTTACCCAAAGCCCAGCTGATGGGAGTGCCGAAGGAAGCCGGCCCTCCTATTTGACGCACTGAGAGAGACGCTGTCTTTTCTCCTGCAGAGAAAATCCAGCTCCAGTGTTTCCAGTCACCCTTGTGGGTTGCTGGGAGATCGAGTCCTGAGAACGAGATACAAGACCTCCTTCATTCTAAAACCAAGGTACAGAGATGATTAGATCCTTAGAGAATTCTTGATTCAGATTCTTGGCAAAACTAACTTAACTTAAACTGCAGCTCACTTACTCCTTCCCACGTACTAGGCTTAGGTTAGGTACACCGGGGTAGGCCTAGTTTAGAAGCACCAGTTGAGTACGTTTAGTCAACTTTTATCTATGTATGTATTGTATATATTTTATCCGTTTTAAGTATCATATGGCTCAGAAACCATATTAATGCTTTTACAGTATTATTTCATAATACGGTTGTCAGAAACTAATCCCTTCTTGTCTAATCAGGAAAGTTAACTCCTTCCTGTTCATTCGAGAAAGTTTCTAGTGAACTCTGAGCTAGCTGGCATGCCTAATTAAGTCTATAATAAATTTGTTAAGCGCGCAAATATTGGATCGTTTACACCTTATTGAGTTGTTTTTAAGATAGGCCAATATAGAGATACAATTTTGCAGCACGGAATGGCTTTGGTTAAGTGCTATGATAGACACTCCGAGACCAATTCACAAACTGCATTTTAAATTACATTTAGTAGTACTAGAATAATACTACTCACGTACTAGAAAATGCTATTCATATACCTATGACTGTAAATCTCCATCTCAACCTCTCTTTTCTTTCCTCTGGCATGGTCCTCACACATGTAAGTTTACTTTTTTGAGGGGGGCGATTCCGGTCGGAAGAGCTCCGAAGCATGTTCGGAGCCCTTCCGCCCGAATCGGAACAGGTCGGCCAGATTCCTTTCTGACCGAGCCATTTCGATGGGCTCGGTCGGAATGAAATCCGACTCGGATTTCCGGATGGCTTACGACGGGCTCGGAAATCCTTCAGTACTCGAGTACTCCCCCGGTTACCTCTTTACGACCGAGGGAGTACGATGGCAGTTTTTCCTGCCTTTTCATACCAGTGTGTCCGGCAGGCACGAAGTGGCAGTCGGAAACTGTCTCTGGTGGCCCCCAGTAGGGCCCCCATGGGTGTGAGGCTGCCGAATGGCGGCCTGGGGGCGCCTATGGTGCCTCTCCGTTGATCCCTGCACCCGGTGGCAGGCACCTTGGGGTGCCGGCCACACGGTGCAGGGATGAACTGCATCCCTGCATTTCACAATGGAGGCATTCATTCCGCTCGGAATGCATGCTCCCATTGTGAAGTATACGCAGGGCCGTAACCGACCACAGCAGGTCGGTAGATTACGGCTCCTGACCAATGTCGGACGGACTCAGGTCCGTCCGACATCGAAATAGGCCCCTTAGTAGTAAATGTGAGCAGGACAGAGGGAGTGATTAAAATACGGGGCATACTTAATGCAAAATTGGTG
This sequence comes from Lissotriton vulgaris, assembly GCF_964263255.1. Classification (NCBI taxonomy): domain Eukaryota; kingdom Metazoa; phylum Chordata; class Amphibia; order Caudata; family Salamandridae; genus Lissotriton; species Lissotriton vulgaris. The sequence continues at coordinate 717,315,779 of NC_141689.1, read as the reverse complement.
GGGGTTAGGGAGGAGTAAAGAGGAAATAAGGGAGGGTTAATGGTGGACAGACATGTACCCATAAAACAGTAAGCTCATTGCTAGTTACAAATTGCACTTGAAAGTTACTACAGCCAAAAAGGACCCAATGCAATATTAAATGTACTACAGCTTTAAGACGGAGTAAGTCTAGCACCATACATGGCCAACCATAGAAATCGAAGGAGATAAACACTTAAAATAAAATCCCACTGGGAAATAATGCTAAACTAAATTAAATTATCTAGTCTAATTAGCATATTAATAAAATCAATTCCATGGTAATACATATAACAATAAAACAATTGTGATTAATTTTAAAATATTCTGGCATCCTTTGTTGAATTAAACAATAAAGGTGATATTAATTTGTATTAAAATATGATTACATCACTTTTATTTCATTCAAAAAACACTTCTTGTTATTGTATTAAAACAGCGTGGAGATTTCCCCATGGTAAAATCTAGGGAAAATTTGAAAATGCTTGTTAAAGTTATAGAAAGTTAATACACATTTTTTATGTTAAATATTAATGTAAATTATTGTATACATTTAGTTTAAATACAGCAGAACGTATTGTCGCAGGGATTCTGTTCTCACAAAGAACTGTGCATAGAGACTTGGAACCTCAGTGAATTAGGGTGTGCCAAAATTCACCTCAGTACCCAAAATCCCCTACCAGACTAGCAATCAGTGTCTCATTGTTTCGTACAAACTCCCAATGTGTAGACAACCCAGAACATGGACTCAGATTACCTCAGGTAACGTGGAACACATGAACACTCTTTCGTTATACTATCATACCAGTCCAAAACGAGGAGTGAATGAAGACACGTGCAGGTTTGAAATGTTTATTTCTAATGCAGTGTTCTCAAGCGCAGTATCCTAGCTAATACAAGCATACATATTATAAGAAACAAGGTTATTAGCATAGTTACGATTCCATACAATACAAAGGGTGAAAGCATGTTAAAATGCTAAAGGGAAAAGGTCTAAATAGAACCTCAGTTTCCCCTCCCTTGCTAGTATATTATATTATATCTACAGAAGGTCTCTTTGGGTTTAGAAGGATGGGCCCATACCTCCGGTCCCAGTAGAAAAGGATCACATCTTTTCTGCACCAACTCTCTGCATGCGAATATTCATCAAAGTGTGTGTTCTGCGCAGTGCATTATTAAACCCGCCTAAACCCAGAGTTGGCCACAACTGCACATATATTATGTCTAGACCGGGTGCTGATCAAACCGAACAACAAGCGTTGTGTTGAAATAACCTTGAAGGCCTCAGCACTCACTGTACAGACATAGCTTAACAAGCAAAGCTGATATTATAGGCAAACACAGTATTCTCACGTGAAGCAAAGTATTCTACTAGGGTAAAAGCTTTAATAACAGAATGTGCCATGTGCAGAGGCTGCAGGAAAGGAAAATGGCGTTTAAACCTCTAACAAGCTCATGCTAATATAACACAGCGTGAAGGCTAGGCCTAACCACAGGACACCCTCCCTTTGATCCGTGCACGGTTAGGATAATGTAAAGGGCCAATTTAGGAATGCAGAGTTCAAAATTAATAGAATGAACACAAGTCTCCAATTTGGTACATCAATAGGAGAGATAAAATAACCATAATCCTGTAAGGAAGAGGAAACAAAAATGTATTCCAGCATTTGGATATTGATAAAGCTAATAGGTCAGGCCCCACAAAAAAATGGGTGAAAAAAATAAATCCGATCATCCAACCAAAGGTGACGGTCAAAGAAGCGAGACTGCAAACACATCTCATCCCAATAATGAATATGCAAAATATGCAGCAACCGCCTCCAATAGGAAGTCACTGTTCTCATCTGAAAATAGTTCGGCCATTCAATTCAACAAAGGGAAAGAACACACATGTTCCTCAATTACCGGAGCCTCTAGCAACATCAGAGGACAACTCGGTGGGTTCTTGAGAAAGCTGCGAGCCAAGAAACCTTGCGCCACTACGTATACATTCCAACGACCCAGTATTCCATGCATCGCTGCAAAGGCCATAATCCCTCCATCAGAACAAAGCAATTCATGAGCAACTAAGGGGCTCATAAGCTGATTATAATCCGCATCGGGAGACACCGTATTGCAGAGACACAAATCCAGGGCCTATTCGAAGTCGCAACTCAGGCAATGAAAGACAGGCTGGACGCATGTAAAGTAGGAAAATCGAAACGATAATCCATCAGCTGCACTCAGTGTAGCAAGAGGCAGCGGTCCATAGTACTCAAGCATCCGGGCGAGAAGCAGCCCCAGCCGAAACAGCTCGTCTTGTAACACAGGATGTGCATCCATTTTGAAACAAGCAGAACAGCAATAGCACTGCAGCAGCAAGAGCCAGTAGTAAGGGAAATCCCCCAAACAGGCTGGAAAAAATAGAATGGAAGAAAGCTGGAAAGACCCCGAAAATCGTTTGAAAGGAAGTCACCAGGCCACTGCTTACAACTTTAAAAAAAAGTGAGCCAGCCCCAAAGTGGAGGATGCATTGAAGATTGTGTGAATTAATTCACCGAAGTGCAAGAGCAAATCAGTATTTAATAAGGCATGCACCTCTGTGCAGGTGTTAGCCACGTGAAGGACAAATGTTCCACGAGCAGATGTGAGGGCAACTTCTTTTTGGGACAATAGAGCTCTTATGCGACTCATCTTATTGAACTCTGCATTCAAGGTCGGAATCTTAGGCCAGATGGAAACATCCAGTTTCCCATGCGGGGTGGATACATTACATTCTTGCAGCAAACGACACATTCACTGACGGTAACGACATAAGCAATCCCTTTTATTAACCCACAGCAATCCTCATTGTTTAAAAGTAAATAACTCCCACTTGGCAGGGATGTATGACGTTTCAACGCATGCTTTTACCACGCATGCCTTTACAACGCAGGTATTACAACGCAAGTTGTTACAACGACTTGCGTTGGGGAGGCGCTGGATAGTGGAATAGTTTAATTTTCTATTCCAACCCCAGTCCCCGTGGATAGTAGGGAAGGTGTTGGATAGAAATTAAACTATTCCCTATCCAACAGCGCCCTCCAGAGAAAGTTGTTGTAACGACTTTCGTTGTAAATCCTGCGTTGTAACGGTAGTGCGGGGTAAAGGTTTCGTTGTAAACGATGTTCCCCATTTGCCAGTAATGTGAATGTGGGAATAATTGCAGGCATGTGGGTACCTTTCAAAATACAGGCTAAATTTGGCTCGTTTTGATTACATGAGCCGTGTAATTGGATGTGTCTACACATTAATGAGTGATCCGGTGTTTCAGTGCATTCTTCACCATTGAAATAAACTTCCTTTCCCCCCCTAGGGCATCTATATGTAAACGGAAGCGACCAAGCTTCATGGAGATAAGAACTTCCAAGAGGCTCATATCTACCTATTGCAAAATACCTCATACAGTTTTTAAACCCGAACAACGGGAACGGGAGAGTTATCAACCCGTGGATAAGCCACGTTGCAGTATTGGCCTCTGCCACAGAAAACGGTAAAGATTCCAATCTCTCAATGTGTAACATGAAAAAAGATGCATCCTTCATTGAAAGCAAACGCTGCTTATCACTCAGATTAAACGGTGCAAACAGGGAAGAAGTATTCATGTAAGGCCATGGCACTTTTCCTGCCTTAAGGGTCTGCAAGGTCCATGCAAACTGCAACTGATTTTGACCATGGTACAATACAGACACTTCATCTTGCACAATATCAACAACAGATGACACAATATTATCCAGCGTGTAAATGCGGGAAGAAAGCGTGTTAATGCTATTATCTACAACTGCTAACACTTTTTCTAAATAAGCTTGATCTATAGCCCTAAGGCGGGTAGCCTCCTCAATGTGGGATGTTTTCCAGAATTCGTTATAAACAGCATATATCCATCTTTTAGATCTACCTCTAGCCGGGCCTTTTATAAAATCATTCAGATCAACATCGTCAGTCAGTTTGATAAATGCTGTTTAACTGACGCCAAGGTAGAATGTTTGAGCCAATTCTGACATAATTTGCCTACAAAATAGGTAGTCATAGAATAGTCACTTTCAAAACGGGGATCCACCCTGACCTGTGTAAAGCCTTGAGCTAAACCCAGAAAACGATGCTGGCATGAGTCAGCACTTCTGTGCCAGAGCAACCAGCCATTGGGATGCAGACTGGATATGTTCAAAGAAGAATTTAGCATCAGAGTTTGTAACACTCTGATCGAAAATTTGGTGGTATTATCCCAACATAAATATTCTTCTAAGTTGGTAATAGAATGATTGACCAGGACCTTGATCGTCACACTTCAGTGGTAGAACAAAAACCTTTTGATATCAAAGACCGTTTGGCTGCTTTGCAGGACTTAAATGAAACAAGGAGAAGTCAAAGCAACACATCACAGAAGTCAACGACCACTGAAGGGGAACCACCTGTCCCAGCAAGGCCTGTCTGGATTCCAAAGACTGGGGATCTAGTCAGAGAAAAGATCGCGGATAAGAAGGAATTTGGGCCTTTTTACAGAAAACCAGTACCTGTGCTAGCAATCCATGAATCAAGAACAGTGTTACTGCCGCCCCTTGGTGGAAGAAAGGAGAACAGGTTTGTATCCATTGACCTGGTAAAACCACATCATGTGGCCAATCATAAGTAGTAGGCCCAGTGGACTCCATGTAGCAGACGACCAAATTGTGCTACTATCCAAGAGGTTCAAACTGAGAGACTCATTACCTTTGAGGAAACTGCAGTACGAAAAGAAGGACTAAGCAATAAAGCTATGGAACTTGTGCCTCTTGAGACCCAAATAACAGTTCGTCAAGTAACTCCTGTCTACAATGATGTAGTATCTGACTATACTAATATGACAAGGGATCCAGTAGCTCCAGTGATTTCAAGTAATCCTGATGCAATACCTACCATTGACAAAACTGCCTCTGGCTATTTCATTAACTTTGATACGTTTTCCGATGATCCCAGTGAGCCTGAAAGGAAGCCAGCAAATAAAACTTTTAAAGACCAAGTAACAGAACTATGGTCATCATTATTTGCACAAATCTGCAAACCCTGGAAATGTTTATACTTTCAATCAATGGGGACATTGTCCAATGCCACCAAAAGGCTGCTCAAAAACATTCTATGAAAATTTTCCATAATTCTCAGGTTTTAATGTCTCCAATCCTGAAACATTTTACTTTAAAAATGCTAATAAGACAGGATTGAAAAGTATGTTAACTAATACTAATCAAATTTATTCTGCAGCCTTTTATGCCCAGCTGTCCTCATTAGGGTTTGACTTTTGGAGTGAAAACATTGAAACAAAAACTGTCTGGGGTACAAAAGCCTGGCATTTGCAGGGAATAGAAGCTTTATTTCGAGCCTGCATTATCCCTAAACAAATAATGTTTTTGAACGACACTGTGCAACAGACACCCAATCTTTGTCTAGCCAAGATAAAAGATTTGAACAAACCGTCCATACCTACACCTACACCTGATAGTAAAAACACTACAGAAGGAGGGGTCAACGTAAAAACAATTTTACTTAAAAACAGAACTGATCCTGATTGGAAGAGATGGTTAATCTGGCCCACAGACACAAACAACTGTCAAGATAGATTCCTGAATAAGACACAAGGGTTTACATTCACTAGGCCGGATCCAAGATATGTCCAGAGACAACATCCAGGGATAGTAACAACATACAGTGTAGGAAAACTGTGCCTTGACTGGCTACAAAAACACACACTAACAGAGGTAAAACAACACTTATCTTTACTTAAAGATGGCGTTGATTTAAGGGACTTCTTCCAAGGTCCTGCGAGAACGGCGTCATAAATGTTTTATATACACTGGTATATATGCCATTTATAATGAAGCTTGGAAAGCAACACAAGCAGAGACTGCAGAACAAATACGAGAAATTGATTGTATTAATTTAGAGAAGGCTCTCTCTAGTTGACAATGGGTTAACGACTCTGTCATCCAGAATTTTTTCTTTGGACAGCATAGTATCCTCTGCCATAGACATAATGGAACAGCACTTGCTCATGCTACAGCATGGACAGTCACAATTGCGTTCTATAATGCTTTTAGGTTGGACGTTACAAAATCTTCGTTCTGGCTATGTGCCATGGCGTCTAATCAACAACACGTCATTGTTTTCTGAATTTAACCTTACAGATAAACAAATCACTTTGGCACAAAAAGGAGCAGACTATACTGTGCTGAGCATTGAGAAACTGGAAAGATTACCATTAACTGTTTCGGAAACACCTGCAACAGAATGGCTAATACACGGAACAATCCCAATCCCTCTGCCAGTCACAATTTTCCATTTTCAGTATTGTTCAAAACATATACCAGCTGGCGTATATGAAAGGTTCGGTAAAGAATACATCAAGTCAACCAGGGAATTACCATATACACACAGATGTTGGAGTGGGGGAAAAGAAGTATTTGTTAGTGGTACAAACTGCAAAAGCGCACTAAGCGGTACACTTTTATGTCAGTGTATTAATTAACATGGAGCCTGCGATGGTTCTTTGACCAACTTATCCTGCCACCTGCAAGGTTCTCCAGCTGCAGTGATAGATCCAATTTTTAGGCAGCTGTCTAACGGAAGCTATATTATGTTGAATGATCACAGCTGCTGTGGAATGTTGCCAGGAATAGCATATCTCATAACTGTGTCAGCCAGGGTCACTTGCAAGTATTGTTTCTTAAACCTAAGACAGACGGGGAGTCGCCGCTTTGGCCTTCACTGAACATCTCTTCTATATGAATTGATACTTTAAGCAGAATGAAAGCCATTCTTTTACAAAAAACTGTGTCACTGACCTCGTCTAAAGAGACGTATGAACTACAAGTTGGAAGGTCCCCTGCAGAGAGACATGCCCTTTTATCAACAAACTGCCCTGTACATTTCGTAGAAATGTTAGGTCGTATCTTAAACATGTCTGATACCAGTGATATTGTACATGTATTTAAGACAGTTTTTTCGGGACTGTTAGCACCTTTTGAAGCAGTCCTCTGCATATTTCCAAACTTCGTGCACTCTGTGTTTGGCGGCCTGCCTCTCATTTTGGGACTCGTAGCAGGAATACTATTCTTGTTCCTTCTGCTCCGATATGGCAAGTCCGGTCACCAGCGACACCCAGATTACTATAGAGAGCACTCTCCTGGCAATGAAGTGTCGTGAGCGCATGATACAGATTCTGGGCTTGGGTCGTTTGAGAGATCTGATTACCACGTGGTTTCTATCATTCTGACCAATCTGGCAAGATTGCATCTTACCTGTTCTACGATGCCTGATATGTGGAGAAGAATGCATGTTGAACATATGTCTAACACTCCCATCAGTCCTGCCAACGGATGTTGATACTTTGCTTGGTTTGGTAACGGCCCATGCATTGTGTTGTCAACAGCTGCTACCAATCCTGAAGACGGCATTCATTGAGGTCTCACAGACGCAATCTGCTGACGGTGAGATATGTGGATTGACAGGCACACAGGTACCATCAACATCTCCATTGAATATTGCTAATTCGGTAACGCTGATGGCGATGCTTCCCATTTTTGTGCAATCGGTCTACTTAACGAAGTGGTCCAACTTTTACCTACTGTGGTAGACAAATTCTTTACCAGCTTAGAAGATTTGATGTTTTCTGCAAACAATGAGACTGACTTTGAAAATTAGCACACAGCGTTCTATGGGACTCTGTATTCGACCTTCATTTTTCAAAAACAAAACTTCTAACTTTAGAACTCTATTTTTCTACGATTTGACTTTCATCCAAATTTGAACTCTTTTTTGGCACAAAGTAATCTGCTTAAAGTAGAACTATTCATAGAGAACAAGAATTGTTTGAATACTTCCAAGAGACAATATTTGAACTTGTCCACAACGAAAACAATTTATATAATCTGTCATGGAATGGTCTCGATTTTTTTCTTCTGTATTTCAGAGCCATTTCATAAATGTACTGTCATGATTCATTCAGATAGCATTTCCAATATCATACTGTATGCTTTGAATGAAAACATTGCTTTTAAAATGCGTACAGAACAAATGCTCTTTTCATGTACAACCATTTTGAATGCCTTTTTATGTATTTTGTGTGGGGTTTTACACATCATGCTTCAGATATGTTTTAAATGCTTAGAATTTAGTAATGTCGAACATAATAAAGTGGAGTGGGTGTTGTATGGCGTTTTAGGATCCGAGAAAAATTTCCAGATTCATGCCCTTATATAGGTACTATTCACTTTGCTCTAATATAGGCATAGAAATCATATCCATATTTAGACATAGCCCATGCAGTCCAAATACAGGCATGGCTACTTCCACCCTTACCTAAAAGCCACAACGATTTCTTGGCAAATTGGCTTAAGCAGTCAGGGACATCCCCTTGCTTGAATATTGATTTGTCTAAGAACTCATGGAGTTTTCAAAGAACTACCATTCCCTTGGGGTTCTTTGATGACATTATTATGCCCGAAGGAAGCCAACCCTCCAGCTGACGCACTGATCGAGAAGCTGTCCTTTCTCTCGCAGAGAATCCAGCTCCAGTGTTTCCAAGATCCCCTTGCGGGGTGTTGGGAAATCAAGTCCCGAGACAGAGATACCAGACCTCCTTCATTCTAAAACCAAGGTACAGAGCTGATTAGACCCTAAGAGAAATCTTGTATTGACTCTTGGCAAAGAAAACTAAACCTATGCTACACCTTACTTACTTCTTCCCTCGTACCAGACTTAGGTTAGGTACATCGGGGTAGGCGTATTTTAGAAGCACCAGTTGAGTACTTTTAGCCTTTGTTATTTATGTATGTATTTATCTATGGTTTAGAAACCATACAATGCTTTTACAGTATAATTTCATAATACTCTTCTCGCTGTACGCATTATACTTTGCAGCCTGTCTTACGATTGTAGCAGTTCACTTTACTTGCATGGGAAAGAAGACTGTTCAATAAATCCTTTTATTGAAAACGTCTGTCTCTCTATTTCTCTGCACCTCTGATGAAATGAAGCATGTATGATTGACTGAGTAAAATATCTATTGTTTCCACGACTCTGAAGATACGTTTATTCTTGGGGAAACAAAGTTGTCATGTTTATGCGGTTGTCAGAAACGAATCCCTTCTTTTTATTCGAGAAAGTTTCTAGTGACCTCAGAGCTAGCTGGCACTCACAATTAAGTCTAATATATTCGATAGAGACCTAGTAGACATAAGTCCTACGTCAAATCTATATGATATATTATTCCAATGCGCAGAGCCTATTGGAATATAGGAACTACACTACAATATGGCTTGTCCTCAACAGTTATTTACAACATATTTTGCATTATTTTGTAAGTGCATGAATGCAACATCCTAATGGTGAGGAAATTATATAGTACAGGCGCTTGATGGGGGAATGCGTTGGAGTTTCAACTCGACTTGTGCGATGAGGGTAATTTGCTACCTTCGCTTGCGGGTCTTCTTCAGGACAAAGGGGTGGAAAGGGCAACCTAAGGATGGAAAAGTATGTGTTAACTAGATGCAAACTCCAAAAATGGAGGAGTGTGGAAAGAAGACTGTATATAACCTAGTCCTGGTGCCAGTGAAGGGCATCCCAGGTAGCTATTCCCCAGTGGTGAACAGTCTATGAAAAGAACAATTTTTATTAAATTGCGCAAGTACTTAATAATACAAGACAGGGTGTGATGTGCGCGCAAAGGAATGTTACCCGCAAAGTGCAGTATGTCGTGCTGAGGAGAGCCACACAAATGTGATGTCCTAGGGGTTATTTAAGACCCCAATTGTTTAATCCTAGCACCGGAATGGCGATTGGTCCATATTCCTAAGGGTCAAAGATGGAGGTGAAATATAGTGAAAACACAGTACAAATGAACGTTTCGAACAAATCTTAAGGAGGGTAAAGGGGTATACTCCTAAGAGCGTGAGTCGTACCTGTGAAAATGCTAATGCGCTCTGGCTCGTAGAAGCTGCTCCGTCAGGTTCCAAAGGGAACTGACAGGCGTATGTGGCAACTCTTAAAGGGAACCGGCCCTGGCTGGTCCGGCGATCACGTTGCGCGTGCACAATCCATAGGCTTGAAGGCATGCGTGAGAAGGCGCGTCACCCAGGGTAATGGGGAACTCAGATAGAGCCGTATGGAATAATCAATGGTTGTCATGTCAACCAACATGTCCCAGGACTAGAGAGATAATTGAGCTGGTAACCAATTATACCAAAGTGTTCCAAAAGGGGTGGCATAAGACCATTACACATGGTATAGACCCTTTTACTTGATGAAAAACCAATGCGAAGCAAGGCCTTAGGCTGGAGTACTCGAAGCTTAAAAAAGTGAATAGAACAGCAGAATGAATTAAAAGGAAAACACTGCCCAGCATTTGAAGTATATCAATTACATAAATTACAAGATGCATTACCCATTTTGTGAAAGTTCAGAAATACATGAATTTGTGGAAATAAAGTTGCACAACCATGTGTACTCAGCATATATGTACAGTGACTACGATATACAAGTAAACAGAGACAGTCTGTAGTGCAATAAAAACAAACCTATTTACAAAGCAGGATATATTTACAGAAAACAGGGCTAAGGAAAATGAATCCCCCGGCGTGTAGTTACAGAATAATTACATATGTACAATTGCATTGTTTACAGACACAGTGCAAACCAATGATACCAACCCGAGAATGGGTTCAGGTAGTGTATTGAGCCATTACTTAATGTTGCGGCCTGTCTGGCTATCTTCTCATACTCATTCAAACCCCTCAACATGGTGTCAAAGTGTGGATCCATTTACACTCGCGAAGATTGAGGGTATGGGAGAAGTTACCACCCCTGGGATTAATATGAATTCTCTCAATGACCCACCACTTGAGGCTCTCAGCCGAGTGACCAAAAGTGGCAAAATATTCATCTAGGGGGCACCTTGTACCACACAGCGTGTCCTACTACAGTGCTGTAGTAGGCAAGTCTTGACTTTTTGTGTCGTCTGGTCAATGTATAGGAAGTCACAGGGGCAAGCAATGGCGTATATTACCCCTGCGGAGTTGCAGTTAGTATGGTCTCTGATGGTGTGAGTGTACCCATTATGTGTAACGTTTTTAACCTCTTTTGTCATGGAGCAGGCCTTACAGCTGCCACATTTAAAATGGCCTTTATTTGGGGGAATATTCCAGAAAGACAGTTGGCTATTGTTGGGTTTTGAGGGAAGTAGCGATTTGACCAAATGGTCTTTCAGGCTTTTCCCTTTCCTAAAGGCATGCATGGCATCTGGCATACCTAGGTCGTCAGTCACAAGATGCCAATGTTTGTTGATTTTTTATTCCATTGCTCTTGATGCAGAAAGTGGTGACGCATGTCAAACGTTCTTGTTTTTTGGACTCCCTGGTTCTGGGTTCTAGGAGGAATTCCCTGTGGCAAAACCATGCCCACTTACGGGCTTTCTTGAGGAGACTAACTGGGTAGCCCTGCTCTGTTAGATGGCCTACAAGGTCAGCTGACTCCATAAAATAATCATGTTTCTTGGTGCAGTTACGCCTAACCATGAGAAATTGCCCAAACGGCAGATTGTCCCTGAGGCTGTGTGGGTGGTGACTTGAATACCTCAAAAGAGTATTCCTTTCACATGCCTTTCTGTATAGGGTGGTATGTAAACTTCCTTCCACTGCCTTGATGGTGATGTCCAGAATGTATATCTCCTCAGTGTTGTATTCTAGGGAGAATTGGATGTTGTTGGATCTTTTTTTCAACCAATCATGAAAGGATTTGAGATGTTCCTCAGTCCCTCGCCAGAACATGAAGACATCGTCCATATATCTTCGCCACAATTCAATACTCTCTCCAAATGGGTTCATATCATTCAATATATAAAAATGTTCATAGTTGTTCATGTAAATGATGGCCAAGTCTGGCGCAAAACGTGCTCCCATGGCCACCCCTTTGGTCTGGAGATAGTAATCACCCTGGAAAAAGAAAAAGTTTTTCGTCATGGCGATTTCAAGTAGCTTGTGCATACATTCAGTGGGTACCTGGGTAGGTCTGGATCTGTCATCTAAAAGCTGCTCTGATGACTTCTAGGGCGGCCCTTTGGGGGATGCTCGTGTGTAGCGATGTTATGTCCATGGTGACTAATATTTCTTCTCTGGTATTGAATTGAAGATTGTCTACCACTTTTATAGTCTCCATTGTGTCCCTCAGATAGGCAGTGGTGTTGATAGCAATGGGTTTAAGGAAGATGTCTACGTACTTGCACAGAGTCTCCAGAATTGAACCACAACCCAAAATGATGGGCCTGCCCAGTGGGTTGGGCATACGCTTATGAATTTTAGGTAATGTATATAAATTGGGCATACGGGGTTGTGAATTATTTAAATAATTCGTTGCTGGTTGTTAACTGCGCTAGCGCCATTATTGCCATCTTCTTTAGCACAATTGCATTCCCTCGCGCTCAACTGTTTTTACTCACAGAGCACTTTGCTTTTTAAACAAATAGAACCTACTTGTGCAAACTTGTATTTGGTTGTGTGTTGCGTCAGTCTCCCCGGTCCACCGCAGCCTTCTATGCTGTTTGTGTGGAGGGAGTAGACGCTAGGAGCAATGGAGGCATTTCCCTCACTTCCGGCGGGACTCTTATGAGCGGCCATTTTCAGAGGCTGACGCTCTAGTGCTCACCACACCGGCCGATTTAATCTTTGGACGCCGACGCGCAGCGACTGACAGGCTAGTTGCTAGTTGTTAACTGCGCTAGCGCCATTATTGCCATCTTCTTTAGCACAATTGTATTACCTCGCGCTCAACTGTTTTTACTCACAGAGCACTTTGCTTTTTAAACAAATAGAACCTACTTGTGCAAACTTGTATTTGGTTGTGTGTTGCGTCAGTCTCCCCGGTCCACCGCCGCCTTCTATGCTGTTTGTGTGGAGGTAGTAGACGCTAGGAGCAAGGGGGCATTTCCCTCACTTCCGGCGGGACACTTACGAGCGGCCATTTTCAGAGGCTGACGCTCTAGTGCTCACCACACCGGCCTCTTTATTCTTTGGAGGCCGACGCGCAGCGACTGACAGGCTAGTTGCTGGTTGTTAACTGTGCTAGCGCCATTATTGCCATCTTCTTTAGCACAATTGTATTCCCTCACGCTCAACTGTTTTTACTCACAGAGCACTTTGCTTTTTAAACAAATAGAACCTATTTGTGCAAACTTGTATTTGGTTGTGTGTTGAGTCAGTCTCCCCGGTCCACCGCAGCCTTCTATGCTGTTTGTGTGGAGGGAGTAGAGGCTAGGAGCAAGGGGGCATTTCCCTCACTTCCGGCGGTACACTTACGAGCGGCCATTTTCAGAGGCTGACGTTCTAGTGCTCACCACACCGGCCTATTTATTTCTCATGATGCCGTCGCGCAGCGGACGCGTGCAGCGGGCACGCCGATGGCAAGCCTGTATGCGCCCGTCTGCGCCTGGCTGGGACCAGGGGCCATGATCCCTGATAGTCTTCATCAAACCCTCATTTATGATGCTCAGACTTTACTGAATTTGCAAGGAGTCACAGGCTCTAGCTGTCTACACTCCCTTTCTCTCACCAATAAGTCTACCAACTGCTCGCTTTGTGACCTTAAGCTCTATCCTAACAGCAAAACTACCCGAGAGGCTAAGTCCTCTTTTAAATTCTATCTATTAAACTGTCGGTCCCTGTCCAAACATTCACTTGAACTGGCCCTCCTTATTGAAGATCTTAAACCTGATGCCCTCATGAAACATTCACTTGAACTGGCCCTCCTTATTGAAGATCTTAAACCTGATGCCCTCATGAAACCTGATGAAACCTGGCTGCGGGATGAAGCGGACCCAGCCATCCCTCAGATCCTGCAATCAGAGTATTTAATACATAGAGCTGACCGCATTACTGGTAGAGGCGGTGGACTAGCTATTATCTTTAAAGACAACTGCTGTTGCCGGTCCTCTGTGGAAGATCTACCTGATACCGAAAGCATGTATTTTTCCCTGGAACTTTCACCTACTTACACCTTTACCGGCTTGCTTCTCTATCGCCCCTTTGGAACTATTGGCCAGTTTCTTAATTCACTTCCCACCTTCATCGCTGAATTGGTTCTAACCTCCACCAACTTTACAGTACTGGGTGACCTTAACATTCACCTGGATGATCCATTTGACCATCTGGCATCGGATTTGTTAGCGAACCTTTCTGCACTTTAAATTGTGCAATAAGGCTTTGCCTGACACATATTAAGGGTCATCTTCTTGATCCAGTGCTTAGCAACGACCAGGCTTTTTCTGCTGGATCCCCTATCCCACTCCCTTGGACTGAACATCTACTTGTCCCTTTGGTCTGGGAAATTGCTGTTTCTCCCTCTGTGCAGAATTTCTTTCCACGGATGGAAAGGAAATGGGAAAACTTGTCACCTAGTACTTGGTCCTCAACCTTGGCGCTACTACCCCCTGCCCCGACTTAGACCCGGAAAAGGCAAATAACAACTTTAACTCCTGGATCCAAAGTTCACTCGATACTTTACTCCCACAAAAACTCTCCTGCAAGACTCCTAAACCTAGGCAGGCTCCCTGGAACTCCCTTAAATTAAAAGAAGTCAAACAAACCTGTAGGAGACTTGAAAGGAAATGGAGACAGAACTTGGCAACGGATAAGAAAAATGAGTACTTATAAGGCTGAAATCAACACTGCTCAATCCGCTCTTTACAGCGAAAAGATCAGCACAGCAGCACATTCCCCTAAAAAAAAAATTGTATCGCTAAATCTCTAATTTCCACACCGCACAAATCCCCCAATCCAGAAGATGCCCAAGCCAGTTGTGATAACCTGGCTAAATACTTTCATCAAAAAATTCATTTAATATCCCAATCCTTCCCTCCCCGCCATAGAGACTCGTCATTCTCCAGCATTGAAAGTCTCTGTCCTAATTCACAGTGCTCCTTAGCTGAGTTCCCTTTACTAGATGAGGCAACATTGGTCACACTTATTCCCAAGGTCACCTCTCGTTCCCCTCATCACCTCTCTCTAGTTACAGAAGTAATTTCTCCAGCAATTTTGAAGGTTTTAAATGCCTCCATTACTACAGAAAGGGTACCTCTAACCTGGAAATGTGCTGAGGTCAGAGCTCTTTTAAAAAAAAAAAAACTTCGACTCCTCTAACCTGGCCAACTTCAGACCCATCTCCCTACTCCCCTGGCTGAGTAAGTTGGTTGAGAAGCACATCAACCCCACTCTAGTCCAATACCTGGAATCAAACAATCTCCTTCATGAGTCTCAGACAGGATTTCGCCCAAAGTATGGAACAGAGACTGCTTTACTGGCAGTGACGGAAGAAGCAAGGAGATTAGTAGATCAGGGTGGTTCGGCAGCATTTATTTTGCTGGATCTCAGTGCCGCTTTTGACACTGTTGATCATACCATTCTGCTGGAGCGTTTAAAGAATCTGGGAGTGAGACACTTGGCTCTGGCCTGGCTTAACTCCTTTTTGGGGGACCGCTCCTTCCAGGTCAATAAGGGTACAGCATCATCTTGTCCTTGGCCTCTTAGCTGTGGGGTTCCACAGGGTTCCTCCCTGAGCCCCACGCTATTTAACACCTATATGGTCCCATTAGCTGAGATAGTACTTCCGTTCGGCATCCAAATTATCACCTACGCAGATGACACCCAACTGGTGGTATCACTAAACCACCCGGAAGGTTCATCTGGCACTCTGGGCAATTGCCTAGAGGCGGTTGCCGAATGGATGGAACAATCTCACCTTAAACTAAATGGGGATAAGACAAAGCTAATGTTTCTGGGCAAATCCTCTGCACCCCCTGCGATACCCTCCTAGCCGATCTGTCTGGGCAATCCGCCTGTCCCCAAACAGCAGATCAAGAGCCTTGGCTTTTGGCTGGACAGCTCGCTCTGTTTCAGCCTTCAAGCTACTAAGCTCTCAGCTACCTGCTTTGGCCTGATAAGGATGTTACGGAAATTACTGCCTCTACTTCCCTTTTAGGCCCGCAGGATAATGGTGCAAGCCCTCATTCTATCGCGGCTAGATTATGGGAATGCCCTATATCTGGGTGCTCCCTTGGCTACTATCAAAAAACTTCAAGTAACCCAGAATTGTGCAGCCCGCCAACTCCTCCAGGTCCCACGGAGGCAGTCAGCGCGTTCTGCACTGAAGACACTTCATTGGCTCCCTGTTCAATCCAGAATACGTTTTAAGGCAATGTGTCTGGCCCATAGAGCTATCTGAAAAATCAGTCCCGTAGTTATCCATCCTATGGTGGTCCCCTACTTACCCTCCAGGAGTCTTCGTTCCAGCAATGCCTTTCTCGCTACTACCATGAAAGTACGCAGATCCAGATGGGGCGGTCGCTCCTTCTCCCTGAATGCTTCCAGTTCTTGGAACTCTCTTCCCCCTACTCTCCATAGGGAACCCAATTTGCAAATCTTTCATAGACTGCTAAAAATTCACCTCTTTAGCGCTACATAACAACCCTGTTTTACATCTGCCTGTCTGATCAAAGCGCTACAAGGCCTCAGGGTAGTTACGCGCTATACAAACTCTTTTTCATTCATTCATTCAATAGTCGTGTTTATGTTTGCTCAAGAAACCTTCTAGAAAACCAACTTCAGTTATGTTCTTAATGATCCCTGCAATTTCTTTCGTGGGGTTAGCTGTTAAACTGGTGTAGTTGTCGAGTATGCCCAGTTGGTTCAGGATCTCTTGTTTCTAGTTTATTGTACTTTGAATGACTATAGCCCCACCCTTGTCAGCCGGCTTGATAACTATGTCAGTGTTCATTTACATGAACAACTATGAACATTTGTATATATTGAATGAAGTGAACCCGTTAGAGAGAGCATTGCATTGTGGCGAAGATATATAGACAATGTCATCCTGATCTGGCGAGGGACTGAGGAACATCTCAAATCCTTGCATGATTATTTGAATAAAAGATTCTACGGCATCCAATTCTCCCTAGAATGCAACACTGAGGAGATACACTTTCTGGACATCATCATCAAGGCAGTGGAAGGCAGGTTACATACCCCCCTATACAGGAAGGCAAGTAAAAGGAATACTCTTTTAAGGTATTCAAGTTACCACCCACACAGCCTCAGGGACAATCTGCCATTTGGTCAATGTCTCAGGGTTAGGGGTAACTGCACCAAGAAACATGATTATTTTATGGAGTCAGCTGGCCTTGTAGGCCATCTAACAGAGCAGGGCTATCCGGTTAGTCTCCTCAAGACATGGTTTTGCCACAGGGAATTCCTCCTAGAACCCAGAACCAGGGAGTCCAATACACAAGAACGTTTGACATGCGTCACCACTTTCTGCCCCAAGAGCATTGAAATAAAAAAAACATCAACAAACATTGGCATCTCGTGGCTGACGACCTAGGTATACCAGATCCTCCCATGCATGCCTTTATGAAAGGAAAAAGCTTGAAAGACCATTTGGTCAAATCTCTACTTTTCTCAAAACTCAACAATAGCCAACTGTCTCTGTGGAATATTCCCCAAACTAAGGGCCATTTTAAATGTGGCAGCTCTAAGGCCTGCTCCATGACTAAAGAGGTTAAAAGCTTCACACATAATGGGTACACTCACACCAACAGAGACCATATGAACTGCAACTCCGCAGGGGTAATATATGCCATTGCTTGCCCCTGTGACTTCCTATACATCAGCCAGATGACACAAAAAGTCAAGACTCGCATACTACAGCACTGTAGTAGGATACGCTGTGTGGTACAAAATGCCCTCCTAGTTCAACATTTTGCCACTTTTGGTCACTCGGCTGAGAGCCTCAAGTGGTGGGTCTTCTAGAGAGTTCATAAATAATCCCTGGGGTGGTAACTTCTCCCATACCCTCAATCTTCGCGTGTATAAATGGATCCACACTTTTGACACCATGTTGAGGGGTTGGAATGAATATGAGGAGATAGCTAGACGGGCCGCAACATTAAGTAATGGCTAAATACACTACCTGAACCCATACTGGGGTTGGTATCATTGGTTTGCACTGTGTCTGTAAACTCATGCTATTGTACATATGTAATTATTCTACAAAGAACAAGAACACCAGTGCACATCATATACAGTCACTTTTTTAGGTCGAGGACCGTAAGGCTGCGCTTGCGCAGTCTCCGGTAGGAGATTTATTGATTTCTAGTATGGGGGCTTGAACCCGCCTCTCTCTTCCATTGGCTGGCTTCCTAAACGGAGGCCAGCCATTGGAGGAGAGGGGCATCACTCTCTTCAAGCCCCGTCTCTTTCGGATTCAGGGGCGTGTTCTTTGCGTTCTTTCGAGCTGTGACGTCATCCGTCACTCAGAACGCAAAAAACACACCCCCGATTCCAAAATTTTCGGAGTTGCGGCCGCCATTTTGCTTCTCGATGCTAGGAGGATTATTTATTGATCGTTCGTGTTACGGACGTGATGAAGTCACCCGAAAACTCTTTAATATCACTGTATCAGCGCGGACTGTCCAGTGATCGGCGGTTAAAGGGGCGCCGTCGGCGTTTAATTGTATTATTCTGCATTGTGGATGGAAATACTGTTGTTCGTAGAAGAAGAAAGATTGTAATTATTGTCCCTGTTACTGTCCGCGATCCGTGCGCCTCTATCCTTCAGCCCTTTCACCCCAGGATCCGTGGACCGGTTCCAGGGCTCTAATCTCGGCACCCCCAAGCCCTTCAGAGCACTCTCCGTATATTTCTTCAAGGCGGTACACTTTTAAAGCACTCCGAGGAGCAGGTACAGCGCTGCGAGCAGTGGCAGGAGTTCCCTGCTCGTGGCTGGATGCGGCTTTTAGTAAGTGCGGCCCCATTACTCAGTGATACTTACGGCCCATGGACGGCCCATGGATGGATACTGTGGGCTTATTTACAAGCCCCCAGCGCCGCCGGCGCCTCACTGTGAATCACATAAAACAGACGAACCGGCGGCGTCAGGGGCTTATAAAAAAGCCCCCGCGTTTTTAAAGCACAGCATTACCTGCAAGTGTTTTGTTTCTTTTCTTATGTTTTACTTTCCTTCTGTGGCTGCATGCTATTTTCCTACATATATTACAGTTTTTTAAAACCAAAAAAGTGACAATTAAACGTTTACAAGGCACAAAGTAACTCATTAGGCAAACACAATATTTTTTTATGCCTGTATCATAATTCTTTATTTAACGTTTTTCCAAATTGTATACCAATATCACGGGTTCATACATTGATAATGGGGTGATTTAAAAAAATAAAGATATATGTACACAAGAAGTGAAGAAATATATGCATTCAAAAACAAAATCCCTCGTGTAAACGCATTGAGCATAAATGGATAAAAAAATCCAAATCCCTACAAACCTCTGACAGCCCTGTGCATGGGGAAAACGAACCGCAGTGTCAGTGTCAGTTTATCAATCATTTACTCAAAGTGAGCGCAGCGAACACACCCTCAAGCCACGAGTCGGAATAGCATTGGCCCTCCAAAAACATATAAATGTCATTTCTTTCTGCCTCCTGTGAATTAAATGTGTGAAATAAAACCGCGAGGGAGTGTAGGCGCGGCTCCTGCGCTGCGGGGGAGTGAGGGAATTAAAATGAAACATCACTTTGCGAGGGCGCTTTAGAACTTTTTGGGTGGACTCTGCGCTTGTATGTTTTTAGGTTTTGCCTGGCGAAAGCTGCGCTTCTGCGCAGCTTTTTCGCGCAGGCAAAAACTAATGAGTACTGTAGTGTGGGTTTGGGTCGGCCCTCGTCATTCATTGGCTGGCTCCATAAATGGAGCCTAGCCATTGGACGAGGGGCCTGTCCGTCAATGCCGGACCAGACACGGGGGCGTTCCCGAGATTCTTTGGCTTTTGCCGACGTCACGCGACGCCGGGAACGCCCCCGAATCTGTTCCGGCATTGAAGGCACCCGGAAGAAGTCCAGGTGAGTGCTTGCTTTAATTTTCCGCTGTTCCCAACCCTTCTCCTGCTCGCAGCGTCTCCCGTCCCCGTTCCCGCCCCCCTCCCGCTGGTGACCGTGCTTTCCTCTACAATGCCCGTTCCCGCCCCCCTCCCGCTCTCCGTGTCTCCGGGCCCCCTTTCCCGCTCTACAATGCCCGTTCCCGCCCCCCATGTCTCCGGGCCCCCTTTCCCGCTCTACAATGCCCGTTCCCGCCCCCCGTGTCTCCGGCCCCTGTTCCCGCTCTACAATGCCCGTTAATCTGCTCTGCTGCATCGCCTTCCTGCTCCGGCCGTCTTCTGTGACGACACAGCTCCTCCCCTCAGTCACGCGTGTAAACAAACGCCTGCATCACAGTGAGGCTGCCGGTGCTTAAGAGAAGAAACATGCCGCCTCTCAAGGTCTGCATCGTCGGCTCGGGAAACTGGTAGGTGGCATCGACGTGTGCAGCGTATCATATAACATGTGTCCTGCGATGGTATCTATTCTACAGGTGTGGAATCTGAGTGGTATCCATCAGGAGACAAGTTAATTACCTTCTGTAACTTCCTTTTTGTGGTCATGGCTAAAGCTTCACAGGTAGGGGATGGGAGTTTTTATATCCTGGGCAGTATATTAATTTTAAATGCATTGATCCAACTTATCCAGGTAAGAGGGGGTAGCCTCTTTGTTTTGCTAACTCAATGGTCGGCGGTGATTAATGGTGTGTGTTGACGTAAGACAGAGCGCTAAGCAATGAGTGTACACAAGGCACGCTAAGTCAACTCAGGTGCGGGCGTTGTGGGGGGCACCTCGGTAATGCGCCTATAACCGTCCCCTCTCGCTACAATGGTCTGTTGCGTTTTACATCGCAGCCTTGCTGTTTTGTTTGCACCCAGTACACCTCTTGAACCAAACCGTGTCTGCTCATTTCTTCATGGCAGGCGCGCATTACTTGACATCGTGACATAAATGCGCACTGCTTTCATACGTATTCTGTTAGTTTGCAGTTTCGCATACACCTGGTGGACTGGATTGCTAGAAACCGCTAATTGCGCGAGCAAACTTAAAAAAACTTACAAATGGGGGCATTATGAAGAGACATTTCGCACAAACAACCTCCAGAGCAGTGCTCATGTCTTCACACATAAAATCACCGATGGCGTCACGGGTGGCAGCGCATGGACAGAAGTCACTGGTGTGAGGGGGCAGCCCTAGTTTGTAAGCGTGCCTTCGAAACAATATATTTGTGCCTCCGTGTTCTGTGCGTTGTGTATAAATACAGAACACCCCGTCATTATATGTAAAAAACAGGAGAATAATTGTGAGAATAATTGCTCCCGGAGAGAAATAAAAACAAAAATGTGCGGATTCGAAGCGTGCTCGTGTTAGGCTCCAGATCAGCGCTGCTCTCTTTTCTACTCTTTCCTACACTTTAACACGTGCAGGGATGGGTCCCACAGTGCTCATAAGATAGCGCTATACATGCTGGGCGCTGTATGCGTCTGGTTCGTTCCCGCTCTACAATGCCCGTTAATCTGCTCTGCTGCATCGCCTTCCTGCTCCGGCCGTCTTCTGTGACGACACAGCTCCTCCCCTCAGTCACGCGTGTAAACAAACGCCTGCATCACAGTGAGGCTGCCGGTGCTTAAGAGAAGAAACATGCCGCCTCTCAAGGTCTGCATCGTCGGCTCGGGAAACTGGTAGGTGGCATCGACGTGTGCAGCGTATCATATAACATGTGTCCTGCGATGGTATCTATTCTACAGGTGTGGAATCTGAGTGGTATCCATCAGGAGACAAGTTAATTACCTTCTGTAACTTCCTTTTTGTGGTCATGGCTAAAGCTTCACAGGTAGGGGATGGGAGTTTTTATATCCTGGGCAGTATATTAATTTTAAATGCATTGATCCAACTTATCCAGGTAAGAGGGGGTAGCCTCTTTGTTTTGCCGCCTCAATGGTCGGCGGTGATTAATGGTGTGTGTTGACGTAAGACAGAGCGCTAAGCAATGAGTGTAC
This sequence comes from Lissotriton vulgaris, assembly GCF_964263255.1. Classification (NCBI taxonomy): domain Eukaryota; kingdom Metazoa; phylum Chordata; class Amphibia; order Caudata; family Salamandridae; genus Lissotriton; species Lissotriton vulgaris. The sequence goes on along the minus strand of NC_141689.1, from coordinate 717,293,809 downwards.
ACAAGGCACGCTAAGTCAACTCAGGTGCGGGCGTTGTGGGGGGCACCTCGGTAATGCGCCTATAACCGTCCCCTCTCGCTACAATGGTCTGTTGCGTTTTACATCGCAGCCTTGCTGTTTCGTTTGCACCCAGTACACCTCTTGAACCAAACCGTGTCTGCTCATTTCTTCATGGCAGGCGCGCATTACTTGACATCGTGACATAAATGCGCACTGCTTTCATACGTACTCTGTTAGTTTGCAGTTTCGCATACACCTGGTGGACTGGATTGCTAGAAACCGCTAATTGGGCGAGCAAACTTAAAAAAACGTACAAATGGGGGCATTATGAAGAGACATTTCGCACAAACAACCTCCGGAGCAGTGCTCATGTCTTCACACATAAAATCACCGATGGCGTCACGGGTGGCAGCGCATGGACAGAAGTCACTGGTGTGAGGGGGCAGCCCTAGTTTGTAAGCGTGCCTTCGAAACAATATATTTGTGCCTCCGTGTTCTGTGCGTTGTGTATAAATACAGAACACCCCGTCATTATATGTAAAAAACAGGAGAATAATTGTGAGAATAATTGCTCCCGGAGAGAAATAAAAACAAAAATGTGCGGATTCGAAGCGTGCTCGTGTTAGGCTCCAGATCAGCGCTGCTCTCTTTTCTACTCTTTCCTACACTTTAACACGTGCAGGGATGGGTCCCACAGTGCTCATAAGATAGCGCTATACATGCTGGGCGCTGTATGCGTCTGGTTCGTTCCCGCTCTACAATGCCCGTTAATCTGCTCTGCTGCATCGCCTTCCTGCTCCGGCCGTCTTCTGTGACGACACAGCTCCTCCCCTCAGTCACGCGTGTAAACAAACGCCTGCATCACAGTGAGGCTGCCGGTGCTTAAGAGAAGAAACATGCCGCCTCTCAAGGTCTGCATCGTCGGCTCGGGAAACTGGTAGGTGGCATTGACGTGTGCAGCGTATCATATAACATGTGTCCTGCGATGGTATCTATTCTACAGGTGTGGAATCTGAGTGGTATCCATCAGGAGACAAGTTAATTACCTTCTGTAACTTCCTTTTTGTGGTCATGGCTAAAGCTTCACAGGTAGGGGATGGGAGTTTTTATATCCTGGGCAGTATATTAATTTTAAATGCATTGATCCAACTTATCCAGGTAAGAGGGGGTAGCCTCTTTGTTTTGCTGCCTCAATGGTCGGCGGTGATTAATGGTGTGTGTTGACGTAAGACAGAGCGCTAAGCAATGAGTGTACACAAGGCACGCTAAGTCAACTCAGGTGCAGGCGTTGTGGGGGGCACCTCGGTAATGCGCCTATAACCGTCCCCTCTCGCTACAATGGTCTGTTGCGTTTTACATCGCAGCCTTGCTGTTTCGTTTGCACCCAGTACACCTCTTGAACCAAACCGTGTCTGCTCATTTCTTCATGGCAGGCGCGCATTACTTGACATCGTGACATAAATGCGCACTGCTTTCATACGTATTCTGTTAGTTTGCAGTTTCGCATACACCTGGTGGACTGGATTGCTAGAAACCGCTAATTGCGCGAGCAAACTTAAAAAAAACTTACAAATGGGGGCATTATGAAGAGACATTTCGCACAAACAACCTCCGGAGCACTGCTCATGTCTTCACACATAAAATCACCGATGGCGTCACGGGTGGCAGCGCATGGACAGAAGTCACTGGTGTGAGGGGGCAGCCCTAGTTTGTAAGCGTGCCTTCGAAACAATATATTTGTGCCTCCGTGTTCTGTGCGTTGTGTATAAATACAGAACACCCCGTCATTATATGTAAAAAACAGGAGAATAATTGTGAGAATAATTGCTCCCGGAGAGAAATAAAAACAAAAATGTGCGGATTCGAAGCGTGCTCGTGTTAGGCTCCAGATCAGCGCTGCTCTCTTTTCTACTCTTTCCTACACTTTAACACGTGCAGGGATGGGTCCCACAGTGCTCATAAGATAGCGCTATACATGCTGGGCGCTGTATGCGTCTGGTTAGAACTACTCTGTAATAACTACACTTATTACTCACAGAATGAAGCGCACTGCTGGGGCATAACGTGGGGTTTTAAGTTGTTTATTCTTGCAATGCACACAGCGTATTCAAAATCAAATGTATCTGAACCCAGAGGTTAGATAGTCGTCTATATGTATAAGAAGCTGGAGTTCCAATCACAGCTCCTCTGTTTCCCCAGTTATGTGATCCTGTGCAAATTAATCTATCTCACTGTCATTGTATTCTTTTATATTTCTTGACTAGTGCCATCTTCAAAAGGTCATATATTTATATTGGTGCATATACTCCTATGCACAGATGTATGTATATGGATTTGTACCTATACGCCTATGCTCAGATGTATGTATATGGATTGGAACCTATACGCCTATGCTCAGATGTATGTATATGGATTGGTACCTATACGCCTATGCTCAGATGTATGTATATGGATTGGTACCTATACGCCTATGCTCAGATGTATGTATATGGATAGGTACCTATATCAGAGTGCAGATTCAGAGTGCAGATTCAGAGTGCAGATTCAGAGTGCAGATTCAGAGTGCAGATTCAGTGGGTGACTCTATGTGTGTGTGGGTGGCTTTGCGTGTGTGGCTCTGTGTGGGTGTAAAATGCAAGAGGTCATGCATTTGCGAGCGATTAAGCTATTGGCATTGTAAATGACAATGCCATTTATTTATGTTTTTAAAAAAACACATAAATAAAAATAATGTCAAGAGCAATGCCAATAGCTCTAACTTTAACAAAGGCAAAACCATTGCATTGTAAATGCTTGTTATCCAATGTCTTTCTGCTTTTTTTGCTGAAACGTGCTTGTCGCCCCGGTTTCCATCATGAAAGGGGTGCCTTAAACAGAAACCGGGGTGACAAGCACATTCCAGTCCTGATAAAGCAGAAAGAGTCCCCTGCTCCTCAGCCCCTTAAAGACAGCCCCCCCCAGCTGGAAGAGCAGCCCCGGCTCTAACCCCTCCGGAGTCAGAAGAGAGGCAGCCCCCCCCCCCACCCCTCGTTTCTTGTGCAATCAGCACTTCTCTTCAATTCTTGTCATTTCAAGCCCACTCCAATGTATCTGACACTATGATGACCAGATTATGATCTTGTTCGTACTCTGGTCATCATAGTGTCAGATACATTGAGAATTTGGCCTTGAGGAAGCCCACAGAGGGCGAAACGTGCGTCGGCTGTGAAGTACTTTGTATTGAAAGAAATAAAAACTACATTTTTGCTACACCACGCAACTCCCTTGGATTGCAAAGGAGTGGGCTTGAAATAACAAGAATTGAAGAGAAGTGCTGATGTGCACTGGTGTTCTTGTTCTTTGTTGATGTGACACTCTGCAACACTGTTGGTGGGCAGATGGCCTGTCTCTAATGCTTGAGGTGGATAATGATTTTACACCAACGTGGCACTCAACATCCAATATTTGAAACTTGTATATAGGTGAATCCTTTTTCTCAGAGGAAGGAGACTTGTTTTGATGTGCAGATCGGATAAAGCAAATCCGCCTTCGTGTGATGTTTAAATATGTAATTATTCTGTAACTACGCGCCGGGGGATTCATTTTCCTTACCCCGTTTTCTGTATATATCCTTCTTTGTAAATAGGTTTGTTTTTATTGCACTGCAGACTGTCTCTGTTTACTTGTATATTGTAGTCACAGTACATATATGCTGAGCACACTTAGGTTGTGCGACTTTATTTCCGCAAGATCATGAATTCCGGAACTTTCACAAAATGGGAAATGCATCTTGGAATTTATGTAATTGATTTACTTCAAATGGTGGGCAGTGTTTTCCTTTTAAAATATTCTGCCGTTCTATTCACTTTTATAAGCTTCGAGTACTCCAGCCTTGGGCCTTGCTTCGCATTGTTTTTTCATCAAGAAAAAAGGGTCTATACCATGTGTAATAGTCTTATGCCGCCCTTTTGGAACACTTTGGCATAATTGGTTACCGGCTCAATTATCTCTCTAGTCCATGGTCGTGTAGGTTGACATGACAATCATCGAATATTCCATATGGCTCAATCTGGGTTTCCCATTAGCCTGGGTGACGCGCCTTCTCACGCATGCCATCAAGCCTATGGATGGTGCACGTAAAACGTGCATGCCGGACCAGCCAGAGCTGGTTTCCTTTAAGAGATGCCGCGTACGCCTGTCAGTTCCCTTTGGAACCTGACGGAGCAGCTTTTACGAGGCTAGGCCCGTTAGCATTTTTACAGGTACAACTCATCCTCTTAGGAGTTTACGCCTCTACCCTCCTTCAGTTTTGTTGGAAACAGTTCATTTGTACTGTGTTTTCACTATATGCCACCTCCTTCTTTGGCCCTTAGTAATATGGACTAATTGCCATTTTGGTGCTAGGATTAAACGATTGAGGTCTTAAATACCCGCTAGGACATCACATTTGTGTGGCTCTCCTCAGCGGCCCATACTGCACTTTGTGGGTAACTTTCCTTTGCGTGCAGATCACACCCTGTCTTGTATTATTAAGTACTTTTGCAATTTAACACGAATTGTTCTTTTCATAGACTATTCACCACTGGGGAATAGCTACCTGGGACGCCCTCAACTGGCACCAGGACTAGATTAGTACATACAGCCTTCTTCCCACACTCCTCCATTTTAAGAGTTTGCATTTAGTTAACACATCCATCTCTATCCTTAGGTTGCCCTTTCCACCCCCTGGTCCTGAAGAAGACCCGCAAGCAGAGGTAGCAAATTACCCTCATCGCACAAGTCGAGTAGAAACTCCGACACATTCTCCCATCAAGGGCCTGTGCTATATCATTTCCCCACCATCAGGATGTTGTATTCATGCACTTACAAAATAATGCTGAATATGTTGTAAATAACTGTCGAGGACAGGCCATATTGTACTGTTTTTTCGTAAAACAGCATCATCTTTAAACAAAGGAATACTTTGCAACTCTAAATTCTGTGATTTTCACCTTTTCCCTCCTCTAACACGAGCTTTTCCTTTTCCCTCTCTCTTGAGCAACCTTTCCTTGCATCTGTGTGGTAATGTCTTTACCGTTGGATTTATGTTTGAAATGAATTTTCAAAATATATACAAAATTAATTTCACTCAACTAAAGATTGTGGGTGTATTTTATGTATACGCAATGTGTGTCTAGGAAATTTTCCTTTTCCTTTCAGGGTGTGCATTTGGCTAAAAACTACAGTTGAATAGTATTAATTACAAGTGGCTGACCGGTCTGGCAACCCCTGTATGATAAGGTTTCCCTCAATAGTTGTTTTTTTCTCCAAGGTTAGTCAAGGACCAATTTTTTCATATCATGTTGTACCCAGGTCCTGTGGAGATGATCGAGTTACCCCATTAATTTGTAATGGGGCTCAAACGTAAACCTTAAACCCAAAGCAAGACAGCATACAGGCTTCTACTACTCCTTCTAGTGCTAGCGCGACGTAGAATATCGATTGTCTGGATGGGAGTACGGGTGCCTAAGGTCTCACGTGGCTGAGAGATGTGCACTAGTGGACACTGGCCGAGGAGGTACACATGAAAGCGTGCCACAGAGGCACAATAAGCTGGAGGAGGATTTAAGGGCATTGTGGGAACTCTGCCATGACTTGCTAGTCGAGGAGCCTCAGGGGAGCCCACAATGTACATCTGGTGGGGGCAATAGTACGAGCTCAGAAGGGGAAAGGCATTAGATGGTATTCATGAACGGGGGGACTACTATGTGATTGCTCATGATAAGTGTAATTGCCTGGATGGCAACCAATGTGTCTAAGTTTATACAGTCAATGAATTCTGATATTGGATTGTACACCTGTATTGTGTGTCACTTAAAACGTGCAAATAAAGTTAATAAAAGAAAGATGGTTTAGTAGCAAGAAAGTAACATCTCCTGAGTTGTTGTTTGCTTAGCCATTTATTATAATCAATAGATGTAAAACTCCCCTTAAATGTACTTTGAGAGTTTTTCATGTAGAATGTTTTAAAAGACAATTGTTTATAGACTTCCTTTGCGACCAACAAAATGAATTAGCTTGCCTTTTTATAAATAAACTTTCTAGTAATTGCATAGCCAAAGACAAAGTCATATACAAAAATAATAATTGTTTACTTTGGGGCCCATGACTCAACATTTAAGAAATGTACTTAGAGACTGAGTATGAGGTTGGCTGAGAGGGTTATTCCGTCACAAACGTGACAGATAGCCTGTTCGCCAAATTACAATTCCACTATATCCTATGGAACTTGTAATACAGCGAACAGGATATCCGTCACATTTGTGATGGTGTATCACTCTGCCAAACTTCTAATCGCCCCTTAATTTATTTAATGATTCACAATTTTTTTTTCTAAAAAAACAAGAAATCTTCAAATGGGAACCCCTTAGAGAACTTAAAAGAAAGCATATTTAAATATGTTTTCTCAGGAATCCTTAAATCTAATGATGAGGAAGATGTTGATACCTTTATGTCCTCTCCTAATGAGCAAGAAGATCAGATGGAGTCTGATATTTCTGATGATGATGAGGAAAGATCTTGGCATCTCCTTGCTAAAAAGAGAAAGAGTGTTGATGTAGAAGCTGGGGAAGTTACACCAACTAATTTAGATTCAAGTGCATGTCTTCTAAATGACACTTTTATCTTTGAAGGAATCACACATACTCACTCATGAGAGAATGGAACCAACTCCCAAAGCTGTGGCTTACATTCAGAATACACTGAGAACATCTTTTCCTAAGGAAGTTAGAATAAACTTTGTGCTGAATGCCCTCATCCATGTCTATCTGGCAAAGTTGCGTCTGCTCCAAATAATAATTCCAAGTTAGTTACATTTTTAGGTACATTCATTAAAGAACCTAAATAATGCATAGATAGATATTGGAGGGAATGCCAAGACAATCTTTTAGAACTTTCAGGACCACTTTCAAAATTTCTAGACTTAGTATTTTCTGCCAGGATCAAGGTTCTCCTGTTGAGCCTGACATATTAGTAGGCTGAACTCAACGAGCTTTCTGTTTCTATGGCAATGACAATTGTTCTGTTTCAGCTGAACATCGTAGATCAGTTCTTCTTAGAATTGATCCTAAATTATGTGAACTTGCGACTTAAGAAGTGGGTTCCTCTGCTGAACATTTTCTTTTCGGAAATCTTCTGTTAAAGAAGTGGTAACATTTTTAAATACATTCACTTCTCTAGACAAAGCCCGATCTGTCTCAAGAAAGGTTTTTCAGCCTTCCATTTTTGGCAGGGCCGGCAGGGGAAGAAGCCTCTCAGCCAGCTGTTTCTCTTACCAGGCTCTATGTCATGGCTCCCTCAGAAAAAGGAGCCAATGGAGCGACAATCAAAGAGGTACCCCATTCTTCCCTTCAAAAGGTCGTGGATTCAGAGGTCGCTGTCAAGGTGGAAACTATAGTAGAAATTAAAATTATTTTATCAAAATTGGATTCTCTACTAGGTTTTCACCTAGATGTTTCCAACACTCCTATTCAAATACACACTCCGAGGAAAATGAACTTTTAATCTCAGAAGCAGGAGTTTATAGATCAGGAAATACATTCTTTAATTCAAAAACAGACTATACTCTTTGCAACCCACATCTCAATGGTTTTCTCATCATCATCTTTTTGGTAGACAAAAAGGGAGGAGGATTTAGATTGATGATCAACCTAAAAAAAACAATTCTTAGATCTTTTCCAGACATTTTAAGATGGAAGGTATACATCTTCTGAGAGACCTTTAAAGAAAAGGTGACTTCATGGTTCATCGGGATCTCAAGGGCACCTATCTAACAGTTCCCCTTTTCCCTCCTCATCATCGTTTTTTCCGTTCCAATAGTGTCATACAACTTACGGGTTCACTACTCCTTCTGGTCTATCCAGAGCTCCCTGGTGATTCATCAAGCTTCTGAAACCAATGATAGAGTTTCTCAGGACTTGAGGAGTTTGTTTAATCATTTATTTGGACAACATTTTAATTAGGTCTCAGAGTCAGAACACTTTGCTCCTTCATCTCAGTCTCACTATGACATGTCTTAAAAATCTTGGTTCTGTAATAAGTTTACAAAAATCGGTTCTCCTTCCAACAAATCAGATATCAATTCTGGGGTTCTCCATAGATTCCATTTCATACTCCCTGTCCTTACCAATTCAAAAGATTGGGAATATCAAAAGAGATTTGCACAGTTCTCTCAAAAGACAGAATAACCCTTTGACGATTAGTCAGATTGTGGCTTCTTTGCTTCTTCTATTAAGGCTATTTTTCAAGGACCTTTACACTATTGAGCACATCAAAGAATAAAAATTCTCAATTTAAGGAAGTGTCTTTCTCATGTAGATCAAATTCGACTTACAACAGAGGTGAAACAAGAATTATAGTTGTGGATCGATCATACGAATACCTGAAACGGAAGAGCCATTGTTGGGCTGGTTCCAGACCTTGTGATTGAATCACATTCTAGTCAGTTTGGCTGGGGTTCGAGGTGTGGAGTGATAACAACAGGAGGCAGATGGTCTCAAGAGGAATTATATCTTCATATCAACTGTCTTGAGCTATTAGCTGGCTCTTTTGTGATCGTTCCTTTTCTTCTCAAACCTCAATATCCTTCAAAGAATGGACAATATTTCAGCAGTGCAATATGTCAATCATTTAGGGGGAACAAAATCTTGTCTTCTTGCAGAGAGTGCGAAAGTGTTTTGGCATTATTGCCACTGCCACAATAGTTTTATGCAAGCAATTTATCTCCGAGGAAATGAGAACATTGTTGCAGGCTTGAATTCTCGTCATCTCATAGATCCCAGTGACTATATATTAAAATCATCTCTTTTCCTCCAGTTAATGAACTTTTGAGTTTCATTCAATATAAATCTTTTTACATCCCACCTGAATTACCGACTCCTGCTATTCTACATTTGGAGGCCGGACCCTCTAGTTTTAGCTACGGATGCTTTCCTTCAGGAATGGAAAGAGTTGAATTACACCTTCCCACTATTTTCCATGATTCCTAGAGTAATTTTTCATACAAGGAGATAAAAAGCAGAGCTAGTTCTAATATCGTCTTTGGAGAACTCAGAGCTGGTTTCTAAGTTTGATGGAATTATCATGTCAATCTTCCAGATTCTCCTGATCTCCTTCTGGACCTCATTGTTTAATCTTCTAACATCTTGTTCATCTAATAGCTTGCAATTTCCAGGAGATGATGGCAAGTGCCAGGACTTTCAAAACAAGCTCTTGACCTTATTGACAAAGCCTGATCAGATTCCACTTACAAAGGATTTATAGATCTGCATGGAACAGATGGTCAAGTTGGTGCATAGAAAGGAATCTGAATTCCATTTTAACAGGTGTAACTTTTATTGTAAACTTCTTAGCTTCTCTTGCTGCTGAAGCTGTTTCTTTTAGTACAATAAGATCATCCTGTATGTGAACCATCCTTTGAGTTCCAAATTACTTAGAGGTTTTTGATTTACTTCTCCTCCTTGTCCTAAATATTCAACCCTTTGGGATGTCCGTATTGAACTGAAATGTATTCAGAGTTGGCCTAATACCAAATATTTGTCAAAGGAACAACTGTCCGCCAAACTTTCTATTTTATTATGTTTAACCTATTGTAAAAGAGTTTCAGATATAAGAGTTTTGGATATAACAGGTAGGTACTTCACTCCTTAAGGAGTAGGGGGCATATTACCAACAACTAGCGATAATTTTTGTCTCTAACTTGTTTAGAGACAAAAATTATCGCCGCACATCGGCGATTTTTATCGCAGATAAACCTTGCTATTAGCAAGGTTTATCGCAAATGCGATAAAAAACGGCCGCAATGCATGAATATCGCTGAAAAGTCAGCGATATTCATGCATTATCGAGCAAATGCTCTTAGCCATGTTATCCACCTCTCATTGGATAACATGGCTAAGAACTGCTCAGGGCAGGTGTTAGCTTTTGGAGATATTCGCGCTTAGCGCGAATATCTCCAAACGTTGGTAATAGGAGATAGCGATGTTAGGGACTGTTTCCAGTCTCTAACATCTTGGCACGCCCACTTTGCATGTCATTAGTGATAAATATCACTGACATGCAAAGCGGGGCCCAAGATGGTCGCTATCTCCTTTTAGCTGTCACTAACTGGTGTTAGCGACAGCTTGGTAATAGGGAGATAATTTTATCTCCGCTTTCTTGGCTTTTAAAGCCAAAAAGCGGAGATAAACCCCCTTGATAATATGCCACTAACTTTTTTAATTTCAAGGAGAACTAAATCTGCAGCCAAACAGATGCTTTTCAAGCTGGTGACAAAAATGATGTGTAGTTTATTGTTTAAAAGACCTATGAATCTTTAACCAACGAGTTCAGATCTGTTGATGTTAAACAGCAGATAATTTCCTTTGTAAAATCTTAAGCGCCAGATTCCTGTCCAATTTCAGTGTGTTGTATCAGCTGGATTTTTCCTGAAGTAGGCATTGACACTTATGTTTTTGGAGCTCATTCTGTCAGAGGGGCTGATGCTTCCAAATCATTTAATGTTGGAGCTCGCCTTGAGGATATAATTTGTTTAGCAGATTGGTCTTCTGTTTCAATGTTAAAAGAATTCTGCATTTAAAACTTTAAGTACTCCTCTTTCTTTGTCAGCAGGTCATCTTTGAAATTGCATAATCAGAAGCCTCGGGGTCCTGACATAGAATTAAATATTTTATACCATTTGTGAACAAGAATTTTCAATTCTGTTAAGGACACGGAGTCGAAGATTATCCTAACCAATTTTAAGATTTCTTGCAGTAATTGTGTTTGTAGTGCCTTATTTATATGAAGATTTACTGCTATTGTTTTTCTGCCTTCTTTTATTATTACATTTATAGCAGTATATTTGTTTCTTAGCACCTTTATTTCTTTCGTTTTAGATCAAAATAGATGTCCTTGGGTCCTTACAGCAAGAAAAGGAAGAAATTTTATATTCATAAGACTTTATATGAACATGTCTATGTTGATTAACAATCTTTTGTTGGAATCTTGGGATTTGTAGTTCTGTATTTCACATGGGTATTATAGCTTGTATAGTTTTTCCTTTATATTTTACTATAGTATTGTATGTGTATATAAGCAGTGACGAAGGGAATGCATAATCTTCACCTCCGAGTCCTTAATAGAACTGAACATTTTTGTTCACGGATGCCATCACTTTTTCGATTGATTGGCCATCTGAGTGGTCATCTTCTTGCCTGCTGCCTCATTATGCTTTCCCAATGACATTTCTTTCAATGGTGGTGCCGAATACTGAGCAACAAGACTATGGTGTGGCAGCTGTGGATGTCATGTTTCCTTGTCGTGCATCTGTGTATTTCAGATTTACTGACACGTCTTCATAATTCGGTGTCTCAAGGAGCATGCTCAATGCCTCGAGGCTCACCGCCATGTTCTCATGTGGATGTTTGCCCCGCCGTCAGACACTGGCAAGGTAAACACGTTTGCTTATACGTAATGCTGGGAGATAGGTGGCTGATTGTAGAGAGCGAAACAGTAGGGACAGATGCAGGGAGGACTAGTGTTATGGCAAGGCAATACCAGGCAGCTGCCTAGAGCATAAAAAAAGAGTACCAGAGGTGGTGCTGAAGGTTGGAGTGTGACAGGTGCTGCAGCACCCCGACGAGTTTAGCAGAAGAATTAACAATATCAGTAGTATGTCCTTTACATCCGATATGTGACAAATTTTCAAAGAAATTCATAGGTTGGATATAATTAAGCCAGAAAGAAACTGTAATTATTAAAAACAACTGCTACTTCTTATATCATGCAGATTTATGTATACATTTGTCTACTTGCAAACAGAGTGCATTTGGTAAACTTGTACCACACAGTAGACATCAAACCGAAAAATGAAGATAGTTTTAGAGCACTGTAAACTATGGTTTTCATTGTGCACTTGAAAGTTCCTCTGAAAGACTGCCTGATTTGGGTTCCATGCCAATTTAATTGTTGCTACCATATGACAGGAGAGTTTATTAGTTTTGTGACATTGTGTGCATTAAACTTTTACCCATTATTAAAATGTGTTTTTAATTGTGTTATCACCACACACTCTGTGTGTTTGATTCTTACCTGCGTTGTTTTATTCCGACCCTAGTTGTGAAAGCCATTTATTTTTTATTGCACTAGTAGGTTTAGTTATTGTGTGACCGGTACCAGTATGTGCAGCCATCAGTAGCATACCTAAACTAACAGACAACCACATAGCGGGTGCAGCCTTAGCTCACCTCAGATAAGCCTATCCGAGCCCTCCTGGGGCAGTAGCTTAAACCGTAGATTAATCACCTCAGGAGCTAGCGTTGTCAAAGCGAATAGGTCTGGCCCTTTTAGAAGTCAAAGTGCTTTTTCAATATTTTCCAAGTTAGTGTATTTTTGTTATCTGGGTGAGTAAGTGGGTGAATGTAGGAATGAGCCAATGTTATTGTTATATTATTGCTATTTCTTGAGAGCGACTGTTACCCATTGGTGTCCTGACGCTGAGTGAAGTCCTACAGAGGCCTAACAAAAAACAGGAGGCATGAAAGTTGGGAATTATGCTGAAAACAGTGAAGTTGTCAAAGCCTTCCTGAAGGCAAGTAGGTTTGTCATGCCTCTAAGATGCGATGGCAGGCTGTCCCACGCCCTGGCTACTCCTACCACAAAACGTCAGCCACACCAGTTGGCTTTTTTTGCAAAGGGTACCGATACCAACTTGGCATCTGAGGAATGCATGAATGAAGGGGTGAGAGATATTGAATGGAAGGATGAACGAGTGAGTGACACTGCATTGCTAGAGAAGTGTGTTCGAGAATGGTTGAATACTGAAGACATGGATGGGTATTTAGATAAATGGGTAGGCAAGTGTTAGACCCGACAGCCTTGGTGTGGTCTTCCCCCAGACGTTTTGCCTTCTCCCCTCCTGTTTGCTGTAATTTGTTTTTGGTGGCATTAGAACTCTGTGCATGTTACTCTGCTAATCAGTGCTAAAGTAAATCCTCTCTCCCTAAATCATGGTACAATTGGCTTACTCCTGATTAGTACATTTAATTTACTTGTAAGTCCCTCATATGTGGTCCCACAGGTACCCAGGGTCTGTAAATTAAATGCTACTACTAGGAAGCCGCCCCTATTGTGCCATCCACTAAAAGCAGCCTTTAAACATGTCTCAACCACCCCCTTTTCTAAACCGTTTTTGGCCACTATAGGTGTGGCAGGGTATACTCAGACATGAGTCCCTTTCTCACTGCTCCATCAGGATTCAAGCAAGCCGGGCCGAAGAAGGCTGAAATGCCAGAAACCGGTCCCCGGTAGCTTGGCTCCTTTCTGGTGAAGAATTGGCTTGGTAGTTTAGTCTGCCCTGTTCCCATGATGCACTGGGCCAGGGACAGACTGATTTGCATATAGCCAGGTTCTGAGCTGGGATGGGGCAGTGAGATAAATAACGGTGATGGATCAAGCCCTGATCTTTGGACTGGGTAAGAGTGGTCTGTTTAACTCAGACACTCTGTTCATCACCACCCCCTTTTCTAAACCGTTTTTGGCCACTATAGGTGTGGCAGGGTATACTCAGACATGAGTCCCTTTCTCACTGCTCCATCAGGATTCAAGCAAGCCGGGCCGAAGAAGGCTGAAATGCCAGAAACCGGTCCCCGGTAGCTTGGCTCCTTTCTGGTGAAGAATTGGCTTGGTAGTTTAGTCTGCCCTGTTCCCATGATGCACTGGGCCAGGGACAGACTGATTTGCATATAGCCAGGTTCTGAGCTGGGATGGGGCAGTGAGATAAATAACGGTGATGGATCAAGCCCTGATCTTTGGACTGGGTAAGAGTGGTCTGTTTAACTCAGACACTCTGTTCATCACCACCCCCTTTACTAAATCGTTTTTGGCCACTATAGGTGTGGCAGGGTATACTCAGACATGAGTCCCTTTCTCACTGCTCCATCAGGATTCAAGCAAGCCGGGCCGAAGAAGGCTGAAATGCCAGAAACCGGTCCCCGGTAGCTTGGCTCCTTTCTGGTGAAGAATTGGCTTGGTAGTTTAGTCTGCCCTGTTCCCATGATGCACTGGGCCAGGGACAGACTGATTTGCATATAGCCAGGTTCTGAGCTGGGATGGGGCAGTGAGATAAATAACGGTGATGGATCAAGCCCTGATCTTTGGACTGGGTAAGAGTGGTCTGTTTAACTCAGACACTCTGTTCATCACCACCCCCTTTTCTAAATCGTTTTTGGCCACTATAGGTGTGGCAGGGTATACTCAGACATGAGTCCCTTTCTCACTGCTCCATCAGGATTCAAGCAAGCCGGGCCAAAGAAGGCTGAAATGCCAGAAACCGGTCCCCGGTAGCTTGGCTCCTTTCTGGTGAAGAATTGGCTTGGTAGTTTAGTCTGCCCTGTTCCCATGATGCACTGGGCCAGGGACAGACTGATTTGCATATAGCCAGGTTCTGAGCTGGGATGGGGCAGTGAGATAAATAACGGTGATGGATCAAGCCCTGATCTTTGGACTGGGTAAGAGTGGTCTGTTTAACTCAGACACTCTGTTCATCACCACCCCCTTTTCTAAATCGTTTTTGGCCACTATAGGTGTGGCAGGGTATACTCAGACATGAGTCCCTTTCTCACTGCTCCATCAGGATTCAAGCAAGCCGGGCCGAAGAAGGCTGAAATGCCAGAAACCGGTCCCCGGTAGCTTGGCTCCTTTCTGGTGAAGCATTGGCTTGGTAGTTTAGTCTGCCCTGTTCCCATGATGCACTGGGCCAGGGACAGACTGATTTGCATATAGCCAGGTTCTGAGCTGGGATGGGGCAGTGAGATAAATAACGGTGATGGATCAAGCCCTGATCTTTGGACTGGGTAAGAGTGGTCTGTTTAACTCAGACACTCTGTTCATCACCACCCCCTTTTCTAAATCGTTTTTGGCCACTATAGGTGTGGCAGGGTATACTCAGACATGAGTCTCTTTCTCACTGCTCCATCAGGATTCAAGCAAGCCGGGCCGAAGAAGGCTGAAATGCCAGAAACCGGTCCCCGGTAGCTTGTCTCCTTTCTGGTGAAGAATTGGCTTGGTAGTTTAGTCTGCCCTGTTCCCATGATGCACTGGGCCAGGGACAGACTGATTTGCATATAGCCAGGTTCTGAGCTGGGATGGGGCAGTGAGATAAATAACGGTGATGGATCAAGCCCTGATCTTTGGACTGGGTAAGAGTGGTCTGTTTAACTCAGACACTCTGTTCATCACCACCCCCTTTTCTAAATCGTTTTTGGCCACTATAGGTGTGGCAGGGTATACTCAGACATGAGTCCCTTTCTCACTGCTCCATCAGGATTCAAGCAAGCCGGGCCGAAGAAGGCTGAAATGCCAGAAACCGGTCCCCGGTAGCTTGGCTCCTTTCTGGTGAAGAATTGGCTTGGTAGTTTAGTCTGCCCTGTTCCCACGATGCACTGGGCCAGGGACAGACTGATTTGCATATAGCCAGGTTCTGAGCTGGGATGGGGCAGTGAGATAAATAACGGTGATGGATCAAGCCCTGATCTTTGGACTGGGTAAGAGTGGTCTGTTTAACTCAGACACTCTGTTCATCACCACCCCCTTTTCTAAATCGTTTTTGGCCACTATAGGTGTGGCAGGGTATACTCAGACATGAGTCCCTTTCTCACTGCTCCTTCAGGATTCAAGCAAGCCGGGCCGAAGAAGGCTGAAATGCCAGAAACCGGTCCCCGGTAGCTTGGCTCCTTTCTGGTGAAGAATTGGCTTGGTAGTTTAGTCTGCCCTGTTCCCATGATGCACTGGGCCAGGGACAGACTGATTTGCATATAGCCAGGTTCTGAGCTGGGATGGGGCAGTGAGATAAATAACGGTGATGGATCAAGCCCTGATCTTTGGACTGGGTAAGAGTGGTCTGTTTAACTCAGACACTCTGTTCATCACCACCCCCTTTTCTAAATCGTTTTTGGCCACTATAGGTGTGGCAGGGTATACTCAGACATGAGTCCCTTTCTCACTGCTCCATCAGGATTCAAGCAAGCCGGGCCGAAGAAGGCTGAAATGCCAGAAACCGGTCCCCGGTAGCTTGGCTCCTTTCTGGTGAAGAATTGGCTTGGTAGTTTAGTCTGCCCTGTTCCCATGATGCACTGGGCCAGGGACAGACTGATTTGCATATAACCAGGTTCTGAGCTGGGATGGGGCAGTGAGATAAATAACGGTGATGGATCAAGCCCTGATCTTTGGACTGGGTAAGAGTGGTCTGTTTAACTCAGACACTCTGTTCATCACCACCCCCTTTTCTAAATCGTTTTTGGCCACTATAGGTGTGGCAGGGTATACTCAGACATGAGTCTCTTTCTCACTGCTCCATCAGGATTCAAGCAAGCCGGGCCGAAGAAGGCTGAAATGCCAGAAACCGGTCCCCGGTAGCTTGTCTCCTTTCTGGTGAAGAATTGGCTTGGTAGTTTAGTCTGCCCTGTTCCCATGATGCACTGGGCCAGGGACAGACTGATTTGCATATAGCCAGGTTCTAAGCTGGGATGGGGCAGTGAGATAAATAACGGTGATGGATCAAGCCCGGATCTTTGGACTGGGTAAGAGTGGTCTGTTTAACTCAGACACTCTGTTCATCACCACCCCCTTTTCTAAATCGTTTTTGGCCACTATAGGTGTGGCAGGGTATACTCAGACATGAGTCCCTTTCTCACTGCTCCATCAGGATTCAAGCAAGCCGGGCCGAAGAAGGCTGAAATGCCAGAAACCGGTCCCCGGTAGCTTGGCTCCTTTCTGGTGAAGAATTGGCTTGGTAGTTTAGTCTGCCCTGTTCCCACGATGCACTGGGCCGGGGACAGACTGATTTGCATATAGCCAGGTTCTGAGCTGGGATGGGGCAGTGAGATAAATAACGGTGATGGATCAAGCCCTGATCTTTGGACTGGGTAAGAGTGGTCTGTTTAACTCAGACACTCTGTTCATCACCACCCCCTTTTCTAAATCGTTTTTGGCCACTATAGGTGTGGCAGGGTATACTCAGACATGAGTCCCTTTCTCACTGCTCCTTCAGGATTCAAGCAAGCCGGGCCGAAGAAGGCTGAAATGCCAGAAACCGGTCCCCGGTAGCTTGGCTCCTTTCTGGTGAAGAATTGGCTTGGTAGTTTAGTCTGCCCTGTTCCCATGATGCACTGGGCCAGGGACAGACTGATTTGCATATAGCCAGGTTCTGAGCTGGGATGGGGCAGTGAGATAAATAACGGTGATGGATCAAGCCCTGATCTTTGGACTGGGTAAGAGTGGTCTGTTTAACTCAGACACTCTGTTCATCACCACCCCCTTTTCTAAATCGTTTTTGGCCACTATAGGTGTGGCAGGGTATACTCAGACATGAGTCCCTTTCTCACTGCTCCATCAGGATTCAAGCAAGCCGGGCCGAAGAAGGCTGAAATTCCAGAAACCGGTCCCCGGTAGCTTGGCTCCTTTCTGGTGAAGAATTGGCTTGGTAGTTTAGTCTGCCCTGTTCCCATGATGCACTGGGCCAGGGACAGACTGATTTGCATATAACCAGGTTCTGAGCTGGGATGGGGCAGTGAGATAAATAACGGTGATGGATCAAGCCCTGATCTTTGGACTGGGTAAGAGTGGTCTGTTTAACTCAGACACTCTGTTCATCACCACCCCCTTTTCTAAATCGTTTTTGGCCACTATAGGTGTGGCAGGGTATACTCAGACATGAGTCCCTTTCTCACTGCTCCATCAGGATTCAAGCAAGCCGGGCCGAAGAAGGCTGAAATGCCAGAAACCGGTCCCCGGTAGCTTGGCTCCTTTCTGGTGAAGAATTGGCTTGGTAGTTTAGTCTGCCCTGTTCCCATGATGCACTGGGCCAGGGACAGACTGATTTGCATATAGCCAGGTTCTGAGCTGGGATGGGGCAGTGAGATAAATAACGGTGATGGATCAAGCCCTGATCTTTGGACTGGGTAAGAGTGGTCTGTTTAACTCAGACACTCTGTTCATCACCACCCCCTTTTCTAAATCGTTTTTGGCCACTATAGGTGTGGCAGGGTATACTCAGACATGAGTCCCTTTCTCACTGCTCCATCAGGATTCAAGCAAGACGGGCCGAAGAAGGCTGAAATGCCAGAAACCGGTCCCCGGTAGCTTGGCTCCTTTCTGGTGAAGAATTGGCTTGGTAGTTTAGTCTGCCCTGTTCCCATGATGCACTGGGCCAGGGACAGACTGATTTGCATATAGCCAGGTTCTGAGCTGGGATGGGGCAGTGAGATAAATAACGGTGATGGATCAAGCCCTGATCTTTGGACTGGGTAAGAGTGGTCTGTTTAACTCAGACACTCTGTTCATCACCACCCCCTTTTCTAAATCGTTTAAACATGTCTCAGGCATGCCATTGCAGCCTGTAGTACAGTTTTAAACAGCAAACTCAACCTGCACCTTGGTAAAATAGACCTTTTGCCAGGCCTACACCTTCCTTATCAATACATACAACCTACCCCTAAAGTAAGTCCTAAACATTATATTTAAAAAGTATGAACTGAGTTTTTAAGTTGTATATGTCTTAGTAGTGAAAAACTAAATTTATTTTTCACTACTGTAGTTCCAACTCTCCCATGGGATAATATTGTATTACCTTATTACATGTAATGAGTGCTAACTTTTGATTGGGAGCAGGTGGAAAAGTCATGTTTGGACTCCCATGAGTGGTAATTTAAAATCCTCTTTAATAGTAAAGTTGGAATTTAGATTATAATTTAGAAAAATGCCACTTTTAGAAAAGTTGGAATTTCCATGCCCTAATCCTGCTGAGGACTTCTAGGTGTTTCTATCTTTCCAGCTCACTCATCAGGAATGCGTATAGGGCCCAGACAGTAAACAATAGGACTTGGGTGTAGCTGTGAGAGGGCCATCCTGCCAGGATGGAGGGGGGTATTTTTTCCTTGTTCTACTTACATTTCAAAGGGCTGAATCCAGCACACTAACAAGGAAACTTGACACCATACCTTTGTCAACCTAGACCTTTTGGAGCCTGGGCAGGGGAAGAAAGGAGAAAGAAGAAACTTTCCAGCACCATATGTGGTGCGGAGATAAATTAGAGGTTTTCACCACTTCAAATGGTGGAATCAGGTATAAATACTGGACCTACTCAGCCAATCAAATGTACTCTCCTGGGCCTGCGGACATTACAGAGCAAGGACTGCCTTGTTCCCCAGAGGACTGCCCTACAGCTTGCGGCCTGCATTGTTCTTCAGGTGACTGCCCTGTTGTAACCAGAGGACTGCTCTGCTGTTTGAGGCCTGCCTTCTTCCCCTGAGGACTGCCCTGCTGCTTGAGTCCTGCCTTGTTCTTCAGAGGACTGCCCAGATGTTAGAGGCCCGCCCTGCTCTCTGAGAAGGAAAGTTCAACATCTTCCCTTCATCCCGGGTTAACCTGCGTGACTTCGAGGGTCAGTTGGCTGACCTGTTCCGAGCTACAGGGACACAAAAAGCTCCAGAGGCCTGCGGTAACTGCCCGCAGTTGGTGTAACTAGACCTGCCTAATCCCTGCTGGCCTCGCCTGGAGTGGGTTCCTGATTCCCAAGAGGTTCTTCCCTATGGCTGGCTCAGTTGAATTTTTCCTGTGAAATCCTGAGGTTTTGACTTGGTACTCCGGACATTGAGAAGGTACATTTTTCAGCAGGACTACCTTGGCCCCTGTATGTGGCTTGCACTCCATTCCAGTTGGGGTGAGTTTGTCCCAGTCAAGCCCTACCAGGAACTCACATTTAGCGCTTTTTGCTTCTTGGTGCTATTTTTACATTAAAACTTTAAAATTGCTTAACTGGGGTTCTACTGATTGGATTTTTGTCATTTTGATCTCATTGCATTTATTAATTGTTTTTTAGTTTTCTAAATTGCTGTGGGATATGTCTGGCGTTCATGACAGACCGACGTCTGTTATCGCACTGGATCCCGTGTGTAGCAGCTATTTGAGCATTTTTAAGGACATCGTGTCCCTGGTGGTTTTTATCATTTCATTGAAATCTTTGGGAGTGCAATATCCGGGTCTAAAATACCAAAAATTGGTAAGACTAGAGAAAAGTTTCTACTACAAAAGCAGAATCGTGGAATCTAAAAACCCCACAAAGGAGCTATTCAGCATCTACAGAGAAATCACTATCTCCTCCCGCCTGGATACTAAAGACACCTACTCCACAGAGATATGCGACCAGATAGCTGATTTCTTCGTGGAAAAGGTAGAAAAAATTAATGCCACTTTTCCTAGCAGCACCAGGATAGATATAAACAAGGTAGATAATCCAGATTCCTCCTCCCACAAACCCCTTTTCACTAACTTCAGGACCCCCAACAAACAGGAATTAATGAAAATTATAAACAGTATTTGTTCAGGCTCCCCCATGGATGCCTGCCCTCCGGAACAGTACAAAGCAGTCATGGAAAACGTATTACTGGATCAAATAAGCAACATGATCACTCTATCGTTCCAGGAAGGCCATGTCCTGAAAAATTGGAAATCTGCCCAGGTAATACCATTAAAAAAGAAACCTAATATTCCAATCACTCAGCTCCAAAATTTAAGGCCAATCTCGCTTCTCCCTTTCTGTGCCAAAATCATAGAAAAGGTGGCCAATCTCCAACTCATGGAGTTTTTAGAGAAGGAATCGCTCCTCCACCCCTCTCAATCAGGGTTTAGATCGGGACACTCAACCGAATCAGCTGTTCTGTATTCTACCAAACAGATTCGGAAGATGGTGGATGAGGGAGAGACAGCAGCGTTGGTCCTACTGGACTTGAGTGCAGCGTTTGATACCGTGCTGCACTCAACGCTGCTGTCTCGGCTCTCAGACATGGGAGTAAAAGGCCCAGCTCTCACCTGGATCCAGTCATACCTCTCTGACAGAACTTTCCAACTTCACTGCCCACCCTTTAAGTCATCGCCTCGCAGTGTTAGCCATGGGGTTCCAAAGGGCTCTAGTTTGAGCCCTACTTTATTCAACATCTACATGGAACCCCTGGCACACATTGCAGAGGAATTTGGGGTGGGCATTGTCAGTTACGCTGACGACACCCAGTTGGTGTTCAAGATAACAGTAGAGATTCAGCCTCCAACTTCTCTAACTGTATGCTAACGATAGCGACATGGATGAACACCAACTGTCTCCGTTTAAACGGAGATAAAACAGAGGTATTGATAGTAGGGAAAGAGACTTCTGTCTGGTCCCATGCATGGTGGCCTAGCGAACTAGGAGAATTACCTTTGCCTGTGGAGAAAGTGAAAAATCTCGGAGTCATGCTTGACGCCGACCTCTCAGGCAAAGCCCAGGTGAATAAAGTGACAAGCAAATGTCACAGCACCTTAAAAGTACTCCGTAAAGTACTTGACCTTCTGCCGACAGATGCAAGAAAAACCATAGTCCATGCCTTAATTTCCCCTCATTTGGACTATGGCAATGTTCTCTTACTTGGCCTAAATCAGAAGGGTCTGCACCAGCTTCAATGCATACAAAACTCAGCAGCACGACTGGTGCTCGGTCTCCCTCGGAGATCATCCACCAAACATGCGCTTGCCAAGCTTCACTGGCTACCTATTAAAGAGAGAATCATATTCAAGACTCTCTGCTATGCACATCGCATTGCTCAAGACAAAGGCCCAAGCTATCTGAGAGGTCTCATCACCATCCATCGGCCGATTAGAGACCTAAGATCGGCGGGCATGATGCTATTTAAAATCCCCCGCATTACAAAAGCTAAAATGGGGGGTAAATCCTTTCGCTATCTAGCTACTAAGCTTTGGAATGCCCTGCCAATCCAGCTGCGGATGGAGCCATCTGAAATAAGTTTCAGAGCTAAACTTAAAACTCACCTATTCCCCAAAAACTAACTTTATCTCTTTCGGTTCATGTTCTTCCCGATGGGTTTGCATTTTGCAGTCAGCGCGGGGACACACAGTTTTGTGTAGCCAGGCGCTCAATAAATGCTTATTATTATTATTATTATTATTAGTGTTATCGCGTCACAGACCATCAGCAACTTCGTGATATACACATTTTTAAATCCATGAACATATGGTGATTACTTTTAACGTCCGCTGTCAGCAGATACTTTGGGTCCTTATTTCTGAATCCATCTTACAGACACTTAGGGGCCCATTACGATGTCGGGCAGATTGCCGCCACCAGGCTGGCGGTAGCCACCGCCAGCCTGGCGGGGGCATTCCGCCCGACATCGTTACACTAAAGACCCCCGCCATATTAGGATGGCGGGGGGAGCCTCGGCGGACGGAAAGACCGTCCGCCGCTTTTCCGCCCGGTCGCCTTGCGGACGGGGCGGAAAAGGAACAATATGGTGGCGGTGTCTATCAGACACCCCCACCCATATTGGGATGGGCTTCTCTGAATGCCTTTCCGTGGCGGCAATGCCGCCACAGAAAGGC
Organism: Lissotriton vulgaris; assembly: GCF_964263255.1. Classification (NCBI taxonomy): domain Eukaryota; kingdom Metazoa; phylum Chordata; class Amphibia; order Caudata; family Salamandridae; genus Lissotriton; species Lissotriton vulgaris. Next base: position 717,271,387 of record NC_141689.1, on the reverse strand, counting down.
ATGCTGAGAATCCCTGCGGGGGCCTGTTGCGGGCCCCCAGGGACTCCGGGGGGGTGTGGGGTGCACATGGGGGGTACCTATGGTACCCCCAGCAGTTCCATGCACAGCATGGCAGGCACTGCGCAGTGCCTGCCATGCTGTGCATGGAAGTGCACAGCATGCTTTCCTGCCATTGTGGCGGGCGGTGCTGAGTGCACCGCCCACCACAATGGTATGAATGCGTCCTATTTGACAGAATGGTTCAGCACACCATTTAATATACAGTGACAATATCAATTTAGTCAAAAAATATCAATAAGCCATCATGTATTCTCTTCTTTCTTTATTTCAAATCTTCACAAGGTAGCCAACGCGTTTCGTCCGAAGGACTTCTTCAGGGCGAAATGATAAGGTACTGTTTTGTATTCTGGACCTTAACAGTAAGAAAATCTCCAGGAATTGTGATAGAAAATCTCCAGGTACTGTAATGATACCAGTCTCCAAGAATTGGGAAGGTAGATGTCCTTTTGTTATGTAACGGATGGATAGAGTTTTATGTGATGAAGATATTCCCGCAGAAAGGATGGATGTCAAATACACATCCACAGATGGTGATAACAGTATTCACCTTGGTCGAGTTGCAGTCGAATGCGGTCTCCTCGGGCGTCGTCTTGGGAAACTGAGCAAGCACTTAAAGAAATGTGACCATCTTCTATTAACATTAGGTAACACAACAGAGAAGTTATTGCTGAAGTCAGAAGCCCAACTTCTTCCCCAGGTTAATGTATGTATGTATTTATTTATAGAGCAAACCTATTTATGAAGCTACAGAGCTCTGCACATTACATGAGGGATCAGTAGACTATTTATGTTTGTGTATATCAGGTGGTGATTACACAAACAGATTTTACACACATTGTGTTTCACTTTTTTGTAGGCACAGGGAAATCAAGTAATTTGCACAGAATCACACATGGTTGAGTGACGTTCTGAGACCAGTATTCAAACCTGGGTCGCAAGGTTCTAAAGGCGGCAGCTCTAGCATCTAGGTCACATCTGCTTCCCATGCCAATCAACATGTGAGAATATGACACATACAAGGCGTACCTTTAACAAAATGGGAGGACTGTCACTCTAAAGAAGCATCAGTAGAATTCCTATGATTAACATGAAGACCATACTTATGGCAGTTCATTTAAAGATGTCAGACCTAAACAAATCTGTAGGACGTAAATTTTAGTCTAACACACATTTAAATAGCTGTGTAGAAGCGTTTAAAAATGCATTTCAGTCGCTAGAAAAGTCCTTGTTTTGCAATTCTGTGTGATGGGAAAAATATTTTAAGAACACTTCACTTAGTGATGTGAAAATGATAAATAAGTTTGCTGAAACTCAATTTCCACAGATTATTGTTTATAAACTATATAGTTTTATAAGTAGAACTGCATGTTAGTGGGAATGTTTTTCGGCCATTTCAATGTAAAATGTGCTGTTTATAAATGACAGTGCACTATCACCTCATGCTTTAGTAATATATTTATTAAAAGTGAGTTTTTAAAGATGAACTGAGAAACATTCCTGCCCCTGCCCTGATGGCAATGCTATTAGTGAATTAAGAGGCAATTCAGGGTTCGTGTGTACCCTATATGTGTGCTGGACTCCTATTATGCATGGGGCAAATGTTTAGTCATTTAAATAAAACCAAATAGGTTTTTTCGTACAGAAGGAATGCTCAACTCATATATTGGAAGATGCTATCATGTGTGATAAAGATGAAAAAGGTAGCCCTGCAAAATTAAATATTTGCCTAGGATGACAGAATGAGACCAGTTTATTGGCCAAGTATATTACAGGTAGGTAGAGTAGATTATTCAAGTTACTAGAACTGCAGGTCTAGTAACATTTATATGATTTTTCGAGGCTTGGATGTGGGAGTAAATCACGTTCTACAAATACGCATGCCTGGGTAGTTAAAAGGAGAATCAAAATCATGCAAAAGGACCACAATATCGAGAATATTTCCAATAAGTAACTTTATAATATTAATGCAGTGTGGAATGTCATAATATTTTTCAATTGCCAATGTGGTTTACATAGGAATGCAGTGCTACAATGCCCTTCAGCACTGATATGACATAAAACATATTATTGCCAGCGCTGAGAAGCCCCAATGCCAAAGAAAGTCAAACTTTAAAAGGTGCCCCAAGGAGCAGGAATACAGAGAAATAGATGCCTGAGCAGAGCAAAAGAGAGGGTGGACATGGGTATAAAAGTATAATAAAATGAAGATCCATCAAACCATTTAGTACCAGAGCACAGACTCCAAGGGGTCAAAAAATAAAAAGGCTGCGATTTCAGCGATGGAGTCTCTGTATTCTAAGTTGTCCTCATCTACAGAGGATGGGGTGAGCCACCCAGGGAGGAAATTGGCAAAGCCAATAGGTTTTGCCTCTAAAAGTGCTACTGGCTTTGTCAATGACTTTTAGTCACTTTGTATGCAGCATGGCTGAAAGTTAGAAAAAAGAACATCTATTGCGCAACCAGCACTGGTCACGCCAGACTGTTTTTTTCTGGAAAATTGGGATGGGGTGGGCAGGAGGGAGTGGGAGGGACAGGCAAAGCAACACCTCAGGTGGGAGAAATTGATGGGAAAAAAAATATATATATATACATCGTGAACAAGGCCGCATCTAGCAGCCGGAACGCGTGGATGTTAAATCTCTCTAAGTTTGTCATCTTTCTAAATCAAGGTAAAACTGTTCATATATACATATGTTTGCACTTAAACATCTGACCTTGCCTAGACAAGCTTCAACAGCTGTTCAGAACTAACTTAGAGGTCACTTAATTTTTCTCACTTCCTTGTTAGCTTGCTCATCGGGTTGTTTATTTCTGCTTACACTGTGCGTCTGTATAATCATTGTTCCAGGCTGTATGGAGGCAGGTAGGTCGCACAGCAGTGTCCCAAGCGCCTAACAAGGGTCCCGCAGTTTGCCCGGGACCCTCCTACTTGCCTAAGGAGCATTACTCTGCTCATCTTGGGGTGGAACTTCTGGCCTGTAACCATTCAGGTGCAGGCTCTTGAACTTTGAACAGTCATCCTTTATTAGAAGGGGCACCAAGTCACTATTTTCTGGTCCTGACAAAGTGCCGCCTGACCCTTGGGCTTACCAGGCATGAAAAATGTTGATCACACCTTGTTAATTGCCATTCTGGTACTTGAAGCTCACACAATGGCACTACTGTTTTTTCTTAGTTCTGGTACCTTTCTCATATAAATAATTGTCTTAAGGATACCAGAGCCTATTTTAGCTACCACTCACTTTTTTCACTTGTTCCACTCTCATAAAGCCATGCATTCACCTAAAGGCGTGATCTCTGACAAAGAGCCCCCAGGCCTGTCAAGCATTGCAATGCCAACCAGACGAGGAGCGCCCAATGATGAAGCATGACACATTAACAGGTGTGAAAGGGCATCAAGATCTGATCTTCAAGTCTCCCTGCGGCAGGAGTATCAGCCATGTGGTTCAATCCCTTCTAACCACCAGGCCTATGAGGAACTACCCCGACCTTAATAATCACTGTATTATAATTGCCATAGTGCTAATCTTCATTTCTCTGTTGACCATATTTAGCACTATGGGGCCTATTAGGATAGCGGATTTTCCGCATCCTCTGGGCCGGCGGAAGCCACCGCCGGGCATGAGGATGGGGAAAATCCGCTGCGGACCCACCAAAGACCCACCGCCACATTAGGATGGCTGGTGGGTCCTGGTTTCAGTCTGCCGCTTTTCCACCATGGTTGGCTTACAACCGCAGCGGAAAAGGCCGAATATGGTGGCAGTATCTCTCAGACACAGCCAGCCATATTAGGATGGGTTTCAAAACATGCTTTCCGCGGTGGGTTTTCCGCCTTGGAAAAGCATGTGGAACTTCACTGCAGGGGCCCGTTGCGGGGCCCCTGGGTAAAGGGGCGGTGGGGGGTGCACATGGGGGGTACCATTTGTATGCAGTAATCGGCAGGCACCGCATGGTGCCTGCCGCTTTCTGCATACAAATGCAATGTATGCATTTTTAACATTGCTGCGGGTGCAGCTTGAAGCCGCACCTGCCGCAATGTTAAATATAGAGGATGTGACCGCCATGGTGGCGGTCACATCCTAATTGCACAGGAGGGAACTCCGCAGGCCATGCGGAGTTTGCGTCCGTCCGCGATCCTAATGGGCCCCTATGTCCCTTTTAGTTCTGCTAGGGTGGCATACTAAGTGCATATAAGACCCTTACACCAGTCACTAAGGGAAGAAGAAGGTCGAGAGCACCAGTTTGTGCCCTGACATCTTCCTTGCTAGCCAGCAAGTAAACAAACAAATACATTTCATTTGTTCCTGAGCAAACTGCAGTGTTGTGTTTGTTTCTTTCATTGCTCCTGGGAGGGTGCACAAGTATTTATATACCTAACAAAATTGTGTCAAGAGTGGGATGGCGTACAATGTCATACACAGTTGAGTGAAAACCTTGCCGCCAGGGCCGTTCAACATTTAGAATATAGCTAGTAGTGAAATAGGGGAATGAGGTGTACCTAAACTTATAAGCTGCCAGTGAAATAGGGGACTGAAAAGTAACTAAGTTACTTTTTGTCAGTAATATTAAACTGACAGTGGCTGATACCTTTGTGGCAATACTAAATCCACGCAGAGCCTGTGCCAAAAGGGGATTTGTATCCCAGAAGAAGTAACCCTCCCAGAGTATAGTGAGGGGAATATCTGATTGGCCGGTGTAATGCTACAGGCATTATATATTGTGAGATCATGTATTGACCATTGACTCCATGTTGCTTTAATTACATTTGTAACGATTTAGAAAAGGGGGTGGTGATGAACAGAGTGTCTGAATTAAGCAGACCACTCTTACCCAGTCCAAAGATCAGGGCTTGATCCATCACCGTTATTTATCTCACTGCCCCATCCCAGCTCAGAACCTGGCTATATGCAAATCAGTCTGTCCCTGGCCCAGTGCATCATGGGAACAGAGCAGACTAAACTACCAAGCCAATTCTTCACCAGAAAGGAGACAAGCTACCGGGGACCGGTTTCTGGCATTTCAGCCGTCTTCGGCCCGGCTTGCTTGAATCCTGATGGAGCAGTGAGAAAGGGACTCATGTCTGAGTATACCCTGCCACACCTATAGTGGCCAAAAACGATTTAGAAAAGGGGGTGGTGATGAACAGAGTGTCTGAATTAAGCAGACCACTCTTACCCAGTCCAAAGATCAGGGCTTGATCCATCACCGTTATTTATCTCACTGCCCCATCCCAGCTCAGAACCTGGCTATATGCAAATCAGTCTGTCCCTGGCCAAGTGCATCATGGGAACAGGGCAGACTAAACTACCAAGCCAATTCTTCACCAGAAAGGAGACAAGCTACCGGGGACCGGTTTCTGGCATTTCAGCCGTCTTCGGCCCGGCTTGCTTGAATCCTGATGGAGCAGTGAGAAAGGGACTCATGTCTGAGTATACCCTGCCACACCTATAGTGGCCAAAAACGATGTAGAAAAGGGGGTGGTGATGAACAGAATGTCTGAATTAAGCAGACCACTCTTACCCAGTCCAAAGATCAGGGCTTGATCCATCACCGTTATTTATCTCACTGCCCCATCCCAGCTCAGAACCTGGCTATATGCAAATCAGTCTGTCCCTGGCCCAGTGCATCATGGGAACAGGGCAGACTAAACTACCAAGCCAATTCTTCACCAGAAAGGAGACAAGCTACCGGGGACCGGTTTCTGGCATTTCAGCCGTCTTCGGCCCGGCTTGCTTGAATCCTGATGGAGCAGTGAGAAAGGGACTCATGTCTGAGTATACCCTGCCACACCTATAGTGGCCAAAAACGATTTAGAAAAGGGGGTGGTGATGAACAGAGTGTCTGAATTAAGCAGACCACTCTTACCCAGTCCAAAGATCAGGGCTTGATCCATCACCGTTATTTATCTCACTGCCCCATCCCAGCTCAGAACCTGGCTATATGCAAATCAGTCTGTCCCTGGCCCAGTGCATCATGGGAACAGGGCAGACTAAACTACCAAGCCAATTCTTCACCAGAAAGGAGACAAGCTACCGGGGACCGGTTTCTGGCATTTCAGCCGTCTTCGGCCCGGCTTGCTTGAATCCTGATGGAGCAGTGAGAAAGGGACTCATGTCTGAGTAAACCCTGCCACACCTATAGTGGCCAAAAGCGATTTAGAAAAGGGGTGGTGATGAACAGAGTGTCTGAATTAAGCAGACCACTCTTACCCAGTCCAAAGATCAGGGCTTGATCCATCACCGTTATTTATCTCACTGCCCCATCCCAGCTCAGAACCTGGCTATATGCAAATCAGTCTGTCCCTGGCCCAGTGCATCATGGGAACAGGGCAGACTAAACTACCAAGCCAATTCTTCACCAGAAAGGAGACAAGCTACCGGGGACCGGTTTCTGGCATTTCAGCCGTCTTCGGCCCGGCTTGCTTGAATCCTGATGGAGCAGTGAGAAAGGGACTCATGTCTGAGTATACCCTGCCACACCTATAGTGGCCAAAAACGATTTAGAAAAGGGGGTGGTGATGAACAGAGTGTCTGAATTAAGCAGACCACTCTTACCCAGTCCAAAGATCAGGGCTTGATCCATCACCGTTATTTATCTCACTGCCCCATCCCAGCTCAGAACCTGGCTATATGCAAATCAGTCTGTCCCTGGCCCAGTGCATCATGGGAACAGGTCAGACTAAACTACCAAGCCAATTCTTCACTAGAAAGGAGGCAAGCTACCGGGGACCGGTTTCTGGCATTTCAGCCGTCTTCGGCCCGGCTTGCTTGAATCCTGATGGAGCAGTGAGAAAGGGACTCATGTCTGAGTATACCCTGCCACACCTATAGTGGCCAAAAACGATTTAGAAAAGGGGGTGGTGATGAACAGAGTGTCTGAATTAAGCAGACCACTCTTACCCAGTCCAAAGATCAGGGCTTGATCCATCACCGTTATTTATCTCACTGCCCCATCCCAGCTCAGAACCTGGCTATATGCAAATCAGTCTGTCCCTGGCCCAGTGCATCATGGAAACAGGGCAGACTAAACTACCAAGCTAATTCTTCACCAGAAAGGAGACAAGCTACCGGGGACCGGTTTCTGGCATTTCAGCCGTCTTCGGCCCGGCTTGCTTGAATCCTGATGGAGCAGTGAGAAAGGGACTCATGTCTGAGTATACCCTGCCACACCTATAGTGGCCAAAAACAATTTAGAAAAGGGTGTGGTGATGAACAGAGTGTCTGAATTAAGCAGACCACTCTTACCCAGTCCAAAGATCAGGGCTTGATCCATCACCGTTATTTATCTCACTGCCCCATCCCAGCTCAGAACCTGGCTATATGCAAATCAGTCTGTCCCTGGCCCAGTGCATCATGGGAACAGGGCAGACTAAACTACCAAGCCAATTCTTCACCAGAAAGGAGACAAGCTACCGGGGACCGGTTTCTGGCATTTCAGCCGTCTTCGGCCCGGCTTGCTTGAATCCTGATGGAGCAGTGAGAAAGGGACTCATGTCTGAGTATACCCTGCCACACCTATAGTGGCCAAAAACGATTTAGAAAAGGGGGTGGTGATGAACAGAGTGTCTGAATTAAGCAGACCACTCTTACCCAGTCCAAAGATCAGGGCTTGATCCATCACCGTTATTTATCTCACTGCCCCATCCCAGCTCAGAACCTGGCTATATGCAAATCAGTCTGTCCCTGGCCCAGTGCATCATGGGAACAGGGCAGACTAAACTACCAAGCCAATTCTTCACCAGAAAGGAGACAAGCTACCGGGGACCGGTTTCTGGCATTTCAGCCGTCTTCGGCCCGGCTTGCTTGAATCCTGATGGAGCAGTGAGAAAGGGACTCATGTCTGAGTATACCCTGCCACACCTATAGTGGCCAAAAACGATTTAGAAAAGGGGGTGGTGATGAACAGAGTGTCTGAAATAAGCAGACCACTCTTACCCAGTCCAAAGATCAGGGCTTGATCCATCACCGTTATTTATCTCACTGCCCCATCCCAGCTCAGAACCTGGCTATATGCAAATCAGTCTGTCCCTGGCCCAGTGCATCATGGGAACAGGGCAGACTAAACTACCAAGCCAATTCTTCACTAGAAAGGAGACAAGCTACCGGGGACCGGTTTCTGGCATTTCAGCCGTCTTCGGCCCGGCTTGCTTGAATCCTGATGGAGCAGTGAGAAAGGGACTCATGTCTGAGTATACCCTGCCACACCTATAGTGGCCAAAAACGATTTAGAAAAGGGGGTGGTGATGAACAGAGTGTCTGAATTAAGCAGACCACTCTTACCCAGTCCAAAGACCAGGGCTTGATCCATCACCGTTATTTATCTCACTGCCCCATCCCAGCTCAGAACCTGGCTATATGCAAATCAGTCTGTCCCTGGCCCAGTGCATCATGGGAACAGGGCAGACTAAACTACCAAGCCAATTCTTCACCAGAAAGGAGACAAGCTACCGGGGACCGGTTTCTGGCATTTCAGCCGTCTTCGGCCCGGCTTGCTTGAATCCTGATGGAGCAGTGAGAAAGGGACTCATGTCTGAGTATACCCTGCCACTGGGATGGTGCAGTGAGCTCAAAAACGGTGTTGGATCTAGCCCTGATCTCTTGACTGGGTGAGAGTTTTCTGCTTAATTCAGAGACTCTGTCCCTCACCACCCCTTGTTGTAAATATTTTTGTCCACCCTAAGCGTGGAAGGGTATACTCAGATGTGAGTCCCTTGCTCATTGCAACATCAGGATTCAAGCAAACCGGGCCGAAGACGGCTGTAATGCCAGAAACCGGTCCCCGGGAGCTTGTTTCCTTCCCAGTGTAAGAATTGGCTTTTGTAGTTTCGTTTGCCCTGTTCCCATCATGCACTGGGACAGGAACAGACTAATTTGCATACAGCCAGGTTCTGAAACTGGGATGGTGCAGTGAGCTAAAAAACGGTGTTGGATCTAGCCCTGATCTCTTGACTGGGTGAGAGTTTTCTGCTTAATTCAGAGACTCTGTCCCTCACCACCCCTTGTTGTAAATATTTTTGTCCACCCTAATCGTGGAAGGGTATACTCAGATGTGAGTCCCTTGCTCATTGCACCATCAGGATTCAAGCAAACCGGGCCGAAGACGGCTGTAATGCCAGAAACCGGTCCCCGGGAGCTTGTTTCCTTCCCAGTGTAAGAATTGGCTTTTGTAGTTTCGTTTGCCCTGTTCCCATCATGCACTGGGACAGGAACAGACTAATTTGCATACAGCCAGGTTCTGAAACTGGGATGGTGCAGTGAGCTAAAAAACGGTGTTGGATCTAGCCCTGATCTCTTGACTGGGTGAGAGTTTTCTGCTTAATTCAGAGACTCTGTCCCTCACCACCCCTTGTTGTAAATATTTTTGTCCACCCTAAGCGTGGAAGGGTATACTCAGATGTGAGTCCCTTGCTCATTGCACCATCAGGATTCAAGCAAACCGGGCCGAAGACGGCTGTAATGCCAGAAACCGGTCCCCCGGGAGCTTGTTTCCTTCCCAGTGTAAGAATTGGCTTTTGTAGTTTCGTTTGCCCTGTTCCCATCATGCACTGGGACAGGAACAGACTAATTTGCATACAGCCAGGTTCTGAAACTGGGATGGTGCAGTGAGCTAAAAAACGGTGTTGGATCTAGCCCTGATCTCTTGACTGGGTGAGAGTTTTCCGCTTAATTCAGAGACTCTGTCCCTCACCACCCCTTGTTGTAAATATTTTTGTCCACCCTAAGCGTGGAAGGGTATACTCAGATGTGAGTCCCTTGCTCATTGCACCATCAGGATTCAAGCAAACCGGGCCGAAGACGGCTGTAATGCCAGAAACCGGTCCCCGGGAGCTTGTTTCCTTCCCAGTGTAAGAATTGGCTTTTGTAGTTTCGTTTGCCCTGTTCCCATCATGCACTGGGACAGGAACAGACTAATTTGCATACAGCCAGGTTCTGAAACTGGGATGGTGCAGTGAGCTAAAAAACGGTGTTGGATCTAGCCCTGATCTCTTGACTGGGTGAGAGTTTTCTGCTTAATTCAGAGACTCTGTCCCTCACCACCCCTTGTTGTAAATATTTTTGTCCACCCTAAGCGTGGAAGGGTATACTCAGATGTGAGTCCCTTGCTCATTGCACCATCAGGATTCAAGCAAACCGGGCCGAAGATGGCTGTAATGCCAGAAACCGGTCCCCGGGAGCTTGTTTCCTTCCCAGTGTAAGAATTGGCTTTTGTAGTTTCGTTTGCCCTGTTCCCATCATGCACTGGGACAGGAACAGACTAATTTGCATACAGCCAGGTTCTGAAACTGGGATGGTGCAGTGAGCTAAAAAACGGTGTTGGATCTAGCCCTGATCTCTTGACTGGGTGAGAGTTTTCTGCTTAATTCAGAGACTCTGTCCCTCACCACCCCTTGTTGTAAATATTTTAATTACATTTGTAAGCACAGTTTCATCTTGTGCCTGTCTGACCCTGCCTTTCAGCTGCAAATGCAGGCAGGCTCCAGGTTACGTGTGCTCACAGAATTGTTTATGTTTTTCACTTCACCGAACGAGAGAGATAAGCTGCTAGAACAGACAGTGTGGGAGGCGTACAATGTCCAAGGATGAGAAAGTGAAGAACCCTGCCTCAGCTTTCATCTGAGTCTGGCCAGCTCCAGTGAGTCACCTCGACGCAGAGAGTGTAGCTAGCACCTACAGTGCAGAAGAAAAGAGGGGGAGCTTCTAGAAGTCTCTCTCCGTGTAAGCAAAGAGTATAAAGACGGAGACCTCTTGGGGCTTTGACAGGAACTTTTCCAGGAGTGGACGCACTGCCTGGAGCCCTTTCCCAGCTGAGAGCTCCTGCTGAGACTGTTAACGGGTTCCCCAGTCATGCTGGCCGGATGATGCAAGACAGACATGTTCTTAATTACGATTGATAGTTATGATTATGATTGTTATGCAAAGAATTTTCTGATGAGCTAAAATAACTTATATACATATATATATACAAAAAAGGAGAAAAAATGATAATTTAAAAAAGTAATAAATTTTTTTTAATCAGACGGAACAATAAAATGAAATAGAATGTCGTAGACATATGTTTGTTATCTCTGGTCAATTTTGGACGTTTCAACTGGGACTATGTGTTGGTTGTACATTATGATGAGACCTAGAACTGTATATGTCAATCGTTTGACTTAACTGGCTACAGACCTTTACTTAAAAGGAAATGTCTGGTGTTGCATTTCAACTTTAATTCTGTTTGTGTGCTGCATAAATACTTAATATTTTGCTACTAATTATTAGCAAATAAATGAATTCAGCAATAAATGTATGAACCCTTTCTGGTGCCACATTTTAAGCAGCAATGTAGACTACATCTTGCTGCAGGTACTCACATAAAGGTTGAGCTAGAATCGGAGAAATTCTGTGATTTGTTTGTGTGCTTTTTGTATACACCATTGGTTCCCAGCCTTGAGAAACTGTAGAGAGAAACAAGCACTTAAAGAAATGTGACCATCTTCTATTAACATTAGGTAACACAACAGAGAAGTTATTGCTGAAGTCAGAAGCCCAACTTCTTCCCCAGGGTAATGTATGGATTTATTTATTTATAGAGCAAACCTATTTATGAAGCTACAGAGCTCTGCACATTACATGAGGGATCAGTAGACTATTTATGTTTGTGTATATCAGGTGGTGATTACACAAACAGATTTTACACACATTATATTTCACTTTTTTGTAGGCACAGGGAAATCAAGTAATTTGCACAGAATCACACATGGTTGAGTGACGTTCTGAGACCAGTATTCAAACCTGGGTCGCAAGGTTCTAAAGGCGGCAGCTCTAGCATCTAGGTCACATCTGCTTCCCATGCCAATCAACATGTGAGAATATGGCACATACAAGGCATACCTTTAACAAAATGGGAGGACTGTCCCTCTAAAGAAGCACCAGTAGAATTCCTATGATTAACATGAAGAACATACTTATGGCAGTTCATTTAAAGATGTCAGACCTAAACAAATCTAATCGCACACTCGCTATAGTGAAGGTGCTGTGCAAAAGGGGTGAAATGAAAATCTGTAGGATGTAAATTTTAGTCTAACACACATTTAAATAGCTGTGTAGAAGCATTTAAAAATGCATTTCAGTCGCTAGAAAAGTCCTTGTTTTGCAATTCTGTGTGATGGGAAAAATATTTTAAGAACACTTCACTTAGTGATGTGAAAATGATAAATAAGTTTGCTGAAACTCAATTTCCACAGATTATTGTTTATAAACTATATAGTTTTATAAGTAGAACTGCATGTTAGTGGGAATGTTTTTCGGCCATTTCAATGTAAAATGTGCTGTTTATAAATGACAGTGCACTATCACCTCATGCTTTAGTAATATATTTATCAAAAGTAAGTTTTTAAAGATGAACTGAGAAACATTCCTGCCCCTGCCTGATGGCAATGCTATTAGTTAATTAAGAGGCAATTCAGGGTTCGTGTGTACCCTATATGTGTGCTGGACTCCTATTATGCATGGGGCAAATGTTTAGTCAATTAAATAAAACCAAATAGGTTTTTCATACAGAAGGAATGCTCAACTCACATATTGGAAGATGCTCTCATGTGTGATAATGATGAAAAAGGTAGCTCTGCAAGATAAAATATTTGCCTAGGATGACAGAATGAGACCAGTTTATTGGCCAAGTATATTACAGTTGGGTAGAGCAGATTATTCAAGTTACTAGAACTGCAGGTCTAGTAACATTTATATGATTTTTCGAGGCTTGGATGTGGCAGTAAATCACGTTCTACAAATACGCACGCCTGTGTAGTTAGAAGGAGAATCAAAATCATGCAAAAGGACCACAATATCGAGAATATTTCCAATAAGTAACTTTATAATTAATTCAGTGTGGAATTTCATAATATCTTTCATGTGCCAATGTGGTTTACATAGGAATGCAGTGCAACAATGGCCTTCAGCACTGATATGACATAAAACATATTTTTGCCAGCGCTGCGAAGCCCCAATGCCAAAGAAAGTCAAACTTTAAAAGCTGCCCCAAGGAGCAGGAATACAGAGAAATAGATGCCTGAGCACAGCAAAAGAGAGGGTGGGCATGGGTATAAAAGTATAATAAAATGAAGATCCATCAAACCATTTAGTACCAGAGCACAGACTCCAAGGGGTCAAAAAATAAAAAAGCTGCGATTTCAGAGATGGAGTCTCGGTATTCGAAGTTGTCCACATCTACGGAGGATGAGGTGAGCCACCCAGGGAGGAAATTGGCAAAGCCAATAGGTTTTGTCTCTAAAAGTGCTACTGGGCGTGGCCAAGATGGCGGAGTAGGAGGACGTGTTCTCCCGAGCTCCCGTACCCGTCCAGGCCCCAAGCCCTCAAATGAGCTAATTCTCCCCCCCGGAATCGCTTGGAAGAGCGGGGAGAGCAGAGTGAGCTGCCGGATTGCTGCCGGCCCGAGTCCGGGCCCCGCTGTAAGCAGGATCGCCGAGAGCAGAGAGTCCGAGCATTCGAGCAATGGCGCTCCGGGTCAGGGCGGAGGCGTAGGCCAGAAGCCGAGACACGCCGGGGGCGGCGTTGGGACGAGAACCCCAGAGGATCGTTGTGGAGCTGAGCGGGGCAGAGTCTGCGGACCCGCGGCGCTGATCGCCTACGCCCGGAGGAGAGCCACGCGAGCCCAGAGTACGCTCCCCCGCCCCTGGAAGCCGGTTCGGCGGCAACTCGGGACCGCGGCTGCGGCCTAGGCCGGAGGGGGCTGAGGGGCCTGAGCTGCCAAGAAGAGGTCCGGCGGCGGAGACGTGCTCCCGACACAAGACAGGGGCCCCGGTGGGGGTACGGCCCAGGGACCCGCGGAAGCTGACCCGGTCGGAGGTGTCCCGAGATTCACTCGAGACCTGGGGCAAGAGAAACCTAAGGCTGCGGTGAGGCGGAACTGCACGCGTGAACCGGCGGCGGCACAGGCCCCTCCTAGGGGTGCCGCAGGAGGTGAGGAGAATCCAGGCGGGGCGAGGAGGTGCACCGTAGCCCTGGGGGCAGCTGGGAGGACCCCCGAGGATTGCCGGCAAGCGGCGTGCCCTGTCTCCAGAGGCTGCTGAGGCCCACCGCGGCCACGCCAGTAACAGACAGGGGGGACTGGCCGAAAGGAGTGGAAGACGCCGCCGGGGACGGAACGCATAAGGGCCCCCTCCGAGAGCCGCTGCGGCGCCACGAGCGGACACTAACGGACGAACGTGGAGAGGCACCACCCCGAGCTTGGAAGACCGACTGGAAGGCTCACCTAGCTCAGACCGCAGGTGAGGCCGCCGATTGCTGCTAACTGGTGACCGAGGGCCCACTGGTGTACGCTGGAACGAACAGATTGTGCGTGCCCGGGGGTATAGGCTGGAAGAGGCCTGAGGACAGGCACGGACCTGGGCATAGGAGCCGCGTGGGGTCTGCCGGAGTGAATGTGCAGTGCCGAACCGCAGGACCCCGCTGTCTGGTTACTGTCCTGGGGCCAGAGACTTTGCTCGCAGCCTTACCCGGAAGACCGGAGCCATCACCAAGATTCTCCGCGGCCCTTCAGCCAGGAGCTCGAGACACGGTGGGCCGCGCGGGACGAGGATACCGATTGCCCGCCCTCGACCTGAATCACAGTAGGGAAGCTATAACTATTGGGTTGACTGCAGTGCGCCGCGGAGTGCTACCCTCACCCTTGCCCTGGACACAGAGGTCGGGATTGGCACTGAGGGCATTGATTTGACTAGGGCGGTCCGAGCACAGAGCGGCTGGCTGATTGGCAAAATGGCCGGTCAGAAGGGCGGTAAACGGAATGATCGCACGCTCCCAGAGCTGCTCAGTAGATCCCAGAGCAAAGGGGACATGACTCTGTCATCGCCGGGCTCGGCTGGAGGCTCACAATCAGGGGGGACTGCAGAACCCCCGGTCACCAGGTCCTTTTTGGAATCCCTCTTTGGCACACTGTGGGAAGACTTCCAGGCCTTGAAGCAGGAGGTAGCAGGAGAGGTGCGAGAAATACGCAGGGAAGTGGATGGTTTAGGTGAGAGGGTGGCCACGGTGGAAGGCTCCACGCAGCGACAGGATTTAGAAATCACACACTTGCAGCAGGAGGTGCTGCTCCTTAGGGAACAACAACTAGATCTTCAATTGCATAACAAGGATTTGGAGAACAGGTCCCGAAGAAACAACATAAGGGTCCGGGGTGTGCCGTCCTCGGAGGAGAGCGCGAGTACTTACAGGAACTCTTTCGAGACATCCTAGGGGAAGCAGCTGACTTTCCCATAAGAATCGACAGGGCACACAGAGTGGGACCGCCGCGGCGAGCAACAGGCCAGCCACCGGATATAATGGCCTTCCTCCCCAATTTCCCACTGAAGGAACGGATAATGGCTGAGGCGCAGAAGAAACAATCACTAACGTTCCGCAGTCACTCGGTGGCCCTGTATCAGGACCTCTCCACAATCACACTTCAAAAGCGCAAAGCATTCAAGATAGCGACAGACTTCCTGTGGCAGCATGAGACGCCCTACTCATGGGGACACCCCTTCCGCTTAATATTCAAGTGGAATGGCGAGACACACCAACTACGATCTTTGCAAGACACGTTTGAAGTGTTAGGGATCACCGCGGAGGAAGAAGAGCCCCACACGCCGCGGAGGAGACGCGCCGCCAACGGAGGATGGCAAAGAGTCGCAAGGCGAAGGACGTCGGCTGTGTCCCGGAGACCGGGCTCACCGACTATCAGGGCCGAGATGGCGGAGGCCATTCGAACTGTCTCCAGAGACTTAGCGGTTGATGAGGAGGTTGCATTGACCGCATGAAACTGCTGCGGGGGGAGACCAACATAGCATTGCTGTGATTGCAGGCTTGGGGTGTGGGGGGGGGGGGGTGGAGGGATGGACGCGTGTGGCTGGACATCCACTAAGGTAACACACCACAGACTTGTCCAGTAGGGACTTGACTGGGACTATTAGAAACAGGACTCTGGAGGGTTTGGGGAAGAGGGAAAGGAAGGGGGAGTTTGGAGGGCGAGTTGAGGGGATGGGGGGAGGGGAGTTGGGAAGGTGGTTGTTGGGGTCCCCGGGAGTTGAACGGGGGGGGGTTTGAGGCAGTCCCGTCCAGTGCTAGTGATGCATTCGTATTGCCCTGTGGAGGCTCTAGGGTCAGAGTGGTGGGACTCCTACTATATGGTAACCCTGACTCACCGCTATTGAAACACTGTGTAACTGATGTATGGCAGGCCTCAAGGTTGTGACCCTGAATGTTAAGGGGCTGAATACTCCTACGAAGAGGAAAGCGATCTTGTCATTGCTAGAGAATACGCAGGCTGATATCTGTCTTCTTCAGGAGACTCACCTATTACCTCGCGACAGCCATAGGTTGCGGTCCCGCCGTTTCCCCACACAGTTCTTCTCCTCAAACAACACCAAAACTGCTGGGGTCGCAATCTTGGTGTCCATGTCCTTTAGGGGGGAAATTTTGCACAAACTCACAGAACAGAAAGGGAGACTCCTTGCCTATAGATTCAAGTTGGGGGGCTTGCAGTTTACTATTGGGACCATCTATAGCCCGAATGAACAGCAGGAGCGCTTCCTTCACTCTGCTTTGGTAGACGTCACGGCATCACCCGACAGGCACATTATCCTAGGGGGGGATTTGAACATAGTGTTTGACTCGTCGGTGGATAGGTCTGCTCAGCGTCGTCCACAAACCGGGGAATTGTCACGATCTGGGAAAACGCAGCTGGCTGAATTGGATCTTCACGATCTCTGGCGCTGGTCCCACCCTTTAGACAAGGACTACTCCTACTACTCACATGCACACAAGACATACGCCAGACTAGACTATCTGCTGGTCTCCGGTCCAGTTCGCGATCTAGCCGTGGCGTCGGACATAGGTGTCCTTTCTCTATCGGATCACGCACCGGTTACAGGGTCCTTTGCTCTCTCGTCCGACTCCGCCCATCGCGGGGTATGGCGCCTACGAGACGCTCTTTTGCACAAAAAGTCTGTTGTGAAACGCATAATAGAGTCTGTAGGGGACTATCAGTCGCATAATGATAACCCAGACACTCCGCTGGCAACTCAATGGGCAGCACTAAAAGCAGTCCTGAGGGGAGAGTTCATTGCGATCTCCTCAACGGAAAACAGAGAGAGATAGTTGAAACGGGAAGAACTAACGCAGAAAGTCAGAGAACTTGAACAGATACACCGCCGCACCGGGGCCCCCAGGGTTTGGAAACAACTGAAGGCAGCAAGGAAACTCCTGTCGGCCCTGGACTCGGACAGGGCGGAATACGCGGCGTTACGTTTGAAACATGCTTTTTACACAGGTGGCGACAGATGCGGTCGTTTGTTGGCGAACAGACTCAGAGTAGCACACCAGTGTCAGAGGGTGAAGGAAATTGCGGTCGGTGTGGGGCAGACGGCCACCGACGACGCTGCGGTGGCTGACGCCTTCCGCCAATACTACTCTGAATTGTATGCCGCGGAGTGCCCGCGAGGGGGAGACCCGAATGCCTATTTAGATATGGTGACCCTTTCATCACTAGTACCAGCACAGGCGGAGTATTTAGAACGTGAGATAAGGATTAAGGAGGTTCTTGCGGCCATCTCTAGGCTCAAGCACGGGAAAGCCCCGGACCCAGACGGCTATACCACTCTTTTTTACAGAACGTTTGGCGCCACATTGGCACCCATATTAACTAAATTGTTCAACTCCTTCTCCGTCTCGGGGGCAATCCCCCCGGATCTCCTGCAGGCCACGGTGTCGGTCATTCCTAAGCCGGGGAAGGACAGGGCTCAGTACGGCTCATACCGACCGATTTCTCTCTTAAATGTTGATCTCAAAATCTACACTGGGATCCTAGCCGTGAGGCTAGCGCTGTACCTCCCGGGTTTAGTGGAGCCTGATCAAGCTGGCTTCGTGCCGGGTAGACAGACCGTAGACAATACAAAGAGGATGGTTCACATTCTGGAAAAGGCCTCACGGATCCCAGGAGAGAGGATGCTGTTATCGGTAGATGCTGAAAAAGCGTTCGACCGAGTGCATTGGCCGTATCTGGAGCGGGTGATGGAGAAGATGGGCATAGGTGAGAAATTTCGGACCATGGTGTTTAATTGTTATAGGTTCCCATCGGCAGCGGTGCGAATAAACGGCTGTAGCTCCAGGCGGTTCGCTATCGAACGAGGTACCAGACAGGGATGCCCATTATCCCCTCACCTCTTTGCTCTCTACATGGAGCCTTTTGCCCAGAGAGTAAGACAAAACCCGGATGCGATGGGCGTGAGGATGGGGGGCTATGTCCACACGGTCAGCCTCTATGCCGATGACATGATCCTGACACTGGAAGACCCAAGACGAGCTCTGCCCGCGTGTATTGACGAACTCGAGGCCTTCTCGAGGGTGTCGGGATTTCGTATGAATATGGGAAAGTCAACGGCGTTGGACCTCTCCCTGACACCTACGACGAGACGGGAGCTGCAGGGACTTTTTCCCCTGCAGTGGTCGCAACACCAAGTACAATACCTAGGTATCTTGTTAGCACCCACACTGCAGGCGATGGTGACTGTTAATTATGCGGCATTAGGCAAGAAGATCAAGGAGGAACTGGGGAGATGGAGCAAAAGTACGATCTCCTGGCTTGGCAGGATAGCAGCACTTAAAATGACGGTTTTGTCCCAGATCCTGTACTTGTTCCAAGCTCTGCCGCTACAACCCCCTAGGGGCTGGATTCAACCGACACAGACGGACTTGTCCCGCTTTGTGTGGCAGGGCCGTAAACCCCGGATGAAACGGACCCTAACTACTTTGGCACCGGAGTCGGGTGGACTGGGAGTCCCCGACCTTCGTGAATATTTTCAGGCGTCACAGCTGAGGTACCTAGTTGAGTGGAGCAGGTGGGAGTCAGAGAAGCACTGGCTGTTTCAGGACCAGGCGGTGGCGGGGCGCCCCCTGCAGGAAGTACCGTTCCTGCGTAGGTCTCACCGCCCTCTGAATCTGTACGCCTCGTATGTCACAAGGGTCCCGCTGAAAGTATGGGATGTTACTAACAAGCATTTTAGCCTCACCACGTTCCCCTCGCCGTTCACCCCCCTGGTGGACAACCCGGACTTTACACCGGGGATGGAACCAGGAGCCTTTACGCATTGGCGGACAAATGGTTGCAGGGCACTCTTTCACCTGTACGGCGAGGAGGGGATCCTTCCATTTCAGAGCCTCAGGGAGAGCTATCAGCTGGCCGAAACAGATAGAATGCGATACTGGCAGGTCCGACATTGGGCTTTACAGCCACAAGTGAGGGAATCAGCAGACAGGAAACTGCTACTGTATGAGAAGTGGCTGGCGACGCGCACATCGTATTCTAAACTTATCACAGATCTCTATAAAATGCTACAGCTCCCTCCTTCCCACTACCACATCCCTGGCAGGGAGCGATGGCACAGGGAATTGGGTAGGTCACTTAGTCACAAGGAGTGGGATCAGATTTTGTACAGAGCGAGACACTCCGCCTATCACGTCGGCCTAACCGAAACATTCACGAAGGTGACTACCTATTGGTACCATACCCCGGAACGGCTGCACGAGATGAACCGGAACATAGAAAACACCTGCTGGTGTGAGTGCGGAACCGTAGGCACATTGACACATATCTTATGGGACTGCCCACTAATACACCCCTATTGGACTGAGGTGATTGATGAGATCGATGCTTGTTTAGGAATTGAGTTGCCCCGCTTCCCGGCTTATGTCCTGTTAGGTCTCCCTAATGGCTTAATGTACCCTTTAAAATCCCGTAGGGGTGGGCAGATAGCGATAGCACTGGGCTCAGCGGTTCAAAATATTCTAATACATTGGCGCACGACCACTATCCCATCTCTTACCGGTTGGCTACACAGGTTGTGGAATGTTCTGGGCATGGAAAAACTATCGCTTATGCTGGCTGAGGAGGTGGAGCAATTTGAGGAGCTGTGGCAACCCTTTCATGCACTCCTAGCTACAGAATTCAAGGAACTTACATGCCCGAAATATCTGAGGCTGCTGAGACTCACACCACCAACAGAGCACATGGTCTAACAGGTTTCTTGTACTAGACAGAAAGAAGAGGGGTGACTGCAGAGAGGAAACACACACATTGTTGAGTAAATAGCACTGGACGGGGTAGTTGGGAAGGGGGGGGTGGGGTATGGGAGGGAGTTGGGGGGTTGTTTTATTACTCAGGAAGGGTATGGGGGCTTATTTTTGAATTTTGTTCTTCACTCCGGCTACTCATGTAGGAGCGGCACACGGTAGGGCCCTTGATGAGCCTGGGTACCTTGAGAAAGACCTCCAACTGGGCTCCTTGGACTATGGCATTAATTCTATTTGCATGACTGATGCTCCTTGTTTTGCTTCTGTACCCTTCCAATGATATTCTTTCAATAAAATACTTTAAACATAAAAGTGCTACTGGCTTTGTCAATAACTTTTAGTCACTTTCTGTGCAGCATGGCTGAAAGTTAGAAAAAAAAAACATCTATTGCGCAACCAGCACTGGTCACGCCAGACTGTTTTTTCTGGAAAATTGGGATGGGATGGGCAGGAGGGAGTGGGAGGGACAGGCAAAGCAACACCTCAGGTGGGAGACATTGATGGCCGCATCTAGCAGCCGGAACGTGTGGATGTTAAATCTCTCTAAGTTTGTCATCTTTCTAAATCAAGGTAAAACTGTTCATATATACATATGTTTGCACTTAAACATCTGACCTTGCCTAGACAAGCTTCAACAGCTGTTCAGAACTAACTTAGAGGTCACTTAATTTTTCTCACTTCCTTGTTAGCTTGCTCATCGGGTTGTTTATTTCTGCTTACACTGTGCGTCTGTATAATCATTGTTCCAGGCTGTATGGAGGCGGGTAGGTCGCACGGCAGTGTCCCAAGCGCCTAACAAGGGTCCCGCAGTTTGCCCGGGACCCTCCTACTTGCCTAAGGAGCATTACTCTGCTCATCTTGGGGTGGAACTTCTGGCCTGTAACCATTCAGGTGCAGGCTCTTGAACTTTGAACAGTCATCCTTTATTAGAAGGGGCACCAAGTCACTATTTTCTGGTCCTGACAAAGTGCCGCCTGACCCTTGGGCTAACCAGGCATGAAATATGTTGATCACACCTTGTTAATTGCCATCCTGGTACTTGAAGCTCACACAATGGCACTACTGTTTTTTCTTAGTTTTGGTACCTTTCTCCTATAAATAATTGTCTTAAGGATACCATAGCCTATTTTAGCTACCACTCACTTTTTTCACTTGTTCCACTCTCATAAAGCCATGCATTCACCTAAAGGCGTGATCTCTGACAAAGAGCCCCCAGGCCTGTCAAGCATTGCAATGCCAACCAGACGAGGAGCGCCCAATGATGAAGCATGACACATTAACAGGTGTGAAAGGGCATCAAGATCTGATCTTCAAGTCTCCCTGCAGCAGGAGTATCAGCCATGTGGTTCAATCCCTTCTAACCACCAGGCCTATGAGGAACTACCCCGACCTTAATAATCACTGTATTATAATTGCCACAGTGCTAATCTTCATTTCTCTGTTGACCATATTTAGCACTATGGGGCCTATTAGGATAGCGGATTTTCCGCATCCTCTGGGCCGGCGGAAGCCACCTCCGGCCCGGAGGATGGGGAAAATCCACTGCGGACCCACTAAAGACCCACCGCCACATTAGGATGGCTGGTGGGTCCTGGTTTCAGTCCGCCGCTTTTCCACCGTGGTTGGCTTACAACCGCGGCAGAAAAGGCCTAATATGGTGGCAGTGTCTCTCAGACACCGCCGGCCATATTAGGATGGGTTTCAAAACATGCTTTTCCGCAGCGGGTTTTCCGCCATGGAAAAGCATGTGGAACTTCACTGCAGGGGCCCGTTGCAGGGCCCCTGGGTGAAGGGGGGGTGGGGGGTGCACATGGGGGGTACCTATGGTACCCCACTGCATTTGTATGCAGTAATCGACAAGCACCACACGGTGCCTGCCGCTTTCTGCATACATATGCAATGTATGCATTTTTAACATTGCGGCGGGTGCAGCTTGAAGCCACACCCGCCGCAATGTTAAATATAGAGGATGTGACCGCCATGGTGGCGGTCACATCCTAATTGCACAGGAGGGAACTCCGCAGGCTATGCGGAGGTTTCCTCCTACTCTGGGGTCCGGCCGCGATCCTAATGGGCCCCTATGTCCCTTTTAGTTCTGCTAGGGTGGCATACTAAGTGCATATAAGACCCTTACACCAGTCACTAAGGGAAGAAGAAGGTCGAGAGCACCAGTTTGTGCCCTGACATCTTCCTTGCTAGCCAGCAAGTAAACAAACAAATACATTTCATTTGTTCCTGAGCAAACTGCAGTGTTGTGTTTGTTTCTTTCATTGCTCCTGGGAGGGTGCACAAGTATTTATATACCTAACAAAATTGTGTCAGGAGTGGGATGGCGTACAATGTCATACACAGTTGAGTGAAAACCTTGCCGCCAGGGCTTTTCAACATTTAGAATATAGCTAGTAGTGAAATAGGGGAATGAGGTGTAACTAAACTTATAAGCTGCCAGTGAAATAGGGGACTGAAAAGTAACTAAGTTACTTTTTGTCAGTAATATTAAACTGTATAGTGAGGGAATATCTGATTGGCCGGTGTAATGCTACAGGCATTATATATTGTGAGATCATGTATTGACCATTGACTCCATGTTGCTTTAATTACATTTGTAAGCACAGTTTCATCTTGTGCCTGTCTGATCTTGCCTTTCAGCTGCAAATGCAGGCAGGCTCCAGGTTACGTGTGCTCACAGAATTGTTTATGTTTTTCACTTCACCGAACGAGAGAGATAAGCTGCTAGAACAGACAGTGTGGGAGGCGTACAATGTCCAAGGATGAGAAAGTGAAGAATCCTGCCTCAGCTTTAATCGGAGTCTGGCCAGCTCCATTGAGTCACCTCGACGCAGAGAGTGTAGCTCGCACCTACAGTGCAGAAGAAGGGAGGGGGGGCTTCTAGAAGTCTCTATCCATGTAAGCAAAGAGTATAAAGATGGAGACCTCTTGGGGCTTTGACAGGAACTTTTCCAGGAGTGGACGCACTGCCTGGAGCCCTTTCCCAGCTGAGAGCTCCTGCTGAGACTGTTAACGGGTTCCCCAGTCATGCTGGCCGGATGATGCAAGACAGACATGTTTTAATTACTCATTTTCGTGTAAATGCAGTCATCTTTCTATGCATTTATTCTTGTGTATATATGTTCACTATATGCATTTATTTTACTTGATCATTATTGCCATTTGATATATGGGAAGCTGCAGTCAATAGTTCCCTGTTTTGGCAAATGAGTGTTGGGTTTTTCTTTATGTTGTATTTTGGTACTCTAAAGCATGTTGTCCTATTTTGAAGAGCGTTCATGTTGTGTCCTGGTATTTTGAAGTCTTGCTAGGGTGTTCTGAAAAGTAAAGCAAGACATTTTGGCATCACTTGCAGGATTCAAAGTGAAAGGGGCAGAATATTTGGCAGAAAAACAAAAATGGATAAAGTAGGTACCCGGATCCCAAAGGAAATACCAGGATGAGAATTAGTTCCATATGGTCAGCTTGCTCATGAGTGGTCGCATTGTGCTGGGTAGAGTGAGGATTGGAGTGCATGTATGTCTGATGTGCACCCAGAAGATGTATTCAGAGGGTGGATCCTCTTAAATATTTATAGAGAAATGCATGAAAAATTATTCAGTTAGAAAAGGAGCCTGAAGCTTTGGAAAAGCAGCTAGTGGAAGCTAAGAATACTTCTGTAATGCTGCATGTCAGAGTAAATTATTGCAAGATAAGTTAGAAACTTATCAGCTTGTGGCTGAAAGGGCAGTGGTTCGTGTAGCACAATATAAATGGAAAAAGCAAAAAGAAAGGGTTAACAAAAGGAAGGTGCATTTGGCTATTGCTAAGGTTGGTTTATATTGGAATCCAGAGGAGTGGGATGGTAACATATGGGATTCATCAGAATTGTCATCAGATTTTGGGCCAGAGTGTGTTCAGGATATTAGTCAGAATGAGACGCTGGGTCAAAAAATCATCCAAGCACATCCAATATACCGGTGAAAGTTACAGAAACATCCACAAAGTCCACAGGGGCTTGTGCTGAACTCCTTGGAGAATTTCACACAGCAGGAGATTAGTGATATTTTAGACAGATTCTGTCAGAGGTCAGGTGAAACATCGATAGCATGGTTGGTGTGCATGTTTGATTTAGGGGGACAGGGAGTGCATTTAGATAATGGGGATTCTGTGAAGTTTTTAGGTCGAGCTCTCTCGACCTATTGTCATCAAGTTTTTAGGTCGAGCTCTCTCGACCTATTGTCATCAAGTTGCTCCTCAAGGGAGCTAGACTGGTGCACGAGGGCCGATTGCACATCGCGGACGCGCACGCCCAGCACCCCCCCCCCTCCGGAGCCGTGCACATCTCTTGCTCCAACTGTGCACAGCCAGTCAGCCTTTCAATCGTGCGCGTGCACACACCCACACACACACACACAAGCGCACAGAGACACACACCCCCTCCCCCCTACAACTAAGCCCCACACCGCACACACAGACAGCTCACACACACGCAGATTGTGGTCTGTGGACGCGCCCGTGAACACGTGCATGTGCACAGCTCCCTTCATCGTCGCAAGCTTCACTTTCCTAATGCGCACGCACGCTACAAGCCCAGGAAGCGCTGTCTTCTTGTATTCAGCCGTCATGTCCCTCTAAGTACCCCTCCTCAGCAGTATAGATCACCCTCGCCCGTTAACGCTTACCGTGCCCTTCTCGTCCTCGCTCTGGCACCTCTCCCCGTACTCCCCTTCCACAACCAGGTCCGACCTGCGAGCCCCACAGAGCAGCGCGCCTCCCGGTCCTTGGACAGCCTCTGCCCATTTTCAGGGGCGTAACACAGGCCCCCGCAGCCCAGTAAGCACTATATATAGTCAGGTATTTGCTAATGAAATCGTTACGTGCATGGCAGTCGTTCGTTGCACCAGCACCTGGTCCTCGCAGTGGCCTCTTCATATTGGTGAGCATGGATGTCTCTCATCTGCGGCTGCGCAGTATTCTCCCATAGGGTGGGGCTGGCCTGGTGACCATTATCATGCGCATTACGCAAGCGTGACTGGTGAGGCGAGGCACCGAGGCATCAAAGAGGCCAGAGATAACTGAAAGGGACCATGCGGCCGCTGCCCGCAGGCCATAATTGAATTATTTCTGCCCGCAGGTGAGTCTGTCTATGCATCCATGTCCGGGGAGCAAGCAAGGAGTCCATGTCAGAGGGTGGAATGGTATGGGATGCATGGTGGGGCGGGCGGCCGGGCCGGCATTAAAAGTGAAACGTCACATAAGCCTCGGTTCCGTTCTGCGAGTGCAGACAGAGACCGTGAGGATTGCTCCAGTGCGTGTTTTTATTCACGAGGATTCAAAGCTGCCAAGGTTTCAGATTACTGTGTGTAACATTTTCATAATTTCTTGGTAAATATGATTGAACTTTTAACGACTATGCGTGGCACTTTGTTACGAGCAAAATTAAGCAATGAAGACAAGGGCAATAGATGAATATCAGAAATATTGAACGAATGTGAATCCACCAGCAGCACTCTGCTGCCTGTAGGTAACTTGGTTTAGCAATAATGCCACGTTTTACTGAATGTTGCACTCCATAATTATGCATTTGTTGCATTATTGTTTACAGTCCGTAATCGTTTATTTTTCATGCTGCTCGTGCTCCCGTAAGCTGTTGTGTATGAGTGTAGCAGGGCTAAGCACAGCGCTATCTCGGGATAAGATCTCAGACAGATTGCCCACCCCGAGCTATAATATGTGGACAAGGCAAAATGACAAATGGCACAGTGTAGATTATTGCAATTTTAAGTAAACTACTGCAGAGCCCAAAAGGCCGAAACTACCATCAACACTGTTAAATGCGATTCGTTCTTTCAAGAGCTCAGAGAGGAGCGACCGTGCCAAATTAGACACTCTCTTTACCAGACGATTATCAAGCAACCTTAGAGCTCTACACTCGCTTTCTTATAACTTGTCCACCTCTCGTCTGCTGCTCTCCTCTCTCTCTCTCATTACGTTTCTCTCTCTAGCTCTCTCCAGCTCTCTTTTCATCCTCATCTTGTCTATTATTTTCCTCTGCTCCCTTTCTCTAATTCCTATCCCTCTTTCTCTTCCTCTTTTTACCCTCTCTCTTTATCTTCCTACCAATCTCTCGCCTTCATCTTCCTTCTCTCTCATGTTCATCAATCCCTCTCTCCCTGTTATCTTTTTCTCTCCATCTTATCCTCTCTTGCGCACACTCCTTTCTTTCTTTCCTCCTGTCTTCATCCTCTGCCCTCTTAGTCCTTCACCTCTGTCTTTGCCTCTCTGTAACGCTATGCTCCAGCCCGTCCTTTCAAAGAGACAATACTATCGGGCGACATGCTGCACTATCAGCAGTGCAGTATGTCAGAAAATGGTGAATTAGGTCCTTTTCCTCACACGCCCTTATGACCCATCAGAAGCCATGATAATGGAAAAGGACAGCCTTCCGTCCTATCTGAGCTTCTGATTTGGCATAAGGGTGTGAGCCTCGCTCTGGCGCACTTTTGACTGAATCTGGGCACTTGGGAACCGTGATTCATGAAGTGCATGTCAAGGACTGCCTCGGGTAAGTTTCACTTATGTCTATGTCTGAAAGCATGTGCATATTTTTTCCATGTGTCTGCCAGCCTGCACCAGTGTATGTGTATTTTAATGTGTGTATGTGTGAGATTTTACACAATTGTATCAGAATACTTTAAAAAAATGTTTTTTGTGGCAATGCTACCTGCGTCGCTTCCCCTCGCCCTTTCACCCCGGAAGTGTATTCAAGGTGTAAATAATAACTTCTCAGGAAGCTACAAAAAACATTTAAAACGCCCCCCCCCCCCCCCATAAAAAATATTCTGCCAATGCATGCACCACGTAGAACAGACAGTCAGTAGCAGTGATAAGGGTCATACATATCCGGTTAATATGGAATGCTACAGACACAAATAGAAAACTCGGACACCGTTACATTTCTTATGTGTAAAAGTGCAGTTTCACAATGTTTGTTATTTTCTGATCTATGGCACAGCTCCACTTTAACAAGCAGCATTTAGAACAATTAAATCTGGTTGTAGTTCTGAGCAGAATCGGGTGCCTCATTGAAATGTAATCCTAGGTGACGTAGCAACCAGGCTCAACATAAAAACGTCATTTGCAGCCTCAGCTCCAGTTTAAGGTGTCTGATTGGAATGGCCTTTGAATTTACCAATCGTTGACTTAGGTGCTGCACATGGTTATAAAAATAGAACGTTATTACAGAATTGTTGGTGTATATAGGTTAGGATGATAAGAAAGGCCATTACAAGCCAGTGAAGCGTGGGCTAGAAATTGCCCCAAACAGAAGGACTGACAAAAACAGCAGATCCACAATGTGAAAATGCATACTTCGAAGGAGTGTACGTACTTACGCGCCAGGATACTCCCCAGTAGCAGAGCGCGCTACAAAACAACCTATAACATAACATAACATAACTTATTCTGTGTCATAAATGTACACTAAAATGTATTGATGTGTGTGGGGGGAGCATCAGGAGGGAATTGCGTTCATGGAGCACAAAATGTGTGTTAAAATAACTGGAACGAAGTTGGAGAGGCTAGTCTTGCAATCAGCTTCTTCCTTTCCTTTGTTTCTCCCTCTCCTATTACTCCTTTTCTCCGGTTTATGTTGCTTTGCCAGTTCTCTTCTCTTTCATGTTCCTTGTTGTGCCATTGTCCTCCCTTTCCTCTTTCTCTTTCTTGCTCTTTTCTTTCTCCTCTTCACTTTCTTGCTTTCAATCTCCTCTTTACTTTTTCTTTCCTCTTTCAATCATTTCGTGTCCTCTTACTGCTCATATTCACGTAACTCATCCCATCTCTAGTTCCCTCTTTTACTTTTTCTCTCCTCTCCTCATCTTTCCTCTTTCTTTCTCTCCCCTCATGTTTTCACACCCTCTCCTTGTTTTTGCGTATTCTCTTTCCCATCTGCTTTCCTCATTCCTTTCTTCCCTTCTATATTCCCCTTATATTATTTTATTCTCGCACTGTTTATTCTCTTCTCCTTCTTGCTATTTTCCCCATTTCCATTACCACTCTTCACAATTTGATAATCTCACAATTAACTCTCTCTCTCTTTCTCTCCTCTCCTTTTGTTTGCTCTCCTCTTGCTTCACTTTCTTTACATGATCCCCATCTTTTCATTCCATCCACTTTTCTCCCACCTCTTTCATTCTGCTGTCCACCTTTCTCTACGTTTTTCTCCTCTCCCCTTTTCATGTCTTCTATTTTTCCTCTCCTCATTTGCTCTCCCTCATTTTCCTTTTTTAGTTTTCACAATTTGGCTCATCTTTCCTCTTCTCCCTACATTTACTCCTAATGCACTTCCCATCTCTTTAACAGAGCCTTAAAGCACATCTAGTTCCACACACCTAAATTCCTTGCATACCTGAAAATAAATGGTCCACCAGTCTAATATTCTTGAGAATGTGGATACGTCGCATCATCAGACAGCTCACACCCATCATCTGAAACCCTCTCTATTACACCACCCTCATGTCACTCTGCCTATTATTTCACGTCCTCATACTGGCTCCTCTCATCCCCGCTCACATTTAACTAAAAGGTCCCCTTCCTCTCT
Organism: Lissotriton vulgaris; assembly: GCF_964263255.1. Taxonomy (NCBI): domain Eukaryota; kingdom Metazoa; phylum Chordata; class Amphibia; order Caudata; family Salamandridae; genus Lissotriton; species Lissotriton vulgaris. The sequence continues at coordinate 717,242,632 of NC_141689.1, read as the reverse complement.
TCTCTTCACTCTTTTCAACTTTCCCTCCCGTTGTAAACCTCTTGTCCCCCTGTCTCCCTCCCCCACATTCCTCAATTCCCCCACCACCAACTACTATACATGGCTCCTGGCCATCTTCCACATCGGAACTTCCCACACAACAATACACCCAACATTGTACCATTTCCTATGATCTCACCTCACATAAACATACGATACTTCTGCATTTGGCCAATATACTCTCTACTGTGGATTGATTCCTGTCTTTCTTGTGCTCCCTCTCCTGCCTCTCACTCTCCTGCTCACTGTCCACACCTGTTCTAGACCATCACTTACTCAACAACACACCACCACTAAAACTCAGTCTCCAAATAAAACTCACCGGCGACTTCATCCCTGGTGCCTACTTTGCCTTCTCTTCTTAGAGTACCACAATATTCCATGGCATACAACCCAGGTCACAGCATATCATACAAACTCCACATCTAGAACACCACCCGCCTTCACACTTCGGCACATGACTCAACACTGCAGAGACATGGTCAACAGCATCACTTAATACATCTCACCATACACCATGAGGGAACTCTTGCCTTAACTCACTTCAGCATACCACTAGCTCACACAACATAGACCTTTGTGTCACTTGTGACTAACACATTTCAGTACACCAATCTATCACACCCATTTCAGTGGCCATTTTTCTGATTAAAGACCAATACATAAAAGTCCTATGTAAAAGCATATTTAAAGACAGCAAACTTTACCGAAGGACATAAGTGCACTTCTCCAAAGACACAGGCCATGCTCCATTTTTAGGCACAAGGAGATTTTCTGAGATTCAAAACTACTTCCTAGTGTTGCATGAATAGCAGCTATACCTACTAGGGAACATTGCCTTTAACATTCACCTTCCCATCAGACGTCAATACGATTAGTCAACTTAAAGGAAAGTCTGTTGTAATTCCCAGTGCCCACCATATATATGGCCCAGCAATTTTGCTTATTCTCTTTGCTGTCTTGCTTAGTCAGAATCAAAAACGTTGTTTACGTCTCACCACTTTCTAAATCCACCAGCTGCCTCTGCCTGATGGAGTCTGGGGGGGGGGGGGGGGGGGGGGGGCCTCTAGGTACCTTGCAGGGGGGCACCCTCAGGTTTCGATACGCCACTGCTTTCCTCGGTGGCCAGGTATGGCCATACCTGCTACAGGGTCTCATCCATCCAAGCGGACTAGAGGGTCCTCTATCCCTGAGCATTCGAGCGAACGCGCTCCACCCCCCACCTGCGCAGTAGTCCATCCGGCAGGCGCGCGCTCGCGACTCCACTCCTGACCCGTTACAGGAACAGAGAAAGTTGCAGTCGCGTCCTAGAGACGGCGTGCTCCCACCGCCTCCTTCCCTCGCTCTGACCGCAAGCGCGCGCGCCAGCCTGCACCTTGTGAGGGCAACGGCGCGAGACAGCGGAAACCGGGCAGAGCGCGAGATCCTGCCCCGCAGCAATGCCTCCACAGCCCGAGTGCGGCAGAGGAAGCTTCCCCACTCTGCCCTGCCTGCCCGAAGAGGGTGAGTTGGGGAAGAAGGGATATTGCTTTCAACTATCTGTTCTAAAGTTACAAGTCCCAGCAATCACAGCCTCTCCTACGGTGAAGCTTCAACTTTCTCTGAAACGTGTAATGCTGCCTGTACCCTGGCATCGCCAATTAATTATACCAAAGGGCCCTCTTTGCTGCTCATCTTCCCTGTGCACATTACTTCATCTTTCACGTTTCCTTTCTAATCGCCATCGCCGCCCCTCCCGCCTCATGCAACATCAAAATCCAAATCCAGATTCATATTCGTGACGTCACTGCATGTTCCTTACTTGCTTTATATTTCGATATCAATGTAGTCTCATTGCTGCTTTGTCTTTTTATTATCCATTCCCTACACTTGTTTTATGTGATGTCATCGCCCACTCATGACGGATGGGATGTGATGTCATTGCCCACTGACTCCTTGATTTATGCGCCATTATTGCCCGATTCCTAATTGTTTTTTGCGGCATCATTGCCAGTTCCACACTTACTTACATGTTATCTTTGCCCACCCTACTACACGTTTAATTTGATGTTATTGCCCCCTCGCTGCTTGTTTATATTTTAATATTTCCGACCCCTAATTGTTGTATACACTACCATTGCCTACTCCTCGCCTTTGTTTTACGTGCTGTCGGGCCCCAGGCCCAAATATAGATTGTGACATCAATGCACAATCTAAGCTTGTCTTGAGATATCACAAATTATTTAACTTGGCTACATCACTGTCCCCACACCCTTTGCAATTTAGTGGACTTGGAGCGATTGTTCATTTGAAACAAGTTTACACATATTTACATCTTCACAGTGGACTGTAAAATAAAACTGTGATGGACACTCTGATACCCACTTGTGTCATGTTCGTGCTATACAAATCTTTTAAAAGAAATCCAAAAAAATAAGACCTATCACCACACTGCCTTCCTTGCATCCTGATGGCCAAACCTCACATCACCTCAGCACAAACAGGAAGCAGGCCATTTAAGGAATCCGATGCCCATGATGAGCCAGCAGTTTCAGACCTACAGAGTTCAGAGTTGATTTCAGACTCAATTCAAACCCAAAACGTTACGGAAGATAAGGGTTTGCCATTGTTTACTTTTTGTTTTATAATTAAGATATTGTACTTCGAATCGGCCAAACCAACTTGTTTAAACAGGCACCCACACAGCACCAGCCGTCAGTGCACGCTTTCACCAGGCATACACCCCACCGGCCGTCAGTGCACACTTTCACCAGTCACAGACACCATCAGTCGTCAGTGCACGCTTTCACCGGGCACAAACACCACCAGCCGTCAGTGCATGCTTTCACCGGGCACAAACATCACCAGCCGTCAGTGCACGCTTCCACCAGGCACACACCACCAGACGTCTGTGCACGCTTTCACCAGACACACACACCAGCGGTCAATGCACACATCCAACAGGCACACACACCACCAGCCTTCAGTGCAAGCTTCCAGGCACACACACCACCAGCCGTCAGTGCACGCTTTGCCACCAGGCATACACACCACCAACCATCAGTGCACGCTTTCACCAAGCATACACACCACCGGCCGTCAGTGCACACTTTCACCAGGCACAGGCACCATCAGTCTTCAGTGCACACTTTCACCAGGCACAGACACCATCAGTCGTCCGTGCATGCTTTCACTGGGCACAAACACCACCAGCCGTCAGTGCACGCTTTCACTGGCCACAAACACCACCAGCCATTAGGGCATGCTTTCACCAGGCACCAACACCACCAGCCGTCAGTGCATGCTTCCACCAGGCACACACCACCAGCCATCAGTGCACGGTTTCACCAGGCACACACACACCACCAGCCATCAATGCACGCTTTCACCAGGCACACACACACCACCAGCCATCAGTGCACGCTTTCACCAGGCACACACCACCAGCCCTCAGTGCATGCTTTCACCAGGCACACACACCTCCAGCTGTCCGTGCGCGCTTCCACCAGGCACACACACCAGCAGCCTTCAGTGAACGCTTCCAGACACACACACCACCAGCCGTCAGTGCACGCTATGCCACCAGGCACACACACCACCAGCCGTCAGTGCAAGCTTTGCCACCAGGCACACACACCACCAGCCGTCAGTGCACACTTTCAACAGGCACACACACACACACCACCAGCCGTCAGTGCACGCTTTCACCAGGCATACACACCACTGGCTGTCAGTGTACACTTTCAACAGGTACAGACACCATCAGCCGTCAGTGCACGCTTTCACCGGGCACAAACACCACCAGCCGTCAGTGCACAGTTTCACCGGGCACAAACACCACCAGCCGTCAGTGCATGCTTTCACCAGACACACACCACCAGACGTCAGTGCACGCTTTCACCAGGCACACACACACACACACACCACCAGCCGTCCGTGCTCGCTTTCAGCAGGCACACACACACCACCAGCCGTCCGTGCACGCTTTCACCAGGCACACACACACCACCAGCCGTCCGTGCACGCTTTCACCAGGCACACACACACCACCAGCCGTTCGTGCACGCTTCCACCAGGCACACATACCACCAGCCATCAGTGCACACATCAATTGTTAACGCATCCACAATTAACCATTGTAGCAATCGCAGTATGGCGCACTTTTCTTTTAAACATCTTCATCTAAAGCGCAGCATGCCACCATTGCTACAAAAATAAATACACATTTGTTTGGCCTACAATTTACAGACTTTTGTTGCAATTGGTGTTGTAATATTTAGCAATGCCAATAGCTCAAAATTAATTAATGCGACATCTATTGCATTGCAAATGCTTGTTTATATAAAGCAATGATCCTGCTGTGCAAGATGAGCTTAGTCATTTTCAGGGAAATGAGCAGACCACTTTACTGCAGTTAGCTGCAGATGGATTTTTACACAAATACCCAACTGAGTCAGACTGGTCACGGAGTGATAAGCCCTGGTGTACACTGAGGGATGCAACGAAGAGAATGAAAGTAAATGTAATGAAGATTGCAATTCTTATGGGTATCCCTCATGATTTGATTAATGGATTGCTAAATACATCAGAGCAAAATAAGATCAAGTGTTTAGCTCAACCAGCCTACAAACATATTATAATGATGTTGTTGATTAATCAAACAGGCAATCCCTTGTCTCAGGTGCTAGGGGCAGTACTTGAATTGGGTGAGTGGAACAAAACTGAGAGGTCCTTCTGATCTGAAACTTATACTGATAATAGAGCGCCTAGGAGAAACATGTTTATGGCATTGTTGAAAGACGGGAGTGTTGAGGGAATAAATTGATGGCATTGATACCAACGGTATGTGGGAGATATATCGGAGGTGACGGCAGGATAGAAAGGAAGAGAGTAGAAAGGTGAATAAGAAGGTTAATAATCTGGTGAATCAGAAACAGGTGGAGTCAGAGGTGAAGGGGGAAAGAGTGCAGAAGGACACAGAGAGAGCCCTGTCAGATGGGAGGGAAGGAATTGAGTTATGAATGGGCAGATGAGGACAGGAGCAGCAGTGGGGGTAGAGACAAGGAGTTTCCTGAAGATTATCAGAGAGTTAATCCCGATTTGACATGGGAGAAAGTGTGCAGGGCACAATTTAGATTAGGGAAGTAGCCAAGCTCCGATGCAGGGGTGAGCTCGCAATGATAACAGACCCCATGTTAGAGTTGAGATTTATTAGAAGAATGGGAACATCCAAAAAGTGCGAGCCCTAGTGGATACTAGAGCGGAGGCCTCTTTAATACATGGAAATCAAAACCTTTTCAAAGGACAGTATTTTATCAATTACAGTTTTGGGTGGAAAGGAAACACAAGCAGCACAAACTACAGTCTATATCAGAATTGGGAGTCTCCCCCCAAAAAAATACACTGTTTTGATAGTGCCTATTCTTGAGTACATCATTGGAAATGACATTTTACAAGGCATGACTTTGCATTTAGAGGAGGGATGTTAACAATTTGCATCAAAAAGGTATATCTCAATTGCCACCACGAGAGTGGGTTATTTAAAGATTCCTCCAGTGAAGGTGCCCCAAGCCACTAAGGTAACTATATGAAACGGTACAGAATTCCTGGAGGGCATGAGGAGATCAGTGAAACCATACAGGACTTGATAGAGGCAGAGGTGGTCACTACCGCCTGGAATAACCCTGTTTGGCCCCTGCGCAAAATTGTCAATATTTGGCGCATGACAGTTGATTATTGTGAATTGAACAAGCATACTCTTCCTCTGACTGCCACTGTCCCAGATAAAATTACTTTAATTGAGAAAATATAGAAACACACTGTGATGTGGTATGCAACTATTGACATTGCCAATGCTTTTTTCTCTTTACTGATGGCCCCTGAGAACCTAGAACAATTTGCTTTCTACTGAAACAGTAGGCACATTACATGTCAAAGATTGCCTCAGGGGTATTTGCATAGTCCTACCATCTGCCAACGGCTAGTTGCGGAGCACTTGACTGAGGTATCAGTTATTCTCAGAGTGCAGCTTTGCCGTTACATTGATGATATAAACATACCGGGAGAGACACAAGAACAGGTGCAGATCCAACTGGATAGGATTGTGGAGTAAAGGGTGGGTAATAAATCCTGCAAAAGTACAGGGGCGTTCTCAAAATGTGACATTTTTGGGTATCCAATGGCATCAGGGACACAGAGAGGTGGTGCCCCAAGTGAGATGAAAGATTGAAGAATTTGCTGTGCCACGAATTAGGAAGGAAGCTCAGAGGATCATTGGATTGTTTGGTTTTTAGAGACAGCATATTCCTCACTTAAGTCACATTTTGGTCCTTTTGTACAAGGTTACATGAAAGAAATATGAGTTTGAGTGGGGATAGCAGCAACAGAATGCATTTGAAGCTGCATAGGAGGCTATACAGCGTGTCTTGGGTTTGTGGCCAGTACGAGAGGGGGATGTTGAGCTAAATGCGACACTGCAAGGGCAGTATGCTAATTAGAGTTTGTGGCAGAAGCAAGGAAAGAAGAGGGTGCCTTTAGGATTTTGGCAAAATAAATTACCAGATGCTGGAAAGCAGTACACTCCATTTGAAAAGCAGTTACTTGCATGTTATTGGGCCTTGGAGGACACTGAGCACTGTAAATCCTATAATGCAATTGGTGATGAGTTCCCGAAGACTCATAGAATAGGGCATGCGCAGAAAGCCAGCATAATCAAGTGGTAGTGGCACATACATGACAGGCCACAAGTCGGTCCCAAAGGTACAGCAGTGTGCATGAGCAGGTGGCACGGGCCCCAGAGGAAGATACAGAGGTGTTACAGGATGTGCCTGCGATGCAGGAGTACCCTATGAAGTGGGGTGAGCCGTTTGCAGCATTGTCTTCAGAAGACAAGAGCCATGTATGGTTTACTGATGGCTCAGCCTGGTATGTGGGGGCTAAGAGGCATTGGAAAGCAGTGTCATACAATCCTGTGACCAAGAAAGTGTTAACTAATACAGGAGAGGGAAAGAGTAGCCATTTTGCAGAACTGTATACTATGTATCAGGCTTTGAAACATGAATTACCTGGAAAGTGCTTCATTTACACAGACTAATGGTGTACCGCTAATGGGTTAGGCACCTGGCTTCCCACTTGGCATGCCCATAACTAGATGATACATTCAAAAGAGGTGTGGGGTAAGAAGTTGTGGCATGAGATCTGGAAAATGTTACCACAAAGCACAGGTACTGTATATCACATAGATACTCACTGCCAAACATACTCATTAGATGCAAAAGCAAAATATTGGAGGCCGAAGTGGTGATACAAGATTCTGATTTGTGGGAATGGCTAAGTGGATACACTAAAAATGTGGACACCTGGGAAAGAAAGCCACTAACAGCTGGGCAAAGAATAGAGAAATTCATATTCCCCTAGATTTGATCAAGACTGCAATTATGCAATGTCCTAATTGTCAGCATACACAACACAGACCAGCCCCGCAGGTGATGAGAGGACAGGTAGATAGGGTAAAGGTACCAGGACAGGTATAGCAGATTGACTACATTGGACCAATGCCAATTAGTCGGGGTGGTCCATATGCATGTACAGTAGTGGATACTTAATCTGGCTATTTGATAGTCTATCCATGTAAAGGTGCCACTCAGCAGAATACTTTGAAAACATTTGATTTACTTGTTTTGTGTTATTGTATTCCATTGCAGATCCAAAGTGACCATGCTTCTCAATTCAAAGGCAAATTCGTGCACAGCACAACATAGACTGAATATACCATATTCCTTATTACCCGCAGGCTGCAGTTCTCATCGAGAGGATAAATGGATTGTTGAAACCTCAGTGAAAAAAATTGTCGGATGGATCATTACAACATTGGAAAGTTACTTGCATGATGCATTGTTAATTTTGAACAACAGGCCTTTGACAAAAGCAGAAACTCCATTAATGTAGATGTTGGCACAAACTTTGCAGATTCAGCCTCACGCCACTAACACTATCCTATAGTGGGAGCCAGCTCCGAGAGCCTTGGCTCCATATCAGGCCACCCCAGAGGCTGCAGGTCTTGATTTACTTACTTTGCAGATGCACAGATTGAAATCCAGAGATATAGCTTTCATTGAAACCGGGGTTGGAATTCAGAGTATCCCGGGACATTTTGGATTGATTGCCATTCACTCCATGCTTGCCTTGAAAGGCATCCAAGTTTTGGGAGGGGTAATAGACTCTGATTACCAAGGAGAGATAAAAGTGATACTGTTTCACAGTGGAGACACTGATTTAGTAGTGGAACCCGGAGATCGAGTATTCATCATGCCAGTTTATGGAGGAATTGTTACGAAGGGGTCTGCCCCAGCCCTTCTTACTGTGCGAGGACAGTGAGGGTTTGGCTCCACTGATAAGAACCCAGGAGCCAAAGTATGAATTGAATCACCCAACAACCACTCTCCCGCAAGCCTGCTGAAATCATAGCTACAGGAAAAGACAACATCCTAGTTGTAATGAGACCTGAAGGGGAGAAATGGGAACATGTGCCTGCTGATATATGCTATTTGCGAGATTGAATAATACTTGTTTGTTTTTCTAGATCACAGCATGGCATGTGTATGTCCTGATAGCGGTGTTTGGACTGTTGGGGCATGTCTGGAGAGGACCAGGAGGGTTCAGGGATGCCCACAGCCCCGGGGGCTCAAACGCCAGTATGAAGAGACAACATTATTACAGCAGCCGGGGAACATGTGGACTTATTTGGCACAAAATGTACTCAACAAATCCACCTTCTGTATGCGGAAAATTAAGAGCACCTTTGATTTTATCTCCACTTGTATGGTTACTGTCCCTACTCCTATAACTGTTTTCTTACATATCTTTAATGCTACCAATGCTGATGAGATGGTGAAGAAGAGTGATAGAAAATCTGTCGAAAAATATGATTTGTATCATAACATTCAATATCTCTGCTGATGACACCTGTTTCAACCTTACATGTGATCCTGCTAAAATAGGTAAGTGCCAGCAGCTAAAGTGTGATGGTTCTATAAGTAACATCTCTAAAGAGCAACATACCTTGTGTATGTTATGGAGCAATAGTATGTGTACCATTGTAAATAACAATATGTCTTGCAAAGACCTAGGGGCCTATTATGATGTCGGGCAGACGTAAACGCCTCAGAAACGGGACTGACCGATCTCTGGTTGGCTGTCCCGACCGCCTCATCACTGTTCGGTCGCATACTCCCATTCCTCTAAGGGAGCTAGTGCTACGGCCTTAAACAGGCCGTAACACAAACTGCCATAGAGAAATGAGCGTCTGTGTTCATACCTGCACCTCAGTGTGCCTGCCACATGGTGCAGGGATGAACAGGGGGTCACCATAGGTGTCCCCTGCCTCCAACCGGAGGGCCGCAGAGGCAAGGGGACCCTGCTAGTTGCCCCCATACTCGCTCTCTGACAGGCTTTCCATGTCGGAAAGCCCAACATGAAAAGCCTGCCAAAGACAGAGTATCGTAATTCAATGGGCGGAAAGGCTGCACTTTGAGCCTGTTGGAAGCCAGCCGGTATGACCCGCTGGTTTAACTTCCAACCTCCAGCATTGTAATGCGGCGGTCGGAAATTAAACCATGATGCGGCCCGGAAAGGTTCCTACCGATAGTCGGAGCTTTTCCAGGCCGCATCGTTATCACCCTCATAGTGTCTGTCGCCAGTCAGTTTAGGCATGTTAAATTAACCATTCTCTATTCTTAAGGCAATACATCATACACCCATATTCCAGCAAACCTGACTGGTGGACCATGCGCCTTAACACGATTAGGACTTATGATGTTTCCTTTGCATTCAGCTTTACGCTCCCACTATGCTAGAGACACATTTCAACTGTATAACGACAGTGATTTAGCTACATCCATAGTAGGTGTTCCTGGGCTACCAGTGTAAAATACTAGGATAATAAACAAGCTTACATGTTTAATGGAGAAAAATTAAAATGAAACTTCTACTGCTTTAGCTGAATTGCTAATAGATGTTCAGGGAACAAGAAAAGCTACTTTAGATAACAGAGCTGCTATTAACTATTTGCTTTTAAAACAGAACCTTGGCTGGGGGTGTGGCCAAGAGTGTCAAGATGGAGGTCGTACTCTAAGAGTGCTCTAGAACTCTCCGTCATCCACTTGCATCCACGCTAGAGATGGGGCTCAAAAACTTACAAGCAGCATCCCCACTGAACCCGACCATGGGGAATTGAAAGAGGAGTCTCTGAGTATACACTGAGTGGCAGAGAGACACAATGCTCTGCTGGAGGTGAGATGGTTGCGCCCTGACCGAGCCTCACTTCTACCTGATGGTCTGAGTGGCGAGATGAAGCGAGGGGGCGGGAGAACCTGACAGGTGGGGACCATGAACAGCCTGCTGCCGGATCTCCCTCTGCATCCCCCTGACACAGAGAAGGCTCCAGTGGTAGCCCCTGAAGTGCAGGGGCTTGGTAATGGCCTGGGGTGGCTCAGCAGTGAGAGGAGACCTGCTGGTGGCTGTCCGTGCCTCCCCTGGACAGAAGAGTGTCTGCCTGCACTCGGGGCGGAGCAACCTACGGCGGCTGAGCTGCAGGCCAGAGCAAGTTGAGTTTGGCTCCATGCCCCCCATCCTGAACTGCAGTGTGGCAATGCTGTACAGCCACTGAGACTTCGCTGCAGGCACCACGTCTGTGGTGAAGCACCCCGCCACCGCTTTGTGGCTAAAAACCCGTACCTGCCTGCATCTTTGCCTGCCTGGGCTGCCCGGTGGTGGCCCCCACCCCCTTGCTGCCCATGCTGGTGTGGCCTACTGCGAATCGGTGAGGCGGGCCCTGGCTGACTCCTATGCGTTTGCAGTGAAAGTCCTGCCAAGTACCACTAATCAGGCGTTAGACTAACGCATTTGAGTGCAGTCATCCGCATCACCGCATTGAAATGCAAAGTCACGCATTATGCATAGTGCCTCCGCTGTCAAGACAGTTTATAGCACTGCCTAAATAAAACTTCTTAGCAGCAGCTGGCAGCACGCACTTAGCTTGTGTGTGCTGCTGCACAGGCCTCCCTCTGCTGAGAGACTTCAGAGCTTAATGCTACAATGTAGCATGAGGCGCACGGGGAACGACATAACGTCATGTCCTGCAGACCGAATACATTTGTGGGAGGCAGTAGATCAAGCAAATCATCAGGGCGGGGGCTGATAGCGCTGCCTGCTCACACTGCTGGTCGCCGCCTCCTTCGTCATCGAGTGACTTACCTGGTCTTAGTGTGAGGAGCTGAGCAGCTGCTGTAAATTTGACCCCCGGCCACTGCGACAAATTAAATTATCGAGAGAGGAATTCACAGGCTCGGAAACATGGTACTCTGTTCTTCAGGACCCACTGCATACTCTTTGCAATGACCTGATCACCATGAAGGCCCACAGGTAACACATCGGTCTCATGCCCCTTAAGACCACTGGGACAGAGTCAGCTGCCGGCAAGTGGATTGGAATGTGCTTGCTGGTGCGTCACCTCTTTGCATTTATGCAAATGGGGAAAAAATCATGGGCACATTAAAGCTGGGGTGAAGCATGTGTCTTGCCTTGGAGTACTTTAGGGGTCATGTTTGAGACAAGCATCATCTGGCATTGAAATGCGGGCCGGGGTGACATTGCCACTGGGATGCACTGGACTCGCAGGTTTGTGTCAGCTGAAGTTATAATTCTGCTACATAAGTTGCAGAGAGATGGAGGAATACTGGGATAGTAAAAATAGTGTAGGAAAAGAAAGGTATGGACAGAGGAGAAAAAGGCAAGAGGAAGGAGGAGGAAGAGAAGAGGGATGAAGAAAGGGAAGAGAAGGTGGTTAAAGGGAACAGGCTGAGGCAAGAAAAAGAAAAAGAAAGGAGAGAGGAAGCAGACATGTAACCCTAAAAGAGCAGATGTAAAAATGATTAACGAGAAGAGGGGAAGAAGATGAAAAAGATAAAAGTGAGCGAGAGAAAGGAGAGAGGCTTGATGGAAGCCAGTGTTTCATTCCAGTTTTCAATCTATGATGCCAGCTCTTCCCTAACAACCAGTGATAAATTAGCTGAGGATTGAATCACCTTCCTTCCACTGTGAAATTATCTTTGATTAATTTTATCACAGTGAAATTATCTTTTATTTTATCATATCATAAATCGCTTTTGTAGAGCTGCTGCTTAGCTGAGATTATTCTCTCTTAAAGGGGTAAAGGGGCACCCTTGAAGAGAAACCAACAGGCCTCCCCTGTCTTTCTTTGAGGACGTCTGTTTGGATGCTGATGCCTATTATGACATCATTCATTAGATGGCCCTTTTAAAGAATGGTCTTGTGTAGCACACACAGTATGATTCAGACAATCTTATTGCGCAAATAGATTTAATGTCAGACATTTATATGTTTCCCTCAGCTTAGTTCCTTGATTTTGCTCGCCAGAAAGTGTCACTCATAGTCATTGAAATATCACTCTTAATAACACTGAAATTATGAAAAAGTCACTCATAGGAATCTAAAACCTTGGCAGCTATGCAGTGATCAGGGAGAACCTGCCACATCTGGCCCTAGGTGAGCCATGTCCAGAGAGCAACTCCCTAAAGATGATCCTGTTGGGCCAGGCGGGCCCCTTTCAGGACTGGTATGGGATCGATGGGGAGGTGGCGGGCCCCCTTATTGCTGTGACCAGAGGACATTGTACTGTGCATGATGGCTATACCTGATCAGGTCCTAGACAGGATGTAGCGCAGATAGGAACGTGCAACCTGTGCACAGTGGGCCATAGCCACCCTGTTGGGCTATAGACTGCTGATCCCACCCAGCCCTCATGCAGACAGAAGTGGCACCACGTCGAAGCGCCTCCCTCTCAAGGGACTTACAACGCAGTGGCGGACCTTCATTGCACCTTCAGTCACTTGCCATACCTCTGGTCCCCTGGTTCTTGGGATCTTGAAGAGTCCCTTAAGAGGGAATCAGAGGACAATCCTATACATTTGTTCTGCCTTTTGGAACTGCCAGTTCCTCGGAGGCTGTTGCTTGCGCACCATTTGAACTGAGACCTGAGCAGGGACCCAGGGTTGTGTGAGTAGTGCTTCTGGGGACCTCCTTTCACGGACTGTAAACTGCGCATCACATTGCGACAGAACTGTTGAACTACCGGACTGCCTGGAGCTATGGCCTCATCTCCTATAAGTGAATAGATCCTAGCCCCTGGACCGACTAAACGTGTTAGGTGCACTGTTCGAAAGCTTGCGCCAAGCATCCACCTCTACACTCAGGCAGTTGCCCTCTCCAATCGAGGGCACCATGGGCAAGGACTAGCTGACACGCCCAGCAGAATCTCAAACACGCATAGAGCAGTATGCAGATAACCAGGGTAATACCATTAGCGCCTCATCGAGCAAGACTTCACCATCCGAGGGCGCCCTCACCACCAGCCAGGGAAATCACTGTCGCCTTCTCCGACAATGGATAATAGAGCTGCGTCCTGTGTGTTACTAATACTGCGCCGCTCCTTCCCACTGACAGTTACGAAGACAACAGGGGTGATTCCTAGCCCTGACCGGGACTACGGGAGGATGAATATTTAATCTTGTTTCAGCCTACGCACCCCCAGCAGCCAGAGATACATTCCTCCACAGCCTTTCTGATATCATCTCCAAGTTCCCAGAGGGCTTGACTGTTATTGTGGGTGGCTTCAATGCAGTAGAGGCTTCTCACCAGGAAGACACTGGAACACATTTTTTCGGGACGGCGTTTGGGTGCTCGACGACTTTTGAACTGGATCCCCACACTTGGCGTGTGTGATGTCTGGAGAGTATAGCACCCTCTGCAGCACCAGTACATCCACACATTGGCAACCCATCATAGTCAATCCCGCATAGATTACATATTTATGTCGGCCCCAGACTGTGGCGCAGTCACCCATATTAAAATCCTTTCTCGAGGCATTTCGGACCACGCCCCTCTACTTCTTCATCTGGGTACTCCTGCAGGAGAACTACGACCCATGTGGCAATTAAACACATCGTTTCTCCAGGACGAGAATTATAAACAGGTGCTGGGGCGGAGACTCAGACATATTTTTAACTTAATGATGGTACGGTTCAGTCACTGGTCATGCTTTGGGCGGCAGGGAAAGCCACCATTATGGGGCAAGCCAAAGGATGAGCCTCTGAAATCAAATGTATTGTGGTGCACTTAGTGCCCAACCAACCAAGGACAAAAGTAGTCCTTTAAGAAGACCCCTCACTCACCAACCTGGTTGGTGACATGCTTCATCATCGGGGTCCCACCCCGAAGGCTGAGTGCCAACAGGATGTGCTTCGACACCTGACTACAGTGGAGCGGGTATTTTTCTTTTTATATGTGCAGTGAGCTATTTAAAAGTGAGTGATTTAAAAAGTGTCCAATGCTACTCGCTCCTGGACTTCATTCCAGAGTGATTGGACACCGAGTATAACATTTGTAACACCTTTGTCTAGTTAGGTAGGCTTTGGTGTTTGAGACGTGTGGTGTATTGAAAAAGCCACATGTGTTATGTGATTAAAATAAAGGTCTAATGTTTCAACCATGTTAGTATTATCGGTTTTCGTCAGGACCAAAGTGAATGATCTGGGTGGTGCACACACGCTAAGGTGTGCCCTGCCCTCGATCAATGTGTAAACAGGAACCACAAAATTGTAGTAGTTCACACAAAAAGATGTAATGCGGTCTTCTTCCCGAGTCTGGAAAAAAACTTGCAAAATAAAGGTTGTAGGAAAGTGGGTTGGGACCACAATAACAGAAGACAAACAACTTGTCACACAAATAACAAACACAAACATGCAAGAACGTGCTCTCAAAGGTGACAAACAGACTGGGGTGTCAAAGTCATGGAAGTCCCTGTTGCAATATGCACAACGGGCCGTGCATGATCAAGTGACCTGAACTAGTTGCGCATTTCCCATAGTGTGCAAAGGTGTCTGTTAAAACAATTGTGTCAGCGTAGCGTGGGGGTGGGAATGTGCTCGATATTGTCAGTGGGTTGCTCAAGAACAGGCTGGACACTAGTTCTGCGTAGAGAGGGCTTTATTCTGATAAAGGTTTTTCTGGTGCGCAATGTTAAACGTTCACGGCAAACTCTGCTCCGTCCGTATTGGCGTCCGTTGTGAGTAGGGATGGTACAGCTTTTCCTCTGTTGGTGGCGACGTCGTGGGACGCTTCGGTCTGGTCAGCTCCGGAAAAGAAAAAAAACAACAGAGAGGAAAACCGGTCAGGAAATCGCTCTGACACGCGTTGCACCGGGGACCAAGTGGTTGTGAGGGTTCACCTGTGCGTTATACTACAATACAGTGCTCAGTGGTTCTAGGGGTGAGTGAGGGTTTGAGGGTAGGGGAGGACGGGAAAGCAGGAACGAAAAACGAGAGGGTGCTACACACTTTTACACACTGTCCCCTTTACTCCCGACCCAAGCCGCCCAACGCCGCCATACCTTGGAAAGCCACACTCCTCCCTCGGGAGTGTGGCACGGCGGTTCACCGTGTCGTTGGCCTCCTGGCACTCCGCTACCGTCTTCTTCAGGTTTTCTTCCATCTCCTTGCACGCCGTCAGCCTCGCGTTCCACCTCCTCGTCCTCGCTTCCTTCTTCCTGGGTGTCGACACACCCCCAGTACAGGGCTTCCGCTCCTTTGTCCAGACGGGAACCTCCTACGTCATGCGGGGGCGTGGCCTTGTCCGTGTGTAGACTCCAGTTAAAGGCACCTTCCCTTTCTTTTTCCTCGTCGTTCGAAAGCAGGGGACGGGTGTCCCAGTTAGACTGAAGGGAAGGAGGGGAAGCAGAGTCAGGTTTCCACCAGTCCATATGGGCTTCCGCTCCCACCCCGTTACACCCCTCCCCCCTTGGATTCTCCCGATCGGGGAGAATAGGAGTTCTGGACAAGTAGTCCGCATTGCTGTTCTCAGACCCTTTCCGATGCACCACTGTAAAAGCGTACGGTTGTAGAGAAAGGAACCAGCGTAATACTCTTGCATTCTGGGATTTGTTCCTTTGCATCCATTGGAGGGGAGCATGGTCTGTATATAATACAAAGGGCTTTCCCTCCAAGTAATACCTCAGTTTATCTATAGACCAGCGAATAGCAAGGCACTCCATTTCTACTGTAGGATACTTGTGTTCTCTAGGATGTAACTTCCTACTGATGAATAGTATGGGGTGTTCTAGCCCGTCCACCCCCTCTTGTGACATCACTGCCCCTATCCCCGTGTCCGAGGCGTCAGTGGCTAGGGAGAAGGGTTTCGTAAAGTCAGGGGGAATCAATACTGGACTAGAAGTGATGGCTTTCTTTAGGGTCTCAAACGATTTCATTGCTTCTTCTGATGGTGCTTTGCTAAGGGAGTTTTTGACACTTTTTTTTAGAAGATCTGTCAAAGGAGTTGCTATGACCGCAAAGTTTTTGATGAATCTCCTATAGTAGCCAATGAGGCCCAGAAACGCTCTTAGATCTCTTTTTGTGGAGGGGAAGGATGTATTGGTTATTGCTCTAATCTTCTCCTCTTGAGGTGCTATTACCCCCTCGCCTAACATAAAGCCCAGGTATTTGACTTTGGGAAAGGCGGCTCTTGATTTTTTTGCATTAACATGCAGTCCTGCCTGTTGTAGGGCACTAAGGACCTTGGTTATGTGGTCCAAATGTTCTGTCCATGTTGTACTAAAGATGACAACGTCATCTAAGTAGACCGAACTATATTGAGTATGAGGGGCTAACACTCCTGTGATTAACCTTTGGAATGTTGCAGGGGCACCATGAAGGCCGAAAGGTAGGACATTAAATTCAAACAGGCCATCATCAGTGGCAAAAGCGGTCTTATGTTTGTCTTTCTCCCTTAATGGCACCTGCCAATATCCTTTGGTCAGGTCCAATGTTGTGATGTATCTGGCCCCCCCTATCCTCTCTATAAGCTCATCTACTCTTGGGATGGGAAAAGCGTCAAAAGTGGATATAGCATTGAGGGCTCTGAAGTCCATACAGAGCCTGGTGGACCCATCTGGTTTAGGAACCATCACGATAGGGGAGGACCAGTTGCTCCGTGAAGGCCTTATGACACCGAGATCGAGCATATCCCTTACTTCCTTTTTTACATCTGCTCTTCTAGCTGCGGGTATTCTGTAAGCCCTCTGTTTTACAAACTTTCCCTCTTCAGTCTCAATGCAATGTTCTGCCATATGTGTGTGACCTGGTTTGTCGGAAAACAGACCAGAAAACGGTTGTATCGCCTGTAGCAGTTCTCTGTTTTCGGCCTCTGTCAACTCAGGGTTGATGGGGAGTTTCTCTAGAGTGGACTGCTCTCCCTGTGTTGGTAATACCAAGTGAGTTGATCGGGGTAGGGGACCTATCCACTTCTTTAACATATTTATGTGGAATGTTTGCTGTCGTGAGGGCGATATCTGCAGTCTATAGGTTGTTCTGCCTATTGTTTCTATAATTTTGTATGGCCCCATCCATTCACACCTGAATTTCTGGGTGGACGACGGCAGGAGTACTAAGGCCCAATCACCCTTCTCCAACATCCTCCATTTTTTTCCTTTGTCATAGTACAACTTCTGTTTTTGTTGGGCTTTCTCTAGATTGGAATAAGCTAGATCTCTGAGTTTACCCAATCTGGATTGTAATTGTTGGGTATATTCAAGTAGAGATCTCTGATCATTGGCTTCTTCCTGCTCCCAAGCTTCCTTCGTGATTTCGAGGAGGGTTCTTGGTTGTCGACCATAGAGCAACTCAAAAGGGGAGTACCCTAGACTGCTTTGTACTTGTGAGCGGAGGACATATAGGGCCAGAGGCAACAGTTTGTCCCAATCCTTGTTTTCGGCTGATAGCATTTTTTTCAACGTGGTTTTTAAAGTCCTGTTATATCGCTCCACCAGGCCATCTGTTTGTGGATGGTAGGCAGAGGTTCGAATGTGTTTAAGGTCCAAGGTCTTACACACCTCCTTCATTAATTTGGAGACGAAGGGAGTCCCCTGATCCGTTAAGATCTCTCTGGGGAAACCAACCCTTGAGAAGACCTCTACCAGCTTATCTGCTACATTCTTTGTAGTAGGGGAGCTAAGGGCAAAGGCCTCAGGAAACCTGGTGTTGTAATCTACTATCACGAGAGCATAAGTATGACCTCTCGTGGTATGTGGAAGGGGTCCAATTAGGTCCATGCCTACCCTTTCAAAAGGGTTCCCAATTACAGGCAAGGGCTGAAGAGGAACGGCTGTGGGTCTATTCATATTTCTCTTTTGACATATTTCACACTGCTTACAATAGTTCTCTGCTTCTTTGTACATACCAGGCCAAAAGAATAGTTTACCTATAGACTGGGTCGTCTTTTCTGGTCCTGAATGTCCTGCAGTTAAATCGGTGTGGGCATAAAACAGGATTTGTTCCCTGAAGTCCTTGGGCACCACCAACTGGGGGGGATCCCCCAACTTCCCTTCCCTATACAGCAAGTCATTCTTTATCCTGAATTGTGGATAGGGCGCGTCTGGTTTGTCCTGCGACATGTGAGCTGTCTCCCACGCGTTCAAGAGGGTAGGATCATTGGCCTGGGCAAACTTAAAGCTTCTGTCTAACACCCAGGGCTCTGTGGTTAGATAGCTATCTCGGGGTCGCTTTTCCAGTCCTTCGTTTATCTCCCTCCTAAATAGCGATAGAAAATCTGGGTTATCGACGCCTAAGATAAGGTCCTCTGGGAGCGAATCCACCACCCCTACTCTTACTGTGCATGGGGGTTGGTTTTCTGGGTATAATGTGACTTGGGCCACTGGATAGGGTTTCACATCCCCATGGACACAGCTGATATGAACCAAGGCATTTGGCCCTATCTGAGATTCATGCACGTGCTTTTTCTGGAACACAGACTGCCTACAATAGTGCTTTTACCCTGTTTTTATTGACTACTACTCTTACGTAAAACGATGGTCCCATCTCGGCGGTGTACAACACAGCTTTGGGGAGGTATCCGACCTCCATGGGTTCTTCGTTATTCCTTTTCCGTGGGCAGTGCCTTGCGATATGTCCCCAGTCCCCGCACTCAAAACACTGGGGTCCTTTCATAGGTGGCATCACATCCATTTTCACGGGTCGTTGCTTCAGGGGTTCTGCCACTGGTTTGTTTTTTTTTTCTTGTCTAACCCCGGGCCCGTTTTAAGTCCTTTGTCCATTTCCCATGGTAGGTTCCGGGGTTGGGCTCTCGCAAAATTGGACGCTATGAGCTGGGGTGAGGCCGGAGTGTTGCCTCAACCAGCGTTGGGTGCCATAATGCAAGGCTTCCATGAATTGTTCTAGGTAAATACTAGACATTATCTCTTCCTTACTGCGGCTCTCTGGTCTTAACCACTTATCAGTAGCCATTTTTAGACGCAAGAACAACGTCTTCGGGTTTTCTCCAGTTATTCCTCTCTCTTTCCTGAATCGTAGCCAGTATGCTTCAGCATCCAATCCCAAGTGATCCAATATTACTGCTTTATGTCTGAATACGAGGTAGTACCTGCATGGTTTGCGACCTGATACGCCGCTTGGGCTTCTCCTGATAACAGTGGGGCCAAGAAGAAAGGCCACTTCTCCTCCGGCCACCCACAAGCACGAGCTGCCCTTTCGAAATTGGTGAGGAAAGCATCAGGGTCTTCTCCCGACACATATTTTTGCAGAGAGACCCCGGCGGGATGGTGTTAGTAAGCCTTCCTTTCCAGGGGTACAGGTGTGCTGGGATTCTGTACGACTTTTTGGAGTCCTTCTATTTGAGCCGATATAGTGTTTCTGAACATTGTCCTGTCAGCATCGGCGGTCGAAATTTGTTGACTGACAGCCCACTCTAGCTTCTGTTGCCCCTCTATCAGGTGTTTGATTACCTGATTCATCTCGGAGTCCTGGATGGAAGGGGCGGATCCCACTTCTGACACCAGTTGTAGCGTGGGGGTGGGAATGTGCTCGATATTGTCAGTGGGTTGCTCAAGAACAGGCTGGACACTAGTTCTGCGTAGAGAGGGCTTTATTCTGATAAAGGTTTTTTCTGGTGCGCAATGTTAAACGTTCACGGGCAAACTCTGCTCGGTCCGTATTGGCGTCCGTTGTGAGTAGGGATGGTACAGCTTTTCCTCTGTTGGTGGCGACGTCGTGGGACGCTTCGGTCTGGTCAGCTCCGGAAAAGAAAAAAACCAACAGAGAAGAAAACCGGTCAGGAAATCGCTCTGACACGCGTTGCACCGGGGACCAAGTGGTTGTGAGGGTTCACCTGTGCGTTATACTACAATACAGTGCTCAGTGGTTCTAGGGGTGAGTGAGGGTTTGAGGGTCGGAGAGGAGGGTAGGGGAGGACGGGAAAGCAGGAACGGAAAACGAGAGGGTGCTACACACTTTTACACACTGTGCCCTTTACTCCCGACCCAAGCCGCCCAACGCCGCCGTACCTTGGAAAGCCACACTCCTCCCTTGGGAGTGTGGCACGGCAGTTCACCGGGTCGTTGGCCTCCTGGCACTCCGCTACCGTCTTCTGCAGGTTTTCTTCCGTCTCCTTGCACGCCGTCAGCCTCGCGTTCCACCTCCTCGTCCTCGCTTCCTTCTTCCTGGGTGTCGACACACCCCCAGTACCGGGCTTCCGCTCCTTTGTCCAGACGGGAACCTCCTACGTCATGCGGGGGCCTGGCCTTGTCCGTGTGTAGACTCCAGTTAAAGGCGCCTTCCCTTTCTTTTTCCTCGTCGTTCGAAAGCAGGGGACGGGTGTCCCAGTTAGACTGAAGGGAAGGAGGGGAAGCAGAGTCAAGTTTTCACCAGTCCATAGGGGCTTCCGCTCCCACCCCGTTACAGGGAAAATGGGTGGCCCACACAACTGTAAATAGACACCTTAAAACCACCTCAATCAATCTAGCGATAAACAAAAACTACGTGCTGGTCAGATCTTGCCAACGTGTAGTAAGTAGACCTCACACAATCACACGTATTATCATACCACTTGAAGCAGGCTTACTCAGAGTAAAGAAACTATTTGCTTCATGGGCGTCCTGGTTCCAATGGCAGATCGCTCACGTAATCTGCTTTGTCAGAAAACAAAGGGTAGAATCAGAACCGGAGCGCTGTAGCCGCTTGGAGGTGATCGCTAAACTAACTAAGCGAACTTACTTGTGGCAGGATCCTGGAGGTCTATTAACCTACTTAGTAACCTTCATGGAGCCCCGTTGGTAGTGACCAGCGCTCAGTGTGTGCACTGTTAAAAACGCGATCACTCAACTTCCGGGATTCGGCCACAGTTGGAACACGTGGGACCCGACAGCCAATGGGGGTTAGTGTCAGCTGACACGAGACGGAGGCCGTGGGTAGCCATGGTAACGTTGCTCATACTGCTGTCAGTCTTAAATAAAGTTGTGACAGCGAGTTGTGAGTGTGGATTTACAATATGAGCCGGACAGTGCATGTACCACTTACTATCGTGGTTGTAGATTGAATCCACAAACGCTATTTAATATTCGGGAGGGGAACCAAAACGGAGTGTTTTGAACAGGAAAAAAGGGGGGTTACGAGTAAAACTCAGTATCTTCCGGCACTGAAGGTGCCAGGAGTACATAGGGCAGCTATGGTCATAAATGCTGCCAATCTACTATGGCTCACCTGAAAACCCAGTATTAGGGATCTAGGTAATGATACAGAGAATTAGTCAGACCAGACATGTTAGAAGGCCTATTGGGTAGAGTTTATATGCAGATGGACACCTATCCCATGATGGAGTTCCAGTGTATATTGTCGCTAAGACCAGTCTTGTGCGTGGAAAGCCTGTAGATCCATCTTTGTTCCTTTTCGAATAAGCGCTGGTTCTAATTGTTGCCGGGGGTGATTTGCTCTATAACGGTCCATTTCGGGTCGTCAGGAGTATGACCAGATATGAGAAAGTGCTCAGTTAATTTGGTCATGGATTTCTTGCACCTGATGCAGCTCCAGTGCTCGCAGATTCTTAGTTTTATTTTCCTACTGGTCATCCCTATGTACTGGAGGTTACACGGGCAAGTTAATCTGTATATGACGTTGTCACTGTTACAGTTCGTATGGCATCGAATGGTCCAAACCTTCCCGGGTTCCAATGCTAGTGTTTTGGTATTCGTAGTTAGTGGACAAATGCTGCAGTTCCCACATTTGTAATGTCCAGTGACCTTAGGGAGGCCCCAGGTGTTGACTACTGTTAGACTGTCCATTGGACTTTTAAATGGTCTAGTATTGACCACACTATCCTTGATACTCCTAGCCTTTCTAAATGAGAATAATGGTTTTTCCCACTTCATTTTGCCTGTATTTAGAATAGACCAGTGTTTATTTATGGCCAGGTCACCTGATTGGACACAGTGCTATATGTGGTAACGCACGTTAGAGGTGCCTCACCGGTAGTTTTCTCCACGTTTTCCAGTAGTGCGTCCCGTGGTTGGTTGCGGGCACACTTCTGGCATTTGTTGAGAATCTTGTCAGGATACCCTTGTCTTTCAATTTGCAGGTTAAATCCTTGGCCTGTTCTTTGTAGTCACTGATCTTGCTAAAGTTTCTACAGATTCTGAAAAACTGGCCGTAAGGGAGATTTTCTCGTAGGTGTCTCGGTGGAAACTCTCAAACCGCAGGAGGTTGTTCTTGGCGGTTGGTTTGTAGTGTGTTAGGGTTTCCAGATGGTCATTCTCCTTGCTGATTTCAAGGTCAAGGAACACCATGGTGTGCGGTCCTTCACATATGTGAACTTAAGGTTCTTATCGCGGGAGTTGATCCATTAGTAGAATGCGAGCAGAGTGTCTTCAGGTCCTTGCCAAATGGCCAGGACGTTGTCAATATAACGTTTCCAAAATAGGATATGAGTACTGTAGGGATTCTGATCACTGAGTATGTATTTTTCTTCAAAGTCGAAGACGTAGAGGCCTGCCACACTAGGGGCGAAGGTACTACCCATAGAAGTACTTCCTGTTTGAAGGTACAGGGTCCCCTCAAACTCAAAAAAGTTTATTTTGAGAGTCAATCTAGCGCATTTCAGAATGAAACATCTGGGTGTCCTATACGTCCATTACTCTTTCTCCAGTGCTTTCTCTAGGACTTTAAGGGTGTCATCCTGGGGAATGCTGGTGTAAAGGCTCTCGATGTCGAAGCTTACCAAAATTGTCTCATTGTTGACTGTAAGACCATTCAGGAGTTGTAGCAAGCTTTTAGTATCCTACAAGTAGGTACTGGTTTTCTGGACCAGAGTCTTGGGAAAAACATCACAAAAGCGTGACAGGGGTTCTAGGAGAGACCCCAAACCCGAGACTATGGGTCTTCCAGGAGGGGGGAGTTTGTTTTTGTGCATCTCTGGGAGGGTGTAAAAGTAAGGTATTCTCCCCTCACTTTTGCACAGAAAGTCAGCCTCTTGTTTAGAGATGTATCCCATTGCCTCCCCATGTTCCACCAAAGATTGTATCTCACTACGTAGATCCTCAGTTGGATCACAAGGTAATTTCCAGTAGTTTGTCTCATCAGCCAGGAGTCTTAGGCATTCAGCTTGGTAGGCAAATGTGTCCTGCACCACCACTCCTCCTCCTTTATCAGCAGGCTTTATTACGATGGTATCACACATTTTTAGTCTTTCCAAAGCGGTTTTCCCTTGACCGTTCAGATTCATGAATGTTTTTTTAGGTTGTAGTCTCTCGATATCAGAGACTTTTTTAATACACCACACGTCTCAAACACCGAAGCCTACCTAACTAGACAAAGGTGTCACACATTTTATACTCGGTGTCCAATCACTCCGGAATAAAGTCCAGGAGTGAGTAGCATTAGACACTTTTTAAATCACTCACTTTTAAATATCTCACTGCACATATAAAAAGAAAAATACCCGCTCCACTGTAGTCAGGTGTAGAAGCACACCCTGTTGGCGCTCGGCCTTCGGGATGGGACCCCGATGATGAAGCATGTCACCAACCAGGTTGGTGAGTGAGGGGTCTTCTTAAAGGACTACTTTTGTCCTTGGTTGGTTGGGCACTACATGCACCACAAGACATTTGATTTCAGAGGCTCATTCTACTATAGCCTCACAGAGGTACTCCTCCATTTGTTTTTGAAAGTATCTAACAGGGGACCAGGAGTTTCCTCCCTACACATACTAAAACACCCTCTCTCTCTTTTTGTTTACAAGCAAGCCAAAGGATACCTTTGGATGAAGCAGCAGGCCCAGGAGCACCATCTTTCCCAATTAGAGGCTCAGGCCTTCCACTTGTAGGGAGAGTTGGCCACTCAAAACACCGATGGACAAGTTTACCGCCAGCTTGACCTTATACGGGAAGAATTTGATGCTTCTCCCTGGAGACAGAGAAGCAAATGTTGAGGGCCTCCACAGCCAAGGTCTATGGGTGAGGGGACAAGAATGGTAAGCTTCTCTATTGGCTTGCACCTCGCCCCTCGCCACCCGGATCATATAAGAGATCACTAACAATCATGGGAGTTCCCAGCGGACCCTTCTCGGTATTACACAGACTTTTGCAGAGTACTATTGCACCCTTTATACAGCAGTTCTACCGGCCATTCCTGAGCTACAGTCCCACCTCCTGCAGGAGATACCTCTCCATTGACTTTCTTCCATCAAAACTCAGCTGCCGGATTAGTCGATTTTCGTGGAGGAGTTGGGTTCAACCACCTCAGTGGTGACATCTGAGAAGAACTCTGGCACTGACTGGTTTTCTATGGAGTAAAACTCCACATTCTAGGAGGACTTGTTGTCTCGTCTCCATGTCTTATACGAGGAGGCAGCGCAGAGGGGATACTTCTCCACATTAATACCCAAGATGCAATCGCACTCGTTCTGTCTGAACTTTCGGCCCATTCCCCTTATCAATACAGACGTGAAAATCTACGCAACCATACTGGCCACCTGACTTAGACCAATGTTTAATACCCTCATTCCCCCTGACTAGTGTGGCTTTATGCCTCATAGAAGAACAAGACATTGCCCCCGACGCCTCTACTTTGCCCTGGCTCATCTGCACCTCCTCTCATCGAACTTAGCCCTTCTCCTTATTGTCTTTGAAAAGGCTTTTGATACTTGGGGATACTTGTAAGAGGTGCTGCTTAGAGGGGTATGGGGCAGCGAATCTCTGGACTTGTCTGTGTGCATTCAAACCTCACGGTCTGAGTTCAGGTGAATGGAGTCCTCTCAGACCCCTTCCTCATTCATAGGGATCTTGCCAGGGCTGCCCCCGTCCCTCTTGGTCCTGGCAATTTATCCCTTGGCCAGTATGATAAGGTGCAACGCCCAAATTAGAGGCTGGCGATTGGGGTGGCCCGAGAGGATATTATGACTTTGTATGCAGACAATGTTCTTCTGTATATAGAGGATACTGAAAGAACAGGCCCACGCTGTCTTTGCATACTCCATTATTTTGGTGAGGCATCTGGACTGTGGGTCAACCAGGTTAATCCACCCTGGTGCTCCTGACCAACTCTTGTGACTGTGTAGCATGGCAATCCACTTTCTCAATTCAGTGCTTAAGCTTCCAATACCTGGGGATTCGGGTGGCGCTGCTCCTCACTTAAGCACTGACCCTTACACCAGTGACTAAGAGGGTGCGAGAGTATCTGCCACAATGGAAGACGCTGAAGTTAAATCCAATAACAAAAATACCCCTATATAAATGATGATCCTTCCCTGCTTCCTAGATGTCTTGTCTTGCAGAATCTCCCGCTTTGCCTACTTCATCATTGGTTTCTAACTCTAGACAAACTAACAACCTTGTTCCTGTGGGGTGGTCTAGACACCGACTGGCTCTTTCCCATTGTCAGCGAGGCCCCTGTGATGGTGGCCTGGGGATGTCTAAACCTTTATTTCTATTACAGAGCTACCCAAATAGTAGTGATTAATGATTGGTTTTCCGGAGGGTGGTCCAACCCTGCGAATCAGATGGAGCTCACCCGCTTGGGGTTTTCCAAGCTCCAGGCAATGCTGTATGGGTCCCCCATGCCTAACTCCATCCCAGTGGTGACTCAAGCATTTTTTCTTGCGTGGAGAAATGCGCTTCAACTGACACATTGGGAAGGAAAACTGATGCTACAGCCCCCTTTCAGGCATGGTACCTGTTTAAGGGAAGAGGCCACATTGGATGGTTTCGGAAAATGGGAACTATAGGTATTTCGCAATTGGGTTGTATTTGGTCATGAGCCCATATACATACCTTCCAGGAGTTGCAGAATACTTATGGAATCAACCCAACACAATTTTACAAATACTTGCAACTCAGTAATGCTCTTAATACCCATCTTCCCATTAATACTCCTCTCCAGGAACTTAGCCCACTGGAGGCCAAGATTCAGATGGGGCCCCCAAAAAGTGGGAGAAAATATGGGATCTTTGGTGGAACTAGTGGGGAACGTCTCTGAAGACGTGATTTAGCTAGGTGCCTGTAATTTTTTAACGTGAGAAGGTGGGGTGGTATATAAACTGTTACTGGAATAGAAGCTAACTTGTTGACCCACATGTATTTAAGGGATGTGGGGGACCTATTTCATAGAGTGCCACTCAAGCTGTCCTGTATCTGTATACCCGCAATGTACTTTCAGACGTTGTACTGTTTAATGAGCTGGTTTAATAATTTAATAATAAAAAAGATTATTTAAAAAAAATGTTAAAAATATTCTGATGGGGCACTAGAGAAAAGGGGCTGTTTCCAATTTTACCCTACACTCGTTATTAATGCCTCCCCTCGACTACCTCAGGGCACGCTGGGAAAATTGGCTGGACCCCCTAGAGGATGACATCTGGTGGGACACCCTCATGGCACACCGGGTCACTACCATTTCTTCCTGACTGAGACTAGTCTAAATACATTACCTATACTGCGCATATCTCACCCCAGTCAGGCTATATCGGGGGCAGCCCAGACTGCCACGCTGTGAAAAACCCCTGCAAACTTTTACCACAGGGTGTGGATATGCCCGGCGATAGACAGGTACTGGACTACCATAGCTGCAGAACTTACTTGGAGGTTGGGCTGGGAGGTTCCCCGAATGCCTGTGGCCTTTCTCCTTGAAGTTCTGCAGGGCGTTGGAGGGTTGCGAGCACATTTCTGGGCATAGCCTTCTTAGTAGCGAAGAGAGACTTAGCCAGCAAATGGAAACAGCCCACTTCCCTCAGATGTCACAGTGGCACAGAGGTTTGAAGTGGGGTGTTCTCCAAGAGAAACGGGTATTTATAGCACTGGAATGCCCGCAGAATGACAGGGTGTGTGGCAAATGGTTGGGTCGGGTGGGATGGGTGACTTTAAGCAGCTAGTATGTTCAGATGGGGATGCATATGCACTTTGTAGTGTTGTGGCTGAGATTGTACAAATAACACAAACAATACAGTGGGTTGAAAAGCACTTTATTGTGGGTGTATGTGGCTGTATTGTATTGTTTGCATTAAAATCAATAACATTGATTAGCAAAAAAAACATAATCATGGCTGTACAGTATTTGAAGGTTTGTGTTGTTTAATTTTTCTGACAATTCCACATCCATCCATTCACATCTTAATGCCTTGCATGAATTATTTAAAGGAGTAAAGCAGGATGTGGACAAGGGGTGGTGGGATTGGTTATTTGGATGGTTGCCAAATTGTGGGCAACTTTGTTATAGTTTAAGTGTCATTTTCATTATAATTAGTATTTTGATATCTATTTGTTGCTGTATGCAATGTGTGCCTAACCTTATATCCTTGTTTCATCCTAGAACTATGCCTTTTATGTCTATAGGTTATGCTAATTATTAGTCAGTGGTCACGGGGTGAAGTGTAATGCTACAGGCATTTATGTATTGTGAGATCATGTGTTGACCAATGACTCCATGTTGCTGTAATCATATTTGAGAGCACAGTTTCATCGTGCGTCTTTGTGACCCTGCCTTTCAGCAGCAAACGCAGGCAGTCCCCAGGTCACTTGCGCACACAGAATTGTTAATGTTTCTCACTTCACCGAGCGAGAGCGAGCAGCTACTAGAATAGACTGTGTGGGAGGTGTGCAATGTTCAAGGATGAGAAAGTGAAGAATCATGCCTCAGCTCTCATTGGAGCCTGGCCAGCTCTGTTCAGTCACCTCAACGCAGATGGTGTTGCCAGCACCTACAGTGCAGATCAAGGAAGGGGGAGCTTCTAGAAGTCTCTCTCTGTGTTAGCAAAGAGTATAAAGACGGAGGCCCCCTGACGCTTTGACAGAAACTCTTCTAGGAGCGGTGGACCTGTCTAGAGCCTTTTATTGGCTGAGAGCTCCTGCTGAGACTGTCAAAAGGTTCCCCAGTCGTGCTGGCAGGATGAATAGACAGCCGGTGATGTATTCCAGGTTTTAATTACACATTTTTGGGTACATGCAGTTATCTTTCTATGCATTTATTCTTTTGTATATAGGTTCACTATATGCATTTATTTTACTTGTGCATTATTGCCATGTGATATATGGGAACTTGTAGTAATAAATATTCCCCTTTTTTTGCAAATGAGTGATGGGCTTTTGTTTATGTTGTATTTTGGTACTCTAAAGTGTGTATAGTGCTATTTTGAAGGGTGTTCATGTTGTGTCCTGATATTTTGAAAACAAAAAGCAAGACAGCAGGTTGTGCCGGAACAGAGAGAAATGATTTTGAAATATTGATCAATGACTGTATTTGAATAAAAAATGTCCTTGTTGGTGGGGCGTGGCCAACCATCATGGCTGCGAGGGCGTGTTCCCTGTAGGCTCCACACCTCGCTTACCCGTGCTGGGTGAAGCCCCAAATCAGGGGGAATGTTGGCAGGAATGGCGTAACTGCTAGCGGTAACCTTGCCTTCAGCCACACTTGAAGTTTGAAGCGTAGACTCAGCGAGAATCGGCCGGCGGTGGTGATGAGGGAAGATGGTGGCGGGCTCTGCCAGCCCCTGAGAGCCCCTAGAGATGCAGTGCCGCAGAGATGCAGGGTGCTTGGACGGGGCGAGCCTCCCTGTCAGATAGCTTTCCTGGGCTCCAGTCCCCTGAGGACTGAGGTGAGCTGTGATGCGCCGGGTCCCTGGCCTTGGGGCTCGCTCCTGGTTGCACCGAGACGTTGTGGCTGGCCTCTCTGCCCGGACGCTTGTGGGGTGGGGGCCGCACCTGGATATCAAGGGAGACCCGCCTCTGGGATCTCTCCTGGCCGCAGCGGGAGTCCATGTGTCGCGAGTCAGGCAATCGGCCTGATCTTAAGATGGCGCTCGAGGAAGGAGCGTTGCCGATCAGCCAACACCAACTCTGTGGTGGAAGAGAGGACCAGCCGGGAACAGGAGCTGTCCCAGTTGAGGTGGGCATAAAGAGTTGTGTGGCCCGCCTGGTGCACTACTTGGCAGAGGTGAGAGGGTGCTCACAGGGGAACTTACATTAACGATGGAGGCATCCAGCCCAAGATGTGGCTCTACACATACTCACTGAGGGATCTCAGTGTGTTGTCCCTTACCCTCCTTTGTGACACTCATGCTACTTTGGTGGAGGTTGGGCAGGGAGTGGACGTGCAGGATCGGTGGCCAGCAACCATATGCCTACCAAAAAGATGCAGAATAATTGTGTCTCAAGTAACTTTACTCCTGCAGAAGCCCGGGTGGACAGGAGAGGGACGGCGCAAACAGAGGCTGACATAGCACTCACCTGAGAATACCTTCTGGAGACTCTACAAGAGTTCAAAAAGGAACTCAGAGAGTACATCAAAGCCAACATGAGCTCCACCTTTGAAGCATTCCGTTTGTAGGTGTACTCCAAGCTGATGGTGCGGCAGTCTGATGTGGATACCTTGTACTTGGAATCAAAATATCAGAAGCTTAAGGCACATTTGGTGCCGCTGGAAACGGGTTCCGCCAAAGCTGCTGACCAACTACAAACCACCCTCCTCAAATGTGAAGACCTCAAAAACACCTCACGCAGCGACAACATCAGAATAAGGGACCTTGAGGAGGGATGTAAAGGCCCTGATCTGGAGGCGTTCATGGTGGGCCTTTTTTCAAGTATCCTGGGAGAGGATGCCCCAGAGGTCAAGCTGGAGCGGGTGCATAGAGCTGGCCAGAGAGCAGAAAGAAGGAGTAAGCGCAGGAGGGATGTTCTTGTGAAATTCAGTTCCTTCAAAACTAAGGAACTCGTCCTATAAAAATCCAGAAACTCCGATTCAGTCTCCTTCCAGGGGTCCCGGTGTTCATTGTTTCAAGATGTAGCACAAGCCACGCTGATACGTCTGCAGGTGTTTCGACCATTAATTACGGCATTAAGAGATCATCAAATTAAATACAGATGGACTTAACCTTTTGGTATTGCCCTCTCATTCAATCGCAAGCAATGCCACTTCACTGGGCTGTCTGAGCCGGCTGCTCTGCTGGGATTGGAGAGAAATATTCAAGACCGGCTGCGGCGGAGTGGCCACTGGAGAAGCTGGGACCGGGACCCTGGCAGACTTCTAAGAAGGGTGGAAAGTCATCTCGGCAACAGAAGCTGTTTTCCTGACACTGTCCTATTTTTGCTCCTGTAGGTGTACCCCCATCTCACGGTACAGTGGGGGCGCCTATGCCGTCGGGGTGGGTGTATAGCAAGAGCCCTCCACCCTAGGGGCAAGTTCCGAGGCACAATGGCTGGTGAAGTTCTCTTTCGCATGGACTTTCCGGACTCGGGTTCCCTCCGGGGCCCGGAGGTGAACTGGCTGAGGGATACAGAGTATCCAACAATTAGCAACGCCATGTCATGGATACACCCGGGAGTCACCACCCGTGAGACTGTCTCGCCTTTCTGGAGACTCTGAATTCCTCTGTTGTATTGTGTTTAGGTTATTCCCGTGATGAATTTGATTCATTCTCTCAGGGGGGTGGGGTTGGGCAGTGAGTGGGTGGGTGTTGAACCTAGGGGCGTTCAGTCTTCTCCCCACACAATTTGATGTTCCTTAAGTGCGTGACCTGGAATCCCCTAACAAGACGCAGCGCATTTGGAAGTTCTTGGGGGACGACCAGGCGCAAATAGTCACCCTACAGGAGACTCACTTGAAGAAAGGGAATAACCTACGCCTATGAAATAGGTCTTAACCACTGATTCTGCGCTCCTCTAATGCCTCTAAACAAAATGGGTGGCACTTCTGTTTCACGCCTCGGTGCCCTTTCAGCCATCAAATACGAGAGCGGACAGGGCAGGGGGATACCTTATGGTTAGGGGTCATCTTGCATGTCACCCATGCACCATCACCACGGTCTATGTACCGAACTCAAGTCAGACTTTCTCTGCACATTCCTCACAACTCTTGAGAGTTTCGCCATGGGAGACATAGCTCTACTGGGGGATTTTAACTTTATCTGGGACCCCTCTCTAGATACACTCACCCACACAGGTCTCCTGCAGGGGTTTTCCCTCAGAGTCTTAAATCCACCCTCAGGAGGATGGGGTTATTAGATATCTAGAGAGTAATGAATCCTTCTAAGCATGACCCCTCTTTCTTCTCACATGCACACAGAGTATACTCGAGGATTGAACACATATTTATTAGCCAATCACTCTGCCTCCGCTTCCCTGACAGCTAAACTTTACTCGATATGCCTGTCTGATCACACGCCACAGAAACAGGGAACGACTGGCCTGCACCTTGCTCCAAACTAAAGAGATGGTACTTCCCTGATATTCTATGTAGAGACCGATTGCTACGAGATGAACTACGTCAGTCTATCAGGGACTTTTTTCACACAATGACCCCAAGGACACCTCTCCCCTGACTAACTGGGATGCCTTCAAGGCTTTCATTCAAGGTAAATGTATCGCTCTGGCCACCACACTTCGACAGCAACAAACCTTAGAGAGGTTGGTTTTGGAGGGGGAATTGCAAACAATGGAAAAATTGCATAAGGAGGCCCCTTATTTAGCCACTCAAAGAAAGGTCACGGTAGTCAGGGGCAAATTTCAGGCGACCTATGCTAATAGAGCGGAAAATATCCTTTTACGCCATCAGGCCAGGGGGTATGAGGGAAATGACAAAATAGGCTTGCCTCTGGCGAGGCAGCTAAGAGCCAAGCAAGAAAAGGAATGTATTAGTTCCATAATTGATGTCTTGTACACGTTGTATCATGGGAAAGAGGGGAAGGTGTGAGTTTTCCGGGAATTTTATAAAACGTTTTATAGGGCAGACCCCCATAGGGAGCGAGACCAGCTCCACAACCTGAGCCCGCTTGAGCTACCCATGTCTCGGCAGAGGCCTACAAAACACTCAGCCAACCGATAACACATGAGGAAGTACAGAAAGCAATAGATGCCTTAAAACTTCAACAGTCCCCAGGGCCTGATGGTTTTAGCGCAGTGTTCTACAGAACTTTTAGGGCAGAACTGGTACCCCACCTGACAGAACTTTTTAATGCGATTGGGACCCTTCATCAGGTATCCCCTTCAAAGGGAGTGTCATTGAACATGCTCATCCCTACAGCAGGGAAAAATCTACAACTCTGCTCCTAAATTCGGTCTAGACGACCATAAGATATCTTTATTTGCAGACGATGTCCTTTTACCCGTCATGGAACCCCTCTCCTCGCTTCTGGCAATCCATTCTGAGCTTAGTGTCTTTGAGAAAGTTGCTGGCTTTAAAATTAACCTGACGAAATCCTTCTTACTTAACTTAACGGTTCCTAAGGGTGAAATGGTGGCAATAGCTGCATCCTTGCCATTTACATGTGTACACAAAGAAATAACATACCTGGGCATCAAAATCACACCTAACCCATCAGACTTATATAAAGCCAGTTTCCCACCACCGCTGCAACAGCTTAAGGCGGATTTATAGAGGTGGGGCTCCGCATTCATCAACTGGCTAAATAGAATCAACACAATCAAGATGAATGCGCTGCCGTGGCTTCTCTATCTTTTCCAGGGCCTCCCAATCCCGGTTGGCAGGGAATTATTACGGAACCGAAGTCGATGATGATAAAATTCATTTGGCAGGGGCAGAGGGCCCGGCTGGCTCACCGACTACTAACCAAACTGCGGCTTGCGGGGGGTTGTCCCTGCCAGACATTCTTCTCTATTACAGGGTGGCTGAACTCCGAAGTCATATCAGAATGGTCCCTCAGGGCCTCCGATAGGCACTGGCTCCATATGGACCGGGTGGTAGCGGGTAGAACCATCTGGGACCGCCTGTGGCGGTCAAAGCAAGACAGTCCAAAGAACGCTTACCTGAGCACCTCTATGGCTACCACGCTCAAGCATGGGACGTGGTCACAAAGTCGTTCCCCTTAACGACATTCCTGTCCCCTTACACTCCCTCCACTTTAGCTAAGGCTTCCTGTAGCAAAAAGCCTTCCACAAAGTAATCTGGGTGCAGAAATGATGGACTCGAGAAGTTGCGATGAATGTCCGTATTTAATGAAGAAGACCATCAGGTCTGCAAGACAGGTGCAGAATAAATTTATGTTACAACGCATTCCTCATCTCCCCTCACCCAACATTCAATAAACAACATTCTTTTCCACGAGGGACAAAACACCTCTACAAAGGCCACTTATGAAATGGGCAAGAGCGTGACACAACGGTATCCCGCTCGTGTCCACCAAGCAGCACATACTGAGAGCGCCCGACCACAATGATTCCTGCCTGCACTCAACACACCTTCCCCCTTAAAAATTTTTTTTAAAAACACATAACAAATGATAACAGAAGAGATTGAAACATTTCCTTAACACATGACATAATCTTGGAATCTCAGAGGAGGGCGGCGAGACCTCACACACTTTGGAACAACAATAGCATTGCTTGCAGAACATGTGTCCTGACTGCTGGCACTATCTGCTCTTTAATGTCTAAAATACATTGCTTCCAGGAACTTCCAGATTAACTCTCCCTCCTTTGAACAAGGGAATTCTGTTTAGATTCCATACGCTTCCACCATCCACTCTAACTGCATTTTTGTAAACATCAATGACCTTCTTGGGTGATGACCAAATTGGGTACCCCTTGCCAACCTCATTTTTCCTTTTGATGCGAACTATGGCTCCAACCTCAACTGCCTGTTTGCTTATGGTTCCTTGCTTCTTTCTCATATTCTGTTTAATCTTTTCCTTATATTCCTCAAACTTGCGCCGGACCTTTTCATAATCCACATCAGTGAACTCACTCATTTTGCTTTGTTTCCTCTTCAGCCACCAGAGAACTAACCTGGTGCTGGGTTTGCGTCCCTTTAACAATTCAAAAGGACTGACTAAAGTCACTGAATTGGGTGAAAGTCTGTATAACATAGATTGTAAAGCATTTCTCCAATTTTACAGTTGAACCCTTCAACCTGACCATTCGCCTCTGGATTGAACACTGCAAATTTCTTATGCGTGATTCCACATTTCTCAAAAAAACATCTGTCTTTTTACTAATAAATTGGGGTCCATTGTTGGTAATATTCTTTTGAGGGATACATACCCTACAAAAAACATCATCCAAAAATTCTATTACCTTTTCCGAAGTAACATCTTCTATCATCTTGACTTCAGGCCACTTGGATTAGCAGACAATTAACACGATCCCGAATGCTTCGTGCCTAGGCAGAACAGAAAATGTTCCAATAATATCCAGGCCTAATTTCCACCAAGGGGCAGCAGAGAACTCCACAGGATGGGGCTCAGGACGCAGAGCTACAGCTGGCTTGTCACTGGAAGTGCATTCTGCAAAAGTTCTCACAAGATGTTCTACACATATGTCGATACCTGGCCACCAAAAGGATTCTCCAACATGTCTCCTCGTAATTGATATCACTAAATGCCCTTCGTGAGCTGTTTCCACAACAGTTTTTCTCAAATTGAAAGGAAGAACAAATGTGGCCCCTCTTAAAACAATGCTATTTTCAACTGCTAATACTTTCTTCACTTTGAAATAACTCATCAAATCACCAGACAACTTTCTTTTCTCAGGCCATCCTTGCAAAATGTAGTGTATCACCTTCTTCAACTCCTCATCGTTTACCATTTCATGCAACCACACATTCTCTTGTACAATGGTTTGTTCACCACATACTAAATTGACGTCACAAAGGGTAAAAGCTACCTCACAATCCTCCTTCTCAACTTCCCCCATATCAGATATAGAGGAGGGAACCTAGACATGCAATCCGCATGTAAATTGGATCTACCTTGCACATATTCTAATCGATACTGAAAACTCTGCAACCTAGACGCTAAGCTGGCTAATCTTGCAGACATAGGGGGTCATTACGATTGCGGTTTTTCCGCATCCTCGGGGCCGGCGGAAGCCACCGCCGGCCCCGAGGATGTGGAAAAACCGCAGAGGACTGACCAAAGACCCACCGCCACATTAGGATGGCTGGTGGGTCCTGGTTTCCGTCCGCAGCTTTTCTGCCGCGGTCGGATTACAACAGCGGCGGAAAAGCTCTAATATGGTGACGGTGTCTTACAGACACCGTCCACCATATTAGGATGGCCAGTGAGTTATGCTTTTCCGCGGCGGGTTTTCCGCTGTGGAAAAGCATACGGAACTTCACTGCGGGGGCCCGTTGCGGGCCCCCTAGGTGAAGGGGGGGGTGGGGGGTGCACATGGGGAGTACCTATGGTACCCCCCTGCATTTGCATGCAGAAAGCGGCAGGCACCGCGCGGTGCGTGTCTCTTTCTGCATGCAAATGCAATGCGTGCATTTTTAACATTGCCGCGGGTGCAGCTTGAAGCTGCACCCGCCGCAATGTTAAAAATAGAGGATGTGACCGCCAGGGTGGCGGTCACATCCTAATTGCACAGGAGGGAACTCCGCATGCCATGCGGAGGTTCCCTCCTGCTCTGGGGTCGCGGGCGGACGCAAGTCCGTCCGCGATCCTAATCGACCCCATAGTGTGTCAGCCACCCTTTGTCATCATGAATATCAGAGGTTTATGTTCAGTTTTGATAATTAATTTGGTGCCCCTTAGAAATGTTCTAAAATGTTCAGCACCCCAAACGCAAGCTAAAAGTTCCCTCTCTAATGTTTCTCTGCATCAGGTAGGGCTCTGGACACTTAACTTACAATCCATTCTTTCCCACAGTCTCTTTGAATTAGAATGTCACCCAATCCACTATTGCTAGCATCAACCATGATAATACATTTTTTCCACTTACAATAGGTTTTAGGCATGGTGCATTCACAACAAATCCCTTCAAGGTGTTGAACGCTGCAGACATTTCTTCTGTCCATTCAAATTTTGTGTTCTTTTTAAGTAGGCATCTAAATGCATCTACCTTGGATGCATAATTAGGAATGAACATGGCATAAAATTCGGTGAGGCCAGTGAAAGCTACTAGTTGCTCTTTTGGAAGTGGGAGTTGCAGCATTAGTAATATTCTCAACATGGTTACGTTTGCGATTAATACCAACACCACTGAAAGTCCTAAGTATTCTACTTCAGATGCTTTTAATCTGCACTTGTCACAGTGAAGGGTAAGACCCTTACTAGACAATGCAGTGAGTGCGCGCTTTAAATTTCGATCATGTTCCTAAGCGTTGTTACCATATGCAAGTATATCATTTTGGAATGCTATTGGGGCTGTTAACCCCTCAAGAATTTCTTTCATCAATCTTTGGAAAACGGAAGCAGCTCTGGGAGGCCAAAAAGCGTGCGACAGTACCTAAACAATCCTTCAGGAGTTATGAATGCAGTGAGGTTTTTGGATTCTTCATCCAGGGACTACTTGATGGTAAGCACTCGCTAAATCAATGCAGGAGAATACTTGCCCATCAGCTAATGTGGACACCATCTCATGTAGATTAGGAAGAGGATGGGCGTCCTCTCAAATAGCATTGTTTAGGCTGCATAAGTCCACACATAGTCTAAATTCCCCTGTGGATTTAACTGAAATCACAGGAGAAACCCATGGTGATGATTCAATGGGTTAAATGATATTCTTACTACACAAATCTATCAGGATGTCGTTGAGCTTGGATCTGTACACTAAGGGAGCCTTTCTCACTCTGAGACGAATCGGAATAACACTGTCACATAGTTTAATAATATGCTTAAACCCTTGGTACTCTCCTAATTTATAGCTGAAAACACTTGGAAATTGAGGTTTTAGGTCAGAAATAAACTTGGAGTTACTATTATCGAGTGCATTTGAAAGTCCTATCAAGCAAACAGGAGGATTAGCTCTAGGGTTAATTTTGATTCCCATGTGTTCTTGGTGTTGCCAGCCCAAAAGTGATTGCCCTGATTTTGCAACATTTTTTTGCCAAACGTATGGCGTCCTGTAAACTCCAAGTTGGCCCAAAAATAGCTGACCAATTAAATTTTATGTCCAGTGTACCCTCCAGGTGCTACATCAGGAGCAATCAATTCCTTCTTAGGCCATTTATCGTTTACAATGTTTTGCACTATAATTGTATACCATGCACAGGAATCTACCAGAAGTTGTAACTCAACCGCATCAATAGAAATTATACAGGAGGGAAATTTGCTAACACTTTTATTCCCACAAATATTAATGAAAGTGTTGATTTTGTTTTCATAGCTATCATACATACTCGCTTGGAATTGCCTAAAGGCTCACTACTCCCGCACCTGTAACACAATAAAATATGCTTTTTGTTTTCCATGCTTGTCCCTTTATATCTACCACCAGGTTTTTGAAAACTCTCAGTTTTTTCCCGTAGGTATTTTATTAGATTTGTCAACATGTTTAGAAATGCTAAATGTTTCACTTTTTTAATTACCCCTTATTTCTTTAACAAACTTCTCAGAATGCTCAATAGATTTGGCAATGTCCATTGCAGCATTTAAGGACATATCAAATGTGGTCCACAACCTTCCTAGTACTTTTTTGTTATTTGTCCTCATAAGAATCTGGTCTCTAAGTACTTGTTCATACGTGATATGCTAAAAGCCACACGTTACGGTGAGAGACCTAAGAGCTGAAACAAAATCTTCAATGGTTTCTTCAGGTTGTTGTTTCCTTGAGTAGAAAATGAACCTTTCCATGACAACATTTTTCTTTTTTCCATATCTTAGATTGAGTTGCATAGACGCACACTGGTATATATTGATATTGCCATGGTTAACTAATGTAGGTCATTTTTTAAATTCTTTTAAGCCTATACAACATAAACAATGTTTAAGAAGAGCTAATTTTCTTTTTGGTTCACATTCCTCTCCCTCTAAATCCTCAACATATGCTAGAAAAACAGGTTCCCATATTTCCCAATCCATCAATGGTTTGCCTGGTGTTGCCAGTAAAGAAGGGGGTGGTAAAATGCCAGACATAATATCCCAAAAAGTAATACAAACAAAGAAAGGAGCAATAATGATAAAAAGACGTCAACGTGGACACTTAACCTGAAATGTACAATGTGTGCATATCACAGAAATTGTGTATGCAGGGAGGATAAAAACATGTGATAGTGCATTGCGTTGGTGTTCTTGTTGTAATTGGCAGTATTCTCCAGGAAGAAATAACCCAGAAAGAGATTATAAAGGTCAGGCAATGGTGCGTGGTAGCATTGTAGTATGCAATCCAATAATTGGTTATAATTGGTTATAACAAAAGTGTGCCTATTGCTGTATACTCTAGCCACGACAACGACAGGCTCGCTTCATAAGCTGTGCACTGGATCTAATTTGGTCGCGTTGCATACAATGTTGTTGCCCTGGATACCGTTGTCTAGCATGCAGACGCCGTTGTCCAGGGTACCGTTGCTGGCCCTTAGAAATGCACAATTCTTGCTTACATACAGACGTCACCATGTTCTCGTGCCGTTTTGTCACCACGTTCTCGTGCACTCCTTACGAGAACGTCACCAACAGGACGGAGAGCCGCAACACACCGCCTCTTGGAGAACCACGTGCAGGGTGCTCAAGCCTCAATAACTGCACAGTCAAGCAATGTAGGAAGAAATATATAAGTATGATTCACTGCTATAGTGTTCCAATTCTTCGCAATCCTTCGTAATAGCCCAAATAGACAGCAAGCCTTGTTAAAAAAAATGCTGAATCGAATATTTTCCGATTCCGTAAGATAGTAGATGCCTTGTACAGTAAAGACACCGGACGTCCACTTGTTGCGTAAATTTGGGAAGTATAAAAACAAATATGAATAGCGCAGCTCCGTACCCGCTCATCGCAAGTGTAGGAAAAAGCCTTCCACAAATTAATCTGGGTGAAGAAATGACAGACTCGAGAAATTGAGATGAATGTCAGTGTTTAATGAGGAAGACCGTCAGGTCTGAAAGACAGATGTAGAATGAATATATGTCACAACGCATTCCTCATCTCCCTGACATTCAATAAACAACATTCTTTCCCACGAGGGACAAAAGACCTTTACAAAGGCCACTTATGAAATGGGCACGAGCGTGACACAACGGTGTCCCACTTGTGTTCAACAAGCAGCAAGTAGTAAGAGCGCACAAGCACAATGATGCCAGCATGCACTCAACACTTCCCGCCTGCCCAATTGGAGGGTTCCTTTGATAAATGGAGGGAGGGAGGGTGCTAATGGTAACGGACATTTTTGTTTGGGGCAAACTACATTCTTTTGAGTGTTGCCTATTAGCTTTTAACCTCCCAGTGACAGAAAAGTACCATTATTTCCAACTGAAGCACTGGCTGCTACAGCCCCAGATGCGACATGCTGCTACACGAGACCTATTCCCTATAGAGAGCTTTGTGAAGTCTGGGGCCAGGTCGAGGGACAGTGTCTCATTTCTTTAACCGCTCTTGCATACATCAGGTCAAATCTGCCCCTAAGACACACAGCTTTTCGGGACAATATACTGGAGACACCGTTGACGGAGAAACAATGGGGTTCACTCTATAAAGATATTGGGAAATTTTACAGATCCATGTTTCTCAGAGAAGCTCTTTACAAAGTAATGCATGACTGGTACTTATATGCCCAAAAGCTCCATACCCTCTTCCCAGGAGCTTCAGTGCTGGAGGGGCTGTGGGCTACTGGGCGACTTCCACCATATCTGGTGGGATTGCCCTGCCATTCAACCCTTTTGCTCGCAGGCAGGTCGCAACCCCACGCTGCTGCACGGCTCTGCCTGCATTGTTTTAGCCTAATCTTGTATTTTTCCCCTGTGCCTAACTTTCTTTCTTGCCCAGACTTGTTTTTATTCCCCTGTGCCTGTACTTGCTTTCTTGTCCCAGACTTGTTTTTATTCCCGTGCCTGTACATGCTTTCTTGCCCAGACTTGTTTTTATTCCCCTGTGCCTGTACTTGCTTTCTTGCCCAGACTTGTTTTTATTCCCCTGTGCCTGTACTTGCTTTCTTGCCCAGACTTGTTTTTATTCCCCTGTGCCTGTACTTGCTTTCTTGCCCAGACTTGTCTTTATTCCTCTGTGCCTGTACTTGTTTTCTTGCCTTAACTTGTTTTTCCTTCCTGTGCCCAGTTCTCCTGCGGCCCCCGCCCATTTTTCCCGCTGCTGCGTCCCTGCGGCCCGCCCACCTGCAATCCCATTAGTCGCCCTGCTCCCGCCTCCCAGCTGCTCCCCCCTCCCACATTCCCTCATATGGAAGCCGCGCAGCGGTGAAAGGAGCGACCTATGACCCTGCTCGCAGGCAGGTCGCTCCCCACGCTGCTGTACGGCTCTGCCTGCACTGTTTTTGCCTAATCTTGTATTTTTCCCCTGTGCCTAACTTGCTTTCTTGCCCAGACTTGTTTTTATTCCCCGGTGCCTGTACTTGCTTTCTTGCCCAGACTTGTTTTTATTCCCCTGTGCCTGTACTTGCTTTCTTGCCCAGACTTGTTTTTATTCCCCTGTGCCTGTACTGGCTTTCTTGCCCAGACTTGTTTTTATTCCCCTGTGCCTGTACTTGCTTTCTTGTCCAGACTTGTTTTTATTCCCCTGTGCCTGTACTTGCCTTCTTGCCAAGACTTGTTTTTATTCCCCTGTGCCTAACTTGCTTTCTTGCCCAGACTTGTTTTTACTCCTCTGTGCCTGTACTTGTTTTCTTGCCTAAACTTGTTTTTCCTTCCTGTGCCCAGGTGTCCCGCGGCCCCCACCCATTTTTCCCGCTGCTGCGTCTCTGCGGCCCCGCCCACCTGCAATCCCATTCGCCGCCTCCCAGCTGCTCCTCCGTCCCACATCCCCTCATATGGAAGCCGCTACGCGGCCGCCGTGCGGCCGCGCGCCGCTGGCGCACCTAAGGCAAGCCAGTCTGTGCCCGTCCGTGCCTGGACCGCGCCCACGCCAGGACCCCTGGACACCACAAACACCACGATGCCCGACACCGCTACGATGCCAGAACCCTCCATGCACTCAACACCGGACAATCACACACCCGCTTCCTGGCCGCCCCGAAGCGCACCCACGGAGCTTTCACCTGCTGGAACTGCAGCTTCACAAGCATCCGCCCCAACATGCTGCCGACAAGGAAAGAACCCAACCACCTCAGATGCATCCTTCTCAACACCCACTCCCCCCGAA